>NC_061880.1:2500000-3125000 GCF_905147765.1 Vanessa atalanta | reverse complement strand
AGCGAATGAAGTTAAAAATATAGAATTAAATATACTTAAAGGTCAGATGAACACAACTGGAACCAATACCGTAAGCTATTTCTAAATGAATAAAGCCTAAGAAACTTCCATCTAGCGAAACCCTACAAAATGCAACAAGATTATTTTACAATCCGAACCATATAGGTATATAGTACAAGAGCCGAAGAAATCTCGACATTCATCCAACTGCTTACCAGATGATACGCAGAGCGAGTTTTATCAAATTTATAATTTAAATATGTTCACGGATCTTTAATTTAAATCTAATATTTTCACATTTCACCTTCTTTTTTAAAGAAAAAACTTAAGAAAAATCAAAATTATATATAGAGAGAAAATGTAAACGTAGTATTGCCTAAATTTTTCTGTCCCGTTTTCCCGGGCAAACAGTTGAGTTAGTGTAAGTGTTAGTTTAACGATCGACATTGTAATTGAAAAATATTTTTAGACAAATTTGATTTTATTGCAAAAATAATAGCATAAATATTTAATCCAAAAAATCGTATTTAGTGCAACAAAAAAGGAAGCATCATAGCTGTTGCACACGATGCGATAATTCTGCAAAATCTGAGAACAGATAGCTGATAATTGGTATAAATCATATATATACTTATAAAAATGAAATATTAAAAATTGCCACCGATCCTACGTCTGCTGACAAAAACCTTAAACATATCGTTTCATTGAATCATGTCTTCAGGTGTATTATTGCTAAAAAAACTGCTAGGTTTATTGAATTGTTAGATATTTAGTATTTTATACTCACCAACTAATCCCTCTAAATAACACTTAGGACAACTGGAGACCTCAAAATTAGAAATTAGAATTGATCATAATTAGACTTTGAAAAATGTTATAGATAAAATAAATTTTCATACGGCAATTTAGAAACCAATGCAATAATTCGCAAACGGGGAGTTAAAAATAGGTTTCATTTCATCTTTATTTCTATTTCAAATTGAATATACTCTGGTTTAAGGTTGGATGCCTTTATGTATGTTGTAAGACGTCGGAACGTTCCTCTATTTCATTTATGATTATTAAATGTATAAATTCCTATTCAAATTTGTAATATATTAAAATTTTTACATATCCATAGTCAGTGACGTTTTCATTATTTTTTTTTTACATCTGCATGTAGGAATAGCAAATGAGCCACCTGATGGTAAGCCTGTAGACATTGGTACGAAGAAGTTAAGATAAGATATAATCATTTCTTATATAACCAATGCTCCACTGACCTTGGAAACTAAGACGTTATGACCCATGTGTGTGGAGAGTAAATCACACTGGCTCACTTACCCTTCCAACCACGACATGGCTAGTTTGGCGCTTAAAATATATGATAAATCTGCGAACAGTTTTTTTTTTTGCTTTGCGTTTTTGTGTGCGTTGAGTTATACTAATCTGCCCCCAGGTTTAAGTCGTAATGTGATGTCATGATCTTAAAACTCTCTCAATATCTATCAATACCAAAAAACGTTTTCAATCAAGACCCAAATCAGACTGATATTAGGTTATACAGTGTTTGCCAGAAAAGAGTCTTACAATAATTTCACACGATAATTGTATATGAGAAACACGAGCTCTATAACAATAGAACAATTATGTTCATATATTTGGAATCAAAGTGAACCGCAAATAAAAACAACATATATTTTTAAGTAAGTGTAAGGAAAGTGGCAGGCGCTAGCACTTAGACCATAGTTAATTTGTTTTTATTGAAAAAGTTTACACATTGCCAGCAAAGTTAACGGTACCACTGCGAGTACATTCCGTCCTTTACATCAATAACGACGTCCAGTAGAGTGTTATGTCTGCACAAATTAAAGTTATGTGAGTAACATGAGAGTGAAAGTAAATGTAAATATTCTGTGAAAGAACGAAACAGCAAACAGTAACAATGATCAACATTATTTTTATGGCTAATAATAATTTTCCATAAAGAACAGCTAAAATCATCTCAGTAAATGTAAAAATTTATAAATTAAATGGATTTATATACTTAATAAACGGCTCTTTCAAATTTTATTTTTACTGATAATGTTTTAAAATATATTTTTTTACGATAAATTTAACACTTAAGTTTGAATAAATAAAGACTAATTATAAATTTAATTGGTATTGTAAGTTAGAAAATCTAAGTCACAGACATATTTAGTATGAGTGTAACCAATATCAAAAAGATTTCACCCAGGACAACGCTTTGCCACTCGAGTGAATTGCCCGAAGCGCTGGCTGTTGTCAAAGCTGAAACATGACTTGTAGCTTTTATATAAAAATGTTTAATGTTTTAGAGCAAGTACTGCTTGATATTTCAAATCAAAATTTAATACTTAATGAAAATAGGCATAAGTAAATTATTATTCAAAAATGATTGTGATGTCTAGTAAACATATGTTTGCTCGTCCGCCTAATGATGTCATATGTCTAATAATAGGCATAATGTATATAATAATGTATAAGAGTTATATGTTGGATTAGAGAGTAATTAAAATAAAAATTTTGTTAACGAAGTATTAAATGGCATACATTATTTTCAGATTCCTGTGGTCAAGGAAGACGAACATAAAGAAATTCTAAGTAATAGAATCTACCTATCTACTAGTGGAGGAGTTTGAATAATGTGGTCGGGCACGCGCCCGGTGGGTGTCCACGTCGGGCAGTGTACTTAGTAGCGGATGCGTGTGTGGTGGCGGGCGCGGGCGGCGGTGATCATGCGGGTGTGCTGTGTGACCACTGTGCTGGCAGCGTTGGCGCTGCAAACGGTGGCTGAACCGGCGCCGCGCCGCTTTTCAACCGAGTGGCGCGGCGGCCGTGAACTGCAAATACGTTCACGACCATTACATGAGATCTTTGAGCCGGATACACCTACAACAGAGACGGAACGAACCTACGTACAACATCAGCCTATGCACAAGGACCGACGTAGGATGCGTAACAATAAACGAGCGCCGCACTTACCTGCCGAGCTCGCAAGCCAAATGATGTTACGCGCCTCGCGTTCCGGTCGACCTTACGATGTTCCTCAAATAGGTAAGTACTGTAAATGCTTTAAGTCAAGAGTTACTTTTACAAAAAACGGTTAAGATTAAACCAACTGCGTTCCATAAACTCATTGAAATAAATCAAAGGACTATCAACAACGACTTTTCATTTCAAATAATTTAACTTACCAGCCCGCGAAACATATCGTTAAATTTCCTACTGCTGGGTAAAGGTCTCTTTACTTTTTGGAGCTACTCTACTTTGGACCTGAAACCTTCGCTTAACATATAGGTGTTCTAACTCATAACCTTATCTTTATATTAGGTAATAATAAATATGCTCCATACCTTCTCCTCAAAGGGAGAGGAGGCCTTAGCCCAGCAATGGGAAATTTACAGGCTATTAATGTAATGAAAAAAAAAATGATAAATGTAATTATGAAGCAGTATTAATAAAGGTAATGTAATTACTCAAATAACTAGCCCATATATCTGTACGATCCTTAAACATTGAAGGTTCCGATTGAAGTCGACTACTAACTAAAAGAAAGTGTATCTGGGAATAAACACTTTCTTTAAGTTATATCAAAAATTATGAAAATAAAATGTTATCATAATATTATTTATTGCTGTTCTTTCCATTTAATTTTTCTAAGATATTTTTAATTTTTAAGGAACAGACTAAATAAGCAAAATTGTGATACAAAGGCTGTCTCAAAATTGTGATAAAAATGTGTCTTTCGAGCCTCAGTTTAAATTGCTACGGAAATAAATACATTTATCCATTGGAATGGAATGAAATTCCTCTTATACTTCTATGACGTCAATTCTAATTTTTATTAATTACCATTAAATTTCAACCAATGAGCTAATACTTTTAAACAGGTGCGCAGGCAAATGGTCTACCTGATGGTAATTGGTTACCACGGGAGTCATATCGGCACTGTATATTAACAATCCCTAAAATCACCAATGCGTCATCAACCTTGGAACCTAACACGTTTTTTTTTCCCTTGTGCTTATGGCTACACCATAGTCAAACTGAAACACAATGATACTAAGCATTGCTACTTGACGTTAGAATATGTGATGAGTAGGTGGTTCTTAATCCCTAACAAAGTACAAACAAAGTACAAAGCTTTATAACTAAGCGAACATATATTAATAAATTCAAAAACATATGTTAATACATACACGAGTGATCACAAATTCAATGAAGATAATGTGTGAAATTTCCTATTCATCGACTAATCAGAATTCATGTAGCACACCGTATGTTCCTACGCATCCGACGCTTGACTTTAATGGAGCTATGACAATTGAGGCCTGGTTCAAAGTGAATAGCTAAATGGATCGGATGTCAGATCCTATATTCATTCCAGTGACAGTTATTAGGAGTAGGACTATCGAACATCGTTTACTACTATTCCTATCACTCTCTTAATCATTGACTTTTTTCACGACTTTTAAATGAAAATTGTTTTCTTTATAATTTTAGTATGTCAAGATGTGGCTTATAAACAATACATTGAGATGCTGTTAATGTTTGAAAGCCCAAAAGATTTACAGATTTACATTTAGACTATGCATTCATTAAGTATAGTTTTTGATTTGTACGAAATATTAATAGATTTTTTTATATAATTTACAAAAGTAATAATAACTTTTTTTTTGTTTTATTAACAAAGCCCGTTACATGTTTTAATATCATTTTAATAAAGGAGAATTCTGAGAATTATACGTTGCGGTGGCTTGGGACATATTCGTATTAATTGGGTTACCAACTGCCGCGTGGCTGATGAACGCTTCACAGAATTAACCTATGAAAATGTTCAACCAACTACGCTTTCAAACAATTATTAAATTAACTAAGATTGACAGCATTAGAAATATTCAACGCTTTTAAATTTACTGTGACCTATTCACGTTTAAAGTGTAGGCTGTAACCTACGTATAATATGTCGACTATAAATAAACTTAATGCTTTAATCAATATAATATAGCGATGATGTGTATACTTGCGAAATTACTGTGTTGCTTTATCTTATAAGTCAGCAGATACCAGGTTCCCAAGTTTTAACCTCGGGCTGAGAAAAACTTGATAGCTTTTACTTTGGAATTTTTTCAGCCCAGTCTCTGAAAACTGGTAGTATTTACACTACCGCGCTCTTTGTGATAGTCGGATTTTTCGTTCCGTATATATTTTCATAGACCAATAGATATTTATACAACATATTGTTAAAAATAATATTTTCTAAATAGGAGACTAGTCTCAGTAGATATAATACCTAATCATTATTAAAAATAGAATAATTAAAATGTAAAATGATTGGCATTAGTAAATGTATTTTATGATTTCCTCTTATTTCAATAGTGCATGTGATCGAAGCCGCCCACAATTTTTACGAAATTCAATCAATTTATTAGCATCCAATAACTTTTGAATCGTATAAATTTCATGCCGGGCTTAATATAATACTCGTAAATACTTAAAACTGTACGACAATTCTTATAATATTTGTTATAAATTCATAAATCCGCTTTGAAGACTATCAGTAGACGTAATAAGAGAATTATATTTTTCTTTACGACCGTTTGACGTTTTAAGCTGATATAAATACTTTTGTCTACTGATGTCAATACACTCACTTTAATCAAAGAGTAAACAAATTCAAATTCAAACATAAGTAATTTTACAAAATTAAAAAGTTGATTAGATCCTTTTTATTAATCACGTGTCACGTAGGTATTAATTATATACAATTACATTTATATCCTGCATAAAATCAAAGATAGCTTTAGCGAGTCTATTTAATTTTGTATATAAAGCCGGGCCCACATAATATAATGTCGACGCATATCATGATCGCATGTGTGGTCGGATAATGATACGCAGTCATGATTCGCGCTCTCGTTACGCTGCTCCGTATCAACGATACGCGATACGGAGTGTTCCACCTCGAGTCGGTTTTTGCTCAATCATCAAAGCAGATACAGATATGTACATGATTTCACCTTGGACACGGTCGCGTATCGTTTGTTTCGTAAACCTACAACTATTAAGGGATAGGATACTACTGTCACAGGAATCTGAAGATGGAGACTTGAGTAGAACTTTGATAAAAGATATTGTTATAAATTGATCGAGAGCTGATACAAAACTGGATTGATATGCGATCATGATATTATGATAAAGAGTGATCTGGAAGACATCGACAATACGAAGCTACACAATACGTCGACAATACGCTACGACGGATGCTACAGTGTTTGATTCGGGAAAATAATACGTATCTGTACCCGGCTTAATATGCTTTATTAATTTATGTTAATATCCATCAGATTGCCACCTCTGGCCAATCACACTGCCAATGGGCTGCCTGTCCATCGCAAATCCTATAATTGGCAACGCTTAGATACTATATCCCTTATGGTTGTAATATTGTGACTTAGATTCAATAAGCAATTTAGAATTTTCATAATTATAAAAAGAACAAACTACGAAAGGAAAAAAGTAATAAAATTGTAACGAAATCTCAGGTATAATAAGTTATATTTAGACGAAAGTTTGCGAGGATTAATAAATATAGCTTTAGGATTTTGGTAAGAGTTGCACGTACAACGTGTACGTGATGAGTAGTTTCACGTCGAGAATGAGCACGTAGCTGCGTCCATAAGCTGAGTACAATTCCACTTCATGTCTCACTCCTCATACGCTACGACGCTACAATACACTACTTTTCTTTAAGACGAAACCCGATCCAAACGTTTTGCCGATTCCTTTTCTCATCAAATAATTCAAGCTGAAAGTTAATTATTCAGACCAATACATTTTAAGGACAATAAAGTATCTCTAACATATATCATATCTAACATAAGAAACATTTCAATATTTGTAGTTCTAAAATTAACTTAATAAGGCTTAAATGGGATTTAAATAAAATCGAATTTAAAACAAAATGTTTTTTGATGCACCTTCAATCTCATAATTGAATAATCTTGAAATTTTTATATTCCGTTAAAAAACTTAATATATATTTTTTCATAGTATGATAACTGTACTTTATACTTTTATATTTTCGTAAGAGGACGTCGATGATAAAAAATTAATATGGGAAAATATTGAATGCAGTCTGGGTCTTATGCAATCTAAGCCAACATCATTAAAATTGAAAAAAAAATAATTGTTACCAACCAAAATTGACGGCTTTATATTTAAAATAAAAAAAAACTGCATTATTAAAAATGCCGATAAAGTAACTATTAAATATGTTATTCTGAAAACAAATTGTATAATATTATTATTAACGCCATATCAATCAATTCCTTTACAAGTATTTATTTTTTGTTTACTTTCATTATGGCATGTAACTACGAAGAGATAATATTAACCTGGTATTGGAGCATGATGTGTGTTAAGTGCGAGTTATGAGTTGAGTTCAGATATGTATTGAAAATTGAGCGTCATGTCGAACAAGTGTTAATTATGGTACGGGTAAAATGTATGAAACTGTTAAATATTTTTATTCAATTTGTTGAAAAAATCATAAGAAAAATGTAAACCATGTTTATTTGAGCTTGACAATGTGTAAATGCAGTGTTGAAAACCTTCGCATGGCCCATCTGATCGTATATTAGCCTAGTATATTATATATAAATAATTTATCTACTTGAATACCATTTTTGCTATGATCCCCGAATGATTATAATTATGTTCACGATCACGATCTAAGAAAAACATATATAAAAACTGAGAAAAACAAAAGTTAACGCTAAATTTAAATTAATGTTTTTAAAGTATTCCAGTCTGTGATGAAAAAAATATTCAAATATATAAATTATAAGACATGATAAAATTTTAATTAATATGATGACTGCCTGTATCTGTATCTCCGCTAACTTCTAAACCACTCGACGGCTTTGATACGGTTGTCGCTAATAGAAATATAATAAGATAAACGAAGAAAATTTTGTACAAAATGTTTGTATTATTCAGTATTTTAGGAGATACATATAAACGATATGATAGAAAATAGTAGTTCTTAAAGAGGCCTATAGAAAAGTCCACCAGAGCAAGTACTTCTGGGGTTCTCTTATAATAACTATTTGTATATATTGCAGATTTGTAAAAAAAATATAGATCATTTATTAGAACAAATATTCATTCCAATTCTTTTTTTAATACTCAATCAGATAAAAAAATTGAGCCACTTTGAGCATTAATGAACATTAAAGTTGTCTTTTACACTTATATCTTTTAGATGAATACTTTAGAAGATCCCAAATTACGTACCTAAAAAGTCGTTAGCTGCGAATCGGGTGGTCGGATAATTAAGTGTCTGTAACAATAAAATATTGATCTTGGAAGTTAAAATAATCTAAATTTGAAATTATAAGTCGTGAATAAATTTTGATCTGTTTCAAAAATTGCAATTCAAACCAATAGTTAGATAATTCAAAGTGTAATTTATGTCCAAACTAATAACAAATAAACTCACTTAGCTAATAGTTTCTTACTGAGCGCTCATATTAAAATGAAAAATTACTCAACTTACTGAGCGCTCATATTAAAATGAAAAATTACTCAAACTAGCCGGCACAACTCTTATCGGTTGATGTTTGCGTAAGAAATGAGTTAATATTGACACAATAAATAAGTTAATATTGGCCAAAGCAAAGCAAAATTTTATTTAACTCACTAAAGCTAATTTATTGTAATACTGAAAACAAAATTAATTTGCAGACTTTAAAACCAATGAAGTTGGAGAAAACATGTAATTATTACGCATGTGTGTGTGTGTGTGTGTGTGTGTGTGTGTGTGTGTGTGTGTGTGTATTATTATAAATGCAATAGTTTCTGTATGTGTTTGTTACGTAATTACACTCGAGTATCTAAACGGATTCTAATATAATTTGGCAAGGAAGTCGACTATGTAGTGAACTCAAAATGACTTCATTCAAAAAGACTTTAAATTCAACGATGCAAATATATAATTATTTAAACAATTTGTCTGTAAAGTGACGACTAAGTCTTTTTATAAATTTAATTATTATTTAAATAAAAATGTCTAGGATTTTTTTACAGCGAGAGCGGATATTGTCACTTTGTATTATTTAAAGAGAACTTACATCCATATAATATATATATTTTATTTTAAGGCAGTTCTATACCGAGATAAATATAAAATGTCAGTTAATATTAAACATAAACAAGAAAGTTGAATGTAAGTGAAAACATTTTCACTTCACAAAATGTCACAAACAATAAATTACTATTAATTACCTTAGTCAATTTTCTTGGTGGTGAGGTTTTATCACACAATGTACCGCAAAACAGCAATACTTAATACTGTTTTGTTCCGGTTTGAAGGGTACCTAAGTGAATCAGTGTAACTACAGGCACAAGATACATCAAAATCTATTTTCGAATGTTGTTGACACATTCGCGATGTAAGGAATGGTTTGAAAAAAATTATGAAACTTATGTTTATGGGCAATAGTGACTACTAAGCATCGGGTTGCCTATTCGCTCATCCGCCAAATTATATTATAAAAATAATATCACTACTATTAAAATGATAATACTATTATCATTTTATATTTACTGTTTACATAAATTTAAATTACATCGTTCAATAGTTTATAAATGTATAATATTTCATTATATTTGCATCTGTGCGGATATTTTGTGCGTAATTTCTGGAGTAAGTATCTTTAAACTGTTTAAATGTTGTTTTAAGGTGCCTGCATGTTTTTATTAACAAACTGCGTCCCAGTCTAATTTTAGCATCAAATATTGATGGAAATATGATATTCAATGCAATACAAATATGTATTTACGAAATTAAACTTTATACAGACAACACGATAGTTACTAATGAAATAATCCAAATGGGTTTATTTCTACAACACGACAGGGTAAAGTATAATTTAAACCAAACGATTATAACGAAAGCAACTATATTTTGAAGACTATCATTAATTCGTCTCGTTCTTATGTAAGACTACGAAAAACATTTCTTTTAGAAAGATATAAGCATTTACAAACGTTAAAAATTCTTTATGTTCACATGCTTAAACAAAATTATGAAAGTATTGTAACGAATTATTATTAAGCGATATGATATAAACGTAGATTTATGTGTAATACGTGTAGTAAGTAAGCGTTTCGATAAAAGCGAACGCCGGGACCGTCGACCGATGTGCAGTTCTATATAATTTGAACAAACGAGGGCCTTCTAAACGACTATCGTCGTTAATCGCCTTTGTGTGACGATATAGGAAATCCGCTGATAGCAAATAGTACATTTTAGGTAACTTGTCATCCTTACACAATGCTATTGTAAATTGTTGTCTTTATAAATTAAACACGAATATTATAAACTGCTTGTTAAAAAAATATATTCACAATATCACGTATTTAAACAAATAAGTATAACAATACTGACACAAAATTGGGTATAAACTTACTTTATGTTTTTAAATATAATTTAATTTAAAGTTTCGAGTATCATTTACCGATTTATATGTAAATCAATTTTCAGTTTTAAACGTAAAATCATTGACAAAGATACTAAGCCCTTGTCTAGGAAAGTTTAATCTAAATTAAAAACGTGTTTCGTATAAAAATCTGCCGCAAACGCCCGCAACAGTATATCACAGAGATTTTTTTATATTAGACAGTCATCCCTTTACATAAAAGTCGCTGCTTTGATCTAAACTAATCTAACATATTGTCAGTAGTTATTTATATAAAAACTGTGGAAAGGTTTTCTCTGTTGACAGAGCCCGCAAATAAATCAGCTTTGAACACCTATGTTTTATTATTTACTTTAGCATCTTTTTGTAAGATATTTTCAAAGTAACAGTAAATTATTCAAATTTATTTTTGACATAACATTAATATGAACAGGATTAACATTTTAACGTTATGTTGTGTTTTTATGTATTAGCTAATTTTTATTAATGAATGAAGGTTTAGGATATGAAAAGTAAGTTAATATGATGCGGTATATCAGACCAGTCTGAGTGTCTCTGAGTTCTTCTACCGCCAAACAGCAATACATTATTATTAGTGGTTTCGTATGGAAAGGTTAATGACCCAGTTAATTTTTATCAACTTTCAACATTCTTTGTCAAGGAATTGTTATGTAAGGTTTCTGTCTTATTAAATAGACACGGTTATTTTTTCTCTCGTATGATTTTTTCTTACAGTGTCAATTTCTATGGGCACAGGTGGTATCTTAACATCCGGTGTCCTTATTTTATCATTTTTCCTTCCCAAATCAATATAAAAAAATCTACACACTATAATTAAAACACTTTTATCGCTTTTTCATTACGATTGATTATAAACAAGTAAAAATGTAACCTACTCTGCAGAATAGTGTGGTCTTGAAATACAAAGAGAAATATCCCCAAATTTACGACGACTTTAATAAATTAAAACTTCTAGTAAATGTGTATTATATTATTTCCTTTTTATGCCACACTCACATAAATAAAAGCTAAATATGTACGGTTCGGTTAATTTTGGCCTAGACGAAGTTATACATCGATTGACAAATTCTATTATTGTAGTAAAGGCCAAATAGACGTTTGATAATGACAGGTATTCGATACGATTGATAAATGAAAAATGCTGAACTCTTTTTTTAGCGATCAATCTGTTTCAATAGCCATTCAAGAGTTTCCATACAAAACGAACATTTTAAAAGTGATTCCGATATCTTACAGTTATTTTATTCAAATTCAAACTTCCAATATTTATTCATTGTACAAGATAACCACTTATTGATCGTCAGTGTAAAACCTGTCATCGTCTCAGAATATAAATACCCTGACCTGAGTTGAACCGGCGAAAGTAAATCGACGGGTTTTTTATTTGTTTATATTCGTAATGGTTTATTATTTTGAAAATATAAAAAGAACACCCATGCGTAACAAGATTTATATTCTTTCCACTTGTATGTGACTAACGAAGTCCATTTTACCCGTGAACATTTATGTTATTCTTAAAATATAATCATTTAGTACTATCGAGCTGATCTTATAGAGTCGTAACTTAAAAAATAATTCTTTAATAGCTTTAAACCCTTTAAAATTGAACTATGAATACTGACAAAAATAGTTTTAAATTGTTTTTTTTTAAATATAATTTGTTCACAGTGCAAAATCATATTGATTACATTTTCTGTAAACTCAACAAACAACTAAAATGATACATAATTGGCAAACGTTGTATGAATATTAGCGTTATACGAGTTTGAGCATTTTTTATGCAATTTGGATTAAGGTTCAACATTTTCTATTCACTCAGTAATCTTGGAATATTCATAAAAGTTGCTGATTGCACAGCCATTTCACATTTTTTGATAAGAATCTTATCAGCAATAAGCTCTATACATATCGTTGCTAGTAAGCCGTCGTCCAACGTATCAGTCACGAGCAACAAGTTCATTAGCTGTTTCCGACAACTCGCTTAAACCCAACAATTGCTAAGGCGGTTAAATAAACCGCGTCCAACAATGTGAAAGACCAGAACATCGCAATTATGGGAAGCAGATTTACCTGAGCACATTATAAAATATTATTAAAATAACTGTACAGAATTTAATAAAAAGGAGTTATCGAGTAAAATTAAAATATCGTAAGCGATTATCTGCAATCACACTGATTTATTGAATGATTGTTAACTTGTTTTATATTTTCCTATAAATTTAACGCAATGCATCCTATTTTTTCTTCTCAAGCGTTTTTTAGTCCGTAAAATAAACCTACTTAAAAACATATTTATTTGTAAAAAAATTGGACGTAGTTGTGATGGTATTTGTATTAATACGTGTTAATAAATTATTAGTCTTAACCATATAACGTAAAACTCTTTATGACATTAGTTATAACTTTAATAATTTCCTAGAATAATATAATTATAGCCGCACATAATTCTGTAGAAATAATTAAAATATGACGAGGTGTAATTAGATGAAATTTATGTGCGCCATCTTAACGTTACAGTCAGGTTGCGATGGGGTAATACAAAATGTACCTTTTCTTGGAACATTATGGTTAGCGTTAAGCGTGTCCCGTAGTTGTTGTTCAGAGAAGCTGTAACGACCCACGCAAGACCCTGTAACCTTCAAACTGTACCTATTAAATAAACATATAAAGCAACTATTGCAGACTATGTCCTTACGAAAGTTTGATACGTAAAAACTTGCTTTCAAATATAAATCGTGAAATAAAACCACATTATAGACTGATTACGATGCTATCAAACTTTTATTATGTACTAAGTATTTTATCATTTTAAATTTATATTTGGTTTATTGTACGTCGTTAGTGTTAGACTAATATTTATTTTCTTCTATTTTATGAACATAAATATTCGTCATTTCGAGCAATAAAATAAAAATATAGGACAAGCTGTGAGAAAAAAGTAAAATTGTCCGATGATATAAAATAATTTTACTAAAATGACAACTGTAGGCCATAAAAAACACATTCCTCTATAATATACTGGAGACATAAAAATATACACATGACTGTAAATGTATGCCGCTACCCAAAATTGACAATTATGTATTAGAATGATATTGTAATATATCAAATTCAATTCAGGAGGAAAAAATGATAAAACTAACTTACTTCGACATATCAATAATAATATTTATATCTTAGAAATGTCACATATTATTTGTTAAAATAGTCGACTATTTTTTTATTATATTTTACTATATTCTTATAATTTTTTTTGCAATGCCTTACTGAAAGAAAACTTCGAAACCAATAAATATATATATATATATATATATATATATATATATATATAATATTATAATATAAAAAGCTGCACTTCGCCATTTCGCTCGCTTAAAATTTTGACTTTGACGAGAAAAGCGAGAATTTCAATTTCTCGTATTACATATAAAAGGTTAAGGATGAAAATAATCTAAAGCTTAACAAATAAGACATTACAATAAAGAAAATAACATAGAAGCTTATTTAGCTGTCATTTACGTAAATTAAGCGTAGGTGCTCATTATATATATATTAGCCATTTTATACATATATTTAAATTTTCAAAGGATACGAAATGTATGAATTTTATTTTCATTTAATAAAATTATTAAATGAAAATAAATCATGAAAATCAAATTCAATTTAACTTTTTGTTATTATATGATGTATCCAAAGATTGTCTGGAAGATATTGCTGGTTGAGCAGTAAGGCTGTGTTTTTTGTACCATTTTCTTTTTGGTTAGTCGTTTTTTTATTTATTTCTTCGTTTAATGGTATATATATTTGCAATGTACTAATTCATTTATATTATATAGTTATATTATATACCGTACCAAGCCCAAACAATGACATAATTTATATTTAAACACTGTTTTAAAGTACATTCTTCCAAAAAATCGTAAAGGTACGCACATTATTTATCGTTTTCTTTATACCCAAGAATTCATAAGACATGTATTCATTTCAGAAATATATAAAAAGATGTACCTATAATTAATTTCATCAGAGTTCTAATAACCTAAGCATGATTACATTGTAATTTAGATGTTAACTTCAGAACAAAAACAAATTTAAGGTCTATTAACTATTGTTAATTTATCCCTTTTTATTACCATTATTCGAGCTTCTCTTTAGTCTTTAATTAAATAAATTAGGAATTTTTTAGATCATATTTTATAAAATTATTCGACATTTTTGCTAAGAACAATTTTTCAAGATAATGTATGATAAAGACTTATTGTACATCATTCTGTGTAACCGTAAATATAGGATAAATAAATATTCGTTATATATATAGTAAATTAATAATAATTTATTTCACAGTTATAAATAGTAAAGGAAGGAAGCCTATGACGTAACGATTGAAAACTTTGCTTTATTTCGGTATCAGGTGTCTACCTTAATTTGAAAGAGTATCTTTCCATGGCCTCGCGGCAACAGGTGAGTGTCTCGGCGCAGGCGTGGCTCGCGCGTCGATACCGCGCCCCGCCCGCTGGCCCCTGCGACCCTCGCTCATTCACACTCGCACACACGCACAACTCTATAAGCACAAACTGAAAACTACTACAAGTATATTTTTTTACAAAATCACTATAAATACCTTTCCTTAACAAATTCATCCAAAATAACGTAGTAGGTCTGTATTTTGTCGTGCAGAACCCCATAGGCGAGTGATTTTTTTTTGCTAGGACGCGTAACCATTTTTAGTTGTGCGTAAAGATGAAAGTATGGGAGTGGCAGTCATGTCACGTCCAAGCTGTCTATCAAAATCTGGAATCCATAGTTCATATCCATCCAGAGTGCCGCACGCAAGCCTTTAGTTACCTATAATTCGCGTACCAAACCGAATATTGACAAAAGGCTTCACAACGCGTGTACTAAACGATCGATCACTACTCTACTAAGCTCTACCTTCACACAAACGCTTTGAAATTTATAGAAAATTATAATATCAAAGAGAAATCTACTTGACAGATTTTTTATTAATTTTTTTTTTTTTAATAAACACACATACTCGTACATATACATAAATTCATAGACAAGTAAACCTTTGTTATTCAGTGTAAGTAATATTTTATGAGTTTTAGTATTTTGACGAAAATACATATAAATACAATTATTATATTCGTGTCGATGTTTATTTTCGTTGAAGGTTGAATACTAATGCTGAAGAAATATTATCGCCATTCAAATTCGTTGCTTTCATACAATCGTATTTTTATACAATATTTTTTATTTGTTACAATTTAATCGTATTATTAATAGAATTAATGATGATGATAATAGAGTCTACATTAAAAAAAAACACTTCTTAAATATTTTTATACGATCATATTCTCGCTCTCCAATTATTTATATTCGACCATTAACGAAAAGGTTCAAATCAGTAAAAAAAAAACAAAACTTAAATCAACAATATTTTTGTTCCCAATTGCAATCCTGCAAACGCCTTATAACTTAGCTATATTCCCATGAGTCGCATTAGCGAAGATGAATCATCGAAAATGATGATTTCATTAATATTAGATGAGCTCAGTTTTGATGTTTTGAATTTGAAAAGATTTGTATTGTATTGTTTGTACGAGTTCTTGAGTCTGTTATTCACATGTATTTGACTTCAATAAATAAATCAAAACAAATTATTATATTGACTTAATATTTTTAAAGATTAATGTCCAAATAGTATAACACAGAGTCGCTTCCCGCCGTCTGTACGCGTACATGTCTTAAACAACGCATGAGATTCTCATGCGGCTTATATGTTTAATATATGTCTAGAAAAGCCGAGAATTTTTAGTTTCTTAACCTGAAATAAATAAAAATTTTTCTTCTTATGATTGTTCTTTAATCTAAAAGTTTTATATAGACTCTTATTGTACGTGTGCGTAGTCTTGGCGGAAATACGATTAACGATGCTGAAAATACGCAATTGAGTTATTATATTTAAGCTGCTAAATTTTTTTTAATCACAATACTGATCCATAAATTATAGTTCAACGCGGATTTTTTTTTTAAATAAATATAGACAATTATTAATAAATTAATTAATATATAGACAATACCACGTGACTCTGTAGTCATTAAACAACCGACCACGAATGTATATGATGTCATAAAGGTTCATGATTATGATTATAGCAATAAGAAACCTAATAACCTAATTTTTGAGAACGGAATCATACTATTAGCTGCAAGTCGTAGACGTTAACTTTCAATTTTAAATTTAGCAGTGTGATGTGAAATGACAATGTCAATGCGATCTGTAGTCAAGTCATCGACACATTATTTAAAAAAAATATAAATATATTTTAAGGAATATGGGAAAATATGGTTTTGTAAATATTACTAAGAAATACAATTACTAAGAAATCTTCAAATATGATGGATTTAGCTCCAAACCTTATCTGCTTTATACGAATACGAGTGCCCGCCTCGTGTTTGCACGGGTGCATTTTTTTAGAATTTTCATTCATTTAAAGAAATTGGGAAGGGCGCGTAGCAATAAAATGTTTAGAAGGCATATGTAAAAATGAATAATATTTTATTGTAAAACACCGATCAAAATGTTTCCACGACTTATAGATTATTTTACTTACTTATTGATTTTTTCGTTGCACATAATTTGGAAACGGAAACATTTTTAAAGTATTCATTCGAATGTTATACTGCAATAGACAATTTTAAACTAAATTAAACGCCCATTGTAACTAACATATTTTCTATCTATCTGCTCTTCTTGTCCTATCCGAAATAAAAAAAAATTAGATATTTTTTACAAATAATAAACTATTATATAGTTTTACTAATTAAAAACATTAGTTATTGAACCTTAGAATATAAACACTTACCATGAACTTTACTACATACCTCTTCAAAACCTTTTTTTCGTACATTGTTCTCACGTCTATCTTAATTTTATTATCGAATCATGTTAGTACAATCATATTTTATATAGGTCGTTGACCTTTATCACTTAAATAGTTATTGCATATTTTTTATCATTTATTTTTAGACAGCGTAAGTAATATTATTCATTACCACCTACCTCGGTAACTAAGATGTTTTCTTCCTTGTGCCTGTAGTTAAACTGACTCACCTACTCATCTAATAAGAATATACTAAGTATAACTGTTTGGCTGTCGAATTTATAAAGACTACCAATGAAGGATATACGTATTAAACGCAACAGAACTAAAGATTACACATCGACTTTAGAAAATAAATATAAACATAAATAAAAATAATTGTTTTTTAATATAATTCACAAAAAAAGGAATTTATAAAATTATTCAAACGATACTGTGCCAAAGTCCATAATAAAATTGACGACTTGCAACTACCGGCGATACCTTTAACCTTCACTTTGTAAAACGCTGATCAAAGTTAAATTAACTAATTTGCTTTTGATTCGGTCGGTGGCACCCGATGACGCAGTATGCGACCAATGAGTGTTAATATTTAAGTCAAACAGGTTAACTAGACCTTTCAGAAACTCGACGTGATTACGTCTATTCGTGAAAATTGACAAGAGTATTGATTTCTATTTAATATAATTATATATTTAATAAATTCACATCTATTATATATATATTTTTTTTAGCATTATCAGCCTGTAAATTTTCCCACCGCTGGGCTAAAGGCCTCCTCTCCCTTTGAGGAGAAGGTTTGCTGCTGGCCCGAGATGGCCCAGTGGCTAGAACGCGTTCGTGTGCTTAATTTGTGTTTATAATTCATCTCATGCCCGGCGGTGAAGAAAAACATCGTGAGGAAACCTGCATGTGTCTAATTTTAACGAAATTCTGCCACATGTGTATTCCGCTATTATATATATCAATTATTAATCGATATTCATTTTTAAAGTTCCGATTTACAATTAGCCAATATATTATTATTAGCGTATTAGAACGTTAAATGATACGCGGGTGGAATGAAGTAATTGTATTTTTGAAGTAACATATACATGGATAATTCTTATCAAAATACCTTCCAGGCGTAAAAAAATCCTCTTTAATTAACGTTGTTAAAAAAAATGTAATAAGATTGACGAAATTTCTATTAAAACTCTGATGTTCTGGGAATTTATTTATAACAGAGATAAAACAAATCAAAGAAATCTTTATATTAGGCTTATTTATAATATGATATGAAAATGTTATCTTATATTTTCTAAAGTGATATTCTTTTTATGTTTAACCTCAGGGCAAACATTATAACATTACGACTACAATAAAAGTATTCATGAAGGTTTTGCAAATACGAGGAAATAGTACTAGGTACGAGTAGATAAAAAGAGAGCTAAGGAGTTCTCAGGTATATTATTAACCAAAAATTATCCTACGATAAAATATATTCTTTACATTGTTTTGTTTCTATTTGCACGTTCGTTAGTAAAAACTATTGTAACGAAAAGATAGAGTTGAACCGTTCTGATTTTGCTGACTAATAGTAATAGTACATCCGATATTCTCAAGTACATTGCGACACTATTTTTGCCTAAAACAAAAAGTTATTTATTTTCATACATGCCCGAGTTTTATGTTTTCTATTACTAACAATCATTAAATTAATTATAAATACAATACACACAGGTATAAACCCAGCATCTACTAGGGCTATCACGATTTTCCTAGTCAAAGAATTAATTATTAAACAAACTTACCGTACTGATTTGAAGTCAACAGTCTTTAAAAATACTAAATGTTATTTATTATAAATTTTAAATCCCACGTTGTTTTCACTGAATGACCATAATCTAATAAAGAGCTTTCAGTAAAGCTACAAATCCAGACGAATGTAAGCTTGATATGGCTCATTGATGTGAAAGTTTTAAGTTTATCGTAAAAGTTGTTTTTGCAGAAATCTAAAAAACGTATGTCATTATATTGTTTCTCAAGGCTCCTTATAAGTAAGATTACGTATATAGTGCGGTCTCCTTTTAACAAACACCGTAGCTATTTACGACATCTACGTCGTAGCGAAAATGCTACGAACTAGCCATTGTCGCAAATCGTAACAAATATTATTAAAGATAAAATAGGTATATAACTCTCATAACTAAGATATACAAAATGTAATTGGAGCATTCCTTTACATATATGTTAGAGGCGCATAATATAAGATATTATGAAATGTCTTGATCCATTGTTGGTAATTGTTTTTGTTTATAATGACTTAAAAACGATTAAATATTAGCTCTACTATAGTTAAAATCTACTTTTTAAAACCAGGTAACTTTATACCAAATCGCACTTACCTTATTTGTAAGTTTGCCAAATTCCACGCCAAAATAAACCATTCTGTTGAAAATATTGTGCGACAGGCGAACAGATAATCAGATAAATGGTCGAATTCCAGATACAATGTAGGTATTTTTTTGGATTAAATGCATGAAATTATAATCGAGTTCGAATCTACCCTATTTTTGACGATGATAACTAAAAAAAACCTATTAAGTATCCTGACACTATAGACAGAAGGTTAAAGAATTGTATCTAAAAACAAAATAGCTCGTGTGAATAATTAAAGTATACTTTTACCCCTAATGTACTTACACTGTGTCAAAAATCATTATTTTTGTGATCTCTTAATTTCAATCTCTCGAGTTACTGAAACACGCAACCACTTGTTAGAGACTAAACCACTTGCTTGTACACATACACTCCAATTTAACACTGTAAATAAAAACTTAACTTTTATTTAAAAATGCAAACTATATAAAGCATGCATTGTATTTCCAATCAAATTAACAAATACATATATTTTATATAGAGTTTGAATAATAAATTCAACTCCGAATTTTTTTTTTCATATCATGGTTTTTAGTTCAACATTTTACTATTTAAAATTCACTTATTATTAATAACTTGCCTGCGTCAGGTTATTAGGCCTCATTTACGTAGAGAACTGATTAAAGTTACAAAAGTCGATTTTACTTCTACGACAAAGAAAACCAATTTAAGCTTGTCGTCAGACCAACGTTGCTTCATCATTAACGTATTGTTCGAAAACAAAACTGTTATTATAAAGAAAATGCGTCTATATTATCCGGTAAATACTCGGCGTACCGGTGTCCTTACCGGGTTTTCATTTTGTTACACTCTTCATAAATTATTTAAAAAATAATATTTATATCTATCATTCCCAATCAAATATATATTCTTAAAAAATGCATTAACAACGACTAACTACGACTTTATTAAGTATAATACTTAAAAATGATATTTACTGGTTTACTTACGTAACAGTGATTAGAGCGGGTGATCGCGGGTTCAAGCCTTACAGCAACACTTAGTTTGTGCTTATTGTTCAAAAACAAAAAAGTGTATATTATGTTAATCTAAAATTTTCAATTGCAAAAATCAATTTACTAGGCCTCCATAAAAGTTAAGGTATTATCTGTCATACAAAAATGTAGGGACAAGAATCGCTTAGATAAAATCTTTACTATTAAACACAGTACGAGCTTGAATAGTCTGAAACAAAGCTAAACTGATAGATATCGCAGCACGGTTGAATCTTTGATTCTATTCTATTGAGAGAAAATACCGCTATTGTCAGCCGTTAGCTACGGGACAATAGCTAACCCTGTCCGGTTTTCGTATTGAATACGTAAATAAATATTTTTTTATTACAAAACCCGCATTTTTGTTAAAATCCGAAATTTTCCATATAATATAATACACATTATATGAATACAAGATAAATACAAGAGCTGACACGGTCCAGTGGATAGAATTTTAGGAATAGATCATGAGTTTATATCTAGCGAGTACCACAGTCTTTTCATGTGTGAGTTATTTGTGTCATTCTTCTCGTGCTCGATGATAGAGAAATAACAGTAGATAATAAGTTTCTTTGAGGTTCTGCCGAAAGAGGAGAAATTCTGCCTCATATATGTTCACCAAACTGTAATAGAGTAGTTTGGTGAAAATAAGCACCAAACCTTCTCATTAATACTCTACTTTAAAGGGGGGCAGAAATTGACAACTTAGCCTTAGATTTTTCTTTTCTCATAATTCAATACTACAGCAAATCTAACAGCTAGAGGTGTGAAAGAGTTCAGGTGCAGATCTACTTACGTTAGACAATAAGACATCATATTTAAGTTTCGTATATTGAATAATATTAAAAAAAAAACACTTTCAAAGTTAAATCTAAGAAAGTAAATAGTAAATGAAAATCTCTTAAAAGGAACAATATCAATTCATTTTATGTTGAAAGGTTTATTCGCAACTTGGCAGTTTTGAGATGAATAAGGTCGTTAGTCAGGGATATATTTTATAAACGGTCCATCATGATTCGCTTGCCCTTGTCCCATTTATTTTTGGTCGGCTCAGTATGTAAGCTCCATGAAAAATGGATTTGGTAGATTTTTATGTCCTGTCGCCAATTCGACGCTAGTAGTTTTTGGGAATGCTTACGCTGGTGGTTTTAACTTTGTAAGTTCTTTTCACACCGACGGGTAGTGATATGTATAACTTTACCATTTTCCTTAAAAAAACATACACTGACAAACTCATAAACTGCATCAAAGTTCAAAACGTCGTTGAAATAAACATTTTAACTAAGTATTTAAACTTTATGTACAAATTAAAATTTAAGCCTTTCGTTTGGTTCGTTAACTTAATAACAGCGTAGCATCATATCTTAAGAGTAAGTTTGTATACTGGAAAAGACCATTCAATTTTTTTGAACAAAACCGGCAAATGTAACAATTTGGTTTTGTTTAATTTATTGAAAAAATCCTATTCAATTAAAAAAAAGTTGAAGCACAGATATTTTTTTGCTTTTAATAACGTGTTATTTGACTCCTTCTTTTTATTTTAAAGATACATATCGTATAGATATTATTAGGGTTATTAAACGGTCTCGCAGAATATTGTTCCATTCTTTTGAAACGCTATTCATAGTGTTCTCATAGGTTTTCACACATACACAGCTTATTTAAAGCTGTCCCAAACATGCTTAATTGGATTAAGATCTGGCTGGAAGGCTGCGTGCTGGCCATGGTACGTTTTCTAATCTCTTCGCAATGATGTCGAATTTGTACAGCGGCGTGGGGTCGGTCCATTTTGACGAATCATGTCGATGAACATAAGTTCCGTTCGCCTGATTATCGAAATGCCACCCCACACCATACACAAACCGCTTCCGAAATGATACACTCAATACAACTTTGAGTATATCTCTCCCCACGTTAACGATAGCCTCTTCTGCACCATTTAAACATGTCCTACACTTATCAGTGACCAATATGGAGACACATTGCTCTTCAGTCCAATTAAGATGTTCACGTGCAAATCTTAAGCGAGCTTGTCTTTGAGCTGCAAACAGCTTTGTACCATTTGCTGATCTAAAAGGGGTGATTGCAGCTTCCTTAAGCCTCCTTCTTATTGTTCGTGTACTCACGTTTACTTCACGCACTTCATTCAGGTATGTTTTGATGTTTACTGACTCGAGAAAACGATTTCGTAGAGAAGTTCAGACATAAATCGGTTTTCACGACGGGCTGTTATTCGAGTTCTGCCGTTGTTACCGGGTCTCCATTTGTAAAAACCTATCCCTACAAAGCTTTGGTATACTCTAGAAAACCGTATACTGGTTTAAATTTAAATTTCTAGCAATCGTTTGTTGATCCAAGCCTTCCCGCACAAGAGGCTTTTTTGAGTGGCTTTTTCGGCCGAAGTATCCATATTTATAGTACGAGACTTTTGATTTTAAAAGACTAATAATCAATAGTATTGGTAACAATTATTTAAATCGCAAATGAAAAAAAAAAAAAGATTTAATATCAAACTTTAGTCTGAAAACACACGAATTTGCATAATTGACTATGCATAAATTTCATTTTCGCGGCTAAATTTTTATTTTTAAATTTTGTTATTTTTTATGATTAATGGAGTCTCGATTATTCATTTAATAAAAATTTTGCGTACTAATCAAATATATTAGTTCGAAAGTAATACTTAACTTTGATACATTTTATGAATACAATTTATTTTTTCAATTAGTATCAGGAAGAACAAAAAATCTTTAAAAAAATATCCTAATTACGAATATAAAAAATAACTTTTTAAATTTAACTATTAAAATGTTATTAAATATATAAAATAATTATTATAAAACGAGCCAAGTTTATATATACAAAATGATAATCATTTTAAATTTTGTTTAAAGATAAGTTCTTTTGAACTTGACATTTCGTTGAACTTGAATAATTATTAGTCAAAATTAAATTATGCGTTTTTTAATGTGCTTTTATTTTAACTTTTTAAATAAAAAATCAGTTATACATTATAAAAGTAAAGTATCACCTAATAAATGCCATTAAATTGAATTTGCCTTTCTCTTGAGAATGACTTTTGAAGTTTGTGATGGAAACCGCATTATATCAATACCAATTCGCGATTGGACATGTGACAGAAGTTCATCTGACATTATGTGTCACATTATATGTTGAGGTTTTCTCACGATGGTTTACACGAAATGATTATAAACACGAAGTAAACAGTTATGCTTGACCAGGTTTGAACCGAAATGTGCGATAAAGATTTCCGTCTATGAGGTACTGAGCCATATGCCGTGTTAACAACCCTAATTAATCTGAAATATATAAGTGCAACTGTTTAAAGTTTATATCTATAAATATCATACTTTATATTAAGCTCTGATACATTATGTCACCCCTTCAACTCTCTATCGACTTGAACTATGACATCAAGTTTAGTTTAAGACATTACGAATAAGTTTTTGATCGAGTTTTTAAATTTTAATTTCATCACATCACTTCTCAAGCCATGCTACTTATAGCCTGTACCTGTAAATGATGCGTTCAATCAGAACAAAATATTCCACATGTATTTATGATTTTGTAACAATTTTGTGAAATCATTGTTGGTTTAATAAAAAATATCAAAACAATGCAGAATAGTCAAAATTTACGGATGAATAAATTAATCTTACTAAAACCTATAAAAAAAATACCTTAAGTTAAATAATTTCATAAAACTCTACATACCTATTGTAATCGATCCCTTAATTCTATGCAACCTGTGTTTTATTTACGACGCGCGTTCATAATATTCATATTTATATGTGCATCGTGTAAAACCCGAATATGAAAGCTTATTTTGCACGCTCGACTGAAATACAAGCAAGCATCGCGCAAGGAAATCGAGGGAAATATATTTTCACCTCTGATTTTAGAATCCACAAGACCTCGGCCTATATGAAAAGCAAATTTTATGAATAATGGATGATATGAAATGGCATTTTATGGATTTTAAATAAAAATTCCACATACTTCTTCACTTTCAGATGCTGAAATCTCACATATACTACGGTATGAATTCTTATTGTTTAACACATTTTTAATAATGTAGTACATTCAATATAAAGTAGCTGACAAGTAAGTAACATGACGATTCTATTTTATGAGCCTACTCGAATAAAGAACATATTGATCTTGACGACAAAAAGGAAAAATAAGTATCATAACCCTTAAATATCCTACTGCAGCTATCCTTTCGAAATGAAGGTAATGATACTCACTAAACATGTATATTGGAAATATTTAAACTAACGTAAACTTCAAATGGTATTTTGATTATAATTTATAGTAGTCTATCTTAATATCATTTATATAATATAATAACTATCATTAAATACGCTTTATAGGAAAGACCCGACATATGAATAAGTTTTCACTCATACAATTTTTAGTTGCAGGTTGCTCCTAAAATTACTATTATTCTGTGCAAGATAACGTCGTAAATTGTAATTTTAAAGCCATTATAAAATTTCATAACCGCTGTCATTGATTGGTTCTTAAGAGCAAAGTTCACCCTATCAACGAAGAGAATATTATTCAACGTATATTTTTCTAAGGAACTCTGAAGGCTTTATATCCGGGAACACTTTGATGTCCTAAATGTCTCAATGTAACTGAATAAAGTAAACGAACTGTGAATTTGTTGAACAAACAACGGCAAAAAGAAAGGCGTACTAACGAGACCAAATAAATCTAAGCATTGTCAAAGAAACTTCACTATTTGTGAAAAAATAAGTCCCTGCAACTGATGATGTCCACTCAAAGTACAAAAAAGATTCACAAAAATATTCCATTTATAAAATTCTTTTAGATTATTTTATTTTAAATTAATTAATTTAATATACATTACAAAGGTTTTGCTTCTAAAACATTCTTAAATTATGACTTTTTTATTTATAAGATAGCTTTTAGAGTTATTAAGTAATATGTATGCAAAAGAAAATACACTTTGGACATCAAAATATAAAAACGCAATATTGTAATTTATAATCTTCATAATTTATTGACAGCTTGTATAATGTTTTAACAAATCTTCAAGACGTTTTTATAACTTTATTAGAGCTACAAAAAAAACCTAAAATCATTGCATATGTCTGGAAGTGTATGACTTTGGCAAAAGAAATTTAATAAGAATCTAAGCAAACACAATTTTTCACGAGTATTGTGAAAGTAAATTCGTCCTGCAAATGTACACCAAGCTCTCTTTAATTTATTTTAATTTTCTAAACTTTATCAGATACTAGGGTCAAAATACTCCTATTTGTGAAATAACACTGTTAAACAAAATAACTCCATATTTGACGCAAGAAAAGAATACATCGAAATGCAAAAATGTATGTATAATATTTAACTATTTGGCCTACCAAAGCTTTTATGGAAACCAATAAATATAGGACTCCGATTTAGTAATAAAATGGAAAATAGGTATGAATAAATTGTAAGAATTATCTGAAACGTTTGATTTTGCAGGCGTTGAGACTAAAAGTTTTACGAGAGATAATTCTATTTAAGTATAGGTCAAATCGCCTTATACGCCCACGTTGGTCTTATAGAGGTCAACCAAGGACTAACCAATTTATGTATTTGAGCTCTGGTATCAGCTAAATCCTAGAAAACGAAAATGAGACACCTAATTTCCTGGCCTTCATGACCATCTTTTCACTTATAATGTCACACAAATGTATTTTAGATATAAGTGCTTAAAAATTATTAACATTAAGCCCTTAACTATATACAAATAAGAATTAAAATTAATTATGTATAAATCTGAACCACTCGGATTGTGGCATGAACGCTAGCAGCATTACCCCGTTGAATCGCATTACCCATATCAACAAAAAAAATGAACCAACTAACCAGTGAAGACAACAAGCGAGAAATCATTAACTATATTATTAAACGTATATTTTAAAGTATATTACTAGCCTGTAGGTATCTGCAGACCTAACATTTTAAATAATATAAATAAAATCAAGTGTGTGGATAAAAAGAAGTGCATTCTCTATTCCCTAAATCTAATAATCCAATACAAGTGGAAATCCAAGACAAGCGGAAATAGTTCAGGCATAGGACCAACGTTATTATATTCCTTCCGCGGCAAAGGCGTATAAATTTTACCAACTTCTACAATTAATCGTCGGGCGACTATTGAGAATTTCTTGGCACAAAAACCATTTTTTTATAATTATCTGATCCGGATTTTGAAATGGATTAAAATACATCAAATACCAGTTATAATAACCGATATTGAGTGAACAAATATGTATAAAATCAATTCATATAAAAATGAGTATCTATCTAAGGCGTAGCTAGGTGGGCAAGGGTTTCGGTGCATAGGAAAATAATCGGGCCGTACCCTTCTTTCTTAAGTCTTTAACTTATATTGCCCTTCAAAATTATAGATTGGAATAAAAACGAAATCAACATGGGCAGGTAGTTTTACATGCAATTGGCAGGTATTATATGGCATTATTTAACTTATTGTTGACAGTTAAGAGTCGAGCTGTATATGTATTTGAAACTATAATTAATTATATAAGCTACAACTTGAATGTTAAATTCATAAATTGATACGAGATAAGCTAAAACTTTATTTGGTGATAATGCTTTTCAAGCGCGCCAGGGTAGATATAACCCACTAATCATATATTCTACTGCCAAAGAGCAATACTTAGTATTGTTATGCCAATGTAACTACAGGCATTAAAGGACTAAAGGCACTAAAGGATATAACATCTTAGTTCTTCTATCTATAGATATCTTAGTAGTATCACAAGGTCGGTGTAGCATCGGCGATGAAAAGTATTCTTATAGTTTCACAGCGTCAATGTCTATGGGGAGTGGATCATCAGGTGATCCATTTTCCGTTCGCGTACATATTATGCCATATAAGAATCTTATTCGTTATTGTTCATAATAATGATTAAACTTAAAAAAAATATTTAATACTACATTTCATTATGTAACTACTGGGCGCGGTATTAGGATCCGAGTACTAGACCTAGAAAATTAAGCTCTCGAGGACTTGAATTTTTAGATTTAGTACTCGAAAAATGACGTTCGCCCTGTGTCGTCTGATATCGAGTTGACGGACGTCACTAGTCAGGGTCAGTTTTTGCGGGCGAACGAGACTCCAAAGAGAGTCTGGAAGGTTAATTCTAGGAAAGCTATACGGTCTGCACCGATGTATTGATAGGCTACTGAAAAGTCGGACTTTCGATTTTGATTCGTTTCGCGAATATATTGACGCCTTTAGTCGTGTCTTATGTCAAATATATATTAAATCACTTAAAGTTATCAATTCTTATATAAATAAATCTTCTGTGACGCCTTTACGGTATTCAATATTAAAAATGTACCACATAGCGGCGATGCGCGAGAATTAATAATAAATTGAGAGCTATTCATAAGATCGTTTGCAAAGGTCTTTTAAATCGAATTAAAATCTTGTACATTATCGTTTTCATATTTAAGTCTAAAAGTACTGAAATAATATTTCTTATGAATATACAAGCTGATATATTTCTGTAAATTCTTTCTTTTTTAACACTTTCTTATAAAGGTATTTTTTTAAATAGGTCAAATTATCGTGACTTAAATAAATTATTCGATTGTGTGGTTCGCTAAATGTTTTTTTTTTTTATAAATTTAGCTTTTTTTTATAAGTTTTAACAATAAAGCTCTTTCTCATTTCTATGAGGAAAACCGAAATGGCCATTCGACAAGGATCATTTGTAAACGGATTGTTTTAATTTGGATAATAATAAAATGACCTTTTTACGGCTTCGATTTTATTTGATTTTAATTAAAAACCCTTTTATAATCAATTTCATGCCTGTATGTCACAACCTATTTTTATGTTAGTTTTGTATGTGATTATATTGTTAGTTGTTAAAACTCTATTACATTTAAACGTTAGAATAGATATTATAAAAAGATATACATATTTACATATTGTCAACACATTATCACTGGATAAACTACAAATAATTTCGTTATAAACTTCAATGAAATTGATAAAATATTCAGGTGATTTTAAAAAATATATAAATGCTCTTTTTCTTCTAAAATTGTTCGATCAATAAGACTAACATATATACGTTATTTAGTTATGGTCTTTGGTTTGATCCTTATTTACCCTTAGCCCTTGGCTCTTGAATGTGATCAGGATCTTTGTAACTAAATAAGAACACTTAGTTGTAACACAAGATATTTATTTTTTTATTGTAAATTATAGTAACAATACTTATTAGAACTAATGGTTGCACCTTCGGACTAATATTATGATACTTTCTTTTTCCACAAATAACCTCCTTATAGTTTTCGCTATATGATATTCGAAAGCCAGCCTAGTAAGAATTTAAATACAAATCATTATAATAGCTCATACCAAATTGAAACAAGTTAAGTTTAACAGGCCGTCATCGTTCCAAACACCAAAGACCTCCTTTACCGTTAAGGAAAAGAATGTGAAATTATTTTTACCAGGCCGTTACACTACAGGTGAAATTAAATATATACTAACTATTTATTCCGAAAAGGAAAGAGACTCCCAAAGGACAGTCAAAAACTGTAACTTCGTGTTTGTGTTCTTGCGAATACAGCATACGAATCAAATATTCATTCAGCGTTCGTGAATACACATTTAATTTGTCAATTACAAACCTACTCCTTAAATGTTATATTTCTTTATTATAAAATATTTCAATACTTTTAAAAATAACAGACACATATATATACAATTTTATAATTTTAAAACTGTATATCTGTTATCGCAAAATTTTAGGTTTTTTTAAATCATAAACCAACACTTGTTTTATTAAAGTAAAATTGGTTTTGGTAAGAATAAAATGGCTTAATATATAAGCATATATTGCAAAATACATTAAGTATGTCTGAAGACGTAAACGAATTTCAAAAAACGCGTATACTTTTATTACTTCGACGCGACATGGCTGTGTAAATAAGACATTTCAAGACATTCAGCCGAAGAAATTTTCAACACAATATTTTTTTGACAATAATATGTATGGAAATCAAATACACATTTTTAAGGTAGAAAAACAAAATAGTTTTAGTATTAATATTTAACCCGTAGGCGTCTAAGCTATGGATAAAGTAGAGCAACTTAAGTATAATAAATATCTGTCTTGAAAAATGGCACTTATACCATTCTATTAAAGCTAAAAATCTATTGTTTACGTGGGATAGTCAATAACGACACCCACGCTAAGAAATTGGATTCCATCGCAACATGATTTGCCAAGTAAGAGGACATTAAAGCCTTTTTTCCTTCAATATTTGCATAATAATAACCATATGCATGTTGAATTAAATCAGCACGAGTAAGTTTTCTAGTAATAAGCAAACTTTGTGCATACGAAAATAAATGTAATTATTTTTTTGTGTAAATTAAATCTTCCTTGGAGATATCAATGCAATTGTATAATTTAGTTACTAAATGTATGATAATCCTTTATTTTAATGATATATTTTAAATAAAACATATTTTTATATTTGAACTGTCAGCATATTTATAAAACAAAATACAGCGTTTTGTTTATCAAGGAAACATAACGAGCATAGTTCCGATTTATTTATCACAATTACCAACAACTGAATAAAACATTGTAATGTTTTCGAAACGGGAAACGCACTCCAGTAACAAATTATCAATCAAAGTTGAAAACAAGGGCGGGCGTGGGAGCAGGGTGCGCGAGTGACGCGGAGGGTGCGGGCGGGGGTGACCCGAGGCGCCAGACTGACTGGCGCGGCGGCTGCACACCGCGCGGTGCATCTCGCGCAGGTGCCGCCCGTTCTCGCACCTCGACAAAAGCCTCAACCTGCCCCATCCCTCACTTTGACCAAGGCTTGTCTAAGACCTCATATCTTGAGTCGGATCAAAAACTTCATTACTAACCAATCCCAGTTTAAGTCCCATAACAATAGCAAGTTTATTTTTAGAACACAGAGTTACAAAGGAATTCCATCAATTACCGTTATCTGTTAACTTACAACTAAAAACTTATAAAAAAAAACTATATTGGTATATAACAACAGAAAGACGAATCTAATGTCCTTATTTTTGTCTAGCTGCTATTTGAGATAGTCTGAGCAAACAACGTTATAAAGAAAACGAAAGGCTATATTTTATGATATTTTTGTGTTATTTTGTAGACGTCGGTGAATTGAAATAGCAATGAAATTGTCACTTGCATCAAAAACTCAGGTGGATAAACAACAACATTGTTATATTTATTAAGTCGTGTGTTTTAACTTCCTGAAATGACATGATTTCTGAAACTAGGCTTACGAAAAAAATATATACAAAAATAGCAACGAAAGGGAAATGACCTCACGCTAAGCAATAATTTCAGCTATTCTAAGCTTTCCCACGCACGAATCCATGGCGTTTATTTTAGTAACAATGATTTAAACATTAAAGGTGAATTAACCTTAGCGAAAAATTTACTAATAATAGCCTAAGCTCGACACAATTTGTACTATTTCGGCTAATTATTCGAACAGCACCATTATAAAAAGGGTTACTTATCTACAAACTGGACCCAATTACTGCCGTATTTCTAGACCATCTAGATTGCCACTTTCGAATTGTAAACAATAATAAAAATCCCTTAACATTGCTCCAATCTTGATTTCCTTGAATCGCGCTCTCTATTATATATAAATAGTTTTTTTTCTACTAAACTAATAAATAGAAACGTGAAAGCAAAATTTACACATAAAAGTCAAAGTTGGCTTCATATGTAAGCTATTAAAACTTCATGCATTCGATATTGTTGCTACTGTTAAATAACTTTTATACCATATGCACTTTTTAACCTTATTTGTAATTGTAAATGTTTTATTACATTTAAAATGTAGATCGAAATAATATACAGTACAATTATATAATTTATATAATATACAAGTTTGGACTTCAATCAGTATGAGTCCATATGGGCTTAAGTGACCATTTGCTCGTCGACTGCAGCACAACACTTATCTTTTCTTTTCATAAAAACCATTGATTACTTTGTTCATAAATGATAATTATTGTTTTCTGATATTTTGTATATCTACAAATCCTGTAAAAAGTTCTGGTGTTTCTGTTATAGCTTTGAAATGCCTAGAAAAGAAGCACCTCAAACTTTAATATTTCTGACAGCTATATAGAAATAATATTAATAACAAGGACATTTTATAACTCAGTCTATTTTCGTTCTGAAACTAAAAGCTATCTAAAGAGAACAAGGAAAAATAAAATCAGTAGGCAGAAAGAAATATCACAATTAATTTTGACATCAATTCCATATTAATAATATAAAAATTATTTATTTTTTGTTTTAGAAAAAAATATAATAAATCATTTAATTCTTGACATTCATTAACTTACACATACACATTATACATATTACACATAATTGTTTTTAACAACTGCTATTATATAAAAAATAATACAATACATTTTTTTGGATCAACAAAATACAAAATATAACGAAAGGTGAGCTCAGCCAGGTGGACCAATGATCTAAAATATATGGCAAAATCCGACTAGATGCGGAAGAGGAGAACCAGGGACTATGACTCAACTTGAGACAGGCAAATATCCAGCAGCTTATAATAAGCTGGTGGCGATGATAGTGTAAAGATAAATCTAATCTATATATTTTAACACCAGAGAACAGAATGTTAAAATATTACATTGACTTATTAAGAAGTCAGAATAGATAATATAGTTTCTATAAGTACTGTACTTTTTAAAGGTAGGAATTTAAAATCAACTTCAAGTTTCGTTATAAATAATAAAAAACATACTAAGCGATCTTTAAAAGACGACAAAACAATTATACCGTGAGTTTCTTCAGAAGCTATCAAGAGTATCAGAATATTGGCCAGCAGCCAGCGCTGCCCCAGGCATACATAAATTGTTTTGTGAACTCGCCACTTGCCACGCAATGCCTGGTTTCAGCCCTACGCAAATGTGTGTGAGAAAAGTGAAATGATTACCAGATGCTCCCGTTCATTTTTCTGTTTATTGTATTGTTACACCCTTTTTTATTGTGAACTATTAGTACAAATCTATAAATTACGGAACAAATATTTATATAATCACCATCATTTGTTTGCTCTTATTTTCTTATATTTAGGGTCAGCACAGTATTTTTTCTCTTTGATATCTATCTTTATCTCCACTAATCATATCCTTAGTTACTCTTTTCTTACACACTATCCAAGTTTTGTTAATAATTCGTATTGCTACATTTGTAACTAAAATTTATTGTAATATACAATATTACATTCCTTCTATTGAATGACTATACCATGATAATCTGTTTCCTTTCAGCTCTTCTGTCATAATATCTCCGTAGTAATATTAATTATATTTTGTGTGGATTTAAATTTATGTCCGATTCTTATGTAAATTCATCTCAATAAATTATTACTTAAATACTTAACTTGTATTAGAAAAACAAATGTTTTTTTAATAATTACAATTTGTTTTAAATTTATGCCATTTAATCATATCCAAAGGTAGAGCATAATAAGTTGGACAACCAATCTGAATTGCAAAGCCTGCATACCTTAAGGGCTTTACCATGAACTCCTAAATTAATGCACACGTGGACGTGTATAACAAGATGGTCACGTATAAAATAAGGTCAGACAGCAGTTACAAGAGATCCTATATCTTAATGAATTTGATTAAACTATCCAGTTTATAAACCATATTGTTATAGAATATAATATTTGCAGTTTGATCCCTGGCAAAGCAGAATTGAGCAACATTATCTGACGTAGGAGCTGAATAAGGTATATTTTTTATTATAAACTCAACCAATGCCAGTAATTAGTACTTTATCAGCCTACGAGCTGTCGGTGAACCAACTCTAATATAGTAACCGACCAATAATCTGTTATAAATACATGAATCAGTACTGTGAACTCCTTTTACTATTTTCTGGTTACTCCTTATTTTCTTTTTGATTTTAAAAAGCGTTAAAGAATTTTGCGGGTACTACTGAACTAAGAGATTTTTTTTTGAACAAATTTCATCTTCTTTCAAAATTAATATCTTCTTTTTAAGCTATAATTATATTAAATATAAATAAATAAATAATAAATAAATATTGGACAACATCACATACATTACTCTGATCCCAATGTAAGTAGCTAAAGCACTTGTGTTATGGAAATCAGAAGTAACGACGGTACCACAAACACCCAAACCCAAGACAACATAGAATTCGTTCTACATCGACTCGGCCGGGCATCGAACCCGGGACCTCGGAGTGGCGTACCCATGAAAACCGGTGTACACACTACTCGACCACGGAGGTCGTATTATAAATAGAAAATGTTGTTAAAGTTAAAGTGAGGCGTCTTTTTTTAAATATATTTCAGTAACATCTTATAATTGATAAACAAACAATACATTAACAAAGATATAATATATTATGTTTGAGTATTAATCTATTTTGTCTTATAACGATGATCAAGTATACTTTCTATCGACATGATTTTAAAACTAGAAAGAAATCATATATTTTTATTTCGATACACTCATATCAGATATTTGTAGGGCTAATTTTGCTAATATACTCTAAGCTCATCAAAATACTTTAAATAAAGTAATTCGAATTTTTCGACAATTTTTATTCCAAATAATCTAATCTTGTTAAAATATTTTGCCACATACGAGACAGACGGTGTATGTGTAGCCATAGAACACGAGAACTACTTCCGACGCACGATTTCGGTGGCTCAATAGGCGGAACTATAATGGTAAGATGGGTCTCAAAAGCGTATTGCCTATTGTTTGGCATCTTCAACTCTTGGCATCGAACTTAAAATACAATACTCTCTGCTATGTCAGCTTAAGTACTTGCTTCTATAACGTACGAATATAAACTTCACGAAATTGAACAATTTACCACATACTTCTCTATAGATCCATTAATTCGTGAACTAATAACTGTAATTTGAGTTTATTTTTTTCCCATCCATTAAAATTGTATTTAAAATGTCAATATATACTATTATTATGGTATGCTATTATTGGATACGGTTCCGTGACAAATTACATCGATTGCTGTTCAGTATGAAACGAAGAGACTGATAAATGACATGAGCTCACTAATAATAGAACCATTTCGGTCGGCTTCTATTTATTATTCTTCCTAGATTTATTACAATAGTATTACTTTAAATACTAGCATGCTATTAATAAACACAGTATAATATGAATAGCATGCGAGTAACTTCAGTAGCGCAGATCTATATAAAGCATATTTTCTATATATTCTTGGAGCACATGCTATTTATATCCAAAAGGTAAAATTATAACCGATAGATATTTCGCTACTGGATAAATGCGTCCTCTCTTCTTAAGGAGAAGTGAAGTTGATTCCACTACATTGCTCTAGTGGTTGTTGGATACACATGTGGCATCTAATCCGACACATGCAGGTTTCGTAATCTGTTTTTATCGTGACCCTTCTATAGACAATGTCGTTATAAATATCTCTGTTGTTTGGAGAGCTACATAATTTAGTGCGGCGCTTGTCGATCGATACGGGTCGGATATTTACCTTGCCTTATTTGCTTTTACAGTCCTAATCAATCATAATATATTTTCTACGGAATTACATTAAATTTGTAATTGTTTTGTTTATTAATAATGTATAACATAAAATATTGGAAAACTTAAGCTATAGCTTATTTTGCTATATTTTTAACAGGTTTTATAGTGTTTTATTGACTTTATACAAGCTTAGTAATATATCAAATCATCCATATTTTATATATTGAACGTTGATATTATTAAAATAAACTAACTGCAAATTCAAAAATATACTGTTTGTTATCTTTTATTAAACAAAGCTAAGACTTTTTTAATAAAGTCGACTAACGCTCGCATTTATGGATCATAAATAAACCGATATTACATAGTAATAACCATATCGGTTTTAAATAAAACAGAATGCCGATTAAGCCACTTCAAGTAGTTTCATATCGTCGCTTCATTGAAGCAATAAAGAGCTTGTAATATGATTAATGGTCTCACAAGCTCCACCCGACACCCACCCACTCGCAGCCCATTCTTGATCGTGATTCACTACTATGAATATATAGATTCATGACTCTCAATGTCTACAAAGAAAATATTAGAAGCTAGCTAAAAAAAGTTGATTCATCGGAAGCTGTGATACGAAGTCAATATACCGACTACAAAGATATAGCGACCATTGTTATGTTTCTTTTATGAAATAAACTTACAAAGAAATAAACATCGTAACTTTAAGCCGAGAACAGATACATAAACTTCACAGATGTATTATGTTTAAAAGTTTTCAGTCGGTCTTGATAATTTGTGATACAAGTTTGTATTCAGGTTGATAAATATAAATCAGAAACCAATAGAAATATAAAGTCCAAACTGAGATTGTTGATAGTTTTGATGTTAAAACTTTAATTTTAACTAAAATGTAAGGAATCTAACATCTAACACTCTATTGAATTTTTCTTCAAAAATATTTTAATAGTAATAATTAAATAATAAATAATTCATATAATAGCAAGTAACACATTTGTAAAACCAAAAATAGTACAAAAATGACGGCTGCTTATAAAATTTCTATTTATTTGGTATTTATTTTTGAAAGCAGCAACATTAAACCAAGTCTGTATACCCAACATAATGACAATACCTTCTTTATAGCTCCTTCTACGCCGTAGCAGCGTAGACGATCTACGCAGTTTGCACCGTCACGCTACACTTCAATCAATACACCATTAAAAGATATAAATAACTCGTATTCTAGTAATAAATTTCCAAATAAAATTGTAAACACAAATAATAACATGTTTATTGTATGCATATTATTATTTTATTAAGAAAAATATAATCCAAAACTATATAGCAAAACATTTCTACAAATATACATGACAGGGAATTAATGTGAGTAGGATTCAGTGTATTAAAACGATACGAAAGATTAGTAAGCCATTGTATATAAAAACATAAATAATAAATAATTCAAAAGAAGAAGCGAAATAATACTAGATACTGTAATAGTTTAATATAATATGTGATTGCAAGACAGCAATATATTCATTATAACATCATTAAATAAATCATTAACATATCAACAATACGTCACAAGCATTGATTGATACTTTACAAACTTGGATAGAACTTGTATGTACTTATGGTTCATTAACCTTGATGTTTTCCGCTTTATGAATAGACTTGTAATGACCTTTTTTATAGAACATTTAGACTATAATTATCTTTTAAATAGGATAATGAGAAGCCAGAATTCAATTTGTAAAAATAATATATTTAGCATTTTCGTTAACGGGTTACTTTAATTCGAACGTGAAATGAAGCGTTGGTTAATGGCTGTCACGAGGAAAAATATTTATTCTGTTAACTTATTTAATACATTTTTTTTTTTGCTCTTTAGTCTCACTTGTCTGTCCCATTTGAATGTCGATATCACCTACTATTAAGATACCAAGATTACTAAACGATACAGTTTAAAACAATAATACTTCTAAAAGTCAGTATTATATTGTATTAATAAGTATTTACTTGGTTATCAAGTAGATAAATAATCATAATATATATGCTAGCCTGTCATTTAAATTATTCGCTACCTTTACAAAACCAAGCGATCGTTTTAAATACTCGTATTGTATAGTTCTGTTAGAATTGATACGTAAATCTGGCAAGATTGCAGGTTTGAGGTAAGAACCGCTGAATCTAGGAACAAATTTGCATATAATTATTATAATAGAAGGTTACCTTTATTAGGGGGACATTTACTTAGACATTTTTTGAATTTTAATAGTTAATTAATAAAATTCAGCATATTTAGCAAGAAAACGAATATTTGTTTATACTTGAATTGCTTTCATGCATAAAATATCTTTGTGCTAATCTGTTGCATTACTTTTAATTGGAGAATATATATTATGAATTTACATGTATAATATAATACAATACAAAACTTCCTTCCAAATTCTGTTAGTTGCTTATTCTGAGCGACGAAAACTATACATGTTTGACTTGTCAAAATCAAATTTAACTTTAATATTGACGTTAAAAATGAGTGCCTCGTGTCTATCATTACCTGATAACTGATATTACCGAATAATGATATTTCAATTTCATCATTAATCAACTTGTTAAATATAGTAACACGAGATAATAATAATACAAGTTTAAATTTCTAATGTCATAATGAATCGAGGAAGCGATGTACAGTATATACACCTATGTAGCCCTCCCAAAGCACGTACGACGACGCCTTGTAAATATTTATCGGTCAGGGCTATTTAATAGACTTTACCAAAAAAAAACCTGATTTGAATTTTAAAACATAAATAATCTTTTACTAAACAACTGAAGCGAAATAACACTCCACAATTTATTTAAGAATTTAACTAAAGGAATAATTAAGCTAAAAAATATATTAAAACCAATTAGAGATTAATTAAAAGAATACAATAATTATACTAATTAATTTAAAATAACCACTTATAATGTTAACATAAATCTTGATAGAACAAATTCGTTTTTTAATAAAAATAAAGATACTCATATTTAAGTCGGCAACCGAGTTATTACTTAAAACCAAATTACTGCAAAATAAGTTATCCATTATCCATTACAGGATTTGTTTTTTTAAATTTACACAATGCATTGATTATTTTTTTAGTTTCATACTATTATTGATTTCAGTGTTGGATTCTATTCTTAATAAAGTATTCCGTTTCGTGTTCGTAAATATACGGAACGGCGTTTTACGTAAGGACACTTTAGGTTGCAGATATACGTCAGAGTAACGATTAGTTTGGAATGTATTCGTCGCCTCTAAGTCTGCAGAACCCAACTAGATCCTTCGATCACTCCCACGCCCACGTGATTTGTTCACTGGGGCAAGAAAACAACTTCAATTTAACTAATGATCATCTCTTTTGTTTTTATGAATAATAAATAAGAATTACTTTAATATTTTATAGTCTTTTGTGTTTTAACTGATTAATTATTTATATAATTGTCGACCAACAAAAGCGTGCACAGCAAATAAACAATAACAAATGACTGCTAAAAATATCCTCGACTTGTAATTAAATCATAAATTTGCGTAATAATACGATTACGATGTCTAAAATGTAATATCTAATATATTTATGTATTAATAATAAACTATATAAAATGCTAAATAGCTTATTTATTTATATTTTTCTTTACTTGGTAGTAGAACTTTGCGCAAGCCCGTCGGGGTAGGTGCCACCACAACTACAGCTAAAAGGTTTATAACATCTTAGTTCCCAAGCTTGATTGAATGTATATCACATTAAAGATATGATGAACGAATAATATTTCAAACAGTCATAATGTCTATGGGCATTGGTAACCACTGATCATCAAGTAGTCCATTAGCTAGTATGACTACGTGACATAAAAAACAATGAATACCTAAAGTACTCATTATGGTGTACTTTTGCTAAAACCATGAAAAGTAATGATTGAGGTTAAGGAATGAAAATCTCCGATACAATTTAGTTAATATTTTTAAGTACGATAAAGATATAGGAACATCATTATTTTTTAATATTATTCATAAAGATGATATGAGGCATAATAGTTTAATTCAAATATTATTTTTGTCAGTGTTTTTATAAATATATATTTTTTATATTAATGATACGTAAATATTTTATTTTTAAATCAAATTAACTCTAAACTGAAATTAGATAAATTTAAGGCGAAGAAGTTATTCGCACTGTTTATGTTTGAGATTGTAAAGCTCTGTTCTCTAAAATTGACAGCAAAAATACCAACAAATTGAAACCATCGCGGCTCCAACTGAAACTTGGCACGGAAATAATTCATAGAACGTTCATTTTTAATACTAATTAAAACTTTTTTTTCAACTGCTCATAATTCGTCTCTATAATTTGTGATTCCGTTAGAAAATGCATACGTTTTAAACGCTAATTCATTTTCATCATTTATTAGAAGAAAACCAAGTGTGTTAACTTTGACGGCCGTTTATGTGAATAAATGGCAAGGTACTGTAGCTATATTAGTGACATAATATAATTGTCACTAATTAAACATTGTAAAAATATATGAAAATATAATTTGAAACGTCGTGTAATTAAATTGTCTAATTTATGTAAAAACATAGCGATTTATTTCGAAATTAGAATTTTTTGATCATTATCATCAACATCAGAAGATATACAAATTTATATTTTAATTTGTCCGTCATCTGTATATCGCAGATGCTTTACGATATATCAATTGCTGTATGAAAATAATAAATATGCTAGTAGGAGAACTGTTTTATTGAAAATATTTAATATATATTTAAATAAAATTGGTAGACTAATGTAAGCGGTTGGTTAGTCACCTACGTGTAATCCAAAAGTAGAGACTACGGATCAGCACAGGCTATGTGTCCGATAACCTAAAGGAGGCCGTGAGACTCAACTGGGTGTGAAAGGAGCACGAGCGCTGTATAATGCCGTAGTAAAGGCCTATGTGAAGTACTAGACTATAGGCTGGGTAGTAGTAGTAGAAGCTGTAGTATATAATATACAAAATAGATATAAATATGCTAAATAATAATGAAAAGGAACCACTAAGCGATTTCTTCTTTATTTTTATTGTTTTATGTGCAATATCAGTTATTGTGCAATACTTTATAATGATACCTACTTCTCGTTTAATGTTTATAATTTATATATATATTATTTTAGATTTTTGCCCGTTATAAGTTTTCAAGCATTCTGTATGTTTCTCGACGAAGTTTTTAAAGTGGGGTAAAAACCTTTAACTGTATAACAATAACAAAACTACGTCAAAGCAAATTCTTCAAACGTAAAGAACAATAAATACTCATGCAATTTCATTTTTTTAAATTTTATTTACTTTTCCGTCAAAGGTCAGCAGCTCATGACTAATTTTGAAAGTTTTAAAAATTTTGATAGTTATAATGAAATGTTTTTTTACACTTTTTTTTAAATGGCTTCTAAAATCTGACGTTATTTTAGTAGTCTGAATACCGCATTGAATACTACTTACTATGGACCAATGTTAACAACTCTATTCTTAATATTTAATTAAAAACTTTCAGGAAGATTTTAACACTAATATCCATTTAATATAACATTAAATAATACTATTTTTCTTCGTTTCGGTAAAAGAAAGAGAGCAGTTTTCCTATTAAATTTAAGTGGGTAATTCTTAAAGGTAGTTAGTAGAAGATTGGATGAGATAGTCTGAACTCTATTAAGATGGCTTGTGAAATCTCATCGGAGCGATTAAAGATTACTTTGCCGATTACAGATTTTTTTTTAAACGAATATATTTCCTTTTTGTAACTGAACGTAAGAGTAAAGAACTGTTGCTATTTACGCTTCTAGTATTTCCTCTTTTTTTAATATTTATTTTTCTCTAATAGAATGATATATACAAATAGACAAATTTAATTTCAAGTAATACAGAGGAAACTATGCCGAAGAGGTGGTTTACCTGAATGGTCCTGCGCTATGTTTGCGAATGCACGACACGTTGCGACTATAGAAACAATTGTAGATAGGTAGAGGGCGCTCGCTGTTCGCAATCGAGCTGTGGCCTCACTTTCCCCGGCGCGGCTAAAAATAGACGCTCAGAACTGAGTAGCCGGCTATCTTAGTAAGCGCGGACTACGGCAGCATAATTCTTTACAAATATAGATCACTTTTCATTCAAACAACTTTGCTTTGTATTGTCTATTTCTTTTCCCTATTTCGAGAATATACATTCCAATGAAGTGTTGTTTATGATTGTTATGTTTATGAATTATAAATATCATCACGAATAAAATCGTTTGATATTTACTATTGTTACAGCTGAGTGTTAATCGTATTATTTTAGGCAAAATGTCTCAATAATTAGATATATATTAGAAATTATTAATAATAAAATTGTTCAAATAATTATATTACCTTTCATGACATTTCTAAATGCTGCCTGAACTCATCTTACAGCCCAGATCTCATTAATTAACTGTACCTACTACATAACTGACGACTTACATAGAATCCACCGCCTACAATTTCGTGTTCGCTTTGTAGCGTAATATTGATCTTACATTTGTTACTCATATTTTAATTATATAACATAAATTTATATGTATTATTAATATAGGAATAAAATTAGACTTAACAAAGAAAAATCATTATTTGCAATTTAATAGAATAAATATACGAGTGTATTAATAAAATCGAGATAATTAAATAAGTTTTTATACTAGTAATATCCAAGAATAAAATCTTTATATTAGACCTTCTTTTGCCTGAATATACGACAGTTACTGTGTTACTTAATATATAAAATACATGAAACTACATTTATTGTTTATGTAACTCAATATTTTAAAATACGTAAACAGAATTAATTTCCAATATTGTGTAATCTAGAATATATTTTAATACTTTAATCATTTTGTTCTACTAAATTCATTCGTTTCGTAATTAAATATAATTATAATGAATAATGGCTGCAACCCTTAGAACGAATATTTTAACGAATTACACCACTTTATAAAATGTATATAGCTTTCGTTTTAACATGAATAAAAATAAATTAAAAGTGAAATTGATTTTTCTAACCGTATTATCAACATAGAAGGCTGTCTTCAAATGCCAAATCCTAAATCAATGAATTCAAAGGCCCCTTCTGAAGCCCTTCGTCCGTGATTAGATTACCAAGATGTATCATTTGCGCAGGCTTCAAAGAGCTTTCCGTTATTTTATGTATCGAATCAATTAAACCCCTTAGGGCTTAGATAACATTATAAATTAACTGTTTCGTAGTCAAGTCACTGAAACAATATTTGTTAAATAATAGACATCCCTTCTGTCAAGTTAGTCTTTTAAAACTAAAATATTATCAATTTAATATATTAATATTCGACTGTCTTAATCTATTGTTTTAATGATAAAAAACGTTGAACCAAATGTTATCATTTGGTTCAACGTTTATTAATATGAATAAAAATAAATGATAAAGAGCACAATTTATATTTATAGATTAATTTATAAGATTTCTATGAAATGCATATCAAAATACGAATATTCTTGACTTAACTAACACACTATGACATTTAACTGCATTATGACAGCTGACTGCCTTTAACCTTAGAGATCTTGACATCCACGTGCTTACAGTTCGCGGCCTACGCAAAGGTTTTGGCATCAAAGCTGACTCGGCAAACCAAAGCCACCTTATATAACCAGAGATCAACATGTTAACTTGATGTTCTAAGACTTCCGACATTTGAATCATAGAAATGTGATTAAGAATTTTTATTTTCCAAACAACTTTTAACCTCGGCTTTTCCTACTTTGGAAATAGTTAAGGCTAACTGTTAAAATATACGATATATATAATTACTTGTTGTAACGACATACCTACATATGTGTTATCAAAGTATACACGTACCCAAATATACATTAAAATGATCTGCTTAATAATGTTGCCTAAGACTAAACCCGTGGGTCTAACATAGGCGTAACGCTTTGTAAGGATTTGTAAAAGTTCATTTCCTAAGGGGTTTAATTGGAGATGTAATTTTTTCATTGAAATTCATAACTTCTGATTATAATTTTAGTAAATGAGAGCTGATACAACGCTTTTGAAAATTAATCACGTGAAAGGATGAATTTGGGGATGAATGTTAATTCAGAAGATCTTTATTTTTTATGTTAGAAACATGGAAATCGGTAGTATGTTCTGTTTATGATATAAAAGACAGCTGTTACAGCGATTTTATTACCCAAGAAGGTCATATTAGAGATGAAAGCTTGTATAGAATATCGCCTTTTTTTAATTTTTGCCATATGTCATTTACGGTATTTAAGCTTGCGCTTATGAATAAAGCTTAGTCGTTAAAGCGCTTACAAAAATTTATCCCTTAAGGAGGTAAAATTGGGGATAAAACTTTATATAAAACTTTGTCATTGTTTATCATTCTGTTTATAAGTAAAACGTTGCAGTGTTTTCCGGTGGGATAAAATATACACGGTAACTTATAAATAACTTCATCTCCCAAGTTAAAAAGATAAACGAGGTTTCTATATCTCTTATCGTAGAAATTGTTAAGACATTTCTGATTAGGTATCTGAATTATTATACACACATTAAAAAGATAAATCAAATAAAATTCATTCATAAGCATCATAATTTCACTGGCGGTAAGATTTTATATAAAGCCGCCTGCCTTTTACATCTACTTATAAGTCATCATCTGATAAGTAAATGTTGCCATCTGCTTTCCTATATTAAATTAAAAAAAGAGTAAATTAAAATATGTATATACAAAACCTTATTGAGATTATTGTAATAATATATTATTATCTTCAAATCCAAAATGTATCTACACATTTTCTTATGTTGTTTTATTTGTTTTGTTTTACTCGCATAACATTGGATAAAAATGTATGTAACTATAGTCTATACAATGCAAGTCTTCTTTGATAAGTGTTTACATTGTACTAAAATGTTGAAAATTAAAAAGCAATGCGGTGTGCTAAACGACGCCACGTCTGAAACAGAAATATGAAAATGAAAAATACAAAGACAACACAAGTTGAAAATCGTAGACGTATTTAAGTATTATTTTTATTTGCCACTTATTTTGAAATACTTAATGTCATTCTCCGTTACCTTCCTTTAAATTAAGCAATTTACACTTCAATATATTCAAAAGAAGGGTTTGAAAGAGATTTTATTTTAATAACAATATACACAAGTCCTTTATATTACACACTTGGAAATGATTAAATCTATTTAATCTATTACTAACAATATTAATAATCATTGGTTAATTACTTTGTACAAGGGTCATGATGCTATAAAACGATGTGCGATAAGTTCACAAACTCAATTAAAATTTGTCGTCTAAACTTTTTACACGTGTCACATGACGCAGTCCTGATAGCATCTATATATGTATACCCATGAAAGGAGAAACTGATTAACATATCATTAGCCATAACCCTTTGGCAAAGAACCGTATAATTTTAAAAAGGAATTTCTAGAATCGAGCACTGAGTATCGATTCGGCGGAAGTCTTTCAAAAAACATGTGGGCGTAGCCATGCGCATATATGTTAGTTTAAATATAGTTATGTTATTTCAATATACATACATATGTCTATATTAAAACTCTTAAAAAAAATCATTTTTTAAAATATTTCAATACGCTATTGTAATTTTAGGTATTATCTTGACACAATTATAACCCAGTAGTTGCGGAGTAATATCTGAATTCGAAATTATGTACAGGAGAGTTGAAATTTGTTTTAATCCTCTTCTATGTTATGCCCTCTGGCTAGATAAACTTTAGCCAGTGCGTACAGATTTTTAGTTGAAAAACACGGTTTTCTACTTAAAATAATAATATCACAAGAACAAACAACGGTAGCAAAAACATTGGCCATGCAAATATAGTGGAGTTAATAAGACTCTGAACGAAATGAGTTACTTAACATCTTTGTTGAACATTAAGCTCACATTTATATCTCGAAGTTTTGTTAAAACGCTATTCAAACGCTTTAAGTCGTACCAAGTTACCAGTCTGCCTTGTAAGCAATCTGCAACTGCAGGCCAAAGTAAAACGTTTCCATAGTTGCATGATATCATCGAGAGAATTGCTGAAGATGCTGATTATCTGAAGGTAAAAACTGATATTAGTTAATGTTTGTTTTCGAACAGAATAGTAATTCTGCCGCTCAAAATAATTGTAAAATAAGATACGAGAAAGAGAGAAAAAAAAATAAGGAAACATATTTAACCTAATAAATCAAAAAGCTCCGAAAGCAGACGTATAGACAAATTATAAATATGAGTGTTATTTTGAATGATAACGAGATGCAAAGATAGATTTCATGTACATTGAGCAGACCGTATTCTTTCCGCAGATGCAAAAATATTAGTCTTGTGGTTTCCTAAATAAAGCAAAATAAAAAAATATCAGTATCCAAGCCCAATGGATATAAGTGAAAAGAATAAGAAATGGATAATATATATAGTTTTGTTTTCTTTCCAGAATGTCCGCCAGCGGCTGACGGAATGGAACGATTTGCTTGTCCAACTCCGGACAGGCAGGGCCGCTATCGCTGTATCGATGATCACGTACTTTGCGACGGGTTCATCGACTGTCCTAACGGCGAAGATGAGGATCGACAAGCGTGCATGTTTTATAAAACGGTAAGTAACTTAGCCTGTCTCTTCAAGTATCCATCAAAAGTATCAATAACCGAGGCTTAGTGAACAAAACAGATGGATCTAAACCGCATATTATTGATTCCAATCAGGCTAAGCACCAATTTTACTCGTCCTCAAAGAAACCATATCTGCATCGACCATATATCTACCAACGCATTATGGAACAGTGTGTTAGAATAAGCACTAACCTTAAACAGGAGATTATTTGCCCGTACGAAGGTTTAAAGCCTGTTTCTAATAACATAAACTATATCAGTTCAAAATTTATTAGTCGTAAAAACTAATATGTGTATTAATATGTAATTATACTTTCGATCCTTGATCTAGAAATTTTAGATTAGATTCAGTGTTAAAGCTCAAATTCGCAGTTATGCTTAAACTGGCATTTGCGCAGGCTAACTGCTTTGAATCTAGAATCACAACTCATGATAAAGCACTTTCTTTTCAAAACAACCCAAAGCCATTTTGAGCCCAGATGGCCCAGTGGTTAGAACACGTGCATCTTAACCGATGATTTCGGGTTCAAACCCAGGCAGGCACCACTGAATTTTCATGTGCTTAATTTGTGTTTATAATTCATCTCGTGCTCGGCGGTGAAGGAAGACATCGTGAGGAAACCTGCATGTGTCTAATTTCAACGAAATTCTGCCACACGTGTATTCCGCCAACCCGCATTGGAGCAGCGTGGTGGAATATGCTCCAAACCTTCTCCCCAAAGGGAGAGGAGGCCTTTAGCCCAGCAGTGGGAAAATTTACAGGCTGCTAATGCAAAGCCATTTATAAGCAAATTACTATTTACCATTAATAAGCAAAGTATTGTATCATGAGTTGATTATAATAATTAAGAAGAAATGAAATTGAAGTTAAACTTGAATGGAGGCGTAGGCCTTTTTCAAATTAATTGAATAACTGATAATCCTATTTGAGTGTACAATAGGCGTAACGAAAATTGGTTTTAAGCCTTTATATCTCGATCAATAGATTGAAAAAAAAACCATTCAATCGCGTCTGATTTATAACACGGAAGTGATGCCTTTTTGCGTCACAATATTTTACCCAAAAGTTCCTATATAAACTTATGACCAAATACCGTAAAAAAAATTGTGTTCACTAGTCTAGCCTCTATGGTCTTATCTTGACAATCTCTGAATACAATCATTGTAGTTAAATAAATATCATAGTTAGACATACAAAATATAAAAAAGTGAGTGACTAAATAACATTTGGTACGTTTTTCGGTTTACTTGGTGGTAGGGCTTTGTACAAGCTGAGTAAGTAGCACCCTCTAATGAGATATTCTACCGCCAAACAGCAGTACTCAGTATTGTTGTGTTCCGGTTTGAAGGGTGAGTGAGCCAGTGTAACTACAGGCACAAGGAACATAACATCTTAGTTCACAAGGTTGGTGACGCATTAGTGATGTAAGGAATGAAATTTAATACGATTTATTTTTTGAAATCCACTGGGTCATCTTGATAGCATAATAAGATATTTTTTGCATAAATGTTTGTACTTATTTTTATTAATATTATGTCACCAATTTTCAGACAAAAGCCCACCTAGATGTTCTGGCCGATGCGCTCCTGCGGTGGGCGCGCGGCCGTTAAGTGAAGCACCCCTACCGGACCCTGAACCTGCAGAGCTGACCTTAATACATTCCAACGGCGCTGCACAAATAGACTGACAATTAATCGGAAATGTGCAACCGCGTTCAGTGAATTCCCATTAGAAGTATTTGGACGCAACCAGTCATATTAACTAGGAAATGCGATGAGCGTAATGAAACATATCAAGTAGTGGTGCAATCTGACAAAAACATAACCACTTAAAGTGTAGTGTAAGGATTCCGTCAGCGGACTGATCCGAAACTGAAAACGATAGGAACCGTTGTAATGCGTGAGCGCGGAATGTACGAGTAACAAGTCATCGAGAGTAAGCTAGTAATGCGACCTGGTTACGTCCTAATAATCTCTCTGCAGCTGATTTATTTCTCATTTCGTACCTTCTAGCACTTATTAAACTAAAATGTGAGACTGGTAGTCGACATTGTTAGTCGGTAGAACTTACATAATATACATAAATAAATATTTTAGAAATTATAATTCTTCATTTGACGAAAAATAAATGTTATTATGTATCTATCGTTAAAGTATTTATTCACTCAATCTATTTATTCTATATTAAGTTATTTAATTCCTTATTATGAGGGTTGTAAAGTAAATAAGAGATCGGTAAATATGTGTATATAGCTAAACCTAATGAAATATTTGTGTTACAATTATTCGGCCTATTTTTCGAAAACGGTGCCTGTTTTCAATTCTAAAATACTTTTGTGAGCAGTCACCGAATGCAAGACTTATTTTAATTTTGTCATATTATATAATATGTTAGTATCATGAAAATATGTGAAAACAAACCTTTGAAACGAAGCGACTTCATTCAGGCAGCTAATAATATATTTAAATAATCCTATAAATTCAATAAATTATCCATTGTTTTATGTATTTAAGTGTGTATTTAAAAATTATGTAGAATTTCAAATAATTAGCATAAAAAGCTATGACTGAAAGATCTCCTTAGAATAATTTGCCGAAGAAGTCTGAGTTATTATATCGAGTCTTTAGTATTACTTCTTATTTATACTTACGTTCAGAAATTTGCAATATAAAATTATTTTATATTTTGCAATTCTCAAACAACGCATTTATGTTTTAAGATTTATGAAATAATTGAATTTAAACAATTACTGCATGTGCATTAAACGATAAAATTCAATGGCGAATTTAATAAACGATTTATTTATTTTATAACTTAAGAATTTTTAGTATATTTAAACGTACTTATATAATTAAAATCTGTTACACAATAAGTTAATTTTTTTTCGAACTATAGTAACATATTACAAATGTCGAAATTATAATGTCAGCACTAATGTTTGCATCCTAAAGATATTTAAAGAACCTAAAAATATTATTCAATTTATGTCAAATATATTAAATGTTATCTATATTGATAGTTTTAAAGCAAAATGTGTAGAAAATATATTATACACATAAATACGCATAATATTATGGATTTACTTATAAGATATTGTTGAATATAATGTAGTATTAATTATGTCAGCATAGAGTCATTCTATTATTATAATTAATATTATATAATCTATTGCACAAATAACTCGTGGTAGATCGTACGATGTATTTGCACCATATTTTTGTGAGTAGATTAGATTGATATCTTATTTGAAATAATATATTATCTTTTTAGTATGTAAGAAATTAAATAATCAATTTTAGGATAAAAATTAAGATAAATTATTATTACAGTAATAAATTTTAAACCGATAAGATGCAAACCTTAGTACAGTAATGATAAATATTTTTGTGATTAAGGAGGCACATCAAAACATCATATACCGTTTAGTTTTCCTTAAATATATAAAATTACTCAAAAAATAATAGATACATATTAACAGTTAATTAAGAATCAAATAAATACCGTAGCAGTCTGATAGAACGAAAGTTCTTGAGCCATCAGTCTCTGCGGTATTTAAACTCATAATCCATTAAAAAAATCTCAAGCTGTTTATTTTGTATGTAAATAATGCCATGTATGTTTTGATGTATCACAAAATATTTATCATGCATAATGTAATAAAAGGAAAATAATATATTTCAATTATATTATTATTTATTTTACATCAATTAGATTTATGATTTCATTTTATAGTAAATATAGTTCATAAAAACTATATTTACTTTACAATACCGACATTGTTGTTAATTTATAAATAATTTTACATAACGTTATTATATTCGCCATTGAATGATCTATGCATGATATAATGTGTCAATTAAGTATACACTTTAACAAAAAGTTAACTAGCCGATTAAAATATTGTGGAAACAGCATACACAAGCATATTTACTTCTTTATGTTTTTATTTATGAGACTATTCGGCAACACATTGTTCAATTATGTTTAATGAATAGTATGACATAAATCACTTTAATCTTGTTTCCTAAATGTGTATGATTTATTAGGGATAAAATTAATGCTATTAAATATATTAATGTAATTGCACTCAAAATTTGCCTGTTTCGTATGTGCACAGCAATTTATTGTGATATTTTTAATATTATAGGTTAAGGTGCAAGTCATGATCTCAAGTATAGACTAAAATACACCTATCAATGTGATTATTAATTTATATACGTGTAACATGATACATTCGTGCGGGTCTGTATGAAATACGGGCTAAACGTGTTAATATTTAGGCTTGCGGACAGCCATTTAAAAGCTGTTTAACATTGGATGTCGTTTTCTCAATTTAGCTATACTTTACCACTTTCTATTAAAAAGCCATATCTGTTAAGTTTATATTTAAAGAAATGATTTAGAAACGTTTAGCAATTTTTTGTCAATTTTACCTATTTAAGATAGTAACATAATACAAATCGATACAGCATTATTTACTTTCTTTTAAATGAAGTCTCAATGGTTAGCTTTTTGTGTTTAAACTTAAGCGTAATTCTGTGAAGTCTTCGCCTAGCTTTATTATAAGTATTTGTCTAAATAATGTTTCAACTTGTGAATGTAGTGCAAGCACAAAATGCAGTACGCACAGACAAAAAATATGCTGTACTGTACGTACTTATACGCTTGCTTTTGAGAATTTAAAATAGCCGCAAGTAATTTTTTAATATCAAAATGCTCATTAGTCAATCTCGGTTTGAATAACGTGTTAAATAAATATTCTTATAACATTTTCAAACACCTTGTCAAAGGTATCTTACTAAAATCTCTACGCTCAATTAAGACAACTTTAAAGAACTTGCAAATCAATGAACTTTATTGTTGAAAAACCATATTTTTAGACACACTTGTAGTTGTTAACCTTTTTATTTTCAAATAGATTACGCATAACAGATTTACACATTGATGTATGCAAACGTATATGCTATTTTCAACTGAAACAATTGTATGATTTCATCAGCTGTTTTCAATAACACTGTTTAAAAAGGGCAACTATTTTTGTAGATACTTATATACGTTTGATTACCACTAGATAGAGATTAACATATATTTTCTCATAATGTTATGTTTGCCAAAAGACAAACAATAAATGTTACAGTGATAACCACACAAACTTAAGAAAAATATGCTGAAATTTTGAGACCATTTAAACTTCTACAGATTGATAATTGAATTTGTAAAGCACTATCTTTAAATTTTCTAAAATTTTTCACTCGGGCTACTCGCTTGACTCGCCTCCGTGAAAAATAGTCGGTCTGTCTATGTTTAATTAAATCCTAATGTCCTCACCGAAACCATTCCAGTCTACGTCACACACATGTTCCGTAAGCGTAAACACATGATTTACTATACTCTTGGAGAACATTCCTAACTTTCAACAGTGTCATTGATGAGTTGCCTTTACAATCGTAGAATATGTAAGCAACTCACGTGGCGTTTATCTTATAACGACTACGCTATTTTGTAGGCGTAATATACTTTTGGACTATTTATTATGTATTGTTAATTACTATATATGTTGTATTAAGATAAAAAAATCGAAAAATAAAAATAAATGTTAATAAATGCCTCAGCCAGATGACATGTGTTTTCTCTTTTTCCTTTTGTAAATGATATTAATATATCTTCTGTATCAATAATCTTATTTTGTAAACGCGTTGTATTTTCAAAATGCTTTAAATTTTGCTACGATAAAAGAACATAGCCAGCTCTAGGAATAATCAACTTTAAACGAGTATCTAACTAGGTACCTACTCGCAATACCCGGCTACGTGATATAGGTAACTTTTAGAAGAGTAGTTAGTATTATACAGTAGTATTATACATCACTTTTAAAAAACACTTTATATATATAAATAAATCATACTAAAAGAAATTTCAAAAAAAAACTTTTCTAAAAATGAAAGTAAAAGCAAAATGATAACAAATAAATTATCTCATTTGCTATATATATCTAACTTTACTTTCATTAAACTTTTTATTTATATACATAGTTCAACAAAAATCTCAAATTAGTGGTAAATACTTGGATGAAAAAAATAATATTTTAAATTCCCAACCTAATGGATAGGAGTCTAATCTAATCTCAATAGATTTCATTGAGTTTATTTAATTAATTTAACGCTTAACATCTTAGTCATTGATTTGTAGAAATAATTATTTATTTTCTTCCTAGTTTTTCACAAAAAAAATGTTAAAAGTATGTACTTACTCTTAAATTAGGAATATTAATTAAATAATTATAAATTATACAATTAATTAAAAATAATAATTATAATAACAAATACATTTAATAAAATTAGATCTGTTCGATGATCGAACTTATTTTTTTTTAATTTGATCAAAACTAAACGCTTATTGTTAACTATTGCGTCACTATCATATTAACATATGGCAAATAAGTTAATTCTAATTTTATCAGCTTTTCAGAAAGTAAAATTATGTCTCAAAAAAATTGGTAATTTTATATCTAAGGAAATTCCTAATATTTGTAAATTTTCTTGAACATCATTCAAACTATATGGTTCAGAATATAAAACAAATATTTGTTTAAAATTTCAGTAATTTCCGTTCAGTATATTCGGAGAAAATAGGGTAAAGGTGGACAGACAGATTCAACAATAATTCTATGGGAACTGAGGTAGCTCTAGAAGCGGACAAAAACAAAAATGTGGAACTTTTAAGTCCATAAATTTCAATTTATAAAGTTATACTCTAATATTATATTAATGATTTTTATCTTAATAGGTATAACTAATCAGCAGTTATTGCTCACTTTTATTGACTAGAAAAATAATCGGACTAGTATTAGGTAGATTTCTGACTGAAGAAAGAGCGTATGAATGAAGGCATTACAATTACTATACTCATAAAATTCATAACTCAATAAGTATCTGGTTACGACAGGCAGTTATAAAATTCGGACATTTAAATGTTCAAAAATACCTGTTTAATATCCCTAAGAAAAACTAAAGCAAAATAGGTCCTAACGGAACGGCGCCGATTAGATTGCGAGCAAAGCCACGATTTGAGACGAGCAAAGCCACGAACTTTAAGTCGTACGTTCTACAGATACTCGCGCAGTATAAATTCGCTTTCCACAGCCATGATTTTAGCTGGCACGATTTGTGTAAACAAAGTACAAAGCAAAGACTACATACTTTTCCCATCAAATGTGTTAATTGTTAATAAACTTTATTGTATACCACAAACATAAATCTTAGGAATAATCACAAAAAAATAAAACAAAAATAGAAATAATACTCAAAACTAAAATATAAACAATTATTTTATGTGTTGTACCCTACAACGGGCAGACTTATACGGCTAATAATAAGCCATCTCTTCCAGACAGCCCAATCTGAGAGATATTTTTTTTAAAGCATCTGTGTCCCTAATACTAATAAATATTTTAAGATAATAAAATGTTATATAATATAAGGAAATTAATTGAAGTCGTCTAAATTGTTATTTAGGTAATCATTTTTAAATGTTGAAATTGACTGTGATTTTTTTATTATTACTGGAAAGGCATTCCATAACTTTATGGCCTGTACAGTAATCTATATCAAGAAACCCTTAAGAATACTCGTCACCTCACATCGTATATTATATTTATAACATGCTTAGACTATAACCGATGACCGATCAGTTTTCAAACTACATTAGAAGCATTAAAAATACCTCACCCAATTTTATAGTTAGGATTTATTTTCGTATCGAAAATAAATGTATTATTATTATTCTCATAGACTCAGCTGGGCCCCCTTGAATCAACAGGGCCCTGGGCTGAAGCCCAGAAAGCCCTATGGTAGATCCGGCCCTTTTGAGAGAGTTTTTCGTTCACACTTAGTTCGGCTGAATGTCGAGAAGTTCATCTAAGTTCAGCCAATCACGGAGTGGTGTATAATTACAGTAGCCCTCTGAGAGTAAGTGATTAAACACAACATTATAACGTTTTTTATTTATTATCCGTTTGGAGTGAACGAAAAAATTAATATGTATGGAAAAGCTGACGCTGTCTTTACGTAAAATATGAACGCACGTTAACTTCTAAATACTAAGGCATATAAATAACTTTTAGTAAAATTGCTTCTAGAATATTGTTTTAAAAGCAAGTAATTTCTCTTATGCTTTTAAAACTATGCTCACCTTTACTTAGAAGCATAATCGGTTTAAAATGTTTCTTGTATGTTTATTTTTATATTGCCTGTAACTTTATCGTGCTATAGAGTATAGACTTCATACTCTGTAAAGTGAAAAATAAACAAGTCTCTTTGACGTTGACAGCCGACGAACACTGACAAGCCTTTGTTTTCATCTCCAAGGTTGTTAGTTGGAGCTTGATGAAGTCCGGTGTATTCAAAGTTAATAAAGCGGTCGCAATATCGTTGATCATAATTTTTTTAAAATGTCGACTTGTGAGTCTCAGAAAACAGAAGCGTCTAAAGACAATGTTTCGACTAATTCTGTCGATGAAGGTTTGCCTAGAGAATTAAGCCAGCTGAGCCTTTCTAGTGCATCAAATCCAGATGAATTCCATTGTAATAAAGGACATTCCGAAACGACAATGAAAAATATTTATGGATACTATCAGTCACAAAAGCTTTGTGATGTTGCGTTAATAGCTGGGGGTTGCAGGTAAGGACGAGTTCATTTAACATAACGAGTTATTGTCTTTTAATAAATCGATAAACGGTTCTTTGTTTAACGGGCACTAGCATGTAGATATGTAGCATTCATATTATTTTACTAAAACATATAGAAATATGGACTTTCGTTCATAATGCACACTTCAATTATTACATTTTATTCAATATTTAACTTCAAAATCTGCATTCATCTTAATTTTTTTGCAAATCGTAATGTATAACTACCAAGTTATTAGTTATTATATTGTATATATTAATCAATGAGCATTTCATTGCTAGTTTAACAAGTTTAACTTTTCTAACAGGATACCAGCACACAAAGTTGTGTTAGCTTCTTGCAGTGAGTACTTTGCAGCCATGTTTACAGGCTCCCTAAGAGAGGCTCAGTCATCAGAAATAACTCTAGAACGAGTTGATTCACAAGCACTTAGATCACTTGTTCATTATTGCTATACAGGCATTATAGGTATTTTAACATTGATATAAATAAATTCCTTTGTTCTTTTAAACATTATGCAGCTTAGTATCGTCATTTTTCACATTTTATTTGCAGAGTTAAGTGAGGAAACAGTAGAGATCCTCCTGTCAACAGCAAGCTTACTCCAATTACATTCAGTTACAAAGGCTTGTTGTGATTTCCTTGAAAAGCAGCTGGATCCTTGCAACTGTTTAGGGATTGCTTTCTTTGCTGAACAACAATCTTGTATGGGATTGCACAAAAGTGCTTTGGAGTATACATACCAACATTTCATGCAGGTCTATAAGAATGTATTTAAATGTTATGACCACGCTTGTGCCTTCGAAATGTTATACAATATAAAATCAAAGGCTTATTATTTATATATAATAAAGTGATTTCTTAAATTTTTAGGTTGTTAAGCACCAAGAGTTCCTTAGCTTGCAATCTGAACAACTATCTAATTTACTAAAGTCAGATGATCTCAATGTAGTAACAGAAGAAAATGTTTTTGAAAGCCTCATGGCTTGGGTACAACATGACCATGAAAATAGACAAGGCCATCTACCAACACTATTAAAGTTAATAAAATTGCCTCTTCTGTCATCAGAGGTAATTTCATATTCCTTTTTTTCTAATTTATTTCATCATCAATCATAAAAACACTATTTTATTTTAAACAGGTAAAACAACGAATACTATCAATATATGCAACAACTATTTTAATAGCAAAGTATTATTGCCATTTAATACTGTGCATTATACTTATAAGGTTAAATGATTTTGTTATGGTTCATTACATTGTAATTAGATTCAATGATTAATGATTCAAAAATTTTTATATGTGGAGTTTGTTGATTGTTGTTATTTTTTTTTTATTTTATTAATGTAAATAAACAAAGTATATTCTAATAAGCAAATAGATAGAATCTTTAAGGTTTCATAATTATCATGTAAAAATATTATTTTATTTTTTTATACCGTTGTATAAAAAAATCAATGAGTTATTTCATCGATTCTTTTCAAGTCTGTGGTATTTATTTCTGAACCTATGATAAATTTTTGAAAATCAATAAACTAGTTTGCATTATATTCAACAATGATTATGACTAGACTACCCATAATTTTAAAATATGAAGATTTTCAATATTTCACAATTTATGTACTTATATATGTTTTCTACAACTATTAACATTGTTATATATTTCAGTATTTGATTGATAAAGTTGAACATGCATGTGGTGAAGTACCCGAATGCCAACCACTAATAATGGAGGCCGTTAAGTGGCATTTATTGCCAGAGAGACGTTCAATGCTATTCTCTCATCGAACAAGACCCCGGACATCGACCATTGGAAGACTTCTTGCTATAGGTGGAATGGACGGCTACAAGGTGAAATAAAATATTTAATTTCTCCCTAACAATTCATTCTCATTAGAATATTTTTGTTTTGTATTTTATTGAATTAACTTGATATTATTGAGAATAAATTCATGCATATTCTACTAAGAAGCCAAAAGTTAATCTAACTTTATTTAAAATGACTTAGTGGACAATGATCTTACATTGTAAACAATATTCTCAATATTTATATGTTACAATCATTTTATTAGTTTTATTATTTATCTATAAATAATTATGTTTCTTTTTGTTATTATGTATAAATTCAGAATTCAGCATCCATTAAGAAAATTCATTTATTATTAATGTGAGACTAATGCAGTCAATCCATAGACCCTGTTTTATCTTCAATCAACTCAAGCAACATCCAAACCAGTAAGTAGCGAAACAAACAAAGAAAACCGTTTGCTAAAAAAACTTACGATAGTAATGTTTATAATTTTAGGGTGCAAGTAACATGGAGATGTATGACCCAAGGACGAATTCTTGGACACCGTTTATGAGAATGGGAGCTCGACGGCTGCAGTTTGGTGTAGCAGTGATGCAAAACAAACTCGTTGTTGTCGGAGGAAGAGATGGACTTAAAACTCTTAATACGGTATAAAATTTTAAACATTACATTTATTATATAACTAGTGACCAGCCGCGGCTACAATGACCTAGTACTGGAGTGCTGTAGACTTTTTAATATATAGTTTAAAAGTAGCAATTATATCATAAATTATTTTCTTACAACTGTATCAATTTAAAATCAAAAGTAGCACTTTTTTTTCTTAAGTATCGTGAGCTTATTTTCACAAAAATTTATTACTGAATTATCTAAACCTTACTCGTTCATCTATCTTTTGATAGAAATAGAATGAAAATTCACATAGTTTTTTCTGAGATGGCGATTAGTGAATTCATACAGGCTATGTTATATATACTACTATAGTTGTAGACAATATTGATCCCTTTCATTTTTTAACATATATATGGCAGTGACTGCAAATGATATAAGTTTTATTCCATTCCTTTTATGATAAATACACACATATTATATCGACAATATTCATGCTTTGTTTGGTTGAAGTCTAAATAAATACGTATTTTATAATTATCACTATTGATTTCTTAGTCTTGTTTAGTAACTATTTACAATATACAAATACTGATTATTACTATAGAGTACCTCAGCATAGATCCCACTCTAACATAGCCTTCTTTCGTACTGTCAAATATCAAATTATCAAAGACAATGAGATTTAGACACAATATGATATATTTTTCACACATACATAATAGCCAATCAATTTTTTTTTTTCATTTATCAGTATTTAAAGCAACTTAAGTACTAATACGGTATAAACGACACATTTTAAATAATGACTACATTTTTTGACTAAAAGTAAACCTGTGTAACAAACTTCTGGTATTTTTATCATGCAATGTGCTCGCAAATGTATGAAACAAGCGTAATAAGTACCCGTACCACCCATTCATCATAATAGGTATATTCTACCGCCAAACAGCATTTTGAAAACTACGAATTATTCATATTTTTCAAAATCTTACATTCGAAAATATTCCTTTTATTAAATACAAAACTTAAATAAAATATAATTTTAATGTAATATGATATATCTAACTTAATTATAAAAATATTTCGTTTTCATGTAATTATAAAAATGCATAGAAAGTCGATTTATTTGAAACAATGTATCGTCGAACTTATTTAATCAAACATTGTAATGAAACGGACGTTGAGCGATATGCTTTATATTTCGTCACGACTTCAATTTACAAACCGTAGATTCAACTTACGTAACGCGTCACTGATACGTTACGTGCTCGTATATCCTAACTAATAAAGTAAATGTGAAAGTGAGTTTATGTGTTTTTTCTACTCGACCGATCATCATAAAATTATGCATACACGTTGTCCGAAATACGGAATAGGACATACGGTAACTACCCCTCCCTCCCTAACATACGCGGGTGATACCGCAGGCAATACTAGTACATAATAATTATCTTTAGACCTACGATAACGTTTCTTTACATATTCATTAGATTTTACTTGGTGGTAGGGCTTTGTGCTAACCCGTCTAGGTAGATATCACCCACTTATAAGATATTGTAGGAGTATCATTGTTGTGTTGTCGGTTTGAAGGGTGAGTGTGCCAGTCTAACTATAATTTATGCCTGAATGACATAACATTTTAGTTCCAAGGGTTGGTGGCATATTGGCGATGTAAGGAATGGTTGAAAAATCATATACCACATTTTTTACAACACAGTTAAGTTAAATTCAGCTCACTTGCAACATACATAATATGCCTTCCTTATTATGTACGAGTATGTTGCAAGTATGAACACGCGATCTTAAATCATAAAGTGAATTCGGTTGTGTAATATAATAATAATTTGCATTTGTATACGTTTCTAGGAAGTACACTATTTGTACACAGTTTAACTAACGGAATCAAAATCGTATAAAACTTTATTTAAGAAGTCATATTTTTTATAATATATCAACCGTAAATCTACGATTGATTTTAAAGTCAATAGTTATATGGACTGTTAATTTAAAAAAAAAATACTATGAACGTTTATATATTACATGAATCGTCTATGAATATGTTATCAGATAATATAGGTATTTTATTTATATGCTACAGTAAAAAAATTGGGTACAAAGCTTACAATAGCGGCCTCATCACCTAAAGCCAATGGCGGAAGAGTAAAAATAAATAAACTTAAGATTTACATATTCCATGAGATTTCCTTCTATCTCTGCAATATTATGCACTACAAAAATTCTTCATAAGTTTGTCTTTGTTTATAATATCTCACTCACACTCTTCCACTTATAATATGCTCTGTCAATTCAAGGTCAAAGATGTTTATATATATTACTTACTATGTTTTTTAAATTTTGTTTTGTTCTAAAATTATGAATGACTAAAGTAAAAATGTTTAAAAATTATAACAGGTGGAGTGCTTCGACCTGACGTCACTGAGCTGGAGTACGTTAGCACCGATGAACACGCATCGCCACGGACTGGGTGTCGCCGTGCTCGGGGACGGACCCAACTGCCCCATCTACGCCGTAGGGGGACACGACGGATGGATTTACCTTAATTCTGTGGAGAGGTATCATTTTAAATTATAATTGCTTGTATTATGGTATAGTATATGATTATAATAAAAATGTAAAGTAGAAACTGTTGAATCGAATCTAATAAAAGTTGTTAACATCTTATGGTGAGGACGACATTAATTACCAGTGGGTCGCCCGCTAAACTTCGATTTTATTCAACAGAATATTTTAGGAATTTCGAAACCTATGACAGGTTTTGTTTTGATTTAATTTCATTGTAAACTGCAAATCACACATCAATATTTGGCGCCAAAATGATGAAACCTTTTTCAAATGAATTTTTTTGCTGTCGTTAATTCAGTTAGAACTGGAACTTGTCGATAACAGTTTACTTTAATTTTGTAAGTACAATACTTATTGTAATTCATCGCTTACGACAACGTTTCTGGTGAATGTTCCTTCTTCATTAATGATACCATTCTGCGAGTTGTTGTCAATTTGCACCTCGAGGGAGTTTGAAATTCTGAATGAATTCGAGACATTGCAACGTATAGTTGGCCGTGTGAGGAGACAGGGCTCGGTAAATAAAGGCCGACATGGCAAATGCCAACTTGACTGGGAATTGGCTTCAGAAGGAAAGGGAACGTTGTGTTTGAAGGTGTGAAATCGTTGTTGCGATAGTCTACATGGCTTCTCACTTCATATGTATCAGCACTAAAAGAAGGAGGAAAAGCTTTGACTATGGACAGTCCCATTGAACATTCCCATTTCTATTAAACTAGTGCCTCTAACATGCCTAAGTATTTATTTTTAATATAAATAGTCAGTCATTTTTTTATATCAAACGTTTAATGTCAGAAGCAAAAAATTAATACTAACTTGTTTCGAGATAAACGTGTACATAAAATCTCGTGGTGTTAAAACAACTTCACCCTTGATAACACATTATTTAAAGTTATTCAATATTTTTTATTAAAATACAAATCAAAGAACAACTTAGTAGGTCCGCGCGAATTTCATTTGATGTTATTTTAATACAGCCATGTCAAAAAAAGTAGCTATAACCGACCTGTATTTTCTTTCCACTCTCTAAAAATAATTATTTCTTACATCGTAACTATTTATAAAATTGCAATCCAGAATCCTATTAATTTATTTCACATCATTAAAGAAGATTCTGCAGCTATCATCCCATAATCACTGGGACAAAAATCCGCTTACGCTTTTAATATATAAGATGTCGTCCTGACTGATTTTGGCCACGGCGACAAATCTCAAGAGAGACAAGCCAATTACGTAGGGCATTAATAGTGCACGGGTGCTAATGCATCTAATAATCTATTCGCTCAATCTAATTACACGAAGGGACAGGATCCGACACGACTGGATAGAGTTCATGTGCAGAACCTAAACGTGCTTTCCGAGGCACTACACTTCAAATTTCCAGACTCAGGGAGGTTGCTGAGAATCTTTCGATTAAAACTCCAATAACTTTTAACGTAACATCTAACCACTAGACCAACAACCAGGCACCGGTAAACATAACGTCCCGATCTTACGTGATGTGTGTGTGTCCGGCAGGTGGGACGCGTGCTCGCGCTCGTGGACCATCGTGTGCCCGATGGCGGGCGCGCGCAGCACGTGCGGCGTGGCGGCGCTACGCGGGCGCCTCTACGCCGTGGGGGGGCGCGACGGCGGCGCCTGTCTGCGCTCCGTCGAATGCTACGACCCAGCCACCAACCACTGGACCAACTGCGCGCCCATGACGCGTCGGCGCGGCGGCGTCAGCGTTAGTATTCCCCGCCCTGTATACCTTACTGTTGCTATCGTTGACTTGGCGATGTATGACAAATGCCCTGGCACCTCCAAAAGAGAGGGTAATATATGGTATGTTTGGATATCTAGTCAAATTATAATAATATTATTAATTACTGTTTTAAAAGTTGCTGATACACACAGTAAACATTTTTTTAGCCTTAGCAGCCCGTAAATGTCCCACTGCTGGGATAAAGGCCTCCTCTCCCTTTGAGGAGAAGGTTTGGAGCATATTCCACCACGCTGCTCCAATGCGGGTTGGCGGAATACACATGTGGCAGAATTTTGTTGAAATTAGACACATCCAGGCTTCCTCACGATGTTTTCCTTCACCGCCGAGCACGAGATGAATAATAAACACAAATTAAGCACATGAAAATTCAGTGGTGCCTGCCTGGGTTTGAACCCGAAATCATCGGTTAAGATGCACGCGCTCTAACCACTGGACCACAGTAAACATATTATTGACAAACCTGACAGAGAAATTAAATGTTCAAATTAATTTGTAAAATAATAATTTGGGCCACCGCTCCTGTTGGTCCAGGGCCTCCACTCCTTTGTGGTTCCAGGGCCTCCAGGCCTTTAAATCCGGCTCCGTGTATGGCAGAGAAAATACGTGTTACACTTGTATACCTGTATATGTGTTGCACTCGTGTATATAGTCCATAGCTCCAAATATTACGGGTGCAATGTGACAGCTTTCAGTCAGTCAGGTCAGTCAAACAGAGTATCTAACGGCAGGTGTGCGCGGCGGGCGGTTTTCTGTACGCGCTGGGCGGGCACGAGGCGCCGGCCAATACGGTGGGAGGGCGGCTGGCCTGCGTGGAGCGCTACGACCCCGTCACGGACACGTGGATCCTGCTGGCGCGACTGTCCTACGGCCGGGACGCCATCGGCTCATGTCTGCTGGGCGACAGGATCGTCGCCGTCGGTAAATATACAGCTATATATATATACGTACGCGTATGCTGTTTATTTATTAAGAAAAAATATTTCTGATATTACTTTATAACGCAAAAGCTACTGATTCGATAGATTCAGAACTTGTACACCATGGTTGCTTAATTTGCTTACCATACCAATACTAAGGTATTTTGGAAGCCAACAAAATTGTACACCAAAGTGGTACTAATACTAGTGGGGGTAATACACCGTCCGGTAGATCCATCACTGTCTACATTTCAACATAGCAAATCACACTACACTTAACGATATCAGGAAATCGAAGTGAGCCTAAGTGCTTGCAAAGTCATGTATTTTACTGCCTTTTTTTTAAATGGTGTTTCTTCCTTATTGGTCGAATATTTATTTTAATTATCACAACATTTAAATTGCGAAAATTCCTTGAAAAAACAAGACCGTTTATAAAATTCACGCAAGCGTCGCCCGGCCGGCACGTGTAGTATGTGTGTGAGTATGTGTGTTGCGTGGCAGGCGGGTACGACGGCGTGCAGTACCTGTGCGTGGTGGAGGTGTACGACGCGGAGGCCAACTGCTGGCGCAAGCTGGCCCCGCTGAGCACGGGGCGCGCGGGCGCCGCCGTCGTGGCCGTGCCGCCGCCCCGCAACCTGTTCTGATACTCGCACCACCAGCTGGTCGTCTACGTCGTCGGCTGAGCCGCCAGGTGAGGCGAGCCGGGCTCGCTCGCGTCCATACGTGTCAGTGCTCGTTTTGTTCTACAATTTTCTATAGAAAACTTTTTAAATGTACATCTCCGTTTTTCAGTCGTTGATCACTTGACGTATCGATTATCGGTCATTTTCATACATTTTTCAATAATATAAAAATAAATTCGTCAATCGGTTGTCAGGTCCGCTGGTTAACATTCGCCCGTTCGAAAGCGAGGACGTATTCTATAATTAATTTGAGAATGTATATCTAGTTCCTAGTATTTTGGTAACTAAAATAACATCGTAAAATGTTTTGAAATAAGAAGTTGAGATATTTTGTGTCTGCTATATTCGATTGGGAAATTGTTAATCACGCTCCTGAACCACTGACGTACCCCTGAAGGGTATAACTCTATATATTCTACTAGAAAATATATTTTAAGGTGTTCATTACATGTAAAAACTGCACGACTGCATTTAGATGTATTTTATTACTCTAATATCTACTCTATTGTATAGATAAAGTAAACCTCAGTAATTCAACAGAGATCTTACAAAGCATTTTCAGCTTATTAAATTTTTTGTACTACAGAATATCGCACTCAGTCTGAAACTCTTTGAAGATAATTACCTACCTTGTAAACCTTTAAAGTATCTAGAAAACTGTGACGACATGTCGAACACGTGACGATGTAACAAGTTTTAAAATGTTCATGTTTATAAATATTCTCTGTAAATACCCTTGCTTTGCTGATATCAGATATTTAGGGGAGAAGGGCCGATTTACCTAAAGGTCTACTGTATGGGTAAGAATAGAGATTGAAATCTGGAGAGTGAATAGTTTTATATTTTCGTGAAATGTATAATTAATCGTCATTACTCTCGAGTATAGATTTAAGTTATTTTTCTGCACATTTTACACGTGAACGCGTCGGTAACGCGCCAGATCTTCACATCATTGTAATTTCTATTACGGATGGTCTTTTTTGACGTTTTTCTAGTATTAGACAGATAAAAAATTGAAATTTATTCATTGCAAATGAGTATTTTTCTATGCATTTGAATTTCCTGGACGTTAGAAGGTACAACAGACACCGAGACGTTTTCTTAGAAACTTGCACAATTTAATAATTTACTTAAACCAATAGAAATTTATTCTTCCATTTAAGTGCTTTCATATACCTGTTATAAAAGTTAATTTGAAAACTTAATAATTGTAATATTGCATATAGGGTTCCGAAGTATTAACTCTCAACAATTATTTATATTTTAATTGAAGTATGGTTACTTAATAATAACAATGAATAAATTAAATTACACGTTAAATATTAAATAAATAATATTGCAAGCAAAACATTATGTTTTACAGGATATTTATTACTTCCGCGTTGACCTAGTTTGTAGTAAGTAGGCTTACTAATAAAATGATCAATATTTGAGTTCAATTTCTGTACGGATCGATTAAATGTTATTGTTTTTTTTCTCTCAATAAATTCTCTGTAAAATCCCAGAATTTAGAAATTAGACATCACATAACTGGCTGTCGTGATCTATATATATACAATTATACATATATATAGAATTTGAAAAATACAAAAAGGTAACGTATAAAGGAACGGCTTCTCGTTCCCGCCATACCGCACGCCCCGCTGTGACAAATGATTACTACACCGCAAACAATTTGCACCATTTATCCAGCTGCCGGATACTCGCCGTTCCGACTGACGGCCATTCCGGATGTTCACTATTCGACTAAACTTCCTTCCCTTAGAATCAAATTAATTCTAATTACATTTATGATATAGAAAATTGTGTTTATACTATAAACAAATTGTTACATTGAATTGTGTACATTATCGTAACACTATTAGATGTTACGGGTTCCTTTTAATTTGTTATTTTTTACTCGCGAAAATAGAAATATTGTAATTGTGAAACAAAAGTATTTTCATTATTCTACATGAAAAAAAAAACAAAGAAAGTTTGAACAATTCGATGACCGATTGTTTTTGTTTTAAAGAACGTCTATTACTGTTATTGTAAAGGGTCAACGCCTTACAGGCAGCGCTATGTTTATCGTTAAGTTTCAAATTAGGAACCCATTTAAAAGATTCACACTTAACGACATATTTGAACGATTACCTTCCAAATGTGTTAGCAGTCGTCATATCGTTACTATATTATTTTCACACTTTATTATACATATTATACTTCACACATTATTTATAAATGACGGTGTCCGTATGAATCCTACCCCTTATCATAAATGTTGAGGTAATCCCATAGACAATCATTACAGTTATAAATTATTTAGGCTGATTGTCACTCGCAGAAACTCGAAACAAAATCGGAAAAGCAAGAAAGATACTGATAATAATTAGTCACTATTGCATCGTAAGACAACACTGTTTGAACCCTATTCAATCATTTTACCCGAATTTCATTTAATATATACACTTTTGCATTGTAGACTTACCTTATTATATCGTCTAAAGAGAACTGCTATTACATACTAGTAACCTTGTAATATTTCCTGTCGTCCTTTATTTTGAATGTATACAGCCTATTGACCGGAATCTATATAAAATTATATTTAGGATGAGATTAGATAATTGTTCGAGCTCGCCATATTTCTATTTGATGTTAAGAGTGAAACGAAAGAACCCTATATTGTAATATGTATGTCACTATGATTATTTTATGCAACTCGAATGTTTTATAACTTTTATTTAAAAAAAAAACTATTGGTTTATAGTGTAAAAAAAATTAAAGTAAATTATCGTTTCTTTATTGATCTCATATTTTAGAAATATGCTCTGTAAGAGAATAAAATATATTTTTATTTTTTACTAAAACATTGACTGATAAGACTGTTTATAATTTTTATTATTTTTTTTATAATTGGATTGTATGTATAAGCCTGAGGATAATTTTTCAAATTATACTGTCCATATTGTTTTTAAAAAAATAATATATATTTTTATTATACTTACTATATTTAATAAAAAAAATCCACGTATTTTTCTTAGAATATAAAAATCTTTGTGTGATTCACATACTTACACATGTAACATTAATTACGATATAGTAATTATTTTGTAAACTGGTTATTGCCGAAAAGAAAAAACATTAATTTTATCCCATTATCTTGTTTTTATTTTTATATTTATCTTATACTCTATTTAAATAATTTTTATTCTTCCTTTTGTTATGAAAGCATAAGTAACATTATCAACAGTATTGGGTTGCCAACAACTAAGAAAAATTACTTGGGATATTCAATAATGTAACTGTTGAATTTTCAATATTTTATTACAATAAATTATACAATAAAGCGATGTATTTTAATCAACACTTTATATAATATTATACATACATACAGTTGGCAATCCATATTACTGATATCTTAATTTATACATGTTATTAAACATAAAGACACGTGCATCTTACGTTTCACTGTCGATGACGATCGAAATTACTAAAATACTTCAAATTAGCCATCGCCGAATTTACTTATACTTATTCCAATAGCAAGAGGAGTAAAGATCAAAAACACCTTAGATACTAAATTAATAATAAGTTACAAACCCGATTTTTTTCCGAAAAGGATAGGATAGTTTAGGTATCAACCAATTTTGTCGTGTCAATTCTTCAATTGACATTACATAAGTGGTGAGCATTCGCCAAGGTTGTTTATTTATCTTTACTCCTGCCGCTATCGTCTACTTAATAATTGTATGTGATTTCTCTTAGGAGGCTTAAATATTGAATAAGTTTTAAAATTAACTTGCACTGTATGCAGTATTATTTTTTAGTTAAGAACTTCACGCAATTTCATATTTTTTTGGACTATCCTGTGATGTTAGTTATAGAAAAACTAGAATATCATAGCTTAAAATATATTGTGTAGTTTTAAATAAATATAAAAGTACACTAGATATGTAGATGTATACACTAATTTTATGCTTTATGATATTATAAATATATGTGTGATGTAAAATTTAAAATGGTATAAGATCCCTTTATCTTAAACATTAGTAGAAATGTGCATCGAATACAATGAAAACCATTCTTAAATATTTGTAAACGGAGGACAAAAGAAACGTTTCAAACCATTGTATATAAAATTATAAATTAATTATTTAGGTACCTATTTTAACAGATCGCCACTGGTGACCTAAACTAAAATCCGAATTTTGTAGGTTATTTTTTTAATATCTATAGATTTTGGGGCTTAAGTCAGTTGCTGAGCAAAATATTGTGATGAACTACTTTATTACAAAGCTGATATAAACGCATACATGTAATCAATGTAACATATACGTTATACCCCATGTAATCTTAGAGAAACATTTATGTATTAGATTTTAATGTTTGAATATACTATTATCTGTGTGTAGTAAATGCCTGCATTAACTTTTTTTTCTACCCATTATTTAATGCACGTAATGATTTCCCCTAAAAAAAGGTATTTCGGAACGTTTTTTTAAAAATATTTGTAAAATTGTCTATAGACTGAATACATATTAACTGTAAAATGGTCCAAAATTTCCTAAAGTCTTTTGACTCACAATTGGACATCTGTTAATTTCACTTCTAGTTAAATAAAGTATCTCAATATTTAATTGTGTTTTAATTTACATTTATACAATCAAAAAAATCTTCAGCACAGTTGAGATTGACTATATAGTGTAAATGAACACTCGCGTAAACGTGTCTTCGGAGCCATCTTGCCATTCTTCAAAGCCTGGATGAGACGATAGTGACGAGTCATAATCCGATAAATCATTATCATCTATAACCTATTCCAATTAGGTCAAACTCTTGCTGACCATACATACCTCGACTGTTGTGTGACTACGTTGGTGAGAAGTTGGGTATCCCGAGGAATCTGGCTGATGCTGCACCAACATTTAACGATACTATTGTAATATCATTGAAGTCATAATATGCTAAATGGTACAGGCCAGTAAAAGTTGCTCATATCTCTTGAACGAAAGATAATTCTTCAAGGAGAGTTTCACTTTTTCTCCAAAATGTAATGTTTCAAAAAACTAAAACACAATCGGCTTAGGAGCTACGATGGCCGTGATAAATACAGGCATCAAATCTTTAACATCCCTGTTTTCCTTCGTAAGTTAAATAATAATACGGAAAGGTTTTATTCTGTATTATAATTTATCTGTAAGAAGTCGAGATGGGAATAGTTATTTATTACTTTTTGCAAGGTTTTGGCTATCATATAGGGGCCGCAGCATTCTTGTCCAGGGCGTTGGTATTGCTTAAACCGGCACTGAAGGTAACTTATTACAAAAAAAAAAAAATTAATACTAATTATACAAATTTAGTTTTGTATTATTAATTATAAGTCTAAATTTAGAAATCGACAAGTTTTATACTTTTGAGCTTATTTATTTTTAGCAGATTATATATAAAGATATTTGAAAGTTTAATGTAAATGTATCTTTAACAGGTCCAATTAAATTTTAATTGTCCCTTTGGGCTAGGGATAAAACCCAGCATCCGACCCGGGATTTCAACCGTTCAACATTTGTTCAGGTTTACTTCCGTTTAGCCCAAACTTATCGAATTTTCTTAATTTTAGTATACCAACAATTTTCGAAACACTGATAGCGAACATGAAAAGCAAAATCACCACATATTTAATTTTAAGCGTCAAATTTAGAAAAATATATTTAATTATTCACGCCAGTTGTAATAAATATTGAACATCCCATATGTTAAAAAGGTTTACTATAGAAGATGTAGCTGACCTTGAGAAGATAGTAATTTTTTTATTTAATAAAATTTTCGTGTAAAGCCAGTCGTTAATATTAAATTTAAAGTTGTATGTATGGGGAGACATAATGACGTCATATCGACATTTTCGGTGTGGTGGACACTCCATGCGCGGCATGATTTTTGTCAGACAATTTGACCACAACTTTTAAATTAACTTTACTAAACAAATTTAAAAAATTAAACTTGTCTGTACGAAGTGTCATAGTGACGTCATATCGACAATTCCAGGAATCGAGCATTCGACAAAGCAGCAGTGCCGAAACTTTTCACATCAGAAAAGTTTGTTGTTGACTCATCGCAAAAAAGGCAATCATAAAGTTTTATATATGTATGTCTCAAAAAAATTTAGTTTCTTGTACTGAGGACTGCAATTATAGTCCTCAGTACAAGAAACCAAAAATAAAGGAATCATCATATTTGAAAATTAAGTGGTTTCCTCGTTTATCATTTATCAAAAATACATTGTCATATAATTTTATCGACGACAATATCAAAGAAGAATGTGAATAAACAAATAAAAAAATATATACGAAAATAAAAAATAAAAAATTTTGTCGTAAATCCTCTTTGGTATAAGCTTTATGGTACAAATTAAAGAGTTGAATCATACATTTATGCTCTGTAATACTCTATATATCTATTTCCGTTCATCTTTGGTCTTGCTTCTTGTGTGCGGTTTAATTAAGAATATTTATTCTTAATTATTGTTGAAAGTTACAAATTAATTTGAAATAAAACAGTATTACAAAAATGGCTTTACATATACCAAAAGCACCGGGAGTACCCCAGATGTTAAAAGATGGGGCGCGGGTAAGGTTTTTTAATGATAACCAAAAATTTACTCTTGTCATGTGGAGTCGGTGGCCGTATGAAACTTTAAACTCTTATTACTTTTAAAGTATTGAGTAAAGCGAATTGTATTATACATTTATTGTATACAATGACCAAAATATTTCATCAGACGTTAAAATTTTTACAAAGTATATTACATTATATTCAAAAAACTTGTCATTCAAATATTTGTTATTAAATTGGATGTACTGAACATCTATTATTATAAGATATATTATTTTAGATGTTTTCTGGTTTGGAAGAAGCTGTTTACCGCAATATAAACGCTTGCAAACAATTTGCACAAAGTGTTCGTTCCGCCTATGGACCTAATGGCATGAACAAAATGATAATTAACCACATTGAAAAACAATTTATAACAAGTGATGCAGGCACAATCATCAGAGAATTAGATGTTGAACATCCTGCTGCAAAACTCATGGTTTTAGCCAGTCAAATGCAAGACGCTGAAGTTGGTGACGGCACTAACTTTGTTATTGTTATATCTGGAGCCTTATTGGAAGCTGCTGAAGAGTTATTGAGGTTAGGTGTAACTACAAGTGAAATTGCTGAAGGATATGAGAGAGCCTTGGATAAATGCCTGGAAATACTTCCAGAGTTAATTTGTCATGAAATCAAGGATTGTAAAAATGTTGATGATGTTGTTAATAGTATTAAACCAGCTATAATGTCTAAGCAATATGGAAATGAAGAATTTATAGCAAAACTTGTAGCTAAAGCTTGTGTCGCAATTCTTCCTGAAAATACTACATTTAATGTTGATAATGTCAGGATATGTAAGGTAAGTAATATGGCGAAAATGCTTGTTTTTAATTTAAAATCAAAATAAATTATATAAAAAATTAAAATCAATATAAAAAAAATTACATGGCAAGTTTTTGATAAAATTTCTTAAAACATTTTCAGATCCTTGGTGCTGGACTTTTGCAATCAGAAGTTCTCTCAGGAATGGTTTTTAAACGAGAGGTTGAAGGTGATGTTATGGGTGCAACTAAAGCTAAAGTTGTGGTATATTCTTGCCCTGTTGATATCACTCAAACTGAAACCAAAGGAACAGTTCTTATCAAATCTGCTGATGAGCTGCTTAACTTCAGCAAAGGAGAGGAATCTCTATTAGAAAAACAGATCAAAGACATTGCTGATGCAGGTGTTAAAGTGATTGTTGCTGGAGCTAAATTTGGCGATATGGCTCTTCATTTCCTTAACAAATTTGGTGTTATGGCTGTACGTCTCAATTCTAAATTTGATCTCCGTCGTCTTGCTAAGACGGTCAATGCAACTGTAAGTAAAATATTTATTTATTTTTTATTCTTAAGATCACCAACAAAAACGGCAATAATGCAACAACAAACATACATAATAATTAACTATTATTATGTATATAAATAAGGTTATTTTATATTTTATAGGTAATCGCTAGATGTCTTAAATAAATATTTTCTTAAAACTACACAATATTTAAATTATGTATTGCAGTAAAATATTCAATTGCAAGTTACCTTTGAATTTTTTTAACTGATGAATTTTTTATACAGGTATTACCCAGATTAACTACTCCAACAGCTGAAGAATTAGGTTACTGTGATACTGTGAGAGTTGATGAAGTCGGAGATACCAGAGTAGTTGTATTCAGTATGGAAAGCAATGAATCTCGTATTTCCACAGTTGTTATCAGGGGTTCTACAGATAACTACATGGATGACATTGAAAGAGCAATTGACGATGGTGTAAACACATTCAAAAACATTGCACGAGATGGAAGGTAAATAGTTATTTAGATAGCTTTGAATTAAAATAATTAAGTCAAGAACTTTTTTGCATTACAATTCCTTAAAATGTGGTTCAATTTAAATAACAATAATTATAATGAATGCAAGTAAATTAATAATCATATATTAATTAAAAGTTAATGAAATATTATTTTTATTAGATTCCTGGCTGGTGCTGGAGCAACTGAAATTGAACTGGCTCAACACCTTCTGACCTATGCTGACACTTTACCTGGATTGGAACAATATGCTGTTCGGAAGTTTGCTGTTGCACTCGAAAGTATTCCACGTGCCTTGGCTGAAAATTCTGGAGCGAATGCTACAGAAGTTATCAATAACATCTATAAGGCTCACAGGGTAATGATTTTACATTTTTTATAAAAAAAAAAATGTTTAAATGAATACTATGAATACTGCTTATTTGAAATCCTGCTTGGTAATCTATATATTAAGAAAAATGAAAAGAATTTCTTTAAATGTGTTAAATAATCAAAACATTATTAACTTATATCAATTTAAATTGAACTCAACTCCATTAAAAATTATTGATCTGACCAATAATATTAATAATTTTATATTACTCAAAAATGTAATGTTACATACTTATTATAATTCCATTGTATGATTGAGTAGAAAATCATTTGTGTGAAAGTAAACTTATTTTCTAGCGCCTATTTAAAAAAAATAGTATATATTAAATTTTACTCAAATTTTGATGATTTTTTGTTGCAGGAGAACAACAAGTTTGCAGGATTCGATATAGATTCAGAAAATAATGGTGTTTGCAATGCCAAAGAAACGGGTGTTTTGGATTCATATGTTTTAAAATACTGGGGCCTTAAATATGCTGTTGGTGCAGCAACTACTATTTTAAAAGTTGACCAAATTATCATGGCTAAGAGAGCTGGTGGACCAAAACCCAAAGCAAAGGCTGGAAGTGATGATGAGTCCTAATAAATTCAAAATGCCTTAATCACAAATAGTGCTCGCTAGCCTAGATATTTACTTATAATTTTTAATTTAACTTTCAATTTTAACTGCTAATTCTACTACTTCAGTAATTGCTTTAATAATGAAAATACTTACTGGGTATTTTTTGTTTAACAATAAATATATATTAAACATTTTTTTTTTTATTTTATATACCTCAATTCTGATGATTATTTACTTAATCATTTTAAAAGACTAAAATATTGAGCTGAAACAATTCTCCTGATAAATTAAGTTAGTGACTAATGCACAATAGTCAACAAGTATTTGGTCACCATTTTGAATTTAGACCACTTGTGACCGATTAGGGTGCGGTAAAGAAAAGATAGTAGACACTCAGCACAGTTTAGGCTGGAACCACTGCTCGACCGACGGTCAGTGTTGACCGTCGGTCGGCGTAGCTATATCTATGCAAGCCTATAAATGCGCACTCGGGTACGCGCGTGATTCGATCCGCATGTACGGTTGGTCTAGCCGTCGGTCTGCCGACGAGCTATGAGATTGTATGGATGCATCCAGTGCTTCGCGGTTGGAACGACCGACCGTACACGCGTACGTACTATATGTTGTGAACAGTACACTTGCGTCGCAATTCGCCGTAAGCGTAGCACTGAATGCATTTTCACAACCGACCGTCATCGCTGAGGGTCAGGACGTACGGTCAGCGCTGACCGTCAGTCGAGCACTGTTTCCAGCCTCAGTGGCCACGATGACGGTTTCGATACTATTAGCAACGTATCTTAAAAAGATATACTACATGTATATTATTATACAAGTGAATGGTAAATATATACTAATATATTTATTTGACAATAATAAAATAAACGAATATCTGAGTTATTTTTTAGTTATTCATCATGTTCTAATTGAAAGAAAGTAGGAAAAAATATTTTCAATAATCTGAACTTCTTTATTTTCAAAAATCTGAAATTTCGGAGGTAAGGTATACTACAAGACTAAGGTAAAAATTAATAGTAGAGTGAGAACATAAATTATTATTAATAAAATACGTTACTTTAAAAAAATATTTCATAAATACCGGTAATTTACGAATGTCGATTTTAGGGCATCCCTAATACAATCTATATTACTGACAGCTTGACTCAAATTATTCGATCCAGCTTTTGAATTTTGCTATTTGAATTCATTTAGAATTATATAGTTCTCATTAATTATTAAGAAATTAGTACGTTAAAATTTGTGTTAACAGATTCCTAAATTATTTAATACCGCGCAAACATGTCTTCGTATAAAGTAAGTAATGATTTAATTATTATAATACATTATTTCAATTTTTTTAGACATATCATCACAACAAAATGAATTCTATAACAAATTAAGTATAAGATAATAAGAAATACATTTAAAAATACTGAATAATTGTTATGGGAAATTAATCATTTAAAAATGGAGATATTATTTATATCACAATTTAATTTTAGCCCATTGACTCAAAAAGAGAAGAATTTAGGCGGTATTTAGAGCGTGCAGGAGTAATGGATGCTCTAACAAAAGTTCTTGTTAGCCTTTATGAAGAGCCAGATAAACCAGAAGATGCCTTAGAGTATGTGCGGAAGCATTTAGGCACAGATGGAGGTGATGATGAACTTGAAGTTGCACGTGCCCGTATTGCAGAACTAGAAGCTGAAAATGCTCTTCTTAAAGGAGAAGCAGCACCAACGGAAGGATAAAGTCTCACATTAACAATAAATTAATATTAATTCACTTGATCTCAATGTGACATGATCTCTTCTAACTCTTGTTGATTCTAAAGAAATATAACTTAATGTTATATATTTATGAGAGTAATATTTTTGTTATAAATAAAAGATGTTTAAGTTCAAGTGCAGAAGGCACAAATAAATTTTTTGACAATTATTTCATGTTTTATTATTCATTTTCAGAAGATAAGATGAAGGTAAAATAACTAGTTTCTCGGTATTAATTTAGTGATTAAAATATTGAGTGATTTCATAACAAATTTTGTCTGTTCAACTTACAATATTTGACTATCATTGAATAAAATGGTTAAGAATTTTCTTGGTCACTTACTTACTACCCTACATTTTTATTCTCATGAAAAAACTATTTCTGATGAATGAATTAACAAATAAGGCCAGTAACTCACTTAAAATGTTTAATTATTAAATAAATATTAAATTAATGTTATTTAAGATGGTTAAACTTATAAGATGATAATTTACTAGGGAAATGTCTATTTTACAGAATTCGATCATACATCAGATGAATTATAAATGAAAAATGATGCTGTGGTGTTTTTTGAATTAAAGATCATTATTTCACATTGAATATAGACATTTATAGAATGCCACACCTTTATGGAGTAATATGACTTTTAAGTTCCAAATTAGGCAAAGCACTACCGTTATAATGTTAATATTTATTATGTATATTTCAAATGAAATTTAGCATTTAAAAATTATGACTAACAATTATTTGTTATTATTATTATATCAACATAAACTTCAATGTTCCATATAACTCTCAGTATGTTACTTGTGTAGGTAAAAATTATATCAAGTAAACAAATTAAACTAAACTAGTTGTCTATCAGATCAGAAACTATAAATAAGGTAAGATGAAATAAAAATGCTGTACTGATTTGATCTCCACTTATATTATTTTTAATCAATATAGAACAGGACTACTTCCAACCACATAAATAATTTCTGGCTACAAATTCTCTTTATTTTAGCCAAATTAAACAGCAGCACTGATGACTTCAGTGTATTTTTTCACTTTGCTGGCAATGCTCATGTCAACATATTTGTCCGCAATAGACACAACCATACCTCCAATCAAAGATGGGTCCACTTTGGTGGTAAGTTGGATAGACTCGTTGCTCTTGACAAATTTCTAAAATGAAAAAATATTGTTATAAATAAACAATGTTAAATGATTTTGGTTTAGTGATAAAGACAAATTAGAAAGAAATGTGATTCAATAGAAGCAATTATTATTTTGATTATAGATATATATATTATCCAATATTTATTGGAAACATGTTTCCAATAAATATTGTCATATTAAATATTATTGGTATCAATGTTATATATAAATTATACAAAGTATAATTTATATATAACAATATAGATAATATATTTACCTTGAGGGCACTTTCCAAGTTTTGCTTTTGAGTTTGATCCAGGGGCTTGGCAGTTATAACTTCGCAATTAACCTCTCCTCGGTGAGCAGACATCATGATTTTGAATGCATTAATAACACCCTCAAGGTTTTTCAATCGTCCATTTTCAGCCATAAGTCCCATTAAATTACCTGTGGTTGGGGACATGCTTGTCTGAAAAAATAGAATTATTAACAGTTTTTTCAAAGATATAAACTAAACTTAACATATACATATAAAAGAAAGTGTAGGCAGGCAAAAAGGAACCCTAATTGGTAATCACTAGTGTACCTAAAGATAAGGGCATTGTAACACATATAATTCTTAATATCAATAACGTTGCACCAACTGTCAGTAAAGCATTTTAGATTTTAATAAATGAATGGTCACTCAATAAATTACTTTTTGAAAATAAAGAAGTGAATTTAGTTTGTTTAGCAAAAAAATTTTTTTGACTTACTTTCGAAGACAAATGTTTAAAAGCCTCTACTTTCAAAGACCTTTTAATAGTAGGGTTCATGAGGAACTCCTTCAATTTGGCATCGGCTTTAATAGCCTCTTGAAATTGCTTGAGTTCTTTTTCAACTGTATCCAAGGTCTTCTTTTTTGAAGCTGCTGAATACAGAGCTGATGCATATCTGCCCTCCAAACCAAAAACTTGTACAGGAGGTTTGACAAGTTGAGCTGCAGCAGATGAAGTGCTTAGCGAGCGCACCTGTTAAGTTACGTAATTTAATTATTTAAAAAAAAATGTAATAGATTAATTCAATTTAGTTAGAATGTCTTTTTACCAGCATATTTGTCTTCATCAACGACATGGTGATATTTCTGTGGGTAATATGTGCTTATTTAAAAATATATTAATGAAATGACTGCTGTTCGGCTGCTAACACCATACCATGTACACTACACAGATAACACAAAATCTATTTCATTCTGAATATTTGACGTTTGACACTTCGAAAAATTCGACAAGGCTCGAACTTGGAGCATAATTACATATCGTCTACGAATTGTGTAATTTTACTACCGAAGTAAATCCTCTAAGCAAAAATTTGGAATTTAATTTTACACAATTATTTCATCAATATACATAATACTTTTAAATACCAATTCACGTTCGAAGAAAAGGAAACTGGTTAATAAGTAGCGATCATATTTATCTTCATAATATCTATACTTCATATAACTATTAAAAATATAAAAGTTTTTTGTGAAATATAATTTTAACTTAACTCAAAGCATCTTGGCTTGTTTACATTTAAAAAAGTTTTTAAATTTTTAATCAATTTATTATGATTATAGGTAAAAATATTCGAAAACTGGTTACCCTGCAATTATTACAGATACAGATTACATTATATTTTTCAGCGTGCGCGGCAAGGCAAGGGGCTATGGCCACGCAATAACTCGAAACAATCACGAAATTGTTTGAATTAACATTTAAGACGCTACAGTCTATGTTTAAAATAAGTTAATTGAATGCTGAATATATAGTATACTTTTACAAGTGCTTATAATTTAAACCAATATGACTTCGAATGAAGGCCGAGCTCAGTCAAACTTGCATCAGCAAGATTTGTCAAAACTAGTAAGTTGGAAACTAGTGTACTCTCTAATTAATATATTTTCATGATTAAGCTTACATATTTAATAGTTATTTAAAATAATTTAATTAAAGTTAAACATCAAACATGATATAACCTATAACAAGAAGTAACTAATTTTCAATCAATTAAAGTTTACTAATCTTTAATTTTAGGACGTCACAAAGCTTTCTGCTTTATCCCCTGAAGTAATATCCAGACAAGCCACTATTAACATTGGTACTATTGGCCATGTAGCCCATGGCAAATCAACTGTGGTAAAAGCAATTTCTGGTGTGCAGACTGTTAGATTCAAGAATGAGTTGGAACGGAATATTACTATTAAATTAGGTAAGTCAATATAATAAAAAAAAATTAAATCCACTAGCAGAAAATATTAACAATGCATGTATGACAGAATAATTTTACAGTTATAATTTTTCGGAACTAACGCAGATTTAGGTATTCTATATTACATTGTGTATACAGTTTTGTCTGCAATTAAAAGTATGAACTTTTATTTACTTATTATACAAAAATAAGTGCATATATAATTATAGTTCAAACTTATTATAACCATAACTTTTCCTATATTGTAGTTTGTAAAAAATAAATAAAAAAGTAAACAATACATTTTAATAATTGTAATACATTTTTAGCAATAAGAAATTATACTACATTGTAACATAATAAACCCTTTGCAATGTACCATGTGAATAGAATTATTAAAGCTATTATAGTTACAATATTTATAAGAATAGTAAATAATAAAAATTATTGTTAATTTAAATCACATGGTATGTTGCAGAGCGCCTGACCGAGTCAGTTATAAGAATGTTTCGTGAAAGAGCTGATGAAAGAGATGAACATATTTTTTTTGGAAAATTTAGAAAGGGGAAAAAGAGACCTCTGCCTTTAGACACTGAAACAATAACAGAAAAGCCTCCAAACAAGAAACAAAAAAGACATAAACAACAACCAGAAGAGTTCATTATAGAAAAAATTCTTGATTTCAAATATGCATCGGGTAAAGAAAGCTTTTATATTAAATGGAAAGGTTGGAGTGACAGTGAAAACACTTGGGAACCAATTGAGAATTTAGATAATTGTCCGGATGTTTTAAAACAATTTTTGGTCAATGAAGAGTTAAAAAATTGTAAAAAAATTGAAAAACTTAAAGAAGAATTATCTTTTGACAATTTACTTAGCGATGAAAATCTTATTAAAAGGCTCGATGAATTTGAAGAGTCTGATCTCATTACATTAAAAGAGAACCTAATATTAAAGTTACTATCAATGATACATTTGGATGAGACCAATGAACTTTATGCATGTGACCTTGTTCAAGAAACAAGAAATATTTTACAATTATATGTAATGTGTAGAAAACGCTGTCGTCAGCTAATGGCCCTCAAAGATTGGGAAGAATATTTAAATCAAGTTGATAAATGTAAAAAGTTAGCAGTAGAAAATGATGTTGATTTAACTGGCCCACCAGAAAATTTTACATATATAAATGAATCAATACCTGGAGCTGGTGTTGTCATTCCCAATGAACCACCTATTGGTTGTGAATGTGAAGCTTGTAACTGTCGGTCCAAATCCTGTTGTGGAATGCAAGCCGGTTTATTTGCTTACACAGTTAATAGAAGACTTCGAGTAGCCACAGGTACACCAGTATATGAATGTAACAAGGCATGCAAATGTTCTCCAGATTGTAATAATCGTGTAGTTCAACGAGGACGAAATTTTAAACTGACTATATTTAAAACAGCTAATGGATGTGGATGGGGAGTAAGATCTGATCAGAAGATTAAGCAGGGACAGTTTTTATGCCAATATGTCGGGGAAGTTATTACATTTGAAGAAGCGGAGAAACGTGGACGGGAGTATGATGCTAATGGTTTAACTTATCTGTTTGATTTAGATTTTAATTCAGTGGAAAACCCATATGTTGTGGATGCATGTAATTTAGGTAATGTATCACATTTTATAAATCATTCATGTGATCCAAACCTAGGTGTGTGGGCTGTATGGGCAGATTGCCTAGATCCAAACTTACCAATGTTAGCATTATTTGCTACAAGAGACATTGAAGCAGGGGAAGAGATATGCTTTGACTACTTGCAAAAGTCTTCTGAAAGTGAAGAAGACATGGAAACTCCTGCTATACGTATGGAAGATATAGAAGAAGATGATACCTGTATACCCAATGCTTCTGAAGCGAATACTACTATTTCCCCAGTTTCACCTGTTAAGACTAGATTTGAAATGCAACAACAAAATATGGCATTGCTCAGAAATCGTACTGAATGTAAATGTGGGGCTTTAAAGTGTAGAAAATATTTGTTCTGATTAATAATCATTACTAATCACAGTTGCAAGAGCAAGTGTTTGCAGTATTTGGAAATAATTTAGCTGTTAATTATAAATTATAAATTGAAGTATAAACCTTTAAGCAAATATTGAAGTTACACTATAAAGTAATAAGAAATTTCCATAATAAACTGTTTTCATTTAGAATCTCGGTGTAAGCTCTTAGAATATGTATCTTGTCTTGAGACTAGAAGTTTTTCTTTATAAATTGATCTTAAAAGCCACCGCACATCTGACGTAAAGCATATCCCAGATCATTTTGTAGCAGGTTTACATATTCCTTAAAGCTATTGCTAATGCATTAAAAAAAAAAAAATTATCACACAATTGTATAAACCATTAATCACATGATTCATGTGTGTTTGTATTGTAAAATTTATACTTTAAGTATTATACAATGTATATTATATTTAGATATAATAACAATAAGTGAATTTATGTTTTTGGTAATTTTGAGACATATATTTGAGATGAAATTTTTAATGTGCCTACTATGTGCCTATCATGTTAACTATGAAACCATAAATTAATTGTTAAACAAAAAAAATAGATATGTTTAAAATATTACAAGAGTAGTTTGATATACCGCCTGTTTATGGTGTCAATTATTGCTGTTGCATTGTATGCTTAGATGTGAACAACTGTTGGAATTTTTCTGTGTAATTGTTAAAGCATTCAGTTTTATTATAAAATATTAAAGACAATTTGTATAGTTTAATGGTTACTTACTTAACAATTGCAAATCATTTAACCTTAATTAGAACTTCAGTTGTACAAAAGATTTAATGACTTACTTCAATTTATATAAACACCTCAATCATACCATGGTGCATAAGATTAATCTAATTAATAATATATTTAATCTATATAAACAAACAAACAAAAGTAATATACCAAAATAAAGATCACTAACAGTCGATCGTAAGATAGCAAAATTCATAAGAAAAAATTTAAAACTTATTTTTAACAAGTAAGTAAATATAAAATAAACGTACCGATTATAAGCTTCACTATGAAGACACTGCACTAAAATGTAATTATGTTTGAAAGGTTACGCAAATGCAAAAATCTACAAATGCGACAACCCGAAATGTCCTCGGCCAACCAGCTACACGTCCGGCGGCTCCTCCAAGGACGACAACTTCCCGTGCCTGCGGCCCGCCTGCACCGGCCGCTTCCAGCTCGTGCGTCACGTCAGCTTCGTGGACTGTCCCGGTCACGACATCCTCATGGCTACCATGCTTAACGGAGCCGCCGTCATGGACGCGGCCTTACTTCTCATCGCTGGTGAGTTCATTTGTTTCTTGTCGCGCAACAAAAAGCATAACAGAAAGACAAACACTAACTGTGTGTGTTTGTCTTTCTGTTATGCTTTGATTGCTAAACCACTGAACCGAATTTGATGAAATTTGTTATGAAGCAAGCTTGAACCCCAAGAAAGAACATGGCTATATTTTATACCTAAAACCTTCCACCTACCGCCCTAAAATCCCGCCCGCCACGGGCGGATCCGCGCGGTGACTTTTTTATTTAGACGACCCGATTGGATGTGGTCACCTTCGCCCGTAGGTATTCGATAACCTAGGTATGCAAAACTTCTTAACGTAGAACGCATCCCTGGATCTGTACGCCACTTATTTCACTGTCAATACAACACCAAACGTGGGATCTAAGATTATTTACTTTTTTTTACAGGCAATGAGTCATGTCCGCAACCCCAGACCAGTGAACACTTGGCGGCGATAGAAATCATGAAACTGAAGCATATACTCATATTGCAAAATAAGATAGACTTGGTCAAGGAGGGTCAAGCTAAGGAGCAACACGAACAAATCACGAAATTCGTCCAGGGTACCGTCGCCGAAGGGGCCCCGATCATACCTATCTCCGCTCAGCTTAAATATAACATCGAGGTAAAAATAATTCGAGACCAAATTTACTTTACTAGGTTCATCGATATAAAATCTTTTCAATCATCACGATAAAAATAATACGTTGGTGTCTTTAGTTTCACGTTATCGTTCCGCAGGTTCTGTGCGAGTACATCATGAAGAAGATTCCGGTCCCGATACGAGACTTCACTTCTCCCCCGCGAATGATCGTAATCCGTTCCTTTGACGTGAACAAGCCGGGCTGCGAGGTCGATGACCTGCGCGGAGGCGTGGCGGGCGGCTCTATCCTGCAGGGCGTGCTCACCGTCGGCATGGAGATTGAGGTATCAATTGCTACTTTGATAGAGTAATCACGTAATCATAAATAAATGATTCATTTACGATGTAGAAATAATCAAATCAAATATCAAAATGCATAAATATGCATATCTTTTGCATGGTTGTATGAAGTTTTGTGTCTGTGGAATATTTACTTATTGACATACAGGTGCGGAGTATGAACACTCTTTATTCTTTTTTTCATCATTTTAAATAAGGAAGTTTCCGCGTCGAATTCTGTCCCATGTCAAAACAGACCCAAAGACGGTACTCAAACACTGAACACTAATGCATCGTTTTGATATTAAGTGTGAGAGAGCCGCTGTAATTAGAGGCTTAACGTCTAAGATCCTATCATCTTGGTTAGATCTCAGCAGTAATTCCGCTGACAAATATAAATTATTTTATTGTTATGTGGAATGGCTTATATCAGTGATGATCTTGTCTGGCTCCAGGTGCGTCCGGGGCTCGTGAGCAAGGACGCGGACGGCAAGCTGACGTGTCGGCCCATCTTCTCCCGCATCGTGTCTCTGTTCGCGGAGCAGAACGAGCTGCAATACGCCGTGCCCGGAGGACTTATTGGAGTCGGCACCAAGATCGAACCTACATTGTGTCGCGCAGACAGACTCGTCGGACAGGTGACCATCTACTCATACCTTACAGTAAAGCCGACCATGACCGTGAAAGGAGTGTTCGGCTCACTGTCGTTTAAGCTAACTTTATTATTAATGTGTGGTGTATTATAAAGTTTAATTAAAAATTTTCAATTAAAACAATTTCGTATAGTAGTACATTGTCTTATTTACGTTAATCGTCTTGACATATTTATTGTATAAGTACTACTAACATATTATGCTGTAAATGTTCTATGGTATAATTAGACATAAAAATTAAACTCTGTAAATGAAAATTATTACTAATTTATAGGTTTTGGGAGCCGTTGGAGCTTTACCTGGTATTTTTGTGAAGCTTGAAGTCTCCTACTACCTTCTTAAACGTCTTCTCGGTGTTCGTACGGAAGGCGACAAAAAAGCGGCTAAAGTGCAGAAATTGACCAGAAATGAGGTACATATATCTTGTTTTTATAAAATTGAACATGAATATTATTATATATTTAAAACAAATACTTTAACCATGACCTAAGATAGTGTTCATTTTCATTCTAAGAATGTAATTTAAAAATCGGTCACCAATTCAATCAAATTTTGAATATGTGAAAATACAAATATCAATTGTATAAGTTAACTACACATATGTATACCCACTTGAAGGAGTTAAGATAAACAAACCTTATATTTACTATTTTCATATTAATTTCTTTCTCTATTCTAATGGGCTAGTATGAATGTGCCAAATATATATATGAAGGATGTAGACAATTTTATATAATATTTTCATAATTACACATTTAACTTAAGTATTAACATAAACAAAATTATATATTTTTTTTTTTATATTCTCTTTAGGCGCTGCTTGTAAATATTGGTTCCCTAAGTACTGGCGGCAGAGTAATTGCCACCAAAGCCGATTTAGCAAAGATTGCACTAACCAGCCCCGTATGCACAGAGATCGGAGAGAAGGTAGCGCTCAGTAGAAGAGTGGAGAATCACTGGAGGTAAATATGGAATAACTTATTGAGTCATACTAAATCTGAAACATAGAATGTGTTTATGTCTGTATAAATGTATGTATATATAGTAGCATGTAAACAACAAATGAATTTTAAATATGGCTCTTACTCTATGGAATGTATTTTTTTTAACATGAAACGTTCACAGGTTATAAAAATGAAGAATCTCCTTATAAAACTCCAGGAAATTATTTTCTTAAATATAAAAAAGTTGTGTTGATGACAGTTAAACATAATAATTACTAATAACAATAGTATAAATTTCTTGTGGTACAAAGCTTATGTAATTTAAACAATGTATGTATGTTTGTTTGTACAAAATGTTTGTAGTGTAACATTTGTACTTCAAGCTGTAGCTTTATACATTTAATGTGATAAATTTTAAATGGTGTTGTGGAAACATATATTATAAATAATTTCATAATTATTTAATCTGTATAATCAAACAAAAAAAAACTTGCAGGTTAATTGGTTGGGGTCAGATCCAAGGAGGTGAAACTATAGAACCTGGAAGAAATTAAAAGTGCTTATATCTTTTGTATTGTATGTACTGTCATATTTAATATTAATAAAAAATATTATTAAAAGATGTTTTATTCGAATTAACAACAACCTTGGTTTAAATGAGTAAATAATTTATTGGATCATGTACAGTTGAGATGTTAATTTAGGCCATATATATAAAAGTATTGATATCTTCATCATCACGACGCATGTACTTGTGCTCTATAAGCCACTCTAACTGTTCTTTAATCATCTTCTTTGAAGGCAGGAACATATTCTTAAGGATTTCAACAAGTTCACTCTGTAATTAATCATGTGTTGCAATATTATTTTCTTATTTGAATTCAAAGTTCATCAACATATTTAACATAACGTAAAAATGTAAGTCATTGATAAACCTACTAATATTGATATTAGGTAGGAATTTTTCAACAAAACAACAGCAAAAAATAGACGCAAGTGCAGAATTATGATAAAGCTAATGCTATATCTGTTTACGAAAATGTTGATAACTAAGAATTATATCCATCCAATGTTTTTAATTTAAATTCTAATAAATTATTTGACCACTGAGAGTCACATGCATTACCCCCCTAAATCCTTTGGTGGAGTGAATTATAGTGAATATAAGTGTCTAATGAAAATTTAAGAGTGTGACCAAGAAGTAACTATAGAGAAGCACTAAATAGCATTAATATTTACAAATCGATCATATTATTTTTTTATGAAGCAAATTTTACGAAATTCCTATTGATACTGTAAAAAGGGAATAAACTCAGCAATTACTCATAAAGCTATTTTACCTGCTTTCATTTATAAATAAAATTGAAAGAGAAATTTAAATAATCCTAAAAAAATGTGTTCTATTTTTAAATTGTCTTCACATACCAATTCCTCTAATTCAAATCTTCTTATAAATTTAAACAAAACAATATCCTATAAGTTCTTACATAAACTTAATTAATTAGTAACTATAAATAAGTTATAGTAATACATACCTGAAGAGCTATGTTTGTGATGCGTTTTCTCATCTTTAATATTTTTATTATTGCTTCTTGGGTTCTTAGAATTCTTAACTGAACAATGGAGTGATTGTCTTCTATTTGAGACCGTTCTGTACTGAGTTGAAGCCTTCCAATTAAGTTTATTTTACCCCTCCTCTGTGGTTTACCATTTTTAATGAGGGCAAATTCTTGATTAACCCAAAATGTTGTATTTTCTGAAAAATCTTTTGGATTTTGCACAAGTGGTTTATAGCATAAAAGCTGCCTTTTGAGTTTAGGAAATGCAACTAGTGACCAAAGAGTTCTTCTCAATTCTGGATCAGGTAATTCTGTAGCAAGTCTTAGATTTTCATATGTTACTTTTTCCATAGGTCTTTGATTCCAAGCAAATAATACAGCCATTTGAAAAGTTGTCACATCCAAATCAAATCTGCCTACTGAGTTAGCGAATGTGATTGTACCATTACTCATATGGTGATACCATTGCAATTTTCTACCAGAGTGCTTCTTCTTATAAAATTCTTCTACTTCTGGAATATAGTCCTCTAACTCTAGTGGGAGACTAACAGTAACTCTTTCAGAACCTCTAGCCCAAGCACCAGCATTCAGAATTTTAATATTTATAGCATCATGTCTTGTAGTTTCACCTCTAAATTGTGTGTTCAGATCTTCACTTACTTTAATATCTTGGAACATACGAGCTAACTTATTGACATAATCAGCTGGCATACCAACTTCACGCAGCCACTCAACCATATCTTCTTCTTTTTCAGAATCTGCACTAGAATCTAATATCAACCTTCTAGTCAGGTGTGCTTTATGGTATCGCATAAAGACATCTTTGTTTTCAATGTATTTTAAAACTAATAAAACATCTCTTAACCTAGATTCTATCTGTTCACTTGTTAATCTTTTACTCAATGGTGTTTTACGTAACAACATATCACAGTAGTTAGCAAGCAGCTCAGGACATTTGCTTTCGGGGGCTGTGCCTTTGCTACCTCGTATTAAGGCTGATGATGGCAGTTCCAACTTAAAAACTGTAGTATCATTTACAACACACTTGTAAGCTTTATCCCTAGCAGTCAAAAACCTAGGATCATCCATAAAAGCATCCTTAGCTAAAGTACTAAATTTTTTAAACAGATCTAATAGACGCTCTACATATTTTTCAGAGTCTGTTGTTATTATGTCAGCGGATGCAACCATGTCTGCTAATCCTGCAGACACAATATGAGCTTCCAAGTCCCTTAATATTGGAGTAACACCCTCTGGCACTCTATCAAGAAGGCGAAACATTAGCTGAAGTTTATCTGTCTCACCAGCTTTAATTAGAGGAGCACTTTCAGCAAGTAACGTAGGCAAATGTTCTCCAATTAGAACCTTTTCACAACATTGTGTGAGGGCTGCAACACTTCCACTCCCTGGCTCTAAATATCTATGTGCTCTTGCTTCTTCTTCTTTAAGTCGTTGATCTGCATATTTCATATATGATTGTACACCGTTAGATAGTAAATGCTCACTTGCTTTCAATTTATAAAACTCCTCTGTTGCTTGCATGTATGCAGCTTCAAAATTTTCTCTGTATATTTGTAGTTTATCAACTAAATTTGAACACAAATTAACTGAAAAGCAAAAAGAAGCATTATTTTATTGTGTTTGTGTGTGCAACATATTTTAGGTGGAATTATTGACAATTAACTTACCATAAGACTCTCTAACACCTATAACAAGCTGTGAGTCAAAGGATTCACCGTTGCGTTCTGCTTGTACCAGTTTCATAGCTGAATCTTGTAATCTTTGCTTGATTTCCATAAAAATACTTTGATTCCATGAGTCCAACATCAACTTTCGCACTAAACTATCTTCTATGTTGTTATTATTGTTCTTTTTTTGAGAATTTGATGCATTAGAACTCGTCACTTTACTTATATTATTAATGGAATTCTCTAATTGGCGAAATGGTGTAGGTAAATAATTGCACTGAGTGAAAAATTTTCCCCATTCCGCAATATACGCCTTTAGAAGTGCCTGATCTTCACGTTGTGCTAGAACACGAGCCTGAGCCTGTTTAATATACATCATTATATCCTGTTGAAGCGCATCTCTTAGTTTATATGGGCCTCTGTCATCCCAAAGGCAAACTGAATGCACTGCTACGAAAAGATCTTGCCATTCTATTTGAGTTACCGGTTCTTGCTTTAGCAATTTTAAAACTATAGGACGCATGGATGGCCATTTATCTTCGAATGTTACTTGCCCCTTGTCCTAAAAAATGGATTAAACTTAAGTAGTATTAACTTAAATTAAATAATATCAAAATTTTGATTTAAATTAAATTACCCACCTTTAACATTTTTAACATGACCTATTTAAAGTAACGCTTAATGATAAAACGAAAATTTCATTTACCATAATATTGAAAAGGGTACTGTTTTTATAACTTTTTCATTAAATTTTCTGCTTAGTGCTTACGACCCTTGGAAACTATGCTTTTGCGTCATCTGCCATATTGTTATTTGCGATAAATACAGTGTTGCCAATTAAATAAAAAAACCACTGAACTGCGCACAGAATACGATTACTACTCCTAAACTCATAAACTGTGCTTCGAACAAAGATATGAATACTATTAGACCGTCAACTCGTCTCATGCATTTGTTTTTTGTAATTAATGTATCACTTCAGTACGATTGACTATTGCCAATCAAACAATATTAATCTCCCTTTGTCTAATTAAGAACTTGAAATAAATTCATTTTAACAGCTTAGGTTAATTATCTTCTTTACTAAAAAATTATTATTATGTTCCTTGAATCATGATAATAGTTAAAACTCAAACAAAAATATTAAAATAAATATAACTTAAGTTACACATTGAAGCTATAATAATAAAAAACCCATTCTTCACCACTCGTGCACTATATAGTATATATAACTTCTAATAATTTGACTTATTATATATATCAGTAGGCAGATATTATTGTAATCAAATCATCGTGATGTTGAAATAAAAACTTTTATAACTAGAATATTAAATATATATCATTTTTAAACTTTCAAATATAAGAACTACGTAAAAAAAATATTAACAGAACCTCAACTATTACATTACTTTTTACTTAATTAATACGTATATGTGTGAGGATTATACAGTAAATAAAAATTTATCTATAATTTCCTAATTTTAGTGATCTGTCCCACAAATCAATGTATTTATGTAAGTGATTACAGCTCATATTTTATAAGTGACAACATTGGCCTAAGTCATTGAATTAGTTAAGTCATACGATAGTCATTAGTCATTTTTGTTTTGAATTTTAATATTTTGTTACAAACAACCAAGACAGACCGTTAAAACATTCAACAAAAAACTCAGTAAGAAAGTCTCATTGAGATAATAAAAGATTTGTTAAAAATTATTAATAGTCAAAGGCATTTATAATTTGTTATGAGCACTTTCGGCGAAATAGTAGAACCTGTTAGTAGGACAACATGGGAGGATTGGGATGAAGTCTACACCGAAGAAAATGTTACAATGTATTTAATTTATCATCCTTGTTTTATTTATGTAATTATTTAACTTAATAAAAAAATAAAATGCTTTTTACAGAATACAATGGCAGCTGCCTTTAGAAATTCCAAAAAGAATCGAAACACTTTTTATTCTTGAAGGAAAATTTTTATCAGATTTCATCAAAGTGCAATCACGAGATTTTTTAAAATTGATTAATTCTAATATAGGCGTCAATTTACATTTGTATCAATTAACATCCGCAGACAAATATATTTGTACTATTAAAGATTATAATTTGCTAAAAAGTAGTGAAATAATTGAATTATTGAAACCATTTATTTACAAAAGTGAGGATGTTTTAACAATTCAAACAAAACCTATAATGGAATATCAAACGGCAAGTCTTGGAATGCAATCTTGGGTAATAAGACAGTTAACAACCTCAGTACCATCCAAAAAAACATGGGATTTAAATTTTGCTAAGCTTGAACAACCTAACATTTTGTCAGGAGTGGCTGCTGGAGGTAAATATTGGAATATTTGTCATTTATAATCTTAGTAATACATTATTTAATCTGTATTCTAAAACTTATATTTGTTCCAGCTGTATGTTTACGAGAACATATTAATTTATCAGCGACTGCATTGGTTTGTTATATTGAGCATATCGAAGAGTATCAAACAAATGAATTACTTAAGCTACTTGAAAAATTTGAAATAATTGATGATACCTGTTCGTCAAAATGCAGTGGCATATTGAGTTCAAATTTATACATTTGATTAAAAGTCTTTTAAAATAATTCTACATTTTATTTGAATTCATAAACAATTTGATTATTCAAAAAATAACATTTACAGACATAAAAACTATGTAAAACAATATTATTATTAAAATATTAATTCACAAAATTAAGATCTTAACACAAAACAAAGACTTATAAAATGATATATACAGATAAGCACAGCCTATTGGATCGCAGAACAGTTTGCTTTATTCAGAATAAGATATTGATTAACATGATTAAAGTGTACCATAAGGGCCTATAGTTTGAAGTACACTAAAGTATCATTACTATGTAGGTATTGCCAATACTATACCATAAACATAAATAAACCAAATAAAACAATAATGAAATGAGTTATATAAATAACTATTTTATAGAATTTTTAATTATATCACTGAATATAACTTTTTAACTCTACTTTTTATATAATATCATTTTATACAAAATAGTATGTGTATTAAAATATACATTATATACGAATTTTCAAATATTATATATTTAATGACATTTAGTCTGTTCTTATAACTTTACCATGCTCTCTCAGTTTTTAAGCCAAAATCTTTGTATTAAAAATTCAAGAAGTAACAATAAAAATAGACTAGAAAGTTTATCTGACTCACTTTCTAAGTTAATAAACCCGGTAACACAATATAAAGTATTCTCATATTATTAATATTATCAAAGATCACAATTTATTTTATAAAGAAATATGAAGACACCATGATAGATACAAAGATCCTATTATTATGAAACTGCCATACATTAAATGTCAGCAAATTCAAATTTGATCTTCCAACTAAAAACTTATATAGAAGTAAAAATATTGTCTTACATTTAGAAATTAACTTATTTCATTTGTAACTTATCCCAACAAAAAACTAACTTTATTATATACTTTTTGATAATTTGGTATGTTATATATTAAATGTCATTCGGTTTTTAATAAATTAATGTTTATACTACATTGTATTAATTTGCTGTTAGTGGATGACTAAAGTGAAAAAAATATAGTCAATAACCTTATTACCAATACCTATATTAAAGCACTAAATACTCCTAAAGTAATAGGTATAACTAAATATACTATAAATGTATGTATATATTATAAGTTATAGAGAAACTCTTAACATCGTGAAGTTCCAATATAATAATGTTAAATTGAAAAATGCATGTATTTAATTTTTTATAGATAGTTTTTTTTTATCAAATTTTTACATATTATATCACTTCATAGTACATTGAAATAAACAAAATATTTCTTAGACATTTAACAATTAATACCAAATTTTGCTTGATTTTTGCTTTTAGTTGTAATTAAATACATATTATTAATGCCATATAGTTGGCTTTAAAAAAAATATTTTTTGTGTGCTGCTGAAAACACAATTGGGTTCTTTCCACTTTTAAAATGTTATGATATTTTTATGAAAAAGAAACTTATTTTTCATTAAGATAATTAATATTGGTGTTTAAACACACAAGATAATTTTTGTACTTTTTCACACTAAAAGTTATGTATCAATATAGAATCATTTCTATAACAAAAAAATACTTTAAAATTCTTTCCATAAAAATCTATATATGTATAAACTTTTCAACAGTTTTATTATTAACATAGCCAAAAAATCTCTTATTTGATACACAAAAATATCATATTGAATATTATTTTTTAAATGAATGTGGAAATCATTGAATAGTAAATAAAATATATAGTTTCTAGATATTATAAACTTTGTTTTCATATTTGGAAATCATATTATATACAATGTTAATAGGGACTATGTACAGTTACTTATTTCAATAAATTTTATCACAGTAGGAACCAGCCCAATTGTGTCATCAAAATAAAATATGTTTTACAGAAAACTATATATTTCGAATATGAATAAAACGGTACCTATAGTACTTACTTAACAATATTTCATAGAAACACTAACTTCTAAAAATAATATTTAATATGGATTAGTATGTAATGAATAAAATATCTATTTATACATTTGTTAAAAACATTTATATATTATTGCAAATAGCCTAAAGTTTTCAGAAGATATGTGTGCTAAATAATTAAAACACTCGAATAATAGAAAAAGATGAATATTTATCACATATTGAACATGTCTGGTCCATCAATTTGTACATATTTGAATCAGTTATTCAAAATATATTATAATTCACACTGTTTCAAATTTGTTTAGTGTATGCAATGCAGATTGGAGAAAATGGGCAGGGCGTCTTCCCAGAATATAACGATCTATAACAATAGACTAAGTTAATGATAAAGTATAGTGCGAACAAATTTATATTGATTTTGTACAGTACGATAAAACGTCCAAAATTTTTTTTTAAATTAATGTCTATGACACCGAGATGTTTTCTTCGTTTATTCTTTACGATTTATAGACAATTGACAATTTGTTTTCGGAGGATATTAACTCTAAAGACAAAAGGAAATATTATTCATGAATGTTTTATAGTCGTTCAGCCATGTAATGTTGTTATTTCTTTTATAGGTATAACATTACATCTACATATCAGACATTACATTCAAGTTAAATAGTTACAGATCATGCTCGTATTGATTTTCTTCATACATTTATTATAAATTATTGCTATTATTTTTTACTATTAGCGACACTTTTATTTCCGTCAACTCGTTCGAACCACGTTTGTTAAAAACATACTCTAATGCTTGGTACGAAGGTTCAATTATGCTTGGAAGTAATGAAGTGCCTTAAAATATTAGTCACTTCGTTTTGTACTTTATTTTTTATTTAATTTTAACAAGTTACGATTAAAAGATGTAAATATATATGTGTTTTTTAAAACAATGAAAACATACCCACAACATATCTCTTTCCTCAAAAAAATCAAAAACTATGGTATTTTTTAATAATAACTGTGTCTTTGATATTCTTACATTTTTAAATATTGTATCTGCTTTTGTAGTAATTGCTACAATAGTTTAATTAAGTCCAGAAATTTATTGTATTCATAATATGTATTAATTTTTGTTAAATTGAAGGCAAGAAGTAATGAATATCAATTATATTGAGAAAATAAATATGAAAATAGAATTAACTTCTAACATTTATATAAAATAATAATCTAATTAAACAGTTACTTAATATTTCATAATATTTATAAAGAATTTTTATAAAAAAAAAATATATGGCAGAATTAATCAAACTCTTTTGTGGAAGTTCATTGAAACTTGATATATTATTATTGTAAGCTCTATAAAAAAATATATTGTTTCTTTAAAAAATAAAACAGGCTATTGGAGATTCGTTTTGAATATAAAATATTATATTTTATAAGTTTCTGTGTTCTGTGTTCCACATACTAAATATAATATTATACTATCACTTTATAAATAATATCTATATTATGTAAAATTATTATGATGTATATGGATAAAAAATATTATATCCTAGGCGTTACTCTGCAGTCTGCTAGTTTGAGCACTAAAAAAACTGTTGAATGAAAAAGATAAGTTCCTATTCAAGGCTGCTCATAGCACGAACTTATTTTACACAACTGGATTCCAGTCGTATCTTATACAAAATAACAAAGCAAACAACCAAAGATTTAGTCTGTACCAAGTAGATAAAAAAAAGCTTACTTGCCTCAAATAAGAAAAAATATTTTCCGTAGTAGTATTTAAAAAAAAATACCTTGTATTAAATAAGAGTATGACATTAGTTTGTTAAAAAAGTTTAAAAGATTTCATTTCGTTTTTTGTTTTTGTACTAGATTATATATGAAAATCAAAAAAATAATTTAGATAACCTACCAAAATTATTTTATATACATTCATAAATATTATATCCAAACAGCTAAACATGTAACTGGATAGGTATTGAAAATACAAAAAAATCATATTTTACAGTCGAGGTTATGGCTTACGTATTTTAGCCAAATTCTACAAATATCTAAATTTGCAAGTCAACAATCAAGAGAAATCTTATTTAGCTTTTTGTTTTGATTTTATGATCCTGTAACTCTCGCTTTCCAATTAAATAAGCTTTTGAAGAGAAAGTAATTTAAAGTTAATTTATATATTTTTAATTTAATTCTGAAGACGAGCGAATCACGATTATTTACTATCACGCCACGCGATTGAGGTTTGCAATTAAGTAACATAGGTCCTGACTAGTGAAGACCCTACATTACATCAAATTGAGTTGTACTTTGGTTTTTGATTGTATTTACTCTGAGCTTATCATTATTAGACGGTAATTCCTTTAAAATTAGGCTACTTGCCAGAACTAAGTATTGTTTAGCCAATTTTAGATATGACTGAGGGGAGGATTTTTTACACCATGCATAGTATGACCTAGTGCGCCAATCATAAAATTGATACACTAGCAAATTTAAACCTAGATTTCAAAGAAAGATGCCGAAATATTAACTTAATGATATGACATATGACTTCAAGTATATTAAATATTACTTAATAACCTTTTAGTAATCAGATGACAAAATCATTGTTAAGATTACAATAAATTTTAATGATTTACTTACAGTTGTTAAATTTAATTTTAATTATAATTATGACTTAATAATGGTTTGGGTAATATTTTAACCATTTAATAACCCTATTCTATAATGATAAACAAACATAGTACTTGCATAATTTTGACAACACAACATAAAATATGTACTATAAACTAAACACATTATGAGAATTATTTCAATATTCATGTTAGTTGCCTTGTGATATCTCTAATTTCTATAACTATTTTTATTTCATACAAAAATAAAATCGTCTTTGACAATTAAGCTTTTATATGACAGACATAAAACATTTCTCTAAATAACTTTGGAGGTACATAAAACAGCCTTTCGTTATAATATTCGTAAATCTGTACAATACCTTCATATGTCGTTTAAACCACCATTATTTTGTCCTGATTTAACATTGTCCAATATCATATTAACAAACTCGGATGTTTTCCCAGCTATTTTCACCTCTGTAAGACAAGAAAACATGCGTGCATTAGTTAATTACTTTGAAAACTAAAAAAAATATGTGCAGAATTAATAAATAATTTTATCATAAATTCACACTTCTTGTAAAATAATATAATTGCCAAAATCTTACTAATCATTTGCAAAATAAAGATCAATTTTGTAAATGGTTACAAAGATTTACATTTTGAAATTTCAGTTTTGTTCACACAAATTATAATAAAAAGGATACTAGGATATAAAATGATAAATATGTATACCTGTTGCTGTAGCAACTAGACCATTGATGTGTGAGGACCAATCTACATTATTTTCTGGATTAGTTACCCTATTGCAAACAATTTGTTTCATTTGATTGATTCCACTCAGCAACCGCCCTGAAAAAAGATATTTGCAATATTATACCTGTCTCCAAATTTGATGAATGTTTTAATGAAGAAATTATTACACAGAACTTTTCCAAGTTAATTGTTAGCTGAAAAATTTAGATATTATATAGTAGTTAGTAAAATTTTCGTAAAGTACAATTTTTTTTATAAATTTTTAATCAATATTTTAATGTCCACAGTTGTCCATGTTTTTGGTGTATTATTTTATTACTTGATTGGGGTGCATTCACTTTTTTTTTCCAAGTATCATTAGCGTACCAATTAATTTTTTTAATTTTTTTATACTTAAATCATTTGACATAACCTTAGAAAATCTATCTATCTATATCTATCTAGTAACAAGATGAGGCTGCTTACGATGTTCTTGTTGTAAACCATACAACTTTAATTTGTTTGCTTCATGTTGTGCTTTTTTCTTTAATCTGCATGCTCTGGATGCTAGTTTGTTTTTCTCTTTCCTTGTTTTTGGTCTTACATTGAATGGCAATTCACTCACAGGGATCATATCATTGATTATTTTTCCCAATTTATCCAATTCTAAGCCAATCAGATACAGTTTTCTTGGATTTGGTGTTAAGTCATTCCCGTCACCTTTCCTTGCTTTTCCACTTAAAGATAAATTGAAATTAAATCAATGAATATAGTTCAGACATATATTTTTTAGTATAAATGTAGATTTTAATAATAATTAAATTACCTATGTTTTATACCCTTCACATTGCAATTTGGGCTGAATACAGGATCTGTAACTGAATTTAATACATGTGGGTCCTCCAACTTTTTCTTCAATATCAATCTCTGTCCTTTAGGTCCTTTAGCTTGTACATTGTACTGCCAAAAGTATTTTTCCTTTTTTGCAAGCCTAGCTTCCTTCCTTTCTGGACAATCATCATTTGAATCTGCAATTAAGAAAGCTTACATTCAGTTATAGTTTTATAATTATATTTTTCTAATTATAAATTTAAGGTATTGTCTAAGATAAAGGTGAATTAAAAATGTATACAAAAATAAAATTAGTTTTTTTATAATAGTTATTTTACCATCAGAAGAGAGGTCCTCGTATCTGTCACTATCTTCATCAGATTCTACATCTCTATCATCCTCATCATCTTGTGAGAAGTCACCAGTTCCTGGACTGAGTAGACCACCAGAAAGTGACGAAACTGAGCCTGCTTCTGCTAGGGAACTTGTGGATAGTAAATGCTTTCGTGGTTCTCTTCGCTGCCATATCTAGTAATTAAGCATAATGTTATTAATAGCAACATGTCATAAAATAAATTTTACTCAAACAAAACATGCCTCATTAATAGAATGCTGCCTCCTCTTCTTAAAATTAAGTTTTGTATACATATCCCTACTAGCTATGATTTAGTGTAATAATGTTCAATAAAATAATATTGTCTATCTTTATACAATTGTGTCGGGTTACCTTAAAAAAAAAATTGGCATTACCTGTTCCATTGTCAAATGTGTAGGAGCAGAAGATGATAGTTGTGTCTGTTGTGCTTTTACACTAGGAGGAAAAGGTGGCAATACAGAAGATGCAGGTACCGATTGTCCCAAAGCAATTTCACCACTGTAACCATCCATACGAAGCAGTAATTCTGGTAACTGGTTAATTGGTGGAACAAAACTTGATGAAGCTGAACTATGCTGGCTCGACGGGGAAAAGGCAAGTTGTGCACGACTATATGGACTACAGGGACTTTCTGTGGCCATTATATTTGTGTTCTGTAAAGTATTTGAAATACGTTTTGATCCACTCATGGCACCACCTATTTGTATACAGTATCCATTTTCCTCTGGTAAGAGTAAGTCATCAAAGTTCAAATCATCCAAGGAAGTATCTGGATTTGCATTTAACTCTGCCAGAGTAGGTCCTAATATTAAGTCAGCTTTATCTACTTGAAATATATCATCATCTTCCATTTTAAATGGTTCCATTTTTGAGGAATCAGCTTCAAATGACAGTTTGTTATATGACAATGTAGGAACACTGTGAAAGGATCCAACTTGATTGTCTTGTAAACACAAGTCTATGTCTCCATTGAAGTCACCAAGTTCTGATCGCCTATGTGGAATTGGTACTGATGCTGACATCGCGCCCAATTCGAAGGGCGACTCCTGTTTTATCTCTAAACTCGGTTCTAAAAGAAAGTCATGAGTGTAAATAGAATCCGACATTGCACGTGTTGTGTGAAGTGACCTTGACGTAGAATCGTCTCGTTGATAGACTAGCGCACGCTTACGTCTTTATCGATTTTAATTCACTGAGACCCACGTGTCGTTACTTACAATGTTTATTTATTTCACTGATTTACACAACACAATATTAAATGTATATGAATGTTGTTATACTATTAAATCGAATAGATTACATCCTTCCATTACATAATACAAGCACTAGCACAACAGCAAATAAATTTGTAAGCAATTGATTATTCACAATGACTTTCGATAGTAAATTTAGAGTAATCCTCTTATTTTATTCACATTTGCAATCCCTAAACCTATTCTAAATTGTTTTTCCAAATATTAATAGACGATTTACCGATAATACAGGAAACTTAGACTGATAATATTTTTACACACAATAACAAAAACACGCAAGATACAAGTGAAGAAGTAAACAAAGATTTTATGATATTATTATTCAGCATATTCAAAGGTCATTAAACAGAAATAGCAATAGGAAAACATTGATAAAAGAACGAGATAGCGACAATTTGCTAAAAACAGGAAGATGAAGTGGGGGAGACGGGGTGTCATGGTTTGTACTTTAGGGATGTGATTTATTGATAAAAAAATATTTATCACTGCTATTTAAGCTTTTATAAAAAATACATTTAGTAAATATTTTTAATAAAATTCTCTAACTATATCATAAGGAACAAACACAACAGAACAATAGTAACAGGTGTGAGTGAGACAAATTGAACGGATAATAATAGCAGTATAGCACTACTTCTAAAATGGAGTAAGATATTTTTTTTGTAATAATTTCTAGACTTGTTGTCTAGTTGTCTTATTGTTTTAAACAATTTTTAAAAATGCTTATTATTCTTTTTTTTTTTATTTACATTTAAAATTTTGTGGTTTACATTATTACACATAATTATGAAATATTTGGTTGCAAATTTTAAGGAATATTTTTTTAAAAAATCTTTGTGTTGTAATATAATATTTTTAAACATGTCTGAAAAATATAAGTTTTTATAAAATATTAATCAATACTATTAAATTGATAAATTCTGATAGTACATTCACTCATTCAGTCGATAGTGTAAAGATATCCTTATAAGTTGTGATTATTTTGTTTCGTTTTATTATTTAAATCGGATCCGTGTTATGAATTAATTATTCATTATTTTTGTAAAGAGAGTGGTAATTGAAGTTACATAATCAACTAATCTCATACATTTATTATTATTATTCTGTTAGCCAAGAGTAATGTCAATTTGCCAATGCAATATTATGCCAAAGTAACAGCTGACTGAGCGTCAAAAGCTCAGTAACAAAAAAATATAGCAAAATCTTCTTTTAATATTATGGGTGACGAAAATTCAAATTCTCGTAAAAAATGTGAAGTAAAGAAATACAATGTAATAATAATAGGAGGTGGTATGGCTGGGCTAGCCTCAGCCAATCATTTTATCAAGAATGGTATGGACGACTTTGTAATATTAGAAGCTAGAAAACGCATCGGTGGAAGGATTATTTCTATACCAATGAAAAATCACAATGTTGAATTAGGAGCTAACTATATTCACGGAGTTCTCGGTAATCCGATATACGAATTGGCGACGAAAAATGGTCTTGTAAACATAATAAATATACCTAAACCGCATAAGGTTATTGCGGCTACAGAAAATGGTAAGCAAGTGCCCTTCGGTGTATTACATGAAATCCACGAAGCTTATGTTTGTTTCTTAAGGCGTTGCGAGGAGTATTTTTTATGCCAATACCTTCCCCCACCCGACATACATAGTGTGGGTGAACATATAAACCTTGAAGCAACCATATATTTAGAACGCCTCCCGACGTCAGAAGAAAAGAAATTGAGAAGATTAATATTCGATTGCTTGTTAAAACGTGAGACTTGTATATCGGGATGCAATTCAATGGATGATATTGATCTGTTAGAATTAGGCAGTTACACTGAACTACAAGGTGGTAATATTGTGATACCCTCAGGTTATAGTTCTGTTTTAGAACCTATGACTAAAAATATATCTCCTGACAAAATATTGTCTAATCATCCAGTGACAAAAATTATTTGGGATTCAGAACAACAAAGTAGTTTAAGAAATTTCGAAGATGTAGGAGAAGAATCGGAAGATTCAGATCAAACTGTGATAGAAGACATCTCTAAAGCTACCTCTGAAAGGGCAGGTGATTCCAGTGAAAGTAATGTTAATACTTCAGAAAAACTCAGCAAAAAGTTATCTCATTGTGTTGAAGTTATTTGTGAAAATGGACAAAGTTTATATGCAAATCATGTGATATGTACTGTACCATTGGGTGTGCTCAAAGAAACAGCTGGGTCATTATTTGAACCTGCGCTGCCACAGTATAAGTTAGAGTCAATAGAACGATTATTATTTAGTGCTGTTGATAAAATTTACTTAGAATATGAAAGGCCTTTTTTAAATCCAGATATAACTGAAATTATGTTGCTCTGGGATAATGCACAAGTTTCTGAAGATATTTCAAAATCATGGTATAAAAAGATATATTCATTTGTTAAAGTGACAGAAACTCTATTATTGGGTTGGCTTTCTGGAAAGGAGGCTGAATATATGGAAACATTGTCAAGCGATGAAGTGGCAAGTACTTGTACAAAGATCTTGCGTCAATTTCTAAATGACCCATTTGTTCCTGCACCTCAATGTTGTGTGTGGTTAGTATACATAGTAATATCTTCTTAGTAAAAATATTCTCATGGTGTTAATGTAAAAAAAAATTGGTCTTTCTTAAATTGGTATATAAGCCGTTGAAGTTGTTACATATTTGTAGGAAATCATTTAAACATTTTAAAATAATTTCTGAAATTGTTATGCCACACCATGTAAGCTTGTATTTGGATATAGATTAATAAGAAATAACAACATTAAAAATATCAATAGACAAAATCGCATCGAGTATAAAAAAATAAACAAAAGTTTAAAATTAATAAGCTTGATATATAGATGCAGAATTAGTAAATAAATAAAAAAAAACAATTTCACTCAACCAATTGAGGTACGCTTTATATGGAAAATGTTCAAGATAATATATGTGGATATAGGTTTTATTGTTTCTTTATTTTGGTTTAATCATTTTGAATGATAAAATCAAAGTACTTACTAACTTTATATGACTATTTTTCAATTTCAGTACAAGTTGGAAAAAGCAGCCTTATACAAGAGGGTCTTATACAGCTATTGCTGTTGGTGCTAGTCAAAGTGATATTGAAAGTTTAGCACAACCACTGTTTAGAAATGTACACGATAAAAAGGTAATGTATTATATATCTCTATATTTGTTGCAGGGTAATCCAACAAATCAGATACTTACCAAAATTCTAGGTTAAGGACTGGATAATTGGAATCTAAGGAAGGTTTTCAAAAGTGTCAAGTTATTTTAGGATCATTACTAGAAATAAGTACTTGTATTTTCGAATTTAGTTTTTTTTTATTATTATAATATATGAGTGAAATGACAAATGGGCTACCCAAAAGATGGTAAGTGCTTAGTCACCACTACTGGTCATAGATATTGGCACTTTAAGACATATTAATTCCACAAGTAAGTATTAATTGCGGTACATATTATATGCTATTTGTGTGTAGCGATGTCGTTCATCTGATTGAGTTGCAACTTTGTACAGTTTTTCTTGGTATTCGCACAACAAATAGCATAAGTCGTATGTAATAAATGTTGACAATCAATATTTAAAATGCATAGTAATATTAGCCATTTAATAGATAATAGGATATTGTGATACCCCATACTTCGAATCATTTCTACTTTCACATATAACTTCAATCACCAAGATCTGTTTTTTATCTAATCTAGCAAAATATTTGTGATGTAATTGACATCAAAAATATTTTATTATATAATACATTCTTTGAAATTATTCACCCAATTCTTTTAAATTTATAATAAAGAATATCTAAATTAGATTTGTATTTAAGTATTACATGGCGAAGATATGATAATATTTTATCTAATGATAAAAAAATCGTGCGACAGTCACTATTAAATTATATGAGCCACTACAGGGATAATATACTTTAGGTATTTTGATCTTATAGTATTTAAGCACATCAAGCAATATGTATCGCAAAATGTTACCTCAGGATACGAAGGCAATATTCTACAGGCTGTTTTAAATTTAATTTAACTAAATTAAATTGGATGTCTGTTATTAATAAAACAAAACAAATTGTTTATCTGTTGAAGAAACATCTGTGGCTCATTACGACCTTCTAAGATGTATAAGCAATATTTGACTCTCCTCTAGATTAGTAGACATATTTATATGAGATAATGTAATATTTGATCGGACATGTTAAGAGACAAGTTCTAATTTTGTAATGTAACGCGCTTTATTCTGGTTGCTTCCTGGGACACGCAGTCCCACCCACGTTTTTTTAATAAATGGAAATATAAAATAAATTGATGAGTGAAAACTAAGTAATTATTATTTCCCGGTGGAAACGAGGGAATACTTCACTACACGTGTTTCATTCTGCTTTTAAACTCCAATTATAATAAGAATTTTTGTTTGGAAACATATTGGACTAGAAGATAGAAGAATATTATAAAAAAATATCCAGTATTATATATTTAAAAAACTATTGTTTTTATATGAAATATAAATTTGAATTTTTCCTGTTTTCAGCCAGTGTTACTCTTCGGTGGAGAGCACACACATAGCAGTTTCTACTCAACAGTGCATGGCGCTTATCTCTCCGGTCAAGCAGCTGCAAGGCGACTGCTAGTTCCGGATGTGACTGCAGAGAATGTTCTGGATTGCCCCGAGTCAAGCGACTTAAATACTTGGATACAAGGCATACAGCTAGATGGTTAACAAAGAACTTTAAAAAGAGACGTCACTCTCTTTTTATACTTGTATAACATGACACAGGAACTTCGCCTATTAAAAAAGACATGAATTTGTATAATAACCGTTCCTTATTTATATTATATGTAACACTTTGTTCGAGGCTAATTATATTCCGATTATGCTTTTAAATGATATAGACAGTAATATACAATAAGATTAAGTAGAAATTACAACTACTTATTTCCATTTTGATCTCCATAAAATTTGTTTTCAAATGTAATTTTTGTGAAGATAATTTTACAGATATACTGCTGGTATAAATGGTAGCTTGCGACTCAACGCTTGTTAATTGGCTCGAGAGGTCATAGGTCTGCTTATCTTCTATTTTTTCTGTTTTGTATTAAATACTCTTAAACGTTTAAGAATCAAGGTCAATCCGTCATATATAAATTTGAAAACTGTGTTCAGCCAAAAAAACAATTGCTTTTGAAAATTGTGACTAATCATGCTACAATATACTCATGTGTGGTGTAAGAAAGATGTCAAAGGCTATATTTTAATTTTTGTATTGAAAAAAATGAATTAAACTATTTATTTCGATTCATATGGAATTTGTCGTAGTTATATGCAACCACATGACCTAATAATCATTTTGATTGTACAAATTGTACATATTAATATTAAATTATATAGTAATCTGTGTTACCACAAAAATGTCGTTCACACAAATGCATTTTTAGATTAGCAGTATTAGGGTAGGTTAAGATCGTATGTTATATATTTTTCACGTTTTACTTTTACTATATGTATGTATATAATTATGTATTATTCACACATACTGTCTCATACCGCACTATTTCCATACGTAGAAGGTTAAGTGCCTGAATATAACGGATCTTACAATTCATTTCGTTACACAAGGTGCATAATGCATTAAGTTCGCGCTATGATAGAAAATTACTCTGTTAAAAATTCAATTGAGTCTAAATGTATTATTTTGTTTCAATCAATATTGTTGTAATCTAATTTATATAAAACAAAATTATATATATTTCTTTTTTCTTTACGTAAACAAATGAGTTGATGTGTTTTGATTTTAAATGATGTGGCAAATTTTATCGTAGTAAAGCGATGTAAAAGAATTTTGACATAAATGCAATAAAATATTTTGAGTTTTAATTGATAGGTAGCTCCTATTTATGATTTTCTAGTCACTGCATGTTTTTGTATTGCTTAAATAAATCAATAAAAAAATTGTTTGTTTTCTTTAATATAGATATATCAAGCCGAGATAGCCAGTGTTTAGGAAGCTTGCATCCTAACCGATAATTGCGGGTTCAAATCTAGGCAAACACCACTGAATTTTCATGTGCTTAATTTGTGTTTATAAGAAAACAGTGTATGTCTAATTTCAAAGAAATTCTGCCACGTGTACTATAAAAATATTTATACAATTGTAATTCAGTAAGGTAAATATGAAAATGTTACTTTTTGTAATTCAAAAAAGACTTGGTTGTCATAGACTTGGTCATTAAATGTACCAAATGGACATTAGTTTTTTAAGATTCTTTGTCAGTGCCTCTCCAGTCTTCCTTGTAAGGCTGCAAACCAAAAAGTTCCCAGTACCTTGACTGGAAGCAAATACTTTTTTTTTTGCCCAGAATATCTTAAAACCCAGGAAATAAAAAAAACATCAAGAACATATTATTTATTATTAAATCTATTTACATAATAAATTACAGAAGGTACAATTGTCAGATGAATAATACTTAAAGTATTACCTCTAGTCATAAAAGTTATAACTTTATTTAAAACTGACAAGAAATCTTGATTCTTGTCAATTTCAAATAAAAATTAATAATTATTTTGTTCAACAATCATTTTAAAATGTTTTATTTTTTATTAAACATAATACTTTTCCAACATTCAAATTAATTAAGTAACTAGGCCAAAGTACTGTAAGTCATAATAATCTTAGTTTAGTCAAATATAATAAACATAATGCTATGTTACAATATAAAAAATAAATACACCTTCACCAAAAATCTTTTTGATTACATAAAATTGGAATGTAATTGTTCAGGTTAGTACATAAAAGTTAACAATAGTGTTACACACTAGTATAAAATATTAGTGAGATTACATGATTCAGGTATAAATGGTTACACTTTTAAAGAGATAACAAGAGAGTCTAAGTCTAAATTTAATATTTGAGTCTCCTCTTCAATGGCAATGTTATTTAATATGGATGTATTAAAGGTTTAACGCACAACATGCAACTCAATTGTTGAGTTTTTAGAAAATACAATCGGTAGGAGCTCTTTGTGGACATCTTCAGATAATTCATGCCAAGCACATTTACCAATCAAAGGTACTTCCTCCAAGGGAGGCCTGAAAACTACTAGCAATGATAAACAACAACCATCTGCTGATGGATCAGCTTCGACATTAAGGAGGCCTAAGGGTCTGTGTTGAGCAACATCAGCACCAAACATCTCAACCATAAATCTTCGTAAAGTTGAATGCATACTTTTTGCTGGATTTATTTCGCATGTGGGAAAATGCAATGTTGTTTTCTCACTCAACAGTACATGTAATCTATTTGTACTTCTCTTTTTTATTAATACTATCAATCTCATCAGATCTTTTACATGTGGAACTGGTGCTGGCAGAATGTTTTTATGCCATGACACTCCTGGATGACTTTGTTTGTACAATTTGGCTTTGTCAATGAGATGCAATATATCATTTGCTCTTAATGATATTTCTTGTAAATTGAAAATCCACTTTGCTTGTAAAGATTCTTTGTCTGCCTTAGCAGGAGTTTTAAGTTCACCTCCAATAATTTTGCCTGTTAATACAAATCTAAACCAAGTGCCACCTGCTGTTTCAACCACTAATAAGGTATCAGCTTTAAAGTGCAACCCAGTTTCTTCCAGCACTTCTCTAGCAGCAGCTTGTTCGATTGTCTCACCTTTCTCCATTCTGCCTGCAGGAAGATACCATTTTCCAGCACAACTTTCTTTCGCCTCTTGCATCAAAAGCAATTCCTCACGGTCATTAATAATCACACAGGCGACAACGTATGTTACATTACCTCCAAGCACTGGTTTAAAGTTTGAAGGTGTTGTTGGTGTTATACCTTGAGATTCAGCAACAGAATTTTGATCCGCTATGGTAAAGTCACAAAAATCATTCTCATCGCCTTCTAAACCTTGGCCATCCAAAAGCTTAGAAATATATGAGTCGACTTGGCGCGACATAGTTACCTACTTTTTCTAATGAAAAAGCGTGTTAAATAGTTCTCAATGGGTGTTTCCGAATGTTTGCTTTATGACAAGGGTTAATTACCAAATTATAATTACCTTAGTACATCACTACATTTATACTTTGTGTCTGTGAGTTGTGTTACACTTAATTATTTGTGTATTTACAATTTACACGCACATTGTTAGTATTTTGGTATTTGGGTTGATTATGTCAATAATTTATATTCTATTAGTCAAGAATGTGTACTTCATTTAGATAGGCAAAGGTTTTTAAAAGACAGCCTCATAAGTCCGTTTGTATTCTTTTATTTTATAACGTATAAACATATCTTATTTATTGTAAAATGTAAAATGCATATTTTTAAATGCCGGTACCGGTCAAACAGGAGAAGTCTGGCATTGCATTTTTCAAATTGAATGATTATCTAGGCCTTAAGAAAGAATATCACGATCACTAGAACACACGCTTTAATAACAGTCATAATGTAAATTATAAAATAAAAACTTAAAGTTTTTTTAAGTATGAACTTTCTGCAGGTTAATTATTACAGCTGTATATAAAAACTAAATTAAAGTAAATCAATTGAATGAAATATGTGTTTATTTGCTATATGAATATAAGAATATTATAACTAATTCTTGCCAAACATTATAAGAAAAATACTTAAAAATTATTATTACAGATAAGACTATTTTAGTTTTATTACATTGTAAATAAAATTTTGCTATTTTTCGAGTTAAGATGAGGTTTAGATAAATGTATTTTCGTTTAAATGTCATTGTTGACATTTTCATAATTGTCAATTGAATTTTTAAATCATTGGAGTAAAGTCAAACTCAAACCAAAATAATAAAAAAAATCTGGTTGTAAAAGTAAAGTAAAGAACTGTTTTTGGGTTTAAAATAACAAAATAGAAATATTGTTATGTTATGTATCTTATAGAGAGCTAGGGCTTAATAACATGACGTTAAAAAATGAAGATTATCAAGAGCATACTAAAAGGTTACGTTTTAAGAGTATAACAAATATTCAACAATGCCCGGGTGATAGCATTGACAAAACTGGAAAAGAAATTAAAAATAAAGGTTTGTGTTCATATTTAATGATTTTATTTGAAAAATTCCTAACAATAACATGTATTGTTATCATTTACACAGATGGAGATAAAAGTGCTTCTCTCTTTGCATTTTTGCACGTCGAACTCACAAGAGGGTATTTATTGGAACACGATGAAGAAAGATTCTCTGCCCGGAGAGAGAAAGTTTATTCATTTATTAAAATTCCTCAAGAATTAGAAAAATTCATGGCTTATGGATTTTTCCAATGTGCAGATTCTTTGTTATTTGTTTATACATTCTTGCCTTTAAGATTTGTAATGGCATTTTGGTCATTCATTAATAGACTTTTTAGGCAATGTTTTGGGCAAGTAGACAACTCTGTGACCTGTTATATACATAATATTGATGATATTTATAAATATGTCATAATCTATTTAATTATTTCAGATTTTATTCTAGAAAAACCATACTTAAGCCAGCTGAGACATGTGATGTACTGAAAGGATTCATTTTACTAATATGTAGTATATTAATGTGCTATATAGACACTAATATGATGTATCACTTAGTGAAGAGTCAAAGTGTGATGAAGTTGTATATATTCTATAACATGTTAGAGGTAGGAGATAGATTGTTCTCTGCCTTTGGACAAGACACAATCGATGCTATGTTCTGGACAGCCACTGAGCCTAGAGACAGGAAGAGAGAACATCTTGGTCTCATTCCACATTTACTTTTTGCTATGACTTATGTCTGTATCCTTTTTCACTATAGTGTACAATATCCTTTACTTTACGTATATGTTAAGGTTTGATATGGTTCCTCAAACTAATTCGAATAGAGTGTAAGAATAATAAAATAATCTATACTATCTTTTTAGAATCAAGAAAGTGGAATAAAGATTTTCTTTTAATGCAAATATGTATATGTGTATGATATTATCTTTAAATCATTTTATTACTATGATTTCTACTTAAAAGAAAATAATTACCTTAGTAATATTGCAGTTCTCCACAGCTTACTAGTGTTGTTCCAAGCCACAACACTAAATGTAGCTTTTAATTCTAATAATAAAAGTCTTCTGATAATTATGATGTCAAATAATGTGAGTATTTATTTATGTTATAAATAAAATTTTTGGTATATAAATGTCTTCTGTAATCTAATTTGTTGATTTTTGATTCTTGTCAATCAATTTGGTCGAGCAGTGTGTTGGAATATGCTCTAACAAGGTTAATGAATCATATAAAGAATAGAAAATTATTGTTTATAATAATAAATTTTTATATAAGTTCACACTGGCCCTCTGTAAATATTGAAGATTGTTGCTTAAATGGTGCAAGCGAGACAGCAGATATTGTGCAGCGATGAGGAACTTTCAACTTGAACTTGGGCAGTATAGGTGATAAAATATTATTTTTTGTTTTAGTTTGTTGAATTAAAAGGAAGCGTTTTCAAAAAATTTGACAAGAACAATCTCTTTCAAGTTTCGTGCAGTGATGTACGAGAACGACTTCATTTATCGGTGCTGCTTTTCATTGTGGTGCTTCAGACTATGAAAGAGTACATGTGGAAAGAAGAAAGGTTCTGGATATTAGCCCCTGACTGTGTGCTTGTTCTTACTTTTGAGGTCATCATTGACTGGGTGAAACATGCATTCATTACCAGGTATTGGAAGATTAATTCTAAATAAAACGTACCAAGTTACATAGGTTTATTTTTAAAATAATTACATCTTATCTACCTGTTGTTAATTGACTGATGAAAAGTTCTTTACATTATGATTACATAGTATATAACTAAGTCACTTACCGCGGTCTGTCCCAGTGTATGCTTAGATCTTTAAAATTACACAACAGATTTTGATGCAGATAAATAGATTGATTCAATTATACATCTCATTGTAAGTAAAACTGCTAAAAAAGGTAACGGACTATCCCAAGGCCCTGGGTTCAAACTCCGGACCGGTGTCACGTGTCCGGTGTCCGGACCGGGTGACAAACTTTGTTTTGTTTGGGTGTCAGCAGAGCTTCAATTTTCTTTTCTCATTCCGGTTATGTCGGAACCCTGTTCCATTGAATTATGAGAGTGAAGGAATAGTGAGTGCACTTGTATTTGTGCACCAATTGTGATCATCAATAATAATGAAATATCTTAACTGGATTGAAAGTTTTTTGTTTTATGAAATTTATATATTGTACGAGATTACTGTAACAGGTTTAATGAAGTTCCTTATGGAGTGTATAGAGAATACACAGTTAGTTTGGCATATGATGTTGCGCAGACTCGGCAGAAGTATGCGTTCAGTGACCACTCGGATCTAGTTGCTCGGAGGATGGGTTTCATTCCACTGCCTCTTGGAGTTGTCATAACGAGGGTTTTAGTGCATGCGGTCAAAGTTGACGGGTGAGTGTTTTCTGTTACTTTACCACCGGGAGTGAGTGGTCACCTCTGTCAATCGATATCCAGCCCTATAAGAAGTCAAAATAACTTAGCAAGATTTATATATATTCTATATTCCATATTCGATATGTATCCGATACTATCAAGGAGTGTCTGTAATTGCACTGATATACACATGTACCTTTAAACCGGAATACAAGAATGTTTTTTTTATATGTCTCATGTGCCTGTAATTTCAGGGATTGACATATTAATTTTTTTATGTTCACAGATTAGCAGCGGTGCTATTAATATTCATAGCATACTTGTGTCTAATATCAATAAGAGTGCTCGTATCTATCGTTATACTCGGAAAAGCTTGTGATCTAATTACACAACACCAGAGTGAGAAATGTGACAGTCACCACACCACGCCTAAACGGTAATATATTAATACTTTTTATGTTCATACTGCCTGTATTAAAAAAAATGTTCTTTAACAGACTGAGATATGTAATTTTGATCATATTAAATAATTAAGATCCTAAAATTTATCTAAAATTATGATTATTTCAGGGAACAAAAAGATTCAAAAGAATTCCCATACACTCAAAAGATTCCTGAAGCGGAGTCGACAGAAAAAAAGCCAGTACAGCTTAAGTTTCTTATACCGGAGAATGTGATGGTAAGTGTTAAGTAAAACATAAATATGTTAAATTAGATGAGTCATCGTCGCCAATATGTAATATACTATAATGATATACTCTTATATCTCAACTGTCTAAGTGAATGAAACAAAAAACTCAAAAGACCAAAATATTTATTTCAATAACTGCCATCGGTTGTAGACTAGTCGACTTGACCATTATGTAGCGTTAAAGGCACAGCGTTGTAGAAGGTAGGAGCAGGACGCCGCATATATCTTGCTCTTTCTAGTTCTAATGGAAGGCAAAATTTCACGCAAAAAAAAGCAACATTTTTACTATAGACGGCTAATGAAAACGATATTTATTTTGGTAATTATACATCAGAACAAACTAAAAATACAAATTATGTAATCAATTTTATTAAAATATTATTATTATGTACAATAAATCAAACACCAATAAAACGTATTAGAATATACATATATAAATTAAATTAAGATAAATGTCTCCTCCTAAGAATCATAGTAGTTAGTAGTACGTGTACGTAGTACGTGTAGCACATCTCTAGTGTACCGAAGTTTTATCATTCTGTATTATACCATACCGGTATAATGAGCTGTAAATTTGTTTCTAACTTGATGTTTATTTATTTTTTCTTTGTATTCCAGATCGAACCGCTAGTAGATGCATCAGCTGGGGCGGCGGCCATTTTCTCGAATAGTGCAATAGACTTGAACGGAGTTTGCTATCTTAATGACAAAATGAATGTCCAAGTTAAGCAGGAACCAGCGGAGTACATCGAACCTGATCTGGTAAGATAATTAACAGCTTTTTGTATAATATCCGGCTAAAAAAAAAGGAAACATACTAATTTCTACTAAAAGACAAGGCTTTTTCTTTTTCTGAGAAGAAAGTTTGAAGCCAATTCCAAAAAATATAAAGTAACAACTAATTATGATGTATTGTTGGAGTGTCATCTATTTTAATTATATATTAATTAAATATAGTCCATTCCACGAATCGAATTCCTAGGGAACAAAATACTCGGACCTCAACGATAAGCGAGATAACTCCAGCATGTTAGTCAACCCAATGAAATAATTTGGTAAATAAACGTCACGCACATTGACCGATGAGCACACAAGCAATATCTTTTGGGAGCTCGTTTTGTGGAAGTGAACTTAGTACAAATTATAAATTATAACTGTTTATACTTAAAAAACTTTACGTAGCCGCAAAGCTCGTAAATGCTCGCTGCAAGATTCTCCATTCGTGCTCAATAAAACGAAAGGCGATCGGATCGGCGGCAAGTGCTGCTCGTACCAGCTGTTGTTGCAACTCGTGCGGGCAGTACGAGGCTAAAGTACCATTGAAAATACCCACCAGGACGTCAGCCGCAGCGCTCCGGATATAAAAGCTGCGGCGGCCGCCAATGAAGATTCAGTGGAGCGCCCGCAGTCTCCCGACGCGGACGGGCTCAAGAGGCGCGCGGAGTCCGAGCCGAACCTCGCCAAGAACGACGACCAAGAGGCTACGTAACACAATCCGATCATCGAAATATTATTAGGGACCTACATCGAGCCAGAAGTGTGGGATCCTCTGTAAAGCTGTAGCCACACCAAATATATTCGAAATGTTTGAGGCATTTTGCATCGCCTTATAACGTGTTGCTACAGCTTTACAAATGGACTTAAAATATTGTTATACACGGCACCGAAAAAGAAGCAAAATAACTTGACGCTTTTTCTTTGTGTGGATCAATAACTAAATTAATCAAGATTTTTTTGCGTGTATGAGGCAAAGTGGAAATGCAGGGACCGCTACAACAGCGGCAATGGTGTCGCTTCTTTTGTCGTCGTGTGTAAACAGCCTATCTGCCGGTTGCTCTAGTTCCATCTAATGAGATTGTCTAGAACGAAGTATGTTAGGCCTATAACGAATATCCGGATACAAAAAAATATATATAAACAGAAATTGTTTTATTAAATAAACATTATAAAGTAATTACCGAAAGATTTTGAGACACTTAAGGCTCCATAGCGTAAGTCTATAGCCTATAAGCCTTACATATATAATATGTATATTACTTCGTTTTTCAATTTATTTGAAAAACATTACATTTAGTACGTTCTGTCTGTATATGTGGTAACTCGCAAACTATTTTAGCATCAAGTAGCGTGCAAAGCAAAGCAGTTCCTATTACTTGATTTGCAAGGTACACCAATCTTTGAGAGATGACCAGCGATGACCATAGTGATTGGATCCAGACTATTCTAATTTTTTTAATTAAAATGTTTTTTTTTTTCTTAAGAGTATTATTATTATTAACTATTTGTCATCGTTAATAATAATATTATAATTAATAATTTTAATCGTATGATCTGTAACGTTGGGGACGCCATAGCCGGCCGAAACATTTCGAACATTCCTTTATTATAGCCTAAATGAAGTCGATATAGTTAATAATAATAATAACAACATCATTATTAATATTTACCAACATGGTACAATAAATTCGTATTTTTAAAACTTATATCACTGATTGCAAATTTAGAAATATGTACCAGAGACAATATTCGTTATAGACTTGATATATTATCTGTATATTTATCATATAGAAAATGCAAACAATCTAAAGAAACTTATTATCACTTAATCACCCTCGCCAACAATTTTACTTGACAATCATTGAAAAATATAAAAAACTTAATCATTTCATAAACATAACAATATGTTATAATCAAATATGTAAAGAATAAATAAACCAATAATACTATTTGAAAACTTGCTGATGTCAATGATTTAGTTTCATCTAAAGAAATAATTTTATTACTTTATTTATGAACTGCAATAAAAAAATACAAATAAAAAATAGGCTGTAGTCGTAGATCCGTTTAGGGTTTCGTTTTCTTATCAGAACTACAAAATCCTACTAAAAAATAATACACAGTTAGTCTGTCTTGTAGAACCATTTATTATAAAAAAAATAATTGAAGTTGTTGAAGAATAAGGCAGTGATGGGGGACTATATAAGTTTACATGGTTTGCATTTTCTATGTGATTAGATTAAAAACAAAACTCGATATTTAATAAATATAATAACTATTCCATGTTACAAATTTAAAAATAAAAAAAGCCTACGATAAAATTCACAGATAAAAAAAGACAAACAAAATTAAACTAGCACAGAGTTTGTTAATTGGACAGTTATTTTTTTTAAATATGTTGTGATGTTCGTATTTTATGTTGTTACTAGTGATTTTTGTTAGATTTATTTTACGGTGTGCTAATATCAAAATTAGGAAGTATATTTTGGTGTTTGATGGACTGTCATAAGTGAAATTAAAATAAAAAAAACGAGTTCAGGGAGTGGGGTTTAGCCTTATCAGATTTTTATTGAAGATGATTAGCACAAAATTGGTTTGTAAAAAAATATATTTGACAATGTTTAAAATAAGTGTTCCTATATGAAATAAATATTTAGATTAATTTTATATTTTTGAGTCCTTTTTTTTAATAATTATTTTGTTAATATTAACGGATTTATTTAAAATGTACATTACATAAAGTATTTTGTCATGTACATGTAAATATAAGTTTTTATTAGTATTTTATCACAAAATGTTTTTTCTTTACCATTATATATTAAAGTAGCTTTCATATAATCATATTGCAAGAGATTCAGAATAAAGGTGGATTTATAACTCTATAAGTTTATTAGGAAAAAGGATTTATTAAAAGTGAAGCTTTTAATTCAATAAATTCAATTGAATTTATAAAATTAGGCCATTTTAACACAAAAAGTTTTTTTATTCCATATTATATTATATAAATACGGAAGATATTAAGCTCATGTTCAGAAATCACTCAGTTGTTTAAAACATTTTTTAATTATATATATATATATATATATATATATATATATATATATAATATAATTCTTATGTATAGTTTTATAACCTACCGATATAATCTATATAATTTGATTTTATACATAGTAATTATTTTGGATTTAGTTTAAAAATAAATTCCACAAACAAATATTGCCACGCGATCGCTTCAAACTGTTGTAGTAAATCCTCCTGCTTAATTAAATATAATTACCAGCTGTCTTAAAGTTTAGATCAACAGAAAAATATAGATAGATCGCACAATAAAGCAGGATAAGGGAAAAGTTGCATTGAAATTGGAAGATGAACATATTTATTAATTTTATATTTGTGTGGAGTTAAAGTAACGTTGAACATTTATTATTTGAGTTACTTAGCACGCTGATGCATAACAAGCGTATGCCATAAAGCCGAGTTCACACACAACTTTCTGTCTAAATAGCATAATAACTGAAATATATTCCCCTATGTTTTATGTTACTAGTATAATATATCTTTGTCTCAACTTACTGTTTTTATAGTGTAGTTGTGTATAGTAATAAGTTTATAAATGTTGTGCCTTTTGAATGATGACAGAACGAGAGAAATCAGCATTAGGGTTTTTTTTTGCTAACTCATCTGGGTAGGTATTATCCACTCGTAAGATATTCTACCTCTAAAGAGCAATACTTTTTATTATTATAGTCCTGTTTGAAGCAGTGATAGAGCCATGACTACAGGAACATGGGACATACACTCTTAGTTCCTAAGGTTGGTGGCACTTTGGCAATGTAAATAATGATTAATATTTATTACAGCACTAATGTCTATCGGAGCCGAGATGGCCCAGTGGTTAGAACACGTGCACCTTAACCGATGATTTCGGGTTCAAGCCCAAGCAGGCACCAGATAAATTTTATGTGCTTAATTTGTGTATATAATTCATCTCGTGCTCGGCGGTGAAGGAAATCATCGTGAGGAAACCTGCATGTGTCTAATTTCAACGAAATTCTGCCACATGTGTATTCCACCAACCAGCATTGGAGCAGCGTGGTGGAATATGCTCCAAACCTTCTCCTCAAAGGGAGAGGAGACCTTAGCCCAGCAGTGGGAAATTTACAGGCTGCTAATGTAAATGTAAAATGTAAAATGTCTATTGGCAGTAGTGACCACCTATCATCAGGAGCATATGTACGTACACTTAACACGTCATAAAAATAGTGTTTATTAGTCTCATTATAAGTATCTTTGATTTATAAACAAAAATGTTTAAAAAAAGCACATACTTAGAATAGAGGTAGCATATCACTTCTTGAAGTTTTAGACTGAAACTTCATTTTGAATGTATCTACAACATTTTGCAAAATAGCTGTACGCCTTATCGACATAGAGCATTAAACCAATGATTATGCATAAAACTTGTGCTGAATTGTAGTTTATAAAATGTTCTGAGAATTTAGATTGTTTCTGAACGCGGCCTTTCTAGATTTAATAAAAAAATCAATAGTTTCAATTAGTCTAGTTTCAATAAACATCTTTAACTCGTCATAAAAAAGTACTGTCCTTAAGCCTAACCCCAAAGATATATTTTTTTTAACTATTAGGTACTTGGCTCTGGGGAATTATTTTCAGTGATTTTTTATTTTATTTTAGACAAATTGTTAATAAATTGAACACATACTACAATGACATAACTTAAAAAATCAGATTAAACACTTAAAGATGAATAATATTCATAACGCGCGCATAGAGCAAAGTTACATTCATAAGTAATTGCTTTTCTTTTGATAAAGGATTGATTATATTTGAAGAAATAATATTATCTAATAATTTTACATTTAATTGATTCATTAATTTTAATAATACAAATTAAATACAATAAAATATTTTTATGCAATATGTTTTTTGAAGAGTCTTGTGAATTATCTAAAGAAAATGGACATATTTATATATTTATAAACGTAGGTACCTTAAATTAAATATATTTAAAAACAATTAAACAAATAGCCAAAGACTCTTATTTGATTCACATTTATTATATCATATAATTTATAATAGACATATAAACTTTATATAATTATATAAAGTTTAATTATATTGCATTACTTAACTTATAACTGTCGATTGAGGTTTTTTTGCAATAGTACATTGCCATGTTTTTTTTTTTTAGGTATATAAATAAGAGAAGGCACCGATGAATGAGTCAGGTAACGAAGCACGAACCGGTTTTATCGCAATTATTTTCAAATATAAAGTAAATATGCTTAAAGTTATTTTTTTGATGCACATTGTTTTTACACAGGCTATTTTATTATTAACAAGCAATGTTAGAAAGGTGTTTTATGAATTGAATAGTGAAACCCTAAAAAAATGGATTATCATCAGCGATACCATATGAGATTTAAAATTGGAAAAAACGACCAATATCTACTATTATACTTTTTAATTACTTTATATAGTAATTTGTTTTAATATAAATGTAATCGTTTTTTGGAGAATTCGTTGCTAAAATATAACTAAACACTTTAGTGCGCACGTGTAATCTTGTTATACAGTACCTACTATATTTAAGACGCTAGTGTTGTTCACTTTGTTGCCAACTAAATAATTCTTTTCGAGAAATTTAGCGTGGGATTTGGCATGTTTCATGTTTGTTCCTAGATATAGGTTGAATGTAATAAAAAACATATTTAAATTTTTCAACAATTTGTATTTTCGCACCTTAGGTGAATTTTCATATTAAATAAAAATGTTCTTTTCTCTTATATACACATTAAATTCAAATGAAATCGGAGTGTATTTACAAATATATTAAATAGAATTTAGTAAAAATTAGTGAGATTTAACAATACCTAAGTAGACTTAAAACTATCTAAATTTAGAACATCAACAACATCTTTCACTCCAGTGAAATACATAAGACAGCTTAAATTTTAGTTCAACATACAGGAAATTCGTACACTTCACTATCCAGTGAACACCATGAACATCTCTTTTGTTTTATTCGTTTCTATAAAGTCATTAAGAGCTAGAGAGTAACCTGAAATGTAACTAATGGCGAGAGTTCCGCAACAGAGCTGGAATATAATAGAGGTTTCAACAATGTAAGTAGGCGCTGTCCCGTGGTCGCAGCGAGCGGCCGGCTACCACGAGACGCTCAACATGGTATCATAATACAAATTGTATATCAATAACTTCAACGCGTTGCAACATTACATAAAATGTTTAAGAATTTAGTCTTCTCCGTTTCAATTTTCACTTGTTTTACTAACACGAATACACTTTATTAAAACCTATCTACGCTAGCCTTGCCTAACAGAGACTACGTCTCATCTACAGTAGTAAAAACATTATAAAGTCGTACACCACATCCTTATCAAGTATACTTGTGTAAAGGTGTACATTAGCGTGCGATCGGTTCGAGCGCCGGTGACTTTAGTTTGGTAGATTAGACGTGCGGCTGAAGAGAGAACAGGAGACAAAATTTTGTAAAAACCTAGGATAGATCGCCGCTACCTTATTACGCGGTTAGACATAAGAGGCGCAAATGTTAGTTATATTATTGTCAGATATCTTAATTAATAACGATTGTATTTTATTCGAAAGGCCCACCCTGTTGTACATTTATCACTTTTTTGTAGGGTGACTAAGTTTAGATTTGTTTTTTTTTTGTTCTAACTTGAATTATTTACAGATTGCACTACACTTGCTTAGCGATCAATTCAACAATTTATTAAATAAATAACGTTCTATTGAACTTTTATACAACCATGTTTTAAGTTGAAGGCTTTTAATATAAATATATAGATTCGTATATATTTTGAACTATAAATATGTAAAACTATTTGTGCTCTATATATTAATTATAAAACATTACGTAAACAATTAAAAATGATACTGTTATGTTAGTTAAATAATCGATGTCAGTGACAGCGGTCGAAATCCTGTCCACCGAAGTGGTTCAATTGCGCTAAAATTAACTACCTAATTGAAATTTCAGCTGCTATGAAACTAACAAAATTGATTGTACACCATGGTATTTATATCTAAACAGAAGACTTGAGTATTATAAACAGGGGCCCTCGCTTTACTTGCAAATAATTAATATTGATTAAGAGATCAAAATTTAAATTCTACGAGCTTAATAACTTTACTAAATTAGTCTAATTATAAAAATAAATAAATAAATAGAATTGGAAGAATGTAACAGAAAACAAAGTGCAGTAAAAGTAAGCCGGATATAGATATAGAGTAGAAGATCCATTTAGTCGGTAAGTATAAAACCAGAGGATTGAGCAAATTTTGTTAAACAAACGTTTGAGCAAGAAAAGATCATGACAGCAGCTGTCGAAAATAAGAGGAATGGGTTTCTTAGTTGACGGTCAAGAGCAAACTTTAGTCGACATTCTCACACCCATATCTTCGACTAGAAATATTAAAAATAAAATAAGATATTTATCATAATAATTATCACTTAATCAGCAGTCGTGTTACACTTAGTATTAAAACAAATTGCCGTGGCACGTGGTAAAGTTAAATGATGGCACAGTTTCACGTTAGTTTTGTAAAGTATAAGAACATTAACATACATCCCTACTTAATAAATAAGAAGACAGTTCTGTCAGAAAATGTTTGCCATAAATTAATGTAACATCAATAGAAGGTAAATATTTTTAATAGTAAACAGTACCTATCTACGCTCGTTAATCTATAAACCTATATTAGCAACTGGCAAATATTTTCTGAACTGAAACTTTCTGCAAATAGGCCTATTACATATCACTTCTCAACGATCACTTCAGCACACACATGAACTTGACCTTACGGTCAATAACAATCTTGGAAACATTTCTAATGTTTAGCTAAAGACTATCGTCAGACAGAAAGATATGTGTTAGTGCTACACCGAATATATCGGGGACGTAGTCACGTAATCTTCCGTCGCGCTGGACACTTTAGGCCACATCGCTTCGTAGTTATATTTGTTCCCAGTCTAATTCATTCGATTATCCTATCTAATTAAAATAAATACATCAAGTTGATCGTTTCTATCGTAATAGTTACAAATATGTATAAAAAGATATATAAATTTCAGTGAATTTACAAATGTAGAGTTAATAAAGCTTCGTTAAAGACAACTTCTTTACACCTATGCGATGAAATTATTTAATAACTTCAACGTGAAAGTAATTAACAGTTCATTTATCCGCGGTTCCGGATCTCGCGACAGAGGCGGGCGCGTCCTCACTGGAATGTGCGGGCGAAAGCACCGGCGACGGCGCGGGCGCGGTGGAGGTCGCTGCGGCAGAGCCGGGGACGGCGGGCTAGAGCGGCGCGTGCGGGTGCGGCTCGTGGTGGTGCGTTGGTCCGCCTCCACCGCGCTCCCGTTTCAGTCGTTGCTTCAAATGCACTTTTGCATGGCGTTTTTTCTCGTCCGACCTTGCGAATTTACGTCCACATACATCGCAAGCAAAGGGTTTTTCACCTGTATGCGTTCTCACATGCGTCGTCAAATGGTCAGATCGACTGAACGAGCGCATGCAGATGCGACACTGGAACGGTTTTTGGCCTGTGTGAATGCGTATGTGCCTCGTCAGCTCGTCCGATCGTGAAAATCTGCGATCGCATCCTTCCACAGGACAGGCGTAAGGCCGCTCGTGAACAGGCGTCTTGCTCGGACGATTAGGATACTTGCGAGGTTTAACAGCAACTAATCGAAGGGGTTGAGCGCTCTGCTGATATACTTGAGAAAGAATTTCGTGACCTTTACTCGTGGACTGGTTAAATTCGGCTAACTGAACAGGCCTGTCGCTGGCTGGACTAGGATAAGGCTCTCGTTTAGGTATTCCTGAGGGTCCAGGAGTCGGCTGCGGTGCGCTAGCATACTCTTGTGTTTCCCACGAATGTTGGGGTTGTTGCTGAGGCTGAGGTCGATATTCACAATGTTGTTGCGGACAAGCTTGTGGAGGGGGACAATAAGAAGGCTGACATTCAGGAGGGAGTAGTTCAATGCGTTCTTCATACTCTTGTTGAAAATATTTATCGACGCTACCTGGGCCGGGACCAGACGGCAGCAGCCACTGTAGCGGAGGCGAGGGTGCGCGTTTGCCACCCATCGGTGTTGCATATAGCGAGGCGCTTGCGCTTGACGCATTACTGGCGTCCTCGGCGCGCGCACCGGGAGACAATGAAGCCTCATGTTTGTGTCGCCGCGGCGAACATCCCAGCGACAACTCATCGCCTGGCAAAGTACCTGAGACAAAATAAATATAAAATAAGTAAATCTTCGTTGGAAAAGACAACAAACCGCTATAGAGTTATTCAAGAATCATGACTGGTAATAATTAAATTTCATAAAATACATAAATTAACAACTAACAATATACGACATCCAATATACGAAAATAATTATTATACAAGTAATTGTAAAATTTGCACGTGTAATAATTCTTATAATAACAGTTGTTTTAGTTGATTATCAATATATAGTTCGTTTGTTTTTATTATTTAAAAATAATATATTAAGTAGCTAGGTAGGTTATAATTCGAGCAGTGCTACAATGTGACTTATAAAAAACATTTGCTGTGGTATGTAAGGCATTACTAAATGGACAAGCATTTGACAAATCAGTAGGTATTCAAGTATTTTTTTATGCAAAGCTAAAATAAGTAAATTAAAAAATATTATGTAAATATCTCCGGAAGTACCTTCTTGATATATTAATTATTTATTAATATTAAAATAATAAATATTTATCGAAGTATAATTTGAAGATATGTGTATTCAAAGCTAACACCCGATAAACTACGTAAACCCTTATAATTGGGCCAGTGCTAAGTAAAATAAATACGATTAAATTGGTGGGTTTAATATATACTTATTTATTAACGTATCGTTTTTACGTTGAGAACGAGTGATTTTAGTTTTTATATTTCTTAGATTTTGTTTTTGATTATAATGTGCACATGTTTACAAATATTTTGCGTATTTTGTAACGAGCTGGCGGATGTGGTGATAAGTGACGGATGTCGATAGCTCTATCGCGGCGAAACTGACACGTTCTCCTGTTAACCAATAATCATCATCTAACGAAGCTCCTGTATTTAGGGCATTATCCCATTTTTTTATTTATTTATTTTTCAGCTATAAATTAATATTCTATTATTTTGAATAAATTAATAATCAATTATTTTGAAATATAATTATATTTAAAAATCGACAGTTTTACTGTTTATTTTGAAAATATAAATCGAAGTATCTACCTGCCTGAGCATTAAGTAATAAATACCTCAAAATATGATCTATTCAGAAAAATATACTATAAAATATGTGATTATAAATATTTATATTTTTATATGTTTTATTTTAAATTATTATTATAAAATATAATTTAAAGACTTTTATAGAATATAAAAACAAATTGAAAAATATACACTTTTTTATTTTTAAATTGCTCAAAAATCTCAAAATCTGAATAGCAGCTAAGCCTTTGTTTAATGTAGATAAAAAATTTATTATCATTAATATTAATTGTTCATCTAATAAACGTAACATAGTTACCAATAAACAGGAAAAACTACCACAAAACGATCGCAGAAACGATAAATTATCACTTGGATACACTTGATACACGATTAAGGTGCGACGTGTGCCGACGGAAAATCACAATGAAACCTTTTCATTCAAGAATCAATATTGATCCGTCCGTATGACAGCGAACTTTCAATTTCACTATAGGATAGAACACTAGATATTCCAACTTTGATAAAACTATTACGACTGTAATATATATCGATTTATTAAACCCTGAACTTTAATACACTGTACATATATATACTGTCGTGAAAATCACTTAGGCGTGCAAAAATATTTTAAGTAACGCGGCGTGTCAAGGAAAGTGCAATGTTTATTTACAACGTTATCAGTGGGAAGTCGCCCGGGGCGATTCCCACATTCCCGCCTGTGCTACGGTGGCGTGCGGCGTGCGAGATGAACAGTGCGTGTTGGGACGCACCTGATATAGGTGGAGGCTCGAGCAGACTCGGGAAGAAAGCGGGCAGATCCGATGTGGTGACGGGCGTGTTGAGGTCGGCCGGTGCGCCGCCGGTCGTCAGTGCTGGCGCCGGCTTGAGTGCACAGTCGAAGCCGAGAGCTCCTACATCCGCCAACGAGAGAAGGTGCGGGCCGTTCGGGGGCTCCACGTCGGTGCCCATCCCGTCCGGCACCACCTGCTCCTCGGCCCACGGGCCGAGCGGTATTACGAACAACGCCAGCGTGAAAACGGCCTCTCACGCGGCCGGTGCGAAAGGGACTGGCGCCGCGCGACCCCGCATCGCAGTTTTATCAATGGAGCCGCGGTCCCATATTCGGTAGCGGCGCGCGCAGTTCCACCAATCGTGCCGCTGTGTGCTCCCCCCCGGCTGACGTCACCGCCCGACGCCGCCTACCGCCCGCGCCACCCCCCCCAGCGCCCGCCGCCCCCCGATTCCACTCGTGACTCGCCGCTTATCGCTCTCGCACTCGCTGAATTCTCCATTGCATTACCTGATGTCTAGTATTTACGTGTCCATCCGTAACAATCAATCAAAATTATTTTTATTGGTAACTTGATTTTGAATATTTTCATCAAACGTACCTGTTTTATAGCTAAATACCTACTAAGACGATATTTCTGAGTATTATATGAATAAGTAATGTTAAAGATTATTTCCATTTCCATTTTCCTGATCCTTTTTTCTGATATAGGTAATGTTGTATCGAAGAGGTTGTAAGCAATCGATAAGAACGCCTTTTAGCAACACATTTTTGCTTTCTTTCTTATTTTTAAATTATTTAATGTTTTGAACTTAAATAAAGAGTTTAAATTACATAATTAATTAATAAAACATCCGTAATATATATATATATATATATATATATATATATATATATTACGGATGTTTTATATATATATATATATATTATGTGTAAAATATGAATAATTGTTTTAAAACACTATGCAATTCGAAGGGATGTTATGTCACGCAACTATATTGGCATACCAAATAGCTAAGGTTTCTGAAGAAAAAATATTAATAATGTATTTTTTTTTTTTTGTAAAAGTTTTGTTATTTGTAATCTATATATTTTAAATCAGTATTTATCATTCCGAGCGTAAAAGTCAAATCATGATTGGTAGAGTTAATGTATGGTAATGATTGTATCAACTACTAATTGGCGGATTGTGTCAGCTTGTGGTTGTTGCGTTGCAAATGAATACAGTATTGGCGAGTGGGTGTTAACTTACCTGGTAATGACTATTTCCAATTAAGACATTATTTTTTAATAGCTTCGTACAGGTACATAAGTGTTTACTAAGATTAATAATCAGTTTTTTAATTCAAATTTTTTTATGGGAATCTATTGTTTTTTTTTTAAATCTGCATCTGCATTTTATTATATGATAGGTATGACTTCCTTTTGAGTTTATTTTAGATATAACCTATATAAGGTTGTGATGTGTGTGAAAATCAGAATGCATTAGGAACTCATTTTATTTTAAACGAAAATTTATTCCAATTTAATATGTATGGACGATTAGTTTTGTACGAGCTTTTGTATTCGTCGTACTGTAATGTCCTTAATACATAAAAACATGAATTAAAAGAGCAATAGTAGGTAAGTTTGTGTGTAGTGTAAAGGATGCAATATGAAGTCCAAGAGCTGTAAGGACAATGGCCCGGGTGTGCGGTGGCCGCCGGTAGCCGAGACACGCCGACGCCGATCGGGCCCACATGCAGCCACTAACCCAATTATCGCGTAACGGAGACGATAAAGAAAAATAACAAACCCACGATTTCACCGACGTCTAATTATAGCGCGCTATTTGTGGGTGCGCGGGCGCAGGCGGCATAGCGTGGCCGCGATGTCAGGGCTATTCCTGGCCGTCAGCTGACGCTCCCGCGCCGGCCCGAGAGCGCTCGTAAACACCACGCAACCGATTGACGTAAAATGCGAACAATCGAGTTTTCAGCAGGTGAATCACGAGATGAAAACGTCCCTGCGGGAATCATACTATTTTTAACTTGACTACTTTTGGTTCGGACTTCGGAGGCGGGGTTCTATTTCGGCACGTTATCCTAATACCCGTTGTCTATTTAAATCGCGTGACTGTTTCATTACTTTTGGTTTGTTGATCTTCTCACGTACGTCATAGATCTGTGAAGTGGTGGATCTGAAGATGAATGCTTATCGTTTTTTTTGTAAAGATCTATTTTTTCCATATTTTTCTACAGAAGCATGAACCTGCATTTTATCAAAATTCAAAAATACTTTTGTATTTTTATTGTATAAAAATAATATAGCACTATTAGTAAGTAAGATTTTATGTCACTTTTTTATTGTAACTTTTTTAACTATTGTAATTACAATAGTTAGAAAAGTTTTTAATTTGACCTTGACACGTTGACCGTGGGATATTATTACTATTATAAATGAGTCGTTATAAACCGTGTAGATCACGTTAGTGTGTACGACTTTATGTTAAGTGTTCTCGTAGGTTGTGAACAAACAGTTGTATTGGCTAGTGCTGCCTACGGCCGGAGCGGGCGCCGTCGGTGGGTGTCTTACACTAGCCAGTGCTAGTGTAAGGTATACCTGTGTCTGGGTAGCCACTACGAGTGACGTAATAAATGAGTATGTAAAATTCTTCACTTGCACTTATGTCATGAAATTCACATAATTGGTTGGAAATGTATTCTTCCGCAGAAATAAATACCTACATGAAGTATTTTATTATGGTTAGTCAAATAAAAAAATATATTTTAACATTCTATGCGGACGAACTTAATCATTATTATTAATAGGTATTAATTAATTTGTGTACGTTTAAAATAAAGAATAAAATATATATCAATTTTATTTAAGTAGGTATATACCTTATTGCTTACAAACAAGTAATTTTAAGTTTATGTTAGGTATCAAATGAATATACGTATACATAATTGTAGAAACTTAAGTCTAGCACGCGGTTGGAATATCAATTCACAGCGAAAACGGCAAGAAAGATAGTTAGTTAGGTACTCTTTTTCTCAAATAAAATGAATAGTAAAATACAGTTAAATTTAAATGTCCTGTATGACAGTAAACCTTCAGTTTTGATATTTTTTTTAAATTTTAATATATATATGCCTGTATATGAAGCTAAATAGAACAGATATTACAATTTACCAATAAAACGTAATTATCTTTGAAGGTATTTGCTCGATATTAATATATTAGTGTCTAAGCAGTATTTGAGTTTATGATGTGGTGAAGATTAACATTATTATACACTCATCATCATAACTAAATGTCATCGTCTTGTTATTTTGGCAAGCTTGTCCGTTCGCTATTATTAAATGTTACAAAATGTAATTTTCGATGACAGCGACTTACCTTCCACTTTAAATAAACGCATTGCAAAATGGACGATGTAAATAAGGTAAGTGTAACAAATTTCATAAATGAGTTACGAAATACTTAATTTAATTTAATATTTTCGCGTGTATAAATCGCCTGTCTATTTCAAATGTATATTTTAATCATTTTATATTATTTTCTAAACTTTTATGTTAGTGTATTATTTTCATAATAATAGTTATTGTATCTTACTAGAACATAATTAGTATGTCTATATTAGGAATTATTGTAAAGTAATGTTAGACTTGTATTGATTTCGAATTTAATGTGAAAAACTTTACTAGAACATTTAATCCGTTACAAAAATATCTTCCTGTGACGCGATAGTGTGTGAAATAAGCAGTGCTCATCGAAAAACAATGTTGGCACCCGTCACGTCGAGCCGCGCGTCACACCGTCATGTCACATTTATAATTACGCTGGCACTCGAAAACTCTAATTTCACACAGATTCATCATCGTCGACGTATGAGCAGTATACCTAATGTTTATTGCGCTAAGCCGAAGCCGTAAAATATAACAAATCGATTTTTTAAACCTCAACGACTAACGTACATGTTTGTACAGAGTATTGTATTGAGTAGGTAGTATATTATAAGAGTATTATTATTTATCATATTATACCCACTTAACAGTTTTTCATAAGATACATGTGCAGTTATTTGTCAAATTATACTCAAATATATATATTTCAAGCGAGTGCTCAAAACTACACGTTTAAAAAACAGAGAAAAAACTGTTTAGTTATAATCTTGTATAAAGGATTCGTAAATAATTCAAAGATTATTCATAATTTTAATGTTAGATAGGAGAGTCTCTTCAGGGTGCTTAGGGTGGTAGAGTTAGGTGACGTCACGCCCCCACAGTAATTTCGCTTGACGCACAATCTTGTGTACTTATCCATTGAAATTTCTGAAACATATGTTTTAAGGGAAAGTATTTGTGTGTGTTGTGTTAATGTTAAGAGATTAAATTACAAAATGCATCACATTTTTCTTCTGCGTTTTTTTAGTTTATCATTTATTTATTAAGTAGATTTAAATAAGAAAAGTTTTCTAATTTCAGATCAGAGCTGGCGATCGGTGATTTGTTATGAGTCTTAATTAAAAATGTTTTTGTCATCAATTTCGATAGTAGTATAATAGAGTAATAGTATATTATAGAATATAATAAAAAATACTGCCTTAATTATAAAAAGACGTACGTAACAAATGTGGAGGTGTAATATATCTCTTACGTAATAATATAATTTTATATGAGTGCTCATTTATACGAAAAGCTTACGCAAACGGCAGATAGTGTGGTAGCATTGTAGGTAAAGCTTAAGATAAAACACATCGATGATAATGATGATAAGTAGTAACGTCAGCGGTTATCAGGAGCCATGACGTCACAGTTAAAGTGAGGACTTAGCTTTGCGGATAACTCGAGGGCGTGCGTCAAATAACCACCTGTTGAACGACCGGAGCTGCCCTTGTGTGGTGGCAACCTTAGCAGAGGCCGCGCGGATCGATATCAATGACGTGTGGCCTCATTCATAAACAGGGAGGTAACCCCTCCCCGCGTCACGTCGGCCCCCACTGCCTCATCCCTAAGCCCCGTTTCTGGTAACGGGTGGCAAAATTCATGAATGGCGCGCACACTACCTTACAATGTTTCCTGTGTGAACTTTAACATCTACTTCTACATTTTTCCGTGAAATATGACGTTAATTGCGGATTATTTCGATTTACTTGAAAATGACCTGAAATCTTTGTAGTTAATATTTTAGAATTATATAAAAGTAAAATAGAATATTAAGAAATTCGTGGTCTAATTTAGATTACATTGATTATTATCTCTATTGACTTGCAGAAAGTAACATTTTTTTTATTAGCCCTTAAAAATATAAGCGTCACGAAACTTGGATGTGCAGACGCTGCTGTGTGGGCGCGACGCAATTTGACACGCGTTCGCAATACTTGCAATCAGTGTTTACTGTGAATGGAGTTGACAGCTAATATATAGTTTAAATATTTTTTATATTTTTCTTATTATTTACGTCCATTTGATTATATGAAAGTCAATACAATGTTATAGCAGGGATTTTTTTCGTTTTTAAATTTTAAAATTGTAAACCTAACGAGATTAAAATGTAAATTTTCTAAAATTATTAAAATGTTAATGTATATTTAAGTACATAGTCTAAAGTTAATAAGAAATGACAGTATTGCTCTTTTTATTATCTAATCAAAAATATGCAAGTACAAATATATTAAAATAATCAGTTTGCTACTCTATAGTTCTCAGTGTTTCACAGTAATGTAATCAGCGCTGCGCACGCGTCTCTTATTTACGGCGGATTACGCGCGCAATCAAGTCTCGTTTGAGTAAAAAACACCTTTTTGTATTTTATATCCAGTTTATTTGAGTTTTAATCCATTTAATTTTGTATCCGTATTAAAAAAAAGTTTTCATATATTTAATTTAACAATGATTCTATTGATAGATATTTAATTTATTCAGCTTCACCTTATTATTAGTAATACGAATCGAAATGCATTAATATCAAAACATTTATAAGTTCTTGTTATGACTGGGAAATGTAACGACGGTCGTTCGAAGACCGTCCGTGGCAGTGGCATTCAGGGCTGCATTGATTCAGCGAGTGGCCGTGGCAGCGAACAGCAAGATACTGCCGATCGATGCCATGTCCTTGAACCTTGACGCCTACTGCGCATGCGTTCAGCCGATACAGACGTCATCCCGTGCCCATGGCCACGAAAAGTATGCCGGTTGCCACCCCACCCCTACTCCCTGAAAACTACATCTCATTCATACTGCGCGAGGCTCTGGTGGTGAGCTTTCAACTCTGCCATTTCAATATTGATTATGACCTTTACACATCTACCTGTTGACTGATAATAATATGATGATGCAATTTGTCGGATTATTATATATATTAATAGTTTTAAGTATTGTTTTAAAACATGAAGATTAAACCCATATTTTCTCGCTGGTTAGTAAGCCTCATCTCCTGTTAAGAAATAAGTATTTGTAGATACACGCGCCGCATAGAGACGACGTCGGACTTTTGATTACCATCGAAGTCTTTATAAAGTTATTGATTGCCTATATAATTTAGTTGTTTGTAATTTATTCTTCAACTAACGGTCCGAACGATGAAAATATATTCCAGAAGCCTAAAACTGATATGTCTATGATTGTATCTATCTGAATATATAATTTTGTAAATACATTGTTTTAAATATTATCTAATGACATGTCTTCTTAGATATTTAAATTATTTATTTATTTCTTATCTATAATAAAAATATGTGGTGTAGTAGGTCGACATTGAGGCTGTTCGCGACCACGCAGGGCCCTGTATGAATGAAGTTACCGTGGGCGGATAGCGTGGCCCGTTCATTCATTAGCTTGGAGGCCATTCCTCATGAATAATAACATAACGAAATCTGTTACGCTAATTATAATACAGCTGCTCGAGGCAACGTTCTGTTATCTAACATATACTTTTCAAATTTGTATAAAAGATACGACGCCTAATTGATGAATTCTATTTCCATAAACTTCAGCTTTAGGCATTTGTACAATTACTAAGCATCTTTAATGAAAATTTCGTTTCTTTTCACTCGTTTGTAAATATATGAGAAACAAATATAAGAGAAGTGTGTGCGTAGCTAATATGTAGTTATATAATATAACAATCCGCTTTGACAGAGTTTAGTCGCTTAGTAAATGGAGCACTGAGGCGTAGGAGTCAAGGTAAGGCCTGCAGGTTTCGAGCGACACGGATTAGAGGCATTGTCTCCGCCAACACACTAAGCAATTGCCGTTGCCATCTGCCGCGAAATGTCTTGGATCTTGACTCATCCTGATGTATTGTTTTTTGTTCATATAACGGTTCTACTGTACTAAATTATTTATAAAAATAATTATCACGTTCGTTTTTTTTGCTCCCCATTAAAAATGGTATTTTTATCAATTGTTAATAGCAGTACTTATTTTTGAATTGCTTTATCTGTGACCTATCTAGTTATTGTAAATTCCACCAGAAATAAAGAAGGAAATTCTTCTTTTTTAGGGTTAAGAGTTTCAATGTAAGAAAATACGTTTTTATTTTACATAAATATATAATATTTATTATAAATATATAACCGTAGTTCTTTCGGTTTCTACCTAAATTTTTAAGCTATATTGAGTAACCTTCGTTTGTTGTAGAATTAAACAAGAAATCTTCGTACATATAATTTCCTAAATTTTTGTATTGTATATTAGTATAGTTCATAGAGTAACGGAATATATATTAAATATTTTATATAGAACAACAATTATATTGTTATATATCAGAAGGTTATATGCCTTCGTTATTCTATTCTTAGGTTTCACTTAAATTCTATACAAGTCTTATAGTTGAAACTCCTTTCAAAATAATTTTGGTTGCAGTTGAAGCCTTACTGAATTAACGTAGGTAAGGATTACCCTAAAGATAGATGTTAAGATTGAAGATATTACCTATAAAATAAGGCTTTGGCTTTCAAAATTAAAGTTCCGTTCCCTTTTTTTATACGATATCGTTTGGAGTACGAGCAAATGGGCCACCTGATGGTAAGTGGTCACCATCTCCCATAGACAATGGCGTTATAAGAAATATTAACCATTCCTTATATCATCAATGCGCCACGCCACCAACCTTGGGAACTAAGATGTTATATCCCTTGTGCCTGTAGTTACACTGGCTCACTCACCCTTCAAACACAACAATACTGAGTAGTGCTGTTTTGTGGTAGAATATCTGATGGGTGGTACCTACCCAGACAAACCAAACAAACCACTTGCACAAACCCCTACCACCAAGTGCTGCTTACTATATGATGCTATATTGAAGGAATGTCTCTAATACCATGATTTGATTGTCTCCTAGAAATATTAAGTACTGGAACAGAATACAAAAAATATAATTGTCATATTTAAAGTTGGTTATAGTGTTTTCCGAAGCACCCGCTTGTCCGCTGAAAACGTTAAAAATCCTACTTTATTGTAGAATAAAACAAATTATTCGCTTTATATTTAATTGAAATGACCTTGTCTCACGACTTATTGTTGAGATATTCAAATTTAACCAGCATATTTAGGAGAATTAAGTTATAAAGCAAAATTCTAATATAAAATAAATGATTATAAAAATTTCGTAGTAAGCTGCCTTCAGAAATAACTGATAAGGATTTGTAAAAACTTAAACAAGAATATTTTACTTATTGTTCTAAAAGAGTTTCGAATTTTTTTACTTGAAAAGTAGGTATAGTAAATTGTTTTCCGCATTTTTTTTTTTCAATTTTCTTGGCTTACTTTTCTCGAGAGACTGCCACGTGTAAACCTGGTTACGCGTGTCTCAAATTAGACGAATCAAATATATTTACTTTTCTTAGAATTGACTTGGTAACGGATGATGAAAATTTAATTATTTAATGACGATATATAAACCACTTTAAACTAATAAGATCTTAGGTAAGTGAAATTGTAAGATTCACTTTGTGAATTAAAATTTAAGATTGAAATATGTTTTAAATTTATACCTAATATTATTTACTATATATTCTTAGAAAATATGAATGAAATAACAACTTCTTTCAGGACAGACAGGGCTTGTTTTTCTTTTACGCCTTTTCTAAAATATAGTCCTAAAATAATACGGCATTAAAAAAAAAAAAGTTAAGTAGTCAACTATTTTCGGCCAATATTATCTTGCAATAACTTCAAATAAGAACTTCCAGCCCCGCTCTCTTTGATTTAATATTTTATCATCCTCTTGTAATTACACTGACTGACTCATCCTTCAGAACGGAATACATCAATACAAGCTATTGATGTTTGGCGGTACAATAACCGATGAGTAGGTGGTATCCACCCAGGTGGGCTGCACGAACTCTACCACCAGTAAAATGTATTACGTGATTTGTATGTTATTATCACTTTGCAGATATATTTCTAGATTTATATTGATATAGACCTATTAATATTTATTTATGGATATTATCGTTTTCGATTGTTTTGTTGTAAGTTTTATTTCATATCTAAATAATTTTTAAATAAAATTCTATAAAACTTATGATCGTAAAAAAACGTATGTTCAATTACGATGTATTCCTAAGAGCTGCTTGATAAGTCCTTGAATAATTCGGTAATATTTGTAAAAAAAGAAGTGTAGGCATTGCTAACTTTTGAACTACCTACGGATTGCTCGTGAGAATTCGTTGATAGAAACTCAGAAAAACAGCATCCGCGGCTATTTATAATATACGTTTTTCTTTACATTAAGTAAGAAATACCGCTAGAATCATTTAATCTTATGATTTCATTGTTTTTGATTGAAACTTGTCGGGCCGATTCGCCCATAGCTGTCATCGTTTCTCGTTTTCGTTCGAATTCTTACTAAAGCAAAACTACACTAAACAATACGATATATATAGTATTATGAAAATTGTATTTTGTATCGTATTTCCAACAAAAAAGATCTTTTTCATATTTTAATTAAAATTATAAATTTGTTTTGTTATAGTTATATCTAATATAAAATGATGTTCATGTTTGTTTACACTTGCGTTGAATATCGCGCAGATTCTACGAACTTGTGAATCTTCGTATATCAGCCATTAGCTGATGACAGCCTGAACTCGTATAAGTAGCGCAAATAACAGATGACCAACGCGTAATCTCGTTGCATTAGTTGGAAGCAAATGTTTTTATTCATATTTTTAAAAGAGTTAATATTTAAATCATTTCAAATCCATCAAGAAAAACCGGCAAGAAATTCAATACCTTAACTACGTAGGCTAGGCTGTTTCTATTAAATGATCATATTGAATATAAGTAACATAAATAAAAAAATTAGAACCAAATTAGTTTCTTATTAATGCACATGATCTGATCTTATATATTTGAAGAAATAAGTTCAGACACATTAATAAGACAGCATATTACATTAAAAAAATAGTGATACTTATCGCAAGATAATATTTTTGTACCCATGAAATTAAATTAAATTAAATATATTTGAAATATAAAATGCTGCATTGTGGCATTAAATTAAAGTAACGGATAACGCAGAATTAAGCTGCACTGCTAAGTGGCTACCGTAAACTCAGGAGCTAAGTGACAGAGGGTATCGACGGCGGGAAAGATACCCTCTCGTAACAGTGATTGTACTTCTACTTTGTATAAGTTTATACCACCATTTTTAATACAATATCCCATTTCTTAAGTATATCATACATTCTTACGCACATACGCCGAATTAAAAGAATATACTACTAAGCAATTATTTTTAATTATTGTAAATATATTGTTATAGAACATTTCATAACAGATTGAATAAGACCACTTTACAGCACAATAAATAAGATCCAAGTAGTCCATTGCGCGTGCGCTGTTCTTTGAGTACGTTAGACGTACGTGCAGACGCTCGCGCCGGCCGGCCAGTAATTAGATAAACGACCGTGTGGCGAGGTCCCGACCGCAATTACTAACTGCACTACTCCCCATAAATAATCAACGATATGGGACGCCACTTCTGACTCACATCGAATATCGGTCATTAGATTGTTTCGTTAACATTCCAAATGTTATATAAATATTATGTTGTAAAATTTATTTTGCAATATAATTATTATATCGTGTAGTAATTCGCGTCTATTACTTTAATAAAAGATAATTGATTAATTCAAATATTTTATTGTAACATTTCGTTAAAAAATTGTTAGTTATTTTTTTGTTCGTTGCATTTTTAATACATAATATTACGTAGTAATATAACATAACTGTCCTCTTGTAATGATGCAGCTAAGAAATAAACATACACAGTTCAACAAAGATTTGAAAATGAAAAATGTAAAGTGCAAGACAGCTATGTACATCTAATAGCTATAAAATATAAGATCTTATGGTTGTGTAAATGTGAGTCAAGAAGGCGTTATAATGCTTGAATTAAAAACCCAATAAAAACAAAAAAAACTACATTCATAATAACAAGTCATATGGTGGTAAGAGTGAGTAGTGTACTTGGTGGTTGGGCTTTGTGCGAGTCCGTCTGGGTCTTATATATATATTAGATATTCTACTGCCAAACAGCAATTCTTAGTATTGTTGTGTTCCAGTTTGAAGAGTGAGTGAGCCAGTCAAACTACAGGCACAAGGACGTAACATATTAGCTCCCAAAGATGGTAGCGCATAGGCGATGTAAGCAATTTTAATGTATGTTAATAATTAATATCAATAAAATATATAATGCGCAGTTCAATTGTACTTTTTTTGTCTGCAATTTATATCTGCCGTGTCTTGTGTTGTTCATAACAAACCTTTATTTACCAAAAATCTTAATCTTGTAAATGTAAAACTTATTAAAGTATATTAGTTTTTATGTGTTTTATAAAAAGAAAATCACACAATACTGATGCTCGATTTCATTTTATTGTTATAAATAGGCGATAAACTGTTATGTATTAAGAGTTTTACCAATAGGTTATCATTAAATGTTCCAGTGTGATCAAAGTTGTCGTTTGGTTGTATTATATCATCACCCGACGATATACCCTATGAGATAAAGCATGTCTCGAAAATGATGATTATCTTCGCCCATGAAGAATTTGATTGGATCGATTCTTCTTCTAGCAAAAGTTATGGCCGTTTTCTGGGGTTAGGAGGGAATTCTTGTCATCGATGTCGTACGAAATCTCATAAACGATCTCTACTACTACTCATAAATTAACTGGTTCCGTGGAGTAATAGTCCAAAACTTTTTTTAAAACATATAATACTATGTTATGCAATTTGCGGTTTATTTTCTCCCAAAGAATTGGAATTGAGATTCAACGGATACTTATCCGTAGCACTTGCCAGCATACCTGGCACCATTTGACGCTGTCATGATTTGTATACTATTATTGCTTTACATTTGTATACTTAAATCAATGTAAGTATTTTAATTAGTATAAAACAAAATGTTACTTTATAATTTCATTATATCAATTCCAAGTAGTTTTCGATTCACCCCTATTGAGATATTGAGATTGTTATTTTTTTATGTAAAAATACTTAAGAAGTATATCAAGAAAAATAATGACAGAATACAAGATTTTGCTCTGGAAACTTTTGCCTTCTCGGTGTCAATGATATATATATTAATAAAATTTGCATGCATTCAAATTAATGAAAGACAGATGATATACAACTGAGATACTAAATTACATGTGGATTGTGAAAACTTCGACTAATATTTATTTCTTTATTTATACACGCATTTTTAGCATATGCATAAATGCGAAAGCGTGTTTATTTTTTATTTGCATGTTACGCTTTCACATTTTTACCATTAATACGATCATCATTTAATTTTGCCTACAAGCTGTCAACGGTATAAAGCACCTAACACCCGACCCCACCTTTTCAAACGCAGGTGTTGTTATATTAAGAAAAGTTGCATGAGGAATGTCTTTATCGTTAAAGTTTCCGTCTTGTTCAGGCAATTTTAGGGCACAGGACTAATTATAAAATATGTGTAAAGCGTCACAGTTGCTTGTTTTATTATTTTTATGTGAGTATATTTGTTTATAGATCCGATCCAAGAGCCAATCCATAATGTAGCTGGGAGGAAGAATACGACACAAATTCTCCGTAATTTTTCCTACATTTCGTATCTTTCCCCTGATGTGAGAGATTTACATGCGTTATTATAGAATTTTTCAACATGTATTTATGTATTCTAGATTACTTTGAATCGTTTTAAATCCATATAAGTATATTCAAAACAAGAGTCGTTTTATTTAATTTATGATATGAAATAAGATGTTGCGTCTTAATGTGCTATTTTTATTTTTAATTAGTCACGTATTGGTTGAACGGAAGCCCTTTGGTGTAGTACCTCATCAAAATAAGATTGATAAGGCCACGATCTTATCGTTCTCTTTATATTAAGAATACGTAATAATGTCATGTTATATATAAATTACAAACAGTATTGCTGTAATCCAAAAAGATATTAAAATCTGATAAGAAATTTTTATTTCATTCAGGGATTCAGGGTTCATTTAAATTCTAGATTGCAAGCCGTCTTTAAATTTGACGATATTAATATATTTCTTTTTAACCAATTTTCAAAAAAGAGTTTTATTTTTTATGTATGTTCACCGATTTGGCAAACGAAACAAACGATTACGATAATCAATCTAAGTTGTCAATCAAGTATATATTTTATATTAACGTATTTTAACATTTTCCAGAAACTTAGGATAATGTATGTATGCGGTATTTGGTATTACTTCTTAATATCTTGACAAACCACTTGAATTAGAGATTTTTTAAAGAAATACCGTTTTATTTTCAAATATTTATAACTAGATAAATTACAAGTATGTATGCAGCTTATATTACTGTTCCCATTTGTGATAGCTTACATTATCATAATATATTTATTTGTATGAAAGATTTATTAAAACTTTAAAAGAAAATTTATATAAAAATGGTATAAATACCATGTATTTTGAGAACGTGAATAGAGTCGAATGCACAGCGGCTTTTAAATGAATAAAGGATTGAGGTTTAAAATTTCTTGTGTTCTAATTCATTCAGCGATCACTCACGGTCGGGACCTTGTAAGTGTCCATCAATTAGAGTATCCGCTTTTTTTTCTATTGCGCTGCTTATTACATTAGTCTTCCTCGGTCACTGATGACTCAAAAGCGAGGGCACGCGACCGACATGACGTTAATTAATTTAATGCATAATGAACACTTGCTTGTGAGTACAGTTAGTAACGATTGTGGCTCATGTAAGTTACTTATTACAGACTATTAAGATAACACGTTTATACAGTTGTCTTGCAATGTGATTTCTGCTTTATTTTTTGTTTGAATTAAATATTTTGTTTGGTATCAAGTAGATTTTGTATATAGCCGCTTTGGCTGAAAGTTGAAGTCCGATATCTGTGTTTATGTTAAAGTCAGATCATTTACCAGTGAAAATAGCTTTTGTCTAGCAACAAGGTCCGTTTTACTTTTGAATGACATATATAAGGTTAGGTTAGTTTTATTTCTGTAAGCGTGTCACCTGGAAAACGTGTACAACACGATTCGTGGTGCTTGTGCTGACAGTCAGATGGCACGTTGACAGGAATAAAACTAACCAAGCTACGATCAGATAAAAAATTCTTGTCAGAAAACTCAATAGCTATATGTATAGAGCTGGCCTGGTTATTTGATCCCAGGATCTCGATCCTTTTCCGAGGAAAAGGCTGCATCTTCTAATTTATTTATGGACAATACAAGATATGGCTCATAAGAAAGAGTTATACATTACAAGATTATTTTTACCAAAATTAGGTTTTTAGCCTCTCCGTGAATATGAACATAGAATCTTTTGTCTGATAAGATGTTTCATATTTTAATCGGTAATAAAGTTTTGGTTGGATTGGATGGGTACTAACTACTTGATATTCCTCACAAATCAACAATACTTCATATTATTAATTTACGGTTTCAAGGGACTATGGGGACTATACCATTCAGTGAGCACGGTTGTTACCTATATCACACAGTCAGCGGCTTAGTTTCAGATAGTCTATGAAGTGGTTTATACCTCTTCACTGCCAGCATTGGAAAGCCACTTACCATCAAACGGCATCAATTACTCGTCTGCTATCCTCAAATAAATAATAATAACAAAATTCAAACAAACAAACATATTATAAAAGTAACCAAAAACGTGAAAGACAAATGGTTTCAACACGACGTTATTTCAAAGTTTGCTGAAATTTGTTAATTTCTCTGTTATCAGAACGACTATGTCGCAAGTGTTATAGCTGGTGTCGCGTGCAACCAACTGTTGAGTTTAGAAAGAAAAATAGGGCGATTGCATAAAACTTAAAACGAGTCAAACGTTGGCTAATGTCCAATTTTATAATACATTCTTTTACATTTGTCGTCTGTTCATAAATAAAACAAATTAGTTAAGAGTACGCTATTGAAATTGTTACCGTCATCGGGATTTTCTCTCAAGCAATGATTAATTGTTTCGAGATTTTTATTTACAATAAAATTTGTTATTTCTCAGTACATTGGTCGTAATAGAGTAAGCAGCAATGTTATTATTGTTTTGTCTACGGTTCTTAAACACTTAATGAAAGGACGTTTGTCATTTCATTTGTTCATTTTAGTTGACCAATTGCTTAAGCTTGCTTACTTGATGGTAGGGCTTTGTACAAGACTATCTGGATAGGAACCACTAAACAGTGGTACCTACCCAGACTGTCTCACATCATATATTCTACCGCCAAATAGTAATATTTTTTATAGTTCTATTCCGGTTTGAAGGGTGAGTGAGCCATTGTAACTTAGTCCCCAAGGTTGGTGGTGTATTGGAGATGTAAGGAATGATTAAAATTTCTTACGGCGCCAATGTCCATGAGCAGTGGTAGCCACTTACCATCAGGTGGCCTATTTGCCAGTCCGCCTATTTCATAAAAAAAATTGAAAGTTATTTTAATTGTTAGTGATTAAAATTAGTTTACTAAAAGTTTATTATCTGCTAAACTTTATTCATTCCATTCCAAATTCATTTTATACATGTTCAACTTATATTGTGTTTAAAACATATATTATGTTTCATCAGTAATCTTTATCAACTAAAACTGAACCGTATGAACCTGCTATTTAATATAAGATTACTCTTAATTTGTAAATATATCCGACCCTGTTTTTGTTCACGTCGTGTTTAATTGTTATTATATCATAATATTGAGTAAGAATGCTAAAATTAGACATAAGTATTTCCTATGCTACATAACTATTAATAAAAAAAATCTCCTTATTAGGAAGTCATCGAAAAAGTTTTTTAATGTTTAATCTAAAATAGAACTTGAATGGAATAAACATGTTGACCGCAAAGATGAAGTCATCGCTCAATTATACTTCGAGCTTAAAAAGGGATTTTGATACACGCGTTTCGATGTTTTTATATAACGTGTTCTATAGTTAGAAGTCATTTATTCTGTGTCGTCACGTAATCAGGACGCAGGATTCCCGCACTCGATGGAATGCTACCGGAGATTACCATCGGATAAGATTAGTATTTACAGATACGTACTTAGTTCCTTATTCTACTACTATGCACCATTTTACTTCTATTTACTAAATGTTCAAGGCATGGTAAAAATAAAGAATGACGTAGGTTAATTAGTTTGTTATTTTAATGGTTTCTATATTACACATATTCAACTAAATATTTTAAATGTAAAAATATCAGCATTCGAAATAATGACAAACGTATAGGAGCTGTCACAACCACCAATTTTATTATTTTTGTGAATAAACGAAGACAGATTGCAGGTTAATATTGGAAGGATATTTTTTGCGAGACTAATGTTGATATCCTTGAAAAATTGATGCTACCATGCATAAACATTTTTGGATGAAACGATGCGTAATTATTGGGTCTGGATTTGGCTGACTTGTCTATATTTATTCCTTATGTTGTTTTTGCATGAGAATTGAGTGTAATGTAGTATATCCATTTTAGCTTTGACTATTTTTTTTAATCAAGTATTATATATAACTAATAATTGTGAAAACAGTACCTAATTGCATTCATTTCATTTTATTGGAGTATGGTATATTTGGATTTCAATTCCTACGATTATTGATAAAATCCTTATGTTTTTTTATATTCGTGCGTTATGTGTTAAAAGATAAGATCTTATGTAAAATATTGGACTTTTATTTATTTAAAAATATATAAGATAACGTAATAAGAAAGGTGTATATTATAAACATTATTAAATTCTATGTACGAATTATTTTGCTAAATGTATCTAAAGTGATTCAAAACCATACCATTAAGCTAACATCTTCCGGCCAAAGAGATGAAGGAGATTGCGAACTGACATGAATATTTAATGTTGTTTTTTGTTTCCAGAAGCAGTTTACTTAAACGCCAGTGAAATATTAAAAACTTCTGACTCACTCCTTCGTAACATTCAATTATATTTAAATAAAAGCACCAAGTCTCACTCGTTCGTCTCCGTAGAAGGATAATCTTGTTTAAATGGAACACTAATTATGGTTAGTAAAAACAATGTTTTATAGCGCAGTCAAACGTTCGAATCGGAGTCGACTGAGTCAGCTGTAATCGATACAGTGTAATTGCGGAGCATGTACTCGTATCGGGTGAGACAATGACGTTGGCCGGCAAACGTAGATCGTATCGTTCGCAGTTACATGCGTTTAAGTAATTGCGGGAACCGCCATTGTTAACTGGTCGACGCAAATTGGGCATTAGCGATAATTTATTGACTTTTAAATCAACTTGCATTGTCATTGCGACTATTTGAATATTTAGCGTGTGGGTTCGATAGGCTTTAATGATGGCAATTGTTCACCATCATTGACCGCGGTGCGCAGGTGCGCCCCGTCTGGCATCTTCACTTTATTCTATGGGAATCACAGATTTACATATCGAGTAATTGAATCAATTATATGCTTGTTATACTTCAGTGATTTTGATATTCTCAACATCATAATAATAAAACAATAAAAGCATTACCACTGTGATTATCTTATAAAACGCAAGAACGACCGACAAAGAAAATGCCTAAAGAAGAAGCAAATAATACTATAAAGAAATCTGACTTAAACAAAATAAAGTTTGCATTAGAACTGTAAGGACGAGATTGTCAATTTATGTAGAGTGACGTGAGACGGCGCCGGCCGGTTCAAAGGCACGTGCGTGCCCCCGAGAGCACCGCGGGCTGTTCAAAGCTTCTGCAGCTATCGGGCATCTGAGCATCCGAAGTGTAATGGCCTATGATCGTGGGCACCTCTGACGAGCCGACGTTGCTGGTGTGACGCGTATGGCGTGGGTTGCACCTATTTTGACACACATAACATGCAACTAGCGCGTGTGTTTACGTGACATTTTTATCGGGTTGCTTAGGTGCGTTGTTTAGGTGTACCTATGGCATTGACTTCGACTATCTTTGAGGAACTGATCTAATCGTGATGCTGTTCCCATGAAATTTCATTAGCGATAAAAAGATTCAATGTATGAACGTGTCCCTTAAACGCATTTAGTAATAATTGTAGAATGTTTAAGGACATTATTTTTTTATAAAAATAATTAATAATTAGGAATTTTACTAAATACTAAGTTTGAAATATGTTTTATTTGTAGGTCTTCGCATTTTTAAAAGAATATTTGCTTGATTAAAGTGTAAACATAAATCAAATATTTGAGAGCTTTGTTTATTGGCAGTTATTATTATTCAGAGCCCGTTATTGACAGAAAAAAAATCACCGCTATTTCGCCTGCTTTCATCGCCCAATCGAAGCGAGGATTTTATTGACCCCGCCCCTTTTCATACAATACCGACATCTAAGCGTAACAGAAATAGATGTACAGTACAAAATTCTTCATAGAAAAGTGTATATTATAATACTGGGTATATATTTTATCGGTATATAAAAGTAATACATACATTGAAATAAGATTATTGGAAATTCATCATCTGAAAGTAAGTGAGCTTTACTGTAAAGTAAAGCTTTTTTCAAATTACTTGTTTTTTATGAATTTCTAGTATCTGTTTCAAGACGTAATTTTTTTTTATTCGAATCGTAGAATATGAATTTTATATTTCCAATATTTTCTCAATATTCTTTCTGCTGGAGCACGAACATGCATTTAAAACAAAATTTATACATTTTAATGATATTCCAAGAACTTCTTAGATATATAAAAATGTAGAATAAAGTCTTTGACATATGTTCATAATGGCTATATAAGACAGAATAGTTTTTTATTAGAAAACCTGTATATCAAAGTCATAAGAGACATGTCTGTAAATAAATATATATAAAAATATTGAATAATTAAATATATTTTGCAAAATATTTATAAAGTATGTACAAAAATAACATTGAAACGAAATTCTGAAAGTACTATTTTCAACTTAAATTCTCATAGTAAAGTGCAATTTTCATATACATGTTTATATTTTACGTTCGGATTTCGTTTTGTGACTTTTGTGTGCTTGATTATTTAAATTTGCTAGAATCTTGAGACATTTTATAAGTCCCTAGTGAGATACAAAGTGAGATGCTTAGCTAATCGTCAATAACGATTTAATATCAGGTCTTTGCCTTTTTTTAAAAATAAAACGAGGTATGAAATAAAATTTATACATTTCGTGTTTATTGCACAGATAGTTGCACTACTTGTGTGTACGTTTTGGCATTTTGAACACGTTAACTACCTTTAAATTTTATATGAAGGTAAAAATTAAAACAGATGGTAATTAAAAAATAATTAAATTAAGTATATTAGATTTTAAATGCAAGAGCGAATTAGATTGCTTAGCTCGAAAACGTATTTTTTACTAATAATATAAATTTGAATAGTCTTTGACAGACGACAAAAGGAAGTTATAAATTATACTTTTTTTACTATGGATCTTGAAAACCAGTCCATCCAGTTAGTATGCTCGCTCTCGCACTAATAATGGAACATTAAAGGATGATATTTTGTATCCATACAATACTTAGTATCCAAAAATGAAAGTAAAAGATATTTTAGAGATAGTCAAAAACTTCATTTATTGCTTACAGTAATATAGTAAGTTGTCACCATCGACATTGCTGCCGTATGAATTATTAACTATTCCTTACCACAAGTTCGCCAACGACCTTGGGAAATAAAATGTTATGTCCATAGTTCCACTGGCGTTTTTTAATTATTTTTTTGGTATTTAAAATACTTCATCTAGATCTGGTTTCCATAACGTTCTCGATGCATGCACGATATCACATCAATTTACTAGTGTAAACAGTCTGCTGTTCTCTGCTAAGTAAACAAGAGGACAGGAATCTCCTCTTCAAAAAAGATTTGGAACTTATTCCTCCGTGGTTCACTAATTCGGCTGCTATATATACTTGATTTAAATTATCATCCGACTTAACTATTCAATATATTTTATTAACAAGTGAATTAAATGGAGAACTGTGTAAGTACGAGAGTGTAATTAATTTTATCAGAAAATATTTTGTTCCTTATTCTAATTTACTACTTAGTACTCTACTTAAATGAATTATGTTTTTATCAATTGATGGTGTCTTTCTCCTCATTACGTAAAAAATCTGCTTGAGATTTCTATAAGGAGCTGCGCATTCGTTTGTTTCGCAATTCGTGATTACATTATGTTTTCCGTTGTTTTGGGGGTCTCGCAATATTACGTGTTACTTGGTACATGCACATGGTATAGCCCAAAGATGATTAGAGAGATTTATGCCCAGTTTGCGCTAGGCTACTATCAAGCAATATTGTAATTGATTAAAAACCATTAACTGGGAATTGTGTGCAACTTGCTAATGATTACAGGTAATTTCTTACAGTTGGGTGCACCTAGTATTACATAAGGTGAAGGCTTTGGTTTTCAAATTATCTCGAAAATTACTAATGCGATGAATTACACAATTTTCATATATTGGTGGTAAGGACAAGCGCCCTCTATCTGTGATGGGTGCATTGTGCAAAAAGATTTGGCAAAGCTTGGCAGGCCAGTGATCTTCTTGAAGATGTTACTAGTTTGGTTCATTTAGCTATCGTTTACAAATTGATTACATTTGAAATTAGTCCAATCAAATATTTTCAGAGTGTACCTGTAACGAGTTTTTGTAACATATTATTGAAATTTGAATAGAAAAGAAAAGAATCTCTTATTAAAAGCGAGTAATGGGTTGTTATTAAATCCATTGATGATCTTAAATATAAATTAGAATGGTAATGTTTACTAATAACGGTCGGACTTGATAGCGTTTTGTCGTTAGCTCCGTCCGGTTAGAGATAACAATGTACAGAACGCTGACCAAAATTTTACAAGCTCGTTCACTCATAATGCTGACGTACGAAATTCTTCAATTAGTTCAGGCCAAATTCAAACAGAACATACGATATCTACATCTATCTTGATATTGGTTGCAATTAAATGAATAAATCATTTAATTATGTACCTTATCGATTATTTTTTTGTAAATTCAAATAAGGTAAAAATAAATTTCTTCATATGAATTTAAATACTGCAAATTTTTTTACTGTCATCATATTTAGCCACAATATAATACATTTGAATAGTTTTATTTAAAATCAGATGTAGATAATGTTACAGAAAGATCAGTTTATCCATCCTTTTTGTTTTTTGATAAAATGTACTAACTGTAGTTTTTGTAATAGAAAATCACTTGAAAGTTCCAGTTGTATTTTCCGAAGTGTAGTCAATAGTTATATTGAATGAAGTTGAATGAGGGAGAAGGAAGAAAAGGATGAATGAAGGCGGTACAACAATCGTCTGTAACCATGGCAATATGAATTTGTTTAAGAAGCACAAGCTCGAAGCGTCGTCTCGGAAATTTCCTATTTTTGTAGTCTGTAATTTTGTTTAAAATATGCATGCACCTTTTAGTGGCTTACCTCGGGCATTATATAAGGTAAAAAGGTGTACTAATTGCCATTTTTCGAGTACATATACTTTGATAATTTTCTTTTACATCAATTTTACATCAATATGTGAATTTTTATCACCCAATTATCAGATATATCGCCGTGTTCCGGTTTTAAGACTGAGTGAGCCAGTGTAGTTGTTGAGTCAGTAAACCAGGCACAGAGGACATGACTTTCTAGTGCTCAAGGTTGGCTAAGGAACATACTATACTTTTATTATAAGCCTTTGTAGTTTCTAGAATAAAATAAGAAAACGTATCTAACGTTACATTTTAGAAAGAAATAGTCTAGTCTAAAAATATTCGTAATGTAGTCAAAATTGTTGTTTTCCAGGTTGAGTGTTTGCTTAATAATGCTTATATATTATTGTTTTGACTTTTGCGGCAACAAATGACAAAAATCAATGAAGTGGAGATGTACGAAGGAGGATGTACTTCGCTTTGATTAGGCAAGATTTTCATAATAACTTTTCGCGATATAGCAAAATTATACCAAATAATAGTTCGTCATCATTCATTGACTTGTACATTTTAAGTGATAAAAGGACGACAGTTTGATATATTTATTAGTGTTATTTTAATGTGGCGTAAATTTTCCACAATTTAATAAGCACGCGTGATTCGGTATTTAGGACTATAATTAGGTAGATAATCTTATGTATCATGGCGGTTATATATCCTATTATATTATAATCATTTCGTGATCACGGGTTATATTATATCCGTTTGTTAGACATGAGCTTTATTTTCTGTATTATTTAAAAACAATATTTTGCCTTTAGCATTAGGTTAACTCGCCTTCGCGACCACTACATGTTATTTTTGTTAATGCAATATAATATTTTAGTATTATATAGTGTGTAAATATATACATATGTTAAGGTATTCTCGGAAACAAATGTTCCACACATTGCGACTACCTAGCTCTCTAGGTACGCTGTAAATATAAATCCATATAAAACTAAATAAACGTTAATGTATTTTTTATTTTTAGTATCAAAAAATCTTATATATAGTTATAACTGTTATGTACGTTTATAGCGAGGATATTTTATACAAATTATTTGCTTTAGTATCTTATTGTTCTTACTTAATTATTACAAAATAAAACAGGATGAATAAAACATGAATTATCAGCATATTATAAACAAGTTTAACTACATTTATGATACATTTTAGTAGTTTTATAGTCAGAGTATCTTTTATTATATTTTTTTTTACTCTAACCCAATCCAAATACTATGTTATTTATACAACGACAGCTTAGATTAACATAATTTAGGCTCACCATGGGTGGTTGGTGTAAAATAGAGGGCAAACAAGTCGTCGACGGAGGCGGTAGTGGAGGTGGCCGTGGCCGTCACTGGGGATGTGTGCGCAGGCAGTTGAGCGTAGGGCTGCGGCTGCGCAAGAGGTGGTTGCGGACCGCCGTAGTGCAACCCGCTCGGGCCTGCCTCTACAAGTAGTTGCATATGTGAGATGTCCACGAACTCGTCGCCGTCGCCGCGACCGCCTAGCTCCTCGTCCTCCGGCCGACGCATCGCGAACACCGAGAGCATCGCACGAGCGCATCCCCGTACCGCGCACTCCACACCACCATAAGCGGCACAGCCGCACACGCACACACTTCGGCACAGACACGCTTACACACAAACACAGCGATTTGCGCTTCGATGGACTACGCTGCAAAAGCGCGGTAAAACTAACTTATTTACTTAATGTCCTAAAGAAATTGACGTGATCACAGATCATTACGTATAGGAATCTACGAAAAGCGGTACGGTAATCACACTGAATGGTCACGAGCGTCTACTGATAAATGAACACAAATTTTGCACGCGTTGAGTGTCGTCGCGCCGAGAGCGCCACATCCTCGACTGAGGCGAGCACGAGTCGGCGAGGGCGTGCAGCACGCCGCCCCCGTTCGATGAGGCGCGGTGCCGCGGTCGTGGACCGCCGCGCGCCCTATCAATGGACGCTAGCCACCCGGTCGAGGTCGGCATTCATTCACGACGGCCGCGTTAATGGCGTTCGAGCCGGGTGCCCTCACAAAGCCGTCGTCGCCCACGTGCGCGAGAAAATGGCGCGGCGTCGCGACGACGAAGGGAGGCGCGCGAAAACTACCGGGCGCACAAGTGTAGTGATGGCGAAGATCATGCGGTGCACGCGCGAATACGCGTGGGCACGGAGGCTCGCCGCGTGCTCGCGCGTCACCGTGATTCCGTTCCTGCCTACCACCACTTTCTCCGCGCTGAATCATGCTCCGCTTTCGTACGCTACGCGGCGTGCTCGCTCGCTCCCGGAGACCGTTTTGGTTATGCTACAATTAGCTGCGTGCCACGCGCTCCCGTGACGTCGACGGCCCGGATGAGATAGTTGGGAAGTTACGTACATTGTATAAATCGGCATGGCGTTCGACTAAAAATATGTTTTCGGTCATATCCTCTACATCGCTGCATTTATGACACTGTGTTACGTAACATTCGACTACTTCCATAATTACAATATAATATCCTAGTTTATGAACACATTGCGTTACACTTAAGACTTATTGCTTAAACAGTCTTTGGATAAACTATTATCACACGCAGAAAACGATTATATCGTCTATTTCTATTTTCTTCTATCTATTTTTTTTTTCATTTAAATAATAATACACCACATGCGGATGTCTCACATAAGTGTATCAAATATAAACATGTTTAGATTTATTGTACGTTTTACATTAAATAGATTAAATATTTATCAGATGATGATTAATAAGCCCACACTTTTACCAAAATAACATTTTGTATATTTGATTTATAGAAGAGTAAAACATTAATAAAATGAACAGTTAACCTAGAAGTTTCTTTGCAGTAGTTAGCGAACAGAATTTCCTAATCATTAGACGCCGTATTAGACAGAAGGCGAAGGATGAGTGCCCTTCAGAAAGGTCGTGAACTGTTTAGGCGTTGCTATGGCAACCAACTGTTGATCCACGAGAGACGTAAATGTCAAAGAGCACAACGTGGGCGCCTCGATGCTTCTAGCGATTCACTGCGCTGACTCGCTACAAATTTTGTGCGTATAAATTTTAAATATTTTAATTTATGTTAATTTTCTATAAAAAAAATCTTAATTTAAAATATAAAAAAATAATTTATAAAATAATGAGTCAGAAATAAAAAATAAAAAAAAAGTCAAATAATTAACAATAATGAAGGAATAATACGAATAAGACGAAGTTAAAAAACGTTCCGACTCTCGCAGAATTTTAAGATGATGACGATCATTCCGATTATGTATACAACAACAAGACGAAACAAGGCGATTTTTCAACATAAATTTTACTAATCAGGTAAATTATAATTATTATAAATGCGAAAGTAACTCTGTCTATCTGTTTGTTACTTCATCAAGACTAAACCATTGAACCGATTATTATTAATTTTGAAATTAAGGTAGCCTAGGACCCAACCTAGACAGGGATATATTATAGTAGGTACATAAAATATAATATAATGTGTGGATTATTACAATTTATAATAACTAGTAGGTATATTATACAAGTTAAAATTTGTATGTTTGTTATTCAATTACGCTCTACTGTCGGACGAAATTTGAATTGACGTTTAGCGAAGCGACCGCTTATTAGCTGGTATCGTGATAAAAGGACGCAACATTTTTTTTGTTATTTGTTTTAACATGTCGCCTACTGAATATATCTAAATACTTTGGTAAATATACAAATGTATATTAACAGTATTCATAACAATAACAGGTATAAGACCAAAAAAAAACATTTAATTCGTCAAAAAGGAAATTGAGATAATAAGTAATTTAATTCATTTAGAATATTAAAATTCTGAATAATGGATCACCTAATGTGTTCAAGAACAGCCATATACAAAAACCAATTTATAAAATATTATCAATTAAACCATCTATATAGCACTATAACAATACAAAGAGTAGATAAACTGATGTTGAGTGTAGTATCTATCCAAGGGATTGCACAGGACTTCAATATTGGCGTTGGTAGAATTTTCCAGTGTATAAATCCAGTATACGATGTCTGAAAATATATTAAAATATTTAATTAATTGATATATATGCTAGAAAAGACTGAACATACTATGGTTTTGATCTCATGATTATTCCATCATAGTGTTTCGTGTTGTTGGATAGAGATGTGACTAATTTCATCCGACACATTTGTATTCTTTCATCACGAGATAGATAAGGACATAAAAAAATAATGGTCCATGCGTGGAATTGAACCCGAAATCTTCGCTTAGATTCACTTAGTATAACTAAACTCTCTATATTAAAATAATATTTTCTACATCAAACACCTTGGAAACGATGACGCCGGAAACAGCTAATATTAGATATATCGTGTACATTTATCTTTATATACTGGTAATTTTGACACGAATCTTCCATTTAATACAACAATGCGAATTATCGAACCGATGGTATATTTGCTTGTCATTTGGATTTAATTAGAGCGTTCCTATTTCAACGTTTTGTGTAACAAGCTCACTCGAGCAACAAGTAATGAACATGCATACGTAAATTGACACTTACACAATGTAAGCATGGATGTCAGCCGCATCACGATCGGGGGCGTGGTGACGCACTCGTCCCCACACTCTCGTCAGCATTCTGTCAACGACAGTGACGTACTTTGTCATAACTTCCTATTTAGATAATAAGGGCTGATAAATAAATATCCAATCCAATGAAATGCGCAACGAACACAAAATAATATATCGATATTTTTAGTTGACACCTTTGTTCACGTCATACGAATTAACAATACAACATAAACTTCGCTGAAACATATGGTTTTGATGACGTATAAGTAATAGAAATATTTTTTTAATTAGACGATTGAAAATATGAACATATTACTGTGCATTTCATTATTTTATTCGATTATTTGACTTGAATTTCCACGTCATTTTTATTCAGTATTTATTATAAAATATGTAATATTACTCAATGCTTAAATTTTCTATGATCTACCAACTGGAGATCTTAAAAATCAGAGGAAAATATTAATTGATTTGTATATGGTGCCCAAATGGTCTGCACTAAGCTCTACCACCGGGCAACTAAAACATAATTTCAAATCTTGCCACATGTGGAAATTAGTAACTACCGTTTTTCTTAATTTTTATTAAATATGAATTCAATGTATATAATCATAGTCACTTAAAATAAAATTGTCATCTTAATGAGATATTATTTAGACTGATGGCGATGTAGGAACATTATTTGAACTGATCCGCAACTTAGGACGCTGCGGGGGCGAATAGGAAGATTGACTTATAAGGTTGTGCCGCGAGGCTACGTCACCGTCCGATTAACTACCAAAGATTGTTGTTTAGCTTTCGGACAAAAAACATTTGCTCTCGACATCTACTTTTATAGACATATTGAAACTTGGACAGCCATTACCAAATTCGGTTTGGAAAATCGATTTCAAGTCGCCGAATTAGTCATAATTAAACATGTCTTGAATACATTACGAGTAACCAATTCAATCCAATTTAATAGATAAAATAAATTTGAATAAAATAAGGATCTAAAAAAGTATTGTAACAAGTGTGGGTGTAGATAAAATATTAGGTAAGCGGTAGAAAATGATTGACGTTTTTGAAATATAAAAGTTTTTTTTAACCTCAACCTACTGTTATTACAGCTATATAATATAATAGCAGCCTATGCAAAGCCTACCAACGTATAAGAAAATATGATAATGAATGGAGAGTGGAGAGAGAACACAATCTTAGGTCGCCTTTTTGGCAGTTCATTGACGGTCCAAGAATCTGTTATATTAATTACATTGCCAGTATTTATGCTTAAAAGTATATACATATACAATTACTTTTAAGTCCATTTGCTCGTGTGCCTTCGTTTAATAAATAAAAAAAAAACAGTCATAAAATATCAACACATCTTTATAAACATTTAGATTTACATCTTTATATTTTTTTACCTGTATACATATTATTTATATATCAAGAACGAGGACGAAAAGTGCAATCAGAGACATGCTACGGTACAGATAATAGGGTCATTTAATTTGTGCACGCAGATAATTAACAACGAGCGGTTACGATTACTCTCCACAATACAAGTGAAGCTGACTATCAGTTATTTTGACAGTGAACACGTGCAGTGGAAATTTTCTCCTGTTAATATTCGCCGCAATCATAGCTATGAATAAGTTATTACAAATGCAATAATACAGAAATTGTTCGCGTCGTAATGTTGTGTTTGAATGTAATTAGTGATGGTTGTCGAACTGATTTGAAATTCTATAAATGCATAGATTTTTTTTTAGAAATATTTTTATTTTTTTAGGTGTAATATAAAATTCAATAATCTAGATATTTGCGATTGATATATTTTTTTTTAAGTAAAGCTCTTGTTTACTTGTATTAAAAAAAGGATGGGTATAATTTTCCAATTTTGAAATTGGTGTTACTCAGGAGACAAGGGAAGCCTACACACACACATATATAAATATGGAAACCGCTTCCAAAATATAAAGTGTAAATATTTCAATAACCATAATTCAATATATGTATACTGTCTTTATAAACTTTTCTTTGAAGTATTCAAGAATGCATTTGTACTTGGCGGTAGGGTTTTGTACAAGCTCGTCAAGGTAGACCACCGATCTGATATTCTACTACCAAAAACCACTACTCAATTTTGGTTTGAAGGGTGAGTGAGCCAGTGTAACTACAGGTACAAGGACATAACATCTTAGTTTTCAAGGTTGGCGGCGCAGTGGCGATATAAGGAATGGTTAATATTTCTTGCAGCGCTATTGTCTTTGGGCGGTGGTGACCACTTACCACAAGGTGGTCCATTTGCCCGTCCGCCTACCTATATCTTAAAAAAAACAGAAATGTATTTCTTTATTTAGTTTATGTCTACAAACAGGGTTTGTTTAAGGCTTATTGTATTTGGTAAAAAATAGTTCTAACTATTCGATTTATTCATTAGATCAAAAAGCTCCGTTATAAATAAATGAAAGGTTGTATCGTCTAAACACTTTGAATAGTAAAATTTTCGATTACAATCACCGTTTCGCCGGACAAATCTGTTTTATAGACATAGAGATAGGCGGCGTTCGGCTAGAATAAAACAATAATAGAACAATCTGCATTCACTGCCGTTTGTAGAAGCAATTTGGTGTCATGCAAGGCAACAGGAAATGTTGTTGCAATTGCTTGCAAGGCTGGGGTTCGATTCTCGGCTGAGATAAATTGCTCGCCTGTCGATGGATCGCGTTCCGTATTAGAGCATACGTATTGAATACAAATGGCAATACACGTGCGGCGCTCTTCTAGGCTAGACTGCGTGCTCACACCAAACTACGAGTATACAATTATACCCACCTTCCACCGTGTTCAATTTTCGCTTATACATAGGCGGTTTTGATGAAACGTTTAGAAAACGCAATAAATTGTTCGAAAAAAATTATTGTTAGTAAATATACGCATGGTTGGTTTTGTGATCACTTGATTGTAATAGATTATAAAAAGTATAACATAGAATGAGACTATAATTGAAGATAATTGTATGAGAGTATAACAGAGAAATGAAAAATTATAGTTCAATACCAATAAATGTCAGCCTTGATTACAATTATATTTGAAGTACTTCGATAAGAATATGATAATAAATAAATGTGCTACAAGCATAACCTGCCTGCCATGTATTAATTAAATTTTCAATCTTAAATTTCAAAACGCGCTGTGTCTTCTTATTTAAGTTTTACGAATATTGGTTTAGTCGTTAATATAAGTTAGATAACACTAAAACATCTCCTTATTTATTCATATACATTCCCTTGAACAAGTTTTTCTTAAACATAATTGACGATCAACTAAATTTGGGCAATTGTGCAGGGTATCTTGCGCACAAGTATTTGCTTAAACGCATCACCTAGCTTTTCGTCGAATTTGACGGAAATTGGATTATGTCGAGCTATGAAGAGCTTTCTAGCTTCGAGCTGGTACTGAGAATATTTTGACAGAAAACCGGAACAACATGTATTCGTTCGACCCGGGATATGATGTAAATCATGTATGTATTAGATGTAAATCTGCCACATGTGTATTCAGCAACCCGTGCGTTATTCAGTAAGCGTGGTGGAATAAGCTCCAAACCGTCTACTTAAAAGAGAAAGTCTTAGCCCAGTAGTGGGATATTTAGAGGCTGTTACTTATTCTTTAATTCGCAGCCGTACACGCCACTAGAACAAGAGGCAGTTAATTATGCATTTAAAGTGAACTGGAATCACTTAATTACAACGTTGTAATGGAAAATAAATAAATATCATTTGTCATTACAAAGGGAGACACAAGAGATAGTTATTTTTGTTTCATTCAAGATTAAATTCTAAGAAATTTAATTTAAATGCAACTGCTTATTAATAAAGTTTCATTCAGAGCGCATGTATAAATTTACATAAGGAAGACATAACAATAAAGTTCGTTACCTCTCAAATAAAGACGATTGTCTTGGCTGCTACATCAGCTATGTAGTCTAAAGATTACATTTGTATTTTCAAATTAATTAAATCAGTAATTTTACTTTTTAATTTTTAACCAATTAGGAAAAGCGTGGGTACTAACATTGTGGCTATGTTTAGAATAACTTTGAATTTTATTAAATAAAATATAAATGTGCATCTATAATTTCATCTTAAAGGCTTATAACATTTATTTCAAAAATAAGAATCGCTTAATAATTTACTATAATTGAATAAATGATTGTATTTTTTAATTAGATTGCCAATTTAGTTTTCAAAAAAATAAATTTTATATTGTAATATAAAATAATCAGTTCATCCAATAAATAAATACAGACTCGCATTAATTAAATAAAAAACGATTAGTTTTAAAAATAATTAATTTATTCTAAAATCTACATATATTGTCTTAATCTAGTCCAAAATGTTGTTCTTATATGATATAACAAGAAATAACGTAAAAGTAACAATATCAATAACTATAAACTCCTATAAAAATAATCTTGGTGTAATAAATAAAAAAGTAAAACATTGGGATGGTCGCTACTGCGCGGCTCGAGTCAGATATGACGTTGATTTATAGCTTCAAATTGTGTATTTTTCATCGTCAATGATCTCTCGCCGTTTTGGCGTCGATAAGTGCCATTTAACACTTGATATAGTGTCGGTAATTTGTGTTTGAGATCCGCTTTTCCTTTTTCAATTAGCATTAAATTGGAATCGTGATGTAAGTACCGTAATTGCTTAAGGGTCGCTTTATTTTAAATATTTCAATGAAATCATGTTATCTCTGTTATTTATTGTTATACAAATAAGTTCAAGAGAATTTTTATCGCACGCATCACTCAAGTTTTATAGTAGTTTCGATATGGGAATGTTTAAATATATCTGTAAAGCAAGGTGCCCATTTAACATTGTAGTATAATATCAAAAATATATCGCTGATTGCCCTATTCCAATGAGAAATATCTTTGGCGTTCTAAAGTGCGAAGGTCAAGCCTGGGAGGTGCTAAGAGTAGGATGCGTAACTAGCTTAGTGTGCCCGGGGCCGTATTATAATTGTGGTGAAGTACTAACTCTCACAACAACTTCACAATACATGCAAATTCGAGAATCTGACTGTAGTAGGCGTGTGAAAATTATCGCTCATCGGTGAAAGCGTTGTATGATTGTTGTACTATTCATTTCCTTTAAAATGATAATTCTCACATCAAAACGAGGTTAAATAGATTATATGTTAGGCCATATTGTTAAGTTGGTATATTGTAAATGTCATATTTTTAGTTCACTAGGGCTTTGTGCAAGCTTATTCGGGTAAGCACCACCCACCCATCATACTCTACCGCTAAACAGCCTGTTCCGGTTTAGGTGATTAAGCCAGTATATATTCAGGCACGGTTTCTTAGTTCGCAAAGTTGTTGGTGCATTGGTATGAAGGAATGGTTAATCTTTCTGTAGCTCAGATGACCTATTTGCTAGTCTGTTAATTTATTACAAATGTAACTTGTTTCTGAAGTTATTCTGTGAGAACAAACGCAACTCATATCGATCGTTCATCGTCAGAAAGTTATATGCAAAATTGACTCTCATATGCATAACATTTAAAGGATACACGTATCAGAATATCGTATCACTGTAAGTAGCTTTTCGACATTTCATGAGTGAGATACGAAGCGATTTCTTACAGAATAGCGCGGTTATTATGAAAATGAAGAATATTTACATAAAAAAAACCTTTTAGTTTGTCATATTAATATTTTAATTCGTTTATTTAACACGACGTGACAACGGTAACACTCATATTATCTCCAAGTAGATTTTAAAACTATTTAATAGTTTATAAAACGATTAAGTGGAATGGTCATTAATACCTCGTGTTAAAATTGGAAAAAATAATATAATTTCTCGATAACTAATATTAGAAATCGATATGAAAACCAAAGAAAGGTCAAAGCAGGCGTTTAATATGATTATTAAAATGTATATTAGTACTAGCACCTACTGGGAAGCGACACATTAGAAAACAACTTACGGTATCATTTACATTTAAGTAACCTCAGCAATATAAACATGCTGAGTCTCCGTTGCAACGATCAACTGCAGCTTACTTGTGTCACAGTGTGCGTGCATACACATGAATACGCTTAAATACATATTAAGTTTCATTCTAATCGAATAGTAACCCATAGTGCTATGAATATTAAATAATCTCTTTTACATGTTTTTTTTTACAATTTAAATGTTAAGTAAATTAACAGTCTGTAAACGTCCTAATGCTGAATTAAAACCTTTTTCAGAGATAATCTTCGGAGTTTCTAATTGGTTTTTTATTTTTAAAACTCCAGTACCAATCTCCGTAACTCACTTCGTATCTCACTCGTGATATTTCGATGATTGTATACTATAAGTGTAATAATTATATTAGTCATTTTCGCTTTCTAACATTTCACGATCATGTCGTGCGGTGAGTTCCGAGTTTTATTACAGAATAGTTCACTGATAAAAAAATCAATATAAAAATTGCTCATAGTGTGACGATACGTCTAGTGACGTAGCTATGATTTTACGGTTTTAAGGTTTCGTAGCCAAATGGCAAAAACGGAACCCTTATAGATTCGTCTTGTCTGGCTGTCCGTCCGTCCGTATGTCACAGCCACTTTTTTCCGAAACTATAAGAACTATACTGTTGAAACTCAGACACAGAACTGAATCTCGAATGATATCGAGGTATCTAACATATTTTTTTTCTAAACTGAATAGTTTGGGCGAAAGACACTTTCAAAATCGTAAAATGTAACTTCTAAAATAAGAGAATGATAAAACCTAAAAATAATATATGATGTACATTACAATGTAAACTTCACCACCAAAATTGGTTTGAACAAGGTCTTGTAAGTAGTTTTTTTTTAATTTCATAAATCGTAAACCGCAATTTACCTTTCATTTAATCAACTCAAATATAAAAAACTTTCGTACTTGCTGCTACGGAATCCTTCATGGGCGAGTCCGACTCGCACTTGGCCGCTTTTTTATAGTTGTAATCTTTCAAATTTTATAAATGTTCGTTTAAATACATCATTAAAAAAAAATTGATAAAAGAACATAAGAATATAATGTGTAGTGGCTTGTTCGTGGTTCCACTCGCGTATTTTTAAAATTGATTACATTAAATTTCTCATAATGTTGTACGAATCACAAAAAATAAATTGTTGTGGAGTTTCGTTGTGGGTTAAGTCAGTCAGTTAATTAGGTCTTAACTAAAATCTCCCTAACAATAAAAATGTAGACACATGCATAAAATTAAATAACTATGACATAGCAGTTTGTAAATTTTAGCTCTAAAATCTGATTTTATCTAAATAATTTAATGCAAAAAATGTCGTAAATATAAGTAAAATATCTAAACCAGATAATGCTTCCAATGATAACAAAATACAAGTTAATCAAAGTTAGCGATTCGTTCTATAACTACGGTACTCGTACGATTGTACGTTGTACGAGAGAAAAGACGTATTATGAGTTCGAGTGCGCATGCGCCATCGTAATTCGTAAAGTACATCTATTTCGCCATTAAATATCAATCGAATACATTTTTAACCTCGCATAAGCATAATAACCTCGTTCATGAAGAGCGGCCAGTGCTAATAGATAACTTTATAATTAAAGGTTAATATCAATATGAAAAAAATAATTTATTTTTTCTGTTGAAATACCAATTTTACAGTTTTATTTTATGCTAAAATGGAAAATCGTAATGACCGGATACTTTTATCTTATTTTTATAACTGATTTCAATTACATAACAACTTTTACGAATGTGTATAAAAATTTAGCTTACCGTATTGTAACACAGAAGTGTTTATTTCGTCGTTAACAGTTGGAAAATTTTCAGTTGTGCTCTTCCCCGTTAACGTAAACAAAATTTACGATCGTTACTTCATAAAGAAGTTGTTTTGAAACGATACATTTTCCTTGCAAGTATTTATGTTTTGTGACGATATAGTAGACGTCTGTTGTCTGTTATATTCTCAAATCAGGGGGATTATTAATTGTTCTCGTGTTCCTACAAAGTTATAACCATAAAATAAATTAGTATTTTATAATAATAATAAATGTCACATAAATAATCTTATATATATATATATATGAGGTTACAATATAAGTATGACTATAATTAAATATTATTATTATCTTAGTACTATATTTAGATATGTCGCAAATAAATTATAGCTTCGTTGGTTCAGTGGCTGCATTCCCCAAGCTTATTACCCTGTTCGAATCAAAGAAAAGTTATCGGGGTTTTATGCCCAGGATTCCTCATTTAATCGAGACTAAGTTACATTTCAGAGCCGAATTTGAGTATATATAGTGTTTCATTAGTATATGTAATGTTTTTAAATAAAACGCTTCTGTCACTAGATAGTTTTTCTTCTGGAAAATGAATTGAGATATATTTATCTCTTTCGTTCTCGCAAACTTCTGTACTTATAATCTTTTTGTATTTTTTCTATGGTATATAAAACGAAACATACTATTTTTTAAACTTAGTTAAATTAGTATTTTTTTGGGCTTAGTTTACTCGATAGATATACAGACCAAATGTCGACCAAGATAAATATTTCTATGCTTATATATATTCTATGTTAAAATTCGTAATATTCTATTTCATATCTATAATTTGATTTATAACTTTAAGATGTATTCAGTGACTTAACATTATTTTGCCGACATCAACAAGGGAGAAGTGCATTCGGTGGTGATTTTTTTTATTATATTGTACGTATATAGCATTGACGGTTGTAAGCCTAGATACACAAAGTACATATGTTGGGGTCTAGTTAACATCAACTGTGACAATGAACGAAATAAGAAAGTGCGTTGGACAAGGCGCGATGACACTTGTTCTTTATAGCCGACGATGCTGTCCGCGCAGCTTGACTTTGTTTTTACGACACCATAACCTTCACTATTTATGGAGTGTATTTAGCATAGGTCCGCAACACAATTCCTTCCGAGGGGCGCAATACTTGTAAACGCACGACGGTGCGCGCGCGCTCGTGATCATTGTGTTCTGCGCGCGCGCCGCGTGGGACGCACCTACTGGTTATCGAACACAGTATCAATAAATTGCACTTGCGTCCGTCGTGTTGTGCAAATAAAAGAACCAGAGTACTACGTGTTATCGACGAAAGGTCTAAATAAATTCGAATATGTACTTATTTGTTGCTCACTTTCGTAGATATCATCATCGACCCTGAATCAAGCACAGAAAATAAAGTTTACTTTGATATATTTCAAATTGCGTTGCGATCGCGAGACGAAGGTTCGTTTGTTTTAAAATAATAACCGCACGAGTCGATCGTTTGGCGAGGATCCTTTAAAATTCTCGTCTCAATGTTTGCATGTTGTGATACTTTTATTTTTGTCGAGTAACAATCGAGTATCGAGGCCTAACGAGCAATTACGATTTGTCCGTACGTACGGTCGTCTGCGATGCAGACCGGGTATCAATTAAACGATCCTGTGAATCGAAACCTTGGCTGCGTTATGACTTATGAATATTCACATGCATCGAACGCTGGACACGCCCTCTCGCGGATCTGCTGAAGATAAAAGATGTCCAGGTGGCGGATTGAATAGCGCCCATTAGAAGCCATTATATGCCAATAAATAATGTGAGAGACGCTCAGACTATCGGTCCTTAGACCAAGACTGTGTCGTAATTCAACTTAATGTAATAGTTCTCTATAATAGTACAGTCTTTATACATTGTAAATTCTTCGAAGTAGTTAGTTCATACTAACAACAAAATATATACATATTATTTACATGCATAGCGAATCAAATATTTACAGTTTGCTGCACGAGTATTATTCCTTTCAATTTAAGTAGAATAATGTGAACATATAGTTCATATTATTTAATCATTCTAGTTTTGCTCATGTTTTTATCGAGAAATGCTAGATAAGTATATTTTTATATCGTATATACAGGACTACGGTTTTCATCGTCAAAAAGCTAACGATTTCGATAAAGAGTGTAAGTGAAAATGGAATTTTAATATTGATTGTGACATATTGAATATTGGTTCATATAATAATATATAATAACGTAACGTAAAATAACGTTCAGCAAGGACAATAGTAAACGCTCCACATAGAATACAATTTTAAAATTATATAAGTGCGTACTAGTAATTATTATTGTGTTAAAAATACATATATATGTGTAATTCATTTGTGATAACGTTATCCAAACGGATTACCCGAAGACGAAGACAAAAAAGGACATTCAAATAAAAAATATGACGTGATGAAGACTTACCAAAATCAAAAATTGATAATAAAATCGCTAAACCTGTGAGCTAATGACGTGAAAACGAACAATTGAACCATGTGTAAAGGCGAGGTGAGGTGAAGGAATCAAATTAAATGTTAAAATTGGTGTTGTTATAAAGGAGTGATAATAAATGTGAGGGTGGCTCGAACAGAACTTTGAATAAACTACCCAACGAATGTTCAAGAGCTAGAGGATTCAGTTGATTAATTTCACGATACCTCATATCGACCTATTGGACTAGGGGTCTCAAGTACTGCGTGTATTCATCAGGACAAGAGTTCGATCCCGAGTGGAACACATACAGTTTAAAATTTCATAGTTTTGTTTGACATTTTATAATTTCATTTTATGACATAGGCCTTCTTAATATTTTATTCACATTTATTATTATTATTGTTATAATTTTTTTTTTTTTTTTTTATTTAATTTAAAAAAAAGAAGACTTTTTTTTTTTAAAGATTTGTATGACTGGGTCCCATTTGTGGTCCCTTAGATTTGTATTGATTAATTTTGTTGAGTTTATTACTTAATTTTTGAATTTTATATAATTTTTTTAGGACTTTAGTCACGATTAATTATATATGTTTATTTATTTTACAATTATAAATAGGTTAAATGGCAATGTTATTATTTGTGTTCTGAAATAATTTGATCGTAGACGAATTCCATTATGATTATTGTGTATATATTTTTAAAACATGAGTTCCCCCTTTCTAAGGTTAACGTGTCCTCATTGCCCCAGCTCGGCGCGAACTTTTAATTCTCATGGGCTTAAAATACATATTGGGCACAAACATAAGGATGTGGCTCGTTTCCCTGCCGGCTCCGCTCTCGCGCGGCAGTCACTTCAACCCGACGACAACAGTATAAGTGCACCATCTCTAGGTTCACAGACTCCTATTAATGTCCTTGATAGTCTAGCGACACTCAGGAGATCTGTAAGGGTGCTAAAGCATATTCCTAAGGGAGTGAGGAACCTAGCAGCCGGTAGATTGTGCGACATTGTAAGAAGGTGTATTGAGACCAATGGAACAACAGATTGGTGTACACTGCTTACATTTTCTTATACTGCGCTTAAATTACCACTTCTGCACGGCTCGGGTAACCTTACGTCCAAAGTGAAGGCCAACATAACATCCCGTGGCGCACCCGATTATGTCGATGGAGATGTGTCCTATAGAGCGTCTTCAGTCCAAAAGGCGATCGAGTCAAAAGTGTTTGAGGGTGACTTGAGAGGGGCAGTGCGCTTGTTAATGTCTGATGATACAATTGCACCGCCTGGTCCCGAAACTCTAGCTTCCTTGACGTCCAAACATCCCTCACCATCGCGTCCAGTAGCTTTTCCTCTGGCGCCGGATCGATCCATTCAAATCTTAAAAGTCAAAAAGGAAGACGTAGTCCAGGCTCTGGGCAGTTTTCATAATGGTTCAGCGGGCGGTTTGGATGGTATTCGTCCAGTTCATTTAAAAGAACTGATCACGAATTCTGCAGGGGACAACGGGCAACGTTTGCTTGAATCTTTGGTTGATTTGTGTAACTTCCTTCTTAGTGGGAAATTAAATCCGGAAATTTGTCCATATATGTACGGGGCGAGTCTGTGCGCGCTATCAAAAAAAGATGGGGGCATTAGACCAATTGCAGTGGGGAGCATCTTCCGTCGTTTAGTGGCAAAGCTAGGGTGTCGCGCTATTAGAGAGGATATGGCCAAATACCTTCAGCCACACCAGTTGGGATTCGGAACCCAAATGGGATGTGAGGGAGCAATACACGCAACACGTGCATTTGTAACAGAGCCAGGGAACGCAGATTGTGTAGTGATAAAATTAGATCTTAAGAACGCGTTCAACTCAGTGGAAAGGGACGTACTCCTGAATGAAGTCAGTAGAAATATTCCTTCTCTTTATCCATTTCTTCAACAGGTTTATCAGTTCCCTTCTAAGCTCTTCTACGAGAATTCCCTTATACTCTCCCAAGTTGGTGCACAGCAGGGGGATCCGCTTGGACCACTTATTTTCAGCCTGGCAATCCACAAGGCAATCTTGTCTTTAAAATCTCCGCTTAATATATGGTACCTAGATGATGGTACTATTGGGGGAAAGCCAGAAGACGTGAGGCAAGATATCCTTACTTTGATTCCCCTCTTTAAAGACTTAGGGTTGGAGATTAACTCAGATAAGTGCGAGTTTTTTCAATGTGGAGCCAGCCCGTTTAATAAATTCTCTCTTTTCTCTTCCATTCTACCTGGCCTAAAGGAGCTGTCTCGTGATACCTTTAATCTTCTGGGTTCACCTATTTTTCCGGAAGCAGTTCCCGAGGCTATTGAAGTCGGGAGACGTCTTCTTTTACTTGCTCAGAACCGTCTCACTAAGATCTCTGCGCATGTAGCCTTGGTTCTGCTGAGAATGTGTTTTGCGGTACCACAGATTACCTATCTTTTAAGGACGTCTCCTGTCTGGTTGTTCCCTCAAGATATATCTTCCTTTGACAGCTCCTTAAAGTGTACGGTGGAAAACATCTTGAATGTGTCTTTGAATGATACCCAGTGGAGCCAAGCCTCTTTGCCTGTACGGTTTGGGGGTCTAGGTGTGCGACGAGTGAGGGATGTGTGTCTGCCTGCCTTTCTCGCATCGGCGCATGGGGCTGTTAGTCTGGTCTCTAAAATTTTATCGTACGATGGAGACAGGACTATCATACCTTTTGCTGCTGAGGGAGTAGCGGAGTGGAAGACGCTCTTCCCGAATGCACCTCTTCCTGAATTTCCAGAAAGGCAGCGTGCTTGGGACGATATGGGGTACAAGTCTGAGCTCGGCCGACTTGTCAGTGCTGCTAGTGGAGTGGATCTGGCCAGACTCAGAGCGGTGTCGAGGGCGGAGTCTGGAGCTTGGTTGCAGGCTTTGCCTTCACCTAACTTTGGGACTCTTCTCGACAGTGACTCTTTGCGTGTGGCTGTGGCTCTCCGCCTGGGCTGCGATGTTTGTCAACCACACCGATGCATCTGCGGGTCCATGGTGGGTGCCAACGGGCATCACGCATTGAGTTGCGGACGATGCTCGGGGAGATTTCCCCGACACCACGCTCTCAACGACATTGTCCGGAGAGCCTTGGTTTCGGCGAATGTCCCATGCGTCCTGGAACCACCGGGTCTCTGTCGCTCCGATGGCAAGAGACCAGATGGTTTGACACTGGTCCCATGGCAAAGGGGGAGGAGTTTGTTGTGGGATGCTACCTGTGTCAATACCTTTGCAGTATCTCACCTAGCTCATACAACACGGACGGCTGGGGCGGCTGCTGAGAGTGCGGCAGCGAAAAAGCGGGAGAAATATGCCCCCTTGTGTAAAAGATTTTTATTTGTGCCACTAGCGTTCGAGACGTCAGGATGTTGGGGGTCGGATGCCCTTGCTTTAATCAGGGAGATTGGCTATCGCCTTAGAGAGAGGGGATTTGACAGTCGCTCCGGGTCCTACCTGGCGCAGAGGTTGTCCATTGCCGTACAGCGTGGAAATGCAGCCTGCATTATGGGCAGCTTTGCGTCGGGTGGGAACCAGGAGAGACTATTTTAAATATGATTTTGTATAACAATTTTATATTATATTCATTTGATTTGATTTGATTACAAACATTATGTACGAATTTATTATATCATTCGATAAAAGCAATGTCGTTCTAATAAAAAAAAAAAATATTTAAGTAGGTATCTTCTTAATGTTGATATTTTATTCAAACAAATTTACTTTTCCGGTTATTATGAATATATCTGTAACATACGAACTATTTGAAAACATTCCCAATAAAAATGTTGAAACGATAATGTAATAAAATTTGATATTTTTCACATTGGCAACCCATTAGAGTGTAACTGAACACCGCCTTAGCAATGGAAGTTGTTATTTAACGTCAAAGCGAAGACAGGTCATTTCATTGTATGAGGATTATATTTATAACATGAATATCATGTTATTATGTTTCGTCAAGACAAAGTCTCAAGACGATAGCGGTCTTCATTAAAACGACTAGTGCCTCGGCACGGTATACATCGCCTTAAGCTGACCACATTGAATAAAAGCAATAGTTTCTCGCAAATCGTAACAATTTTTTACTTCTTTCAATTTTTGAAGTTGATTGTTTACAATAAATTCTACTAACACATTACGTGTTTCCACGAAATTTAAAACCCCTTAACTTTTAACTTTCCGAATTCCACGACCGCTCATCATTAGTTGTAACAGTGCGCTGGACATTTTCCGAAAATGTCCATATTTTATAGAATTAGCTTTTTAAAAAATTAATTTTATTTCTGAAATCTTATTTTAGATTTCTATATTAAAAATTTATAAGATTAGATTTCTATAATAGTTTTTTTTTGTTATAATAGAGCACTACCACGCCATATCGCGTTCGAGATTTGCAATAATATTATAATAACAAACAGTGTACAATTTTTTAAAAATATTTAATTAGTACAGCTTATACTATTATAAAGTCTTAATTCATAAAATATAAGGTTTGCTTGTTAATAATTTATATATTATTAACGTTCCTATCTCTGTTGCAAAATCGCCGTAATAACTTTAGGTGGTGTAATGGTTGAAATACGCCGTTGTTTTCTAGTAAACAATTTACTATATGGTTTATCATAATGTTAAATTGAAATTAGTATAAAAACTATGTGATCATTGCAATGCAATGCAACTTTATGTTTTTTATATACGGTTGTATATCCGAAGTCAATTAAGTAATAAAATCATATGATTATGTTTAGTATAAAACTATATTCATTTGATAGATAGTATCCACGTATCAGTATTCAAGTATCCGCATGAGACCCGAAACGGCCTAAAGGCTAGAACGCATGAATTTGAAATTAGCCGATTTATAAATACAAATCGTTTATTAAAAAAACATCAATAAATAAGGAATATTATTCGACCCAAGATAATACAATTGGTTAAAAAGCGTGTTGCCAAAATTTGATACATAAATTTTATTACATTTAAGTGACATTACTTTGTATTTCAAGTACTACTACTACTACTAGGTACTTGAATAAAGTTTAGTTGATTTTAATTTTAATTCTGAACTGAAACTTGTAGATTCAAGACAATGTTAATTGGCTTTTTAAATTTACATTAATCATCTTGTGCTCAGGGGTGAAATAAACGTAGTGAGTTTTCTACATGTGTCGGATAAAATTTTACTACATCTTGAAACCAACATTGGAGAAATAAGCTTCAATTCTTACAATAGCGTGTATGAAAGTGACGTCATAAAACAAACATAGTTCTAACTGGATAATGTTTTCACATGCTATGGAAAAATATAAAATTTATATATTAATTAAATTAATTTTAATAAATATAATGTACTTATGTCTAAACATTAATGAAATTAATGATATATTTTAACAACTATTGAGTATCTGTTACTAGTGCATAAACGGCTCATTAGCGAATAATTAATGTAGCAGGTTTTTGATTTTTAAATTCTTTTTTTTCATGCATTTAACTATACAAAGAACGAAAACATTTTCTTAGTGAGTGGGTGAACGAATTCGTCTGATCCTGCGTCAATCACGTTTTTTAAAGATAAATAATAATTGCTCTGAGCCTTTTACCCACGTTTTCTTGTCAAGAGATATTATTACAGATGTCCCACACTAATACCGCCCATTAAATTTGCTCCTTTGGCCTTTCGTAAGGATTCTCGAGAGCTTTTGAACTTTTTACGTAAAGTGGGTGTTTCGGAAAATTATGACATCTTAAATATTTTTTTGTGGCATTGGTTGTTATGAACCAGATCATTGTCAATGAGATTAATTAAATTTATACTAATTATATTCTATATTTAAATAATAAAATCATAGTTATGTATAATATTGTCACATCAAAATGTAATGAGTTTTATTAGGAGAAGAAAGATAAAGCCTAATGACAATAATTAGTTGTTGTGTTTGCTTTTGTTTTTTAGAGTATATTTTGAACTGATATTTGTCTTCGGTATATTAAACTCCTATTTACGTTTACTTTGGAGATTCGCCAGATTTCATGAAGTGTTTGAATATTTTTAGTTACCGAATAATCTTCTCGAAATTTAAGTTTCTATTATATTTTAACATTAGTTTTAATTGTTAAAAATAAATTGCATTAGATAATTCTAAAAGGAATAATTTAAAATTGTAGATCTATAAAACATTAAAATTGCTTTTTTAAATTGATGGATAGATTGATGATTAGTTAAATTATAACGATGGCGACGTATCACTAATTAATATAACGACATTAATGCGTATCGTGTGTCTATTAACCAAAAAGTAAATAAAAACTTATCAACGGATGATACGATTAATAAAAATGTTGTAATCGTTTGACTTGTGATCGAGTGCAATGACAGAGCCTGTCGTCCGCTCCCAATTAAACGCAGTAACACATGAAACCAGTTCCGGCGTCGACGCTAGCGCGGCCGTCGGTGATGTACGCAGATGCGGTCGCGCGCCCGAGTGCCTTCACTAATCGCACGCATTCATTTGAATCTATTTAGGTAAACGGGCGCGACGCCGCGCTCGCCACAGGAATGCGACGCTTGCGCTGCGGCAATTACGCATAGCGCGGTCGATAAGCCACTCTCATCTATACAACAACAAGTTGTATTTTCGGTGCGTTTTACCGATATGATAGACAATGATCTAAGATTACACCCTGACTAATACATAAACCGCATCGAAGCTAGTGCGGTGCGTATAAATTATGGAGTGCACTCGGAGATATTGTGTTTCACGTCCGGCGGCTTAGACATGGGCCGAGGATATCTGCGTGAAAAGGGCGAAATATTGCAGAAATTTCAAACTCGACAGGACAGCATTCGATTCGTCGTGGTGTAGGATTTCATTGCGCTATATCGCGTCCACTTCGCGGCCGATACAACGCTCATGAGCTTTTACAGCCATGCTTTACTAGGCGCGACGTTTATTGATAGCAATTTATTAATGTAATACGAATATAAAACAGCTTAAAGTTTTATATACGTTTGATATTTCATTAATTTCCCCTTAAGAATTTTATACTTTGTTCTGCAATCTTCTATTGCAGAAATAGAATTAATTGAAAACCTATAGGAATCTGTACATCTTATACGAATGGCTAATTTATTTTATTACGGTATATTTTTTGAAAATTATTTTAAATATTCATTACATTCTTTCGATTGAGATCGCTGTGGGTGTTTCGTCAAAATAAACTAAATCAAGAACACACTGCTTGTTTCTTTAATAGCTATGAATAAAATCAATAGGTATCTCCCCTATTAGGTAGACTAAAGTTTAAAGTCAGAAGAATAATTCATTTATTTAATGGAACGGTAAGAAAATAACTGTAGTCTATTTTATGTCAATGTTAATAGTAAATGTACGCTTTATTTGATTTAACTAGCTTTATATAAACGCATTTGCAGCGTCGTCAATATCGGCGGCTGGCGGGGATCGCTGGGAGATGCTATCCGGAGTATTGTTAATCCGGTAATTTGAATTTATTGCACCGTGAATAAATGGTGCGCTGGTTATCAGGAAACATATCGACACCGCACCCGTGTACTTAGTTCGCGCGTACCTACTTCAGATCATCCTGCCACATTGCCCCTTCGACATGCGAATGCACGCGACTAAATGATTACCCATACAGCACACCATTAAATCAAATAGCAGTAAAGGTCAATATATGAATTAAAACTGTATGCCAATACCCTAATGCATTATATATTCGTTTAAAAAGTAAAATTCTTTAATCTCGTTACATCGAATATTCCAATTACAAGGATGAATACTAACGCTGGGAAGTAGCTAATCTCGCGTATTCCTTGTTGGAGATGTGATTGTTTCTCCTTAACAGGCGAGCCGCTCTAATCGGAACATCCTCGGAGCCGGCCGTGTCCGTGCACTGGCGTTAATTAGACTCCTATTGCATTCTACTGTATAAAAGACATGAACAACTGGCGAGGTCAGATCGTTCCTGGACAAAACACAGGAAGAGTTCTATTATCTGGTTACATTACAAACTAAAACCTTCCCAGGGACGCGGCAACGGTACTATGTTTTAGCGGCCCGCGACCTGCCCGCTGTGGTGTGGACCGGCAATCAGGAATCATTATTTACGGACAGCTATTATCACCTCATGGCTTTTCTGGTTTATTATCGGCATTGCTCGTTATGTTGTCCTGAGACGGATAAATTATGCTATTAAGTTAGCAGATTGACAAAGTTATTTATGACAATAAGTGGGACCGAGTTGAGTGGCGAACCTGACTATATAAAATATTTAGTTTCTCCTTAATTTTGTAATAAAAAAAAAAAACTTAACGACGGTATACAATAGATACATAATTAACCAAGTACAACCTTGCGAGATAACGTTGTTCTATTCCTGACGATAAGTCATGTCTAATATGATTCCAATCTTAGTTTTGTGTAATTTTATAATTCACTTTGGTAAATATCATACATTGTGTTTATAAGCATTCAGATGATACAATGCGTAGTGTATTCGTATTATATAAAAGGCCATTTTCCTCCCCCTTCATCAACGTCGTCCAATTTTATAATCGTTTTTGATTAGATGAAACTCGATGTGTAGTGCTAGCCACTCAATTATATAACAGTTCTTACCTCGAATGTGATAATGGAAATAAAGGTTCTTTGTTTAGTATAAACTTGAGTATAAACTTGCCTTATTTTTTTATAATCGAGGTTGAAGTATATATAATCTATTCAATGGTTTCCCCGTGATATGCCCTAAGAGAAATAAAACCGGAATATTCTAAATAACAAATTTTACTTGCTGTTTGTGCGTAATAGTGTCATGTCAATTGTTTTAGTTTTAAATGAAAACGAAAGTAGCTACAGTAAAGTGAAGTAAGAGCCTGAAATTATAGAAAAAACTCGTCTCTTGAAGAAAAGATTCGGACCATGTTCAAGTAAGCTACACCAAATTGAGTTGGTGGATCACACGTGGCCACATTTCATACGACACGTTTCCTCACGATTTTTTCATTTGAGAGCACGTAATGAATTAACATAAATACCACTTTCTTCGGCGAAGATTCAGACACAAGTTCTCAATACATTAGAATTATTATGTGAATAAATTGTTGTCAAGGCCAGTATAATGTTTTCCGAATATATGTCGCATTTTATGTGTGAGAAGGATTAGATGTCAGACGTCGCGTCGCTGAGACTATGTCGGCCCTTTGTTAGTAGACGCCGTTTGTAATAAACATTCATATTTTGATATATTTATTAAACAGTTTGCAATGTTAGCTTATGTTATATATTGTTTGCTTTGACATTGGTAATAGATGAATTACATTATTAAAATTTTACTTATTTTTACATAATAATTATTTATATTTAGTGTCATAGAGATCTAAATTTAGTTCAATATTTGTATTCGTGCAAATGCATAGGTCGTAACGCCTTAACATACCTCTTTTTTTATCGTGGTTACTGGTTATTTATGTCAGCGTACCTACGTAAATAATTTAACTTCAATGGGGCTTTGCTGGAATTGATTCATATAATGCAAATGCATTCGGTTGTCAAGATAATTTTATAACGTTACACATTTCTAGCAATCCAAGAGTCTTCTTAGCTTAAAAATGGGAGAGTTCCTTAAAATGTCTGTTCTCAATTCAAATTTTCTATAAACCTAAATCTAAAAAACAGTTCATATCTTCCCAGTAGGAGTGAATAGCTGTGGGTATTTATCAAAGCCTAAATATTGGAAAGTTTATGATTCCTTCACTCGAATACTATTTATGGCATAAGGATGCCTGTTTGTGTGTATGTATCACTGTTTTTATTACCTTTGCGTAAGCTTTGGTAATCAAAACCTTCTGCTATAGAGAAAAAATGTTTGCTAACTTTCAGCTACATTGTTATATTATTTATTAATTGAATAGTTAAACATTTTGTTGACATAATTGTGCATTTTCGTTTCCACATGGTATACTTACGGTTACCTTAACGTGAACTACTGAATCGAAATTAATGCAATTTTCGCACGACCGTAAGTTGCGGTTATGTAAAAGTAATATATTATATTTATGATTAAATTGAAATTGAATATTCGCAGAAAAATAAACGTTTTCGAAGTATTTGGATTCTTATTATAAAACTATTTTTATCTATACAAAAAATCGCCGCTGTCATCATACCGTTTCTTTTTAAAAGGCTCGACAAAATGTTGACACCAGCACCGCACGCGCACATTTCTATCAGATAAATACATGTAAATAATTATTAAATATTATCGAATGTCAGATATGGTCGTTTAGGTGGCCGTTTCGTTATCTGTGTTATTTGTTGTTAACAGTTCCGCGGGGCGCTAGACGTGTTATCGAGTTGAGTTATGGCAACAAGAAGCGCTGGTATCCAGGGTTGCCATAGTTTTTCCAAAAGAGAAAAAATATGTCAAACTGAGAAAAGGGTATTGTTATAAACTCATTAGTAAAATATGAAATGTATATCTAATATTTAAAAGGGGCTGTTGAGATGCATCAGCAATGACCTCGATACTCAATTTATTTAATTTTAGTTCAATAGGAACGGAAGTTACTTGACAGCCCTGTGGGTACTTCGTCTCTGGTTTCAGCGCTGTCACTAGATAAAGCGTCTGCTGACTGCTCATCACGCTTATAATGTCCTCAGATACGATCTATAAAACCTTACGGATGCTGCTCTCTTAATGAGATAGTTTTGAAAAACGTATTTTTTTATTTCAAATCGGTACATTTGATATTCTTATATATATTTTTAAGAAAATATGAATGATCTAATATTATTACTAACATCTGAACATCTATTTTCACTTAAGTTAACGTTTTATATGGGTTTATTTTATCGCATTTATCTTAAGTCTCTACATAGTAATTTTCCTTTGCTGTCTTATAGATTACAAAATCAACTTATGCTTTAAATAACATACAATTATTATTTATTTACTGTAATAACTTTAATATAAACTTGACTTTATATGTTATCTATTTAGAAAGTCTCCAATAATATAATTTAATAAATATATAAAATAAATTAATTACATTCTTTAAAATAGTAATTATATATTCTTGGTAACAATGCGTATAATAAATTGACGTTTTTTTAATTTGTCTATATTTTATGACATACATACAATGTACAAGACAATAGGCATAAAAGTCCAATAGTTTTCATTCAAACTTCATGAACTGCTCTAAATTGTATGATATATAGTTCTGAACCTTTGTATATAACTGTACTAAAGATCTTGTGTGTTTCAACACATTACATACTCATATGTTGAATTTTAATTTAAGCAGAAGCTCTAACTAAAGTTCGTGTTCAAACATCAAAAATGACTATATACAAATTCTAGATATATCACAATCACAACAACAACTAGAAAAAGTTCATTCTCTTAAGGAATTAATTTTAATGAAGCTATAAAAACTGTCTTTAACTCATAAAAATTGTGAACTTCGATTCATCTCTTAGATGATGTGTTTGATGATGAAACCTTAGCACCGACATACCTATATTTAACATTAAAAATATTAAACCTTCATCTAATTTCACTCTCGTATGATTTAAAAATAATACTTTTTTATCCATTTTTTACCCACAAATAGACATCAAAACACATATTTCCATGTTTTAAACATTGAAAAATTCTTAGCAAATACTTCTGTTCCATTTCCAATTTCTGTGGAAAAGTAAATAATACATATCTAAATAAATGTCATCAAAAATGTTTAAAAAGGTTGTGCTAGTTTTTACTTTTCTTTTGTCTTGTCTAATATATGTTGTTAAAACTATTATAATAATAATTTACACTTACAATTTTGATTGAACTATGTAGTTTCAGTTTAGTAAACGAACATCATGGGTCCAAATCAGCAAGTATACTATTTTATGAGTTTATTTCGTGTTCATAAACTATCTTGCTCGACAGTTAAGGACATGACGAAATCGATATCGATTTCGTCACTAATCAAGGAGACGTGATGGATTAAGCTCCGAAACTTATTTTAAAGAGGAACCTTCTAACTAATCTAAAGGAAGAAGTAAGGAAGGAACGCCGTGATTGAAGTAAAAGCCCATAAATTTAGACCAGTGAGACATATATCTCAATGGTCTTACTTATACGTATACTTTTTATTAAATGTGTTTTCAAAATATTTTTGAAAATGATGTTGTTATTTTGTCACTTTAGTACTTTGATATTAGCTTAGCAAATATTTTTACGATAATTTCAATTTGACCTGATTTTTGCGAATGAATTATATACGAATGTCAATTGTCAATAAATTCGATTTAATTTGGGTTTTGGTTGAATAATAATTAAGTTACTGACTTAGCCGGTCGTATTTTGTTTATTACCGTGTTTAAAATATTACTTGAGCGCAATAAAATAAATCATTTTACATTCGAGATAAGCTTTTCTTCATTGTGCTGTTGAAATCGAAAACAGATTACAGCTAGCGAAATGGCAAAGATACGGGACATTTAATTAAATATGATATTACAAGCTTTGTTGAGTTTCGTACGGATATAGAGATAGTATATTAATGTATTTATTGATCTTTCATTTCTATTTACATTAAGATATATGTTTACATTTATGAAGACATATTCTATTTTTAAATCTGAATATTGTTATTTTTAACTTCAAGCTTCGGTTGCCTGTTTGATAAAGACTGACTAGATATTTGCCTTATACACATAAACTTGTCGTCACATCTTTCGATGGTTATCTGAAATGAAACAAAGTATTCATTTATTATTATAGGTTATTTGTTTCAATAAATGTCTGATCAAATACTAATATATATGTCGCCCAGCCGTCTTTATTTTATTAAGAACATAGTCATGTTTATCTTTAGAAAATAATTATTTAAAAATATTAGCACCAGAGATTTATTGTTTTGCAAATAAACATCAAAGCAACGTCAACTTACCGTTAAGCTACGTTTCTGAAGTCGGAGGTTAGACCTCCGACTTCAGAAACGTTGATAGAAGTCAGTTTTACTAATTCAGCTTCAATACAAACATAAATTGGTCACCTATTGCATCATTAACTGCAACCGACTTAAGACTATTCAGATTAAATGGAAATTATTTTATTAAAATTTAGACCGCCGTTTCAGAAATCCGAATTTTACTGCCTCACTAGCTTGAAGATTCTGTGTTGAGGTTGTTTCGTAAGCTGAAGTAAACTTTTAGAATTGCTACTGCCTACGTGTCCCTACTTCTCAAGGAGATATTAAGGAATACCTAATGAATAAAATATCTATGATGTATTTTGAATAATGAGCTAAATTCATAGTAAGTATAATTGGTTAAATCAGTATCGAACCAAGTGTACTCTCCACTCGTATTGTGCTACATTTGCAATAAAATCCACGTCTGTTTTCGTTATGCGTTTGATCAACTGTCATACAATATCAACGAAAATATTGATCTGAATAGTACAGTATGAGCAGAACTTGTTTTATTTTTATTTACAGAAACATTAATACTTGCCTTGATTTATCTATTAAAAATATTTACTGGTATGAAACTGTAAGGTATTATAGTATGAAACTATCATATCCACACTCTACCGTGATCGACGGCTAGAAGAATCGTGGCGTCAGTTTGGCGACTGATATTGTTTGATAAATATTAAGTAACACATGTGTATGTTTATGTATGAATGTGTATAATGTATATATGGGAACGTATGTGTATGTCTATATTAGTAATATTGTGTGCGTGTGTCATAGTGTGTTTGTATGAACTCTTTTATCTATAGCTTGATCGGAAGATTAAGCAATAATGTCACATCGTACGAGTGTGTATATTGTGATAAGTATTTCTGTATGTTTATTTTTTTGTATATGTGAACAACAAAAGCGGTTTCCATCTATCTATCTAATGATGTATTGTTTAACTTGTTAGAGTATCCATGCGAAGTCGGGGCGGGTTACTTGTTGCAAGCAGAAGTGAGACCACTGGACTTCGTTCCTATAGGATTGTATACAATCATTTTAGAGGACCGGTTTAGCCTCCACCATAAAGTGAATTATGATGCTTGATATAACGGTCCGACCACTGACATTGATATAAGCTGACGAATATTTTCAGACGTAAATCTGCTTTCACTGGTTGAGTTATGAACACAAACCTAATCTTACTCAAGGAGTAGGTATTACATAGGATATAATAAATAATTGTAATTTGAATGTTGACTTGTTCGATATATTTTACAACCTTGCTTATATACTGGCTGTCTTTGTTCAAATCCCAGGTTTGGTCAATACAAGTTATTGGATTTATCTCTGAAGAAATTTTCAGTAACCATCCAGAAGTAGGAAGTTGGCGATAATACACACTCTATTCTTTTTCCCGTTTTTTAAAAACCGTATTTCTTTAGCGGTATTCCGTAGCAAGAAACTCGAAACTCACCTCAGGATGTTATGTTAGAATGTTGTATAGGACATTGATCATAATAATTATACAATTTAAAGGATACACGTACTAGAATGACATACCAGTATAAGTCGATAGTCAACATATAAACGAGTGAAATACGAAATTAATTCTTACAGAATCGCATTGCTGATCTGTCTACGGTCGTGCCTTTCGTGAGGGAAGAAAAGAGAGTGCAACTGTGCTTTCGCCCACAGTAAGGCTTTTGCATGATTGCTGTAGTTACATGGGACAACTTACCCATCGAACAAGACCACAGTTATTATTTAATAAATGTCAGTGTAGTTGTTTGGCGGTAGAATATCCAAAGAGTGGTTGTTGTGACATACATTTTTAAAATTCTTCTACTGGGACGCATCGAACCAAATCCTATCAATTGAAGTTTAGACGTACTAGAAGCTATCGAAAGAAACAGAAACGATAATACTTAATATTGTTGTGTTTCGATTTGAAGGCTGAGTGAGCATGTGTACCTACAGGCACAAGGGAGATCACATCTCAGTAAGTAAGCTTGGTGGGGCATTGGTTACATAAGAAATGATTAAAATTTCATTCGGGACCAATGTCTATGAGTAGATGTGAACATTTACCCTTCGGAGTCTCATTTGATAATTTTGTAACGATGGAACAATATTCAGAATAATCTACTATTATTACTACTACCATAAAAATCCTCGACTACAATCATGACATGACGTTTATTTGCCTGTATCGTCTAGCAGGTGATGGTGGACCTGTTCTAATACAGCCGAACTCCGACGAAATTTAATTTAATTCAATGACATATTATTGCTAGAGTGGACGTCTGTTTTTTTTCATATATTTTTTTCGATTACTTGAAAATTTAATATACTTTGACAAACTTCCGTCCTATACGTCCTTAATATAGATACATTGTTAAATATAACTTGTTTATTTTAAGAAGACAATAAAGTTAATCTACATTTGGGAAAAAAAGTTTAAAACTTGTGGTTTTTTTTTAATATGTCATGTTAAACTGAACATAATTCATATTTATTTATGTTTGCAGTATATATACAATCTAGTGTATGTATCAAAATAAAAAGCTGGGTAAGTACGAGTCGAACTCGCGCACTGAGGTTCCGTACCACCACAAAATACTGATTTAACGGTTTTTTGGATATTTTCCTATACTTGTGCTACAAGGTATTGTTTCTTGCCAAATTTCATATTTCTAGGTCAACATGAAGTACCCCAATAGGCTTTGATTTCCTTTACGAATGTATGGAAAAAAGGACTCTATATCTTTTGCGTATTGTGATTGCGCAAACTTAGAGATTATATTTTTTCACAACTTTAAGAGACCGCAGACCGCAGAGTTGGTACTAATTTCAACTTTATTACAGAGGGATAACGAAGTGATCTTATAAGTATTCCTTTTTTCATTTAGAAGTACGGAACTCTAAAATTAGCTTTGTGAATTATAATAATCGCACCTATTTAAAGCTACATATATAATAATAGCACTTTCTGAAAATATTTCAATTCTGTTTATTTCGTGTATAAATATACTATTATTAATAAAACAAATATTTTAGCGTTTATCATTGGATTTAAGGTGTAAAATAAACGCATCATGGTTGTCACGAAACAACGTTGCCAGCGATGTTATTATGAGTATTTGAAAGGTCGCTAAATATAAACTATTTTAGAAACTTGACTAGTTGCGCCAACTTTAAAAATAATTTGCTATCTAATTACTTGGTAGGTAATTTTTTAGAGCGCTTAGTGAAAAAGTTAAACTTAAAATAAAATCATGTAAATATTTAATAAAAAAAATGTTTTTTTTTTAAATATTTATTTTCTAGGTAGTGGTAGTTTCTTTATATTATGAAAAATATAAATAATAGTAAAAAAAAATCAGCATAACGTTTAATATTTAAACAAAAGTTATGATCCGTAACAGTAATGATGTGGCAACCCTAATATTATATATGGTTTATTTACATTCATTACATCTCGAGTTTAGGCGATGCAAGTTTCCTTACGTTGCATGATATACTGAAGTCACAATTATGTTTCGCGTGTTTCCGTTCAATGGTTCATTCTTGTTTGACAAGCGAATGCAATTGCTATCTGACCCTTTCGGATTGTCGGTATTGTTGTTTGGATATATTATTTATTAAATATATTTTTTTGTATGAGCCCTTGTTAGTTGTCATTTGAAACGAATTTATTAGAAGCTAGAATACGTCAATCACGAAGATTGTGAATTTCAAACGGATGATTTATTTGTCAAGTACTTCATTTGTGTTCATCAGTCAATCAAGAATCAAATTCAGCCACAAATGTATCCATCAACTGATATTGGAGCAGCTTGGTGTAATAAGCTCCAAACCTATCCTTAGATCCAGGTCATGCTTCGTGATATAATAAACTTTGAGAAATCACTTCTTTAATTTTTCATTGATTGATGAATATAAATTAATGTTTAGGTTTTAGTTTATATGACGAGAATTTGTCTACAGTTCGTCAAAACGTAAGCACCGATGACATTCGATTAATACCTAGATGGTTAATGAATAATGATTCAATTCTAGCCCTAAGTTAAAAGTTAATTAATACCTTTTTCAAAACAAACAAAATACCTAAAATGGATTTTTTTACCTGAAATATAATATAAATATAGATTGATTAATCCTCGTTACATACCTTATTGCCATTTAAATAACATAAATTAAAAAATAAGAATCCAACTGCAATTCTCCTATCGCTATACAATCTCACTGAAGGTAAAATAAATGTATGCTTATAAATTTGAATAGACCGCAATACTTGTACTGTTTGATTTGTAATAGCAGGTAATATTCTTAGCGGGGTGTTATTAGCCACTTGCTAGCGCTGCCGGCGGCTTTACTTGATCTGAATCCATTTTCTTTTAAGAACAGAAAATGATATTGCATCGATCGGCGACCACAGCAAAAACACTTGCAAAATACAAGTTAGTGAATTAGCTTTAGATAAGTATCGGTGTAAAATAGAGCACGTTTTACCGGAAAGCTATCAGTCATCTACTAGTGGTCTGATAGGTCGAACAGATACGCAGTAAGCGTTGTGTTTTAACGCGGTGAAGTACGCCCGGCGCTGGCTACTGATCGGCTGTCATCAGCACAAAGTTATCACTTCTATAACGTCTCCGATATGGCACTTTTAGTGCAGCAACAAATGAAGCGGTTGCATTAAAACTTGTCCGGTGCATATCTAAGCGTAATTAATAGCAGGAGATAAGTCGTGGAGAGCGTCTGCGATACCTCCGTAAGGTCGGACGTAATCGAGGCTGTCGGGAGCGCCGCCACCGGCGACCGGCCCGGCCGCTATATTAATAACCGTCAGCCGATATCGGTGGCCGCACCAAATGGGAAATTAAAAGGCTTTCAGGGGATCCGCTCATTAAACTGATTTGTGGTGCTCAGCTTAGCGGCCGCGCATGAAACTATTAAACAACTATTGTAATCGTCTCTGCCGGACACGAGATTCATTTATGCCTTCATTTATCGAACTTTGAGTCGTTAGTTTGACACTATCTTCTAACCAGAAAACTTATTTATGTTTAATCTGCCGAATTATTGTTTGAAGAGGAGTTTGATCAGAATATCGATGCGGACTTGAGAACATATTTGTTTTCATGTCGTTTTGTCACAACACAGTGTAAGACAAACCGGTGTTACAGTTATCGAGTTGTCTTACAAATAATACAATATTGTAAGCTTGTATGACAAGATTGCAGAATGTATGGACATAACTGACCTAGTACTTACAATATCTGAATTTAACGACGGCTAAAGTTTTAATAGAGACATTTAAACAGTAGAAAAAAATTTAAAAAAATCTCACTTGAGATTGTGCACATGAAACATTGATTGTTAATAGTTATATTTGTAGCGTTTTGATACGATACTTAAAACATTCCTTAATAAAGGCACACTGAGTTTGTATATTATATGAGTTATGATATATTTCCGTCTTATAAATTCCAACGTCCGGTGTGGCAGATACCGTTGCAAGTCTCGGGGCGGTGCTTAAAGAAGGTAATCGCGCAATTTGTGCCGTCATTGTTCTAAAGTAGCGTTGGTCGTATATCAGTGCGGCAGACGGGGCCAATTGATATAAACGAGCGCGTGTCACGTCTAAATATAATATTAGGAATCACGGCGCGAGCCAGGATATATTAATTTGGAGTGCCTGCTGCATGATGTAGCATATTGTTAAGGTATGCGCCGGTTAAAGCGTGTCCGAGTCGGATAGATAAGCACTGGCCGGTTGCTATAATACAGATTATGTATCCAACGCGTACGAGTACAGTAACAACAGATTAAAAATTGTCAAGTATAATGAAACTTTTTTTTTGTATAATACTTATTTATTGTATTGATAAAATAAAGATGCGTTGTTAATGCAGTTTTAAGATAATGACCAATTTCGAATACAGGAAGATTTATTGTTACTACCGATAAAATTGATTATTAAATACAATATACGTAAATCACACTCAACGTCTTCATCGGCGAGGCCTTCAGCGGGTCGCTGGCGCTGGATATCATATCTTACGTCGGATAAATTTTATAGCTTTCGGTGGGCCCCTGCTCTTTTGAAATAAGATTAAATGATTTACGAATGAGGTCAGAGAGGCAGTGAGGTCGGCCAACTTCGCGTCACGGCGTCAATCGCCACGCGCGCGGCACACGACACTTGCCCGCCGCTGTCGTGCCGTGAGAGGCCATTTCCTCTTTTGACCACTTTAATGTACTGTTTCACTTTAAACTATTTTACAATTGTATGAACGTACACTAAAAAATATTTCATAATATGTTTTCATATTAATATGTGAATATAGAATAGGGTCGTATTGTTATTTTAGTATTTTTTAATATCTAATATTCAAAGGGTATTTAAAAGTACAGGTATATAAAAACTGTCGCATTTCTGGAAAAATCGGTAACATTTCAATGACTTGCGATAGCTTATTTAAATAACTAGTAAGTAATATTTAATAAAACAATTTGTTGATATATTTACATATATAAAGATAGAAGCAAAAAAACACTAAGTAAAATTGCCGAAAAAATATAATCAATTGAAGTAATGACTAATTAACTTTAACTCACCGTGTCATATATCAGGCAAGCATTTTAACTGTGGTATAGGAGAAGGATCTCAGGTATAATTTACTGCGAATTTAACATGACGCGAAGGGAACTGGAGAAGCTTCTTCGACTCTCGACTACAATTTACCAGAAAATTCTCACTTACTTCGATCATATTACACGACGCCTGCCTAGTTAATTCTTCAAGGTTATAGTCCTAATCAACGTGGATCCATGCATCTGGAGATCATTATCTAGCCCTTGGTCGGACCAGGCTAAAACAACAGGCAGAATACAAAGTTATACCCAACAGAGTTACCAAGGCACTCACGAACACGGGCTTCAATTGTTAAGAATACCAAGGAGAAGATTTTTTAAATGTATTTAATATTTTAGAAACTTATAAGTTACTTAAAATTATTTTTAATTTTTTAGAGTTATAAAGACAAGCCAAAATCTGAGATTTTTAATGATTTATTCCTTCCGTCTACCTTTTTTTATAAATGATTCTACAATTTATACTCTGCTCATGTAACTGGTACTAAAACGCATAAACTTGTAAAATGAACATAAATTAATGGATATCTCACAATAACGTAGGTCATTCCTAATGCTATCTTATAATAAATTAGAATAACCAGGTCCTGCGTCTTGTGGTATCAACTTGTTCTCGGGCAATGTTTTTGAACAATCTGTGTTTAGATATTTAAATGTACCTCTCATATTTCTTACGCTTTCTGCGTTTGTATATATTTTGTCATGGTTTTGAAACGATAATAATAACTTTTAACCTTAGAATTTAAATGAGTACTATATTTAGTATTTAAATAACATGGGTAAATTTATTAGTAAATCGTTTTGAAATACTGTTGTTATTAAAATTTACCTTAATCATAGTCTGAACGATTTCGGTCACAGCGATGTAGAATATTTAACTGTGCAGGAGATGTTATAATGAACAAGACTGCGTTAACACAAGTGCAATCTCCTCAATCTCATAACCCTATGAAATACATAGAAATTTGTCGCGATCGGCGTGAGTTCAGGCGCAAGACCAATGACTTTACCTAGGTACGTGAATGATACGACTGTCATCTAGTGTCTCATGTCATTCGGTTTTGAATCCAGGAACTCGGAATCTACAGTCCTATTAGCTAACCATTACATCAACGAGGTATTCAATAAACAAAGACCAAGACCTGCTTAGCTACACTTTGCGGCTTAAAATAATTTTACATGCCTGTTTGATACTAGTGTCAAATTCGTGGTTACAATTTTCTGGGATAACAGCGTATTAAGGATAGAATCAGTATACTAATATTCCTTTATAAAAGGGGTCACATCAAAAAGAACGTTTTTTGAGACCGAGTTTGGTAGCTATTAATATTCAAACATACATGTTTTTAAGCTCTGTAATATGAGAATTGATATAGATTACAAGCCAAGATATACTTCAAATATTCGGATAATATTAATAGTCCCCCTCATTTAATATTGTTCATAGCTCGCATAACTTCATTATTAGCTCAATTGAATAAACTGTGATAGGAACGCCGAGGCGCTCTGCAAGTTGATTGCTCAAATTTCCTCTTCAACTATCACAAAGATATGGTGAATTTCTAATTGGATAAACGTGTCGTTTCCTATTTAAAGGCGACGGCGGGTAAAACGTTTCCATTTAAACGTGACCTCTAATAGTTTGTTTGTGTCCCCCTGTGACGTCGGTAAATGATGGGTCGAGGGAGGAAAGAAAGGCCAAATTACGCAGGTACTATATACGTAAGCACGCGCGCCGTCATTCGGAGTAATGGTCCATCGCTGCCCAAGGCTGCTCAATGACTGCTTAATGAACTCATTTTATTTGTTTATGTTACGCGGGAGATAGATATTATAATTAATATTTGGACCATTTTTTTGTACCAAAACATACTTGGTACTTGATTAGATTTGTTTATGTTTTTTTTTCAATTTTTACTGCGACATAGAAATGTGTTGTGAGACGGCGTGTCGTAAATCAAGCGGCGATGGGCGGGCGATAGCGCTTCCGTGCGCGACGTGCGCGCGCGTCGCTTCAGTAGTGCCATACACACACGCACAACACATCACCCATACTTTTCCTAGAATTCAAATTTTATTCCTCTCAAACATTATTAATCATACCGGCTTAACTCAACTGGCTCTATCATTAAAGTTAAAATTGACCAAATCTGACATTTGATTAAGAGAATATTCAGCGTTATTGGCTTTCTTAATTGTGTATTTTTGTAATAAATACGTTCAAATTATATATCTTGAATCCAAATCATAGAATGAGTAGCATTTTTTTTATTAACTAATCGAAAAAAATATCTTATGCGTAACGGTATAAAGACGATAGATTCGATACAAAATTAAAATTGTTAGAATACTGATTTTAGTTCTTAATGCGAATTCGATACAATTATATCCAAAAGTTAAATTAATGTTAAATTGATATCTCTATCTTTTAATATATTCATGTTTATAATATAATATACTAATAAAATGGCCATTGAGTTGAATTATGAGTAGAGGAGAGTTTTAATTATGTACGAATTTATTGAGGTTATTTTCATTGCTTAATGTATAGTGCTACCTTGTATGAGCCTTCATGGCCCAGTGGTTACGAGACGTGAATCTTCACCGATGATTCTGAGTTCAAGCCCAGGGCGAGCAACACTGGATTCATATACTTAATTTTTGTTTATAATTTATCTTGTGCTCGGCGGTGAAATAAAACATTGCGATGAAACCTTCACGTGCCGGGTGAGAATCTGCCATGTCCTCGAAACCTTTAACATTAACAGGCTGTTACAGTACTGTTACTGCCTTGTTAGAGATGATTAGGCCAATTACAAGCGATAAAAAATATAATTTCTTTGTCATTCAGTGAATGGAATAGTCTTTTCTGAAGTGCACTAATTTTTAGATTGTTTTTGTTCAGTTGTGTACGAAAACATCGCCTGGATGTTTTCATAAGAAAAACCACATGTACTTATGTGTAATATTTATATTATAATTAAATAGTGTGGTGGAAACGTTATCAGGAGAGGAGACCAGTGACCAGCAGTCCCTAAAGGAGCTTGTCATGTTTCTAATTAATAATTATTTTATGTGTTAATTATCAATGTTTTGACCACTATAGTTTATCTTTTATACCAATCTATTCTGACTAAAGATTTGTTTTTAACGGTATCTTTTTTGATATATGACGTAACTACGTAATGGGTTAGCTCTTCAATGTTATTTTATTGCTTATTACTGATATCTTTCTTGGCGTTTGAATCGACACTATCCACTAATTAAATAAAGTATTAAATACCGTCTGCGAGAGGCTATTATTTTTTACGATCTCCATCAGAGACAAGGATTATCGCTAGGATGAGCGATATCATATATTTATCATTCCATTAAGAATATAAGATACAAATATTCTCTCTGTAAAACTGTCAGATCAAAACTGGATTATAAACATATTGAAACGACGAGCCGGTAGCGAAATGATATGATAGTAAGGAGGAATTCGCAGAATTTTAGTATAAGGTTTTGAACTCTATAACAGCTTTTAAATCAAAATATATCCTAATATCAACATAAGATTTCAGTTCAATAAATATTATATAATTAATATTTATTATAATTATATTTTAAAAAAATGAGCGAGTCGTACACTATCGGATGTAATGTGTAATAAATGACATCTCACGTTGGTAATAAGTAAACATTAACATTATATCCTCTTCGAAAACGTGTTGCTACCTTCTGTTGCGCGCACTCATTGGTCAAATCAAATAGGACGCGTTTCCCTGGCTTTCTGTTAAACAATTATTATCCCATTTCAAGTAATCAATATCGCAGATATGTAAGAGAAAAGACGTAAAAAATGTAATCACAAAGTTTGTATGGTTATTTCAATGAAGCGTCGATAGAGGTAGTCGGTAGCTGGCAGTATGATACAATTCGATCCACTTTATTTTATCCATTGAAATATACTTTTCTATACGTGAAGATGGCTTTCGGTACGACGGCTGAACACTTAAATTTACAGGTACAAATACAACAGTGAAATTAGTTGTAAAGGCCACTTGCGAATTAATCTCTAATTTCATAACCTAATAATAAATAAACCAATTAGTTTTAGCTGATATTGAGAATGAGAGTTGTTTTAAGTCGGACGCACAAGGAGACCGTCCGAGCGTGTGGCGAATAGTTCAAGACCACCGGGGCAGTGTGGTGCTTTACTTACGATTTATTGTTATAAAAATAATGTATCATCGGCGGCGAGCACAATGGCCGTAACAGGCTCGCTCGTGTGTTGCATTAACGGTCGCGCGAGCCAAGAGCTCGATTACATGTAGTTCAGCTGCTTTTAGCGGGAAGTAGTATAGTGTATTGTATTGTATTATAACAAAATATATTTCTTTAAGGACAATGTAATTCATATTAAATTTTATTTAGTTATTTTATTTTGGCAGGCATAGTAGGAAATATACCACTTGATGGCGATTGGTCACCACCGCCCATAGACACTAAGAAATATGTATATATAATTATATATGATTGCTAACTCAGCTATAACAAAAGTTTGTAGCGCTTTGACGATGTATGGGATGGTTATTACGTAAACTTGAGACAGATGTCATATCTATGTACTCGTATATGTATATATTTCTTATGGCTTATACGCAAGCTATGCATTGATAGTCATTCAGCCTCTATAGATCTGTCCATATTATCCTAAATACCATTTATTTCAAGATATTGGGATTTTATTAGGCATTTGATATTCATATTTCTCTGTTGATTTATGTGCTGTTAAATTGCTCATAATCTCGAAGCTGGCTTGAGAATTGCAAATCTGATACGAAACCGCAATTAAATTCTATTAACAGTTCTCGAGCAACGTGTAATTAAGCGACAACGTAGGTATGCCTGAAATATTTCTCATTCTTATTTGAAGGGGCAGAACCGGAGTGAAGTTATGAAGTTTTGTTGCAATAATTATACAGTGCGAATCGTTGAACGACCGGGCGACTACACTCTTGTATAAAATAGTGTCGCGCGACAATATTAAAGCGCTGTCCACTCGCTTTGATTGCAGGTGCTCGCCCGTCCCCTACCTACATTACACGTTCCTGTTATGAGACATCTCGATTAACTATGCATACGCTACACGTGAAGATATTGAGACTATAGTAATTACAAAACTTGTCAACCGTAGATTGATCAGTGATATTATATGCGGGACCGGTTACAAATTAATTCATGTTAAAAATAAAAGATGAGGGTTTCAACTCTGGTTGCGTTGTAGATGTAACCGGTATGACGAATGGGTAGCGGTGTGATGTACGTATGCAAGTGTTAGCAGTCTCCGGCGATAACGCAGGCAGTTAATCAAGCTACCGCGGCTGAGTTTGATTGCGAATGATAAATAGAGTTTATAAAAGCCGCTGTGAACTATACTATACGAAGAAATAGGAAAATGATGTAAGCATACAATTACTGAGAAATATCTTAAAGCAAAGATTAATTATTGAGTTAAAATTGATGACTTTTCGTATTACGAACCATTATAGATAAAAGCGACGCCACATAAATAATATATATTTTTGCATGTTTTTCAATGATCAAACATTAAAATGTTGAGTTTCATAAATTTAAAAATAATTACATTCATTTGAATATGATTGTTCATACATATTAAAAGCATCGCTATATGAATACGCTTTGTTTATTAAAATATATTTATTACTAACTTCGTGATCGGGTCGGCTCCATTGATGTCGCTAATTAATTGGGAACACTACCGAGCACGTCGGTTCAACGTGCTGATTTATAGTGGATGAAATGTTTCTGGAGCTATGAGGGGCTCGTGTCATTAATTTTGTTAATTATTATACGCTGACGCTTAGTTTCCACTATTGCGGCATACAACTGTATGTTACAAAAGCAGTAAATGAGAAATAGCCAAGCGACATCTATCATGCATTTTATGCGTTGAAGTTGTAATAACGACTTATAGGTCATGTGCTATTGAAAAATAAATGAGTTCAATTTACACGGTTGTCTTTTTACCGTCGTATAACCTTACGTATTTCAAACTGGCTGTTTATACTAACTTTATTTTAATTTTGTAATATATGATTTCCAAAAAGGTTTTATTATGTTAATAAGAATAATGTGAATGATAAAACGTTTTTTTTTTTTCGGACGTAAAGTGGCGTATGTGCTGTGTACCGTTATGTAATGGTTGTGCATAATGGAATTTAAATAAAAAATGTTTTCTTTATATCAGTCAGGCATTGTTGTGCGACGGTAACGGTGGCCACACGCGCGCCATGCCTCCACTTGCTTTATGACTTGTCCATTATATTACATTTTATATGTCACGACCTATGACTTACTGAATTTATTAATATATTAAGGCTTTTAAATAAAAAAAACTTAGTGAATTACTTACTTTATTTTTCTCTATACATAATATTTAACAAAAACAGTATATAATTATTGTAAAAATATATATAAAATTCAGGAATTAGTAAAAAGGATATTTAAAATGTAATTGAAAACAAAAAAAAAACATGATTCGAAAAAACAAGCTTATTTGGTTGCCTCGTCCGACAGTCGTGTTTAGAAAATAAACTGTCTCAATCAAAGTCGTTGGCTGTAAAGGGTCTTCGATCAGATCGGCCACACGTAACGATACTTACCTGTTCTAGATCATTGTTCACTCTTTAAATTTGTTTATTTTGATAAGAGTTACTTGAGCTTACGTACTACTAAAACGTATGAAATGTATCGTATCGCGCACTATACACCATTCACTTTGTTAAAAGATTTGATTGTTTTCTTTGAAAAGACATTTATCATTTATTTTATCAAATCATAAGTGCATTGTGTTATGGTTAAAGATTGTTTCGTGGCCGTGCCCATAGGTGATCTAGGTCAATTGTAAACTTAAATGGAAACACCATTATCTGAATACTGTAGTAGAATGACGTAACTGTATAGACAAGTAAATGCCATTGGCGACCATCATTACCTATTTTGTTCGATAGTTGATATCATTAATAGTTACCTTAATGATACCTACATAATGTTATATCTAATCTATGAATGTTATATCGAAATAAATTACTATGACACAGAAATTACTTTTGAAATTTAATAATGTTTTATGAAAATATAGTTTTACAACATTAATGATTTAATATTATCATGTAAACATGATTTCTCAGTCAACTATAAGAACATTATGTATAACAAATAGTAATTATGCTTGTTATAAGTGTTTAGCGGCGGTACGCGGCGGTTCACGGCGGTCACGAGGACCGGCGCGTCGTTGCATACGACGCTACTAATACGGCTCGCGCGCACTCACGACCCGCCATTACCCAATAAAATTAATTTCACTTAATAATCGATTACCGATTATTGGTTATAATCGATTATCGATTATTGGTATAATCGTATAGTTTCGGCTCGTGATGGATCGGCGGCGCGGACCCCCCGCGCGGTACGCCGCACGCTTCGTTTGCGAACACGATCTGTCGGCGAGCTGTACAGTACTCGCCGGCTACAGTAGGCTTTCTATATTATACTTAGTTTTAATTAAACAAAAGCTACACACACCTACATTTTATATAGTTACGATTCATTTCAATTCGTCGGCTTCTTTTAATAGAATATTTATGTTGAAGAGGCTGTAGTGTAGCAATTACAACTTATAAATATTACATTTATAATGATTATATTATAATTCACTTGTAATAAAAAATCGTATATGTCACTAGTTAATGTTTTATTTTTCGTTGAACGTTTTCTTATGATGAAATATTCTTCAAAATATTTATATCGAATGAAATTTTACCACATGTGAATTTACCAACCCGCATTGGAGCAGAGTGGGCTCCGAACCTTCTCCTCAAAAGGAAGAGGTGGCTTTAGTCCACCAGTGGGATATTTAATTACTGACTTATACTTTTTATTGAATACCAGCCTTGCTCCAGCGATGAGCTATTATTTACTTGAGCAGAGACGAAATAATATAAAGAAAAAAGGAAAGTTTCAATAGACATCAATCAATGCTTTCAATTCACGACAATAATTTAAAAAGTACTAAATTACATTAATTAAAACTCTATAGCCTCTATAACTAGAAGAGAAGTTATTTAATGCAACAACATAGCTGTTTCGAAGTTTTGGCTCATCTAGTACTCGATAATGTGTATAATTTATATGGAAATTGCTAATAGCTTATCGCCGTGTAGTCGAGCATTGTAAAATAAGACGGTCGTGTCATAGTGGCAATACTAATTGCAGATCAGGAGATGTTCACATAAATATAATCCGCTGTGAGCGGCTCCGGTCATTTGTAGTGCGGCGGACGGTTGTCATGTAGTCATATTAATATCGATGAATAAGAAATTCGTTATGGATGGGTTACAAGGCTGGCTATTACTGCACCGATCAGACGCTGCCTCGCAGGCAGGCTACCACACTCTACTTTCCGTATGCATATGTTACCCGGCCATGGATGATTAGTTGTTGTAATATAAAATTCGTATATTACTTTCAATTAATTTTAAATCGAGTATATTAAAAAACAATCGCGAGAAATTAAATTACTACAGATCATATATGTAAATAGGGTTTAGACTTGTAAATTGTAGTTATAAAGGAATGGCGATGTCCTGTGCTTTCAGTAGGCGATAGCTTAAACTCAATATAATAGTCAGTATTGTAAGAGTCGATTTGTTGTTTTTTGGTATTACGCACATATATATATATAATATTAGCAAATGCCAAAAGGGTTTATCTAAGTAGGGTTGGCATCAAAAAGCGGTCCGTAAAAGTCTACCAAATCATTTTGTTTAAATGTTATAGAACGTTGACCCCTAATAACTGGGACAAGGGCAAGAGAATGATGATATATGAATAGATACATAGTATAGATTCAATTGAAATATACAATTGTGTGAATGAATGAATGAATGAATGAATATCGGGTGTACGGGGTATGCGGATATTGCAAATATGTTAACATTTACAATTTCCGCATAGTAAGTAATACGCACGGTTACGCTCAGATGTATGCGTAATTTCTGCAAGCATTAATTTAAACTTTACGTTTTTTGTATGTGTGGGTCAAACACTTCAACTAAATTTTAAGCCAGTTTCATTCAATTGGTTGAGCTCTGCTCATCATAAAATTTAATTTAAATTTAAACATATTTTTTTCGTAGAATTTTAATTTATTCTGTATAAGCTTTTACTTAAAAAAATGTTACCAATGTGCAATATCCAAACTAACTATTCGTTACGTTTTTTTATTACATATCCTAAATTATTTTGGTATAAGCCGTACAAATATCGCGTAAGATGGATTTTATGTAAATTGCGTTTAATTGGGTAGGCTTGTAAATTAATAATTTAATGAGTTTGACCCTCCGTTTGATCTCATAATGCACGGGAAGACGTATCGACCTCATTAAGACGCGAGACATGGTTTCTTAATGGACATTGGACTTTACATTTTTGTTTGGTGATATTTTGTTTGACTTAAGTTTATCGCGATCTCGCAATCTGTAATTTCCAATTCCAATTTTAATTTTGTATCAGGAAATATTCACACCGGCGTGATAAAGTCAATACTGCAATATTTTGCGTTGATGTGTTTTAGCTTAAAAGTTGAGGGAGTCAGTGTAAATGCAGGGCAAAAGGAGCATAACATTTTATTGGGCAAGATTGTTGATGGTGTTTGAAAAAATTTTAGATGCAAGAATAAGATAGGTGGAGCGCGTCGAACAAACAAGTGAAGCCAAATTACGATGTTTATATTTGTGTATATATACAAAATTTTCAATGTGTTTGTGTAGTTGTTGTTGTTAGTATAGTATGAAAAATACTCCCAGTAAGACATTTTATTAACGTTTTATGGTATGATTAAAAAAAAACTTTAATTCTTTCGGTGGTGCTCTTAGTTGGCCTCTGGTCCGGGAACATATCCACAAGTTGTGTTAATTATGTCAAAAGTAAAAATCCCATTGGATAATGGGATTTTACTTGAAGAACGCTTGACTTGTTTAACAAAAGTAAAATCCCATTGGATAATGAGATTTTACTTTTTTTTTTCTTTAAATACCAATAAAAAGTCATTCGAAAATGTTACGGAAATATATTTTGACGAACTATAAAATTCGATATCCTTTTTTTAAAATTCAATTATGTGTTTCATATTATTTTAAACGTATGACATGATTAAAACTTCTTTAGACTGTAAGCAGACGTCCACTCCCGATAGCGGCCAGCGAACACTGCGGAGTGCGGACGGAATGATATTACTTTGATGTTTGGTAATACATTCGCTGACCAACAAGTTGTGCATCTTAATTTTATTTCAATATGCTTAATATTTCGTGCAGTGCCATTGTTTGATCAGAACAAGACTTTTCTCAGCTATTGATATTAGTGCCATTACGGGGACTGGGAATTTGTGCTTTGTTTACAAGATTTTGTATTAGAATTATCATAATAAATAAAAAAGTTGTTTGTATTTTTCCTTAAATGGCCTGAGCTTGCAATTATTCTATGAGTGAAGCTGGTATTTTATGAATGACACGCGTGAACATATATAATGCACTTGAATATAAATATCTTACATAATATTTTGACATGTGTATTTTATTGATATAACATTATTGTTATTATTATTTATTTGACGATAAAATGGTATATAAATATATATATCTATATACCATATTAGGTAACTTGTAACTGACAATTAATATTATTAAATTAGATGCAATTCATAAAAAGAATGAATATTCAACATGTATCAGTATAGTTATCAAATTTAGTTTATAAAATATACGATATAATATGACGCATCCCACAAATTTCTATTCAAACATACCAATAGATCGACACTTTTAATTTTAATAGTCGTCTATAAACCCTACGACGGATTTAGTTTCATGACGTTCCTAGTAACGAATCAAATGTAAGGTCACTTTCACCAGATGACTATCTAACTATTTAAAACGCGGTAAAATATTCTTTTAATGACCACCCTAAATGTATTTTATTGGACACGAGGAGCTGAGAGGTTCGACTTCGCTTTCAAATGACACAGATTAAAAATTGTACATACATTTACGTTTATAACCTCTTAACATTTTTTTATTTTACATTTAAATTAATAGAGCACAAACAAAAGTCTCGGCTAATATTAGATGCAACTCTATTTATAAGTTTTAAATAGCAAACGATAGAATAAAAAATAATTTATTTTTAAAATTTTATTATTGTAATGGTCGTAAAAATGTCAGCTTTATATATTATTATTAGAACAACTGAAGTTTTACGACCGCACGTAGTTAGTTATTTTAAACTATTGCCAAATTTCGATTATAAATTTCACGATTTATGCGTGACGTTATGTTGTTGCTCGGAGTAATTGAGTGTATATTAACATTTAATAGCCCGGTGCGATATTGCTTGTTTGAAATATTAGTGATCCAATCGAGTCGGATAAGTAATTCTTCGCCTGCAGCGAGCTACATACATTTGTAGACTTTTCAATGTAGTTAATAGCATCCCTAATGCGCTTATTAGACTGCCCGTCTCATTTTATTTACAAAAAAATAAAATAATTACACTGTAATATTCAGAGTTAATGGTCTTCGTGATATATTTATAGCTTTAATGTCGGTGCATGTACGAGAGCACAGACGACATTATATATTAATACGAACATATTTTTTTTCGATAAATATTCATGAGCGATAGAGGCATTGCGATACATTACAAGGGCTATAAGTCAACGAAACGCAGCACGGGCCGGCGCTGGCGCCGTTCGGCGCGCGCTGCATACGCTGCGCTATCCGCGCTCTATATCATTCACGGACGTTTCGTCTCGTCTAGCGACATGTCGACACAGTGCGACTTCGTATATTTATGACGTTTTTATTCGTTTACACTGTCCACACATAGTTTAACTGTCGTAACCGTGAAATTATTGTTTTAGCGGTCTATTCGTTGTTAGAGTCATTACGATATGTACTTAAAATATGTTTTTATTACTTTAAGGATACATTTTAAATTGTAACGATTGTTATTTATTTATACGAGAGTGTAATGTGGTATGAAAATAAACCAAACACGGGTTTAGAGTCAAGTCATGAATATAATGCTTGGTCGTGGCGTGAGCGGCACGCGCCCTCCACCCACATTATACATGTGTAGTAAAAGTGATCGACTCTTTTACGAACAAAGTTTACTTGGCTTTTATTTTTAGTACAAAAATGTCTTGGTATGCTTGTTATTTTTATTACACTAATGATTCAAAAGCACTTTAAATAATTTACGAAATAATTTTGATCGCGTAGGAGATACTTTTGTAGAATGAATAGACTCAATATTTTTGTTAATTATTCTATAATTAAAAATAATTTTATTCGAGATAAAAATACAATAAATTTAAATTAAGTATTGAAAACAATATAACATACCAAATTTACCTCAAGAGGAGTCTTTGCCCAGCAGTGGGAAATTTAAGGTCTGTTTCTTTTTATGTAAAAAATGCCATATAAACAATATTCATAGTCCACAGACACAAAGTCCCGACAACGTTGCAGTTGTTGAGGTCACGAGCTGATCTGGGTATCCTCATAATTCGAATATTTATGATTTTTTAACAGATACTTGTATTCTGTCTGTTCTTAAATAATTGTATAGTTCAAAATTAACATGATTAAAAATTTAATAGAAATAAATATATATATATATATATATATATATTATAGGGATTAAAAAAAATCATTTCATTTCTTTTTTGTAAATATAAAAAAACACAATTTTAAATGTTGCCAGGTACAAGGTAATTCTATTACAAGATGATCAGATCAGTTGCATCCTGCCCACACGCTTACATTCGTTACGGTTGCACCTCTGAATCGACTACCGTAAGTCAAGCTAAGACTACCGACATAGGATTTATTACTGGATTGTTAAAGGCAGCTAATAATAAATGTATATAAATGATTTATAAGATTAAGACAATTAAAGAATTAAGTTTAGAAGCGGTGGTTTCGGATTGGTTATCTGTTGTATTATAGCAATTAATGATACCAAAAGTGAATCTAGTCGATCCTATAAGTAGTGATCATTTTCTTGGTGGAAGGACTTTTGGTGGTCATTTGGGTAGCTAGCTCCAAAGTATTAATTAGTCTTCCGCCAAACTTATACTTTGAAGCAAGATGGTAATTACAGAATTACATTTTTAGGGAATTAATTATTTAAATATATTTTTATTGGTTCGCTGCGAGGTTCGTTCCCTATAAGCTTACTAGGTAGGCTTCCTTCAAAGTGCTAATAACAGTTAATAATGACTATAAGAGTGATTAAATAGAGTGCATATATGTATTATCGCCTCTAGAACTTTCACTGTTTTCATAAAACGGAAATATAGAACATTTTAATAAATCACAACTACATTCTACAAATATTTAAGTATCTCAATTGTTTCTTTCCCGTTTAAATTGAAGATTTATGTTGAATAATAATATGAGTTTTATTTTGACTCAAAATTGAACTCACAATAAAATTCAGAAAACTAGCTATTCGCTTGCTAAATACCGAGCAAGAAAGGTGTGATCGCAAATAAATAATTATAACATAAAATTACTTATTGTCTTTAATTATAATTCAAAACGTAACGTCCTCGAAGTAAAGTGCAGTAGTGAAAAATAGAATGTTGTGCAGCTTGTGTGACTAAGATAATAAGAAAAGGCCATAACATATTGTATGTAATGTAATAGGAATAGTTAATATATATGATACCGTAAAATTGTAAACATATATAACGGATATTATAATCTATTCCGCGCAAAATTGGAAACTATCGAAGTATTCGGGATATATTGAAGTGCTGTGCAATTAGTGCTAGATCTTGAGATTAACCAGCACATTCGAAATATAAAATTAATTAGCATGTTCAATATTAAATTATGTCCAATAAAATAATAAATATAATTATTTCGAGCCTACGTATTGGATGCGACCGGTGTTTGATTACATGTTACGAAATTAATGATTTCATATTATTCCATCTCAAATTTTATAACACTTTGATTATATTCCTAATAGAGTTAAACGTTTACAAAATAATTCATTAAAATTTTATAATACATTTTTAACTTTAGTAAGTGTTGAAATCTATTTAAGTTATTATATCGGTCTGGTATTACTTATTCGTAATTTACTCTATTCAATTTGAAGTGATGTGACATTTACGGTTTTTTAACTGTCAAAATAACTGGAAGTTTTTTTATAGTGTATCGTTTTGATATTATTTGATATTTAATGATGATGATATTTTTCAGACCAATTTCGGATACAACGTCCATTCTCAAAGGAGACAAGTCGAGACACAAGTGTGTGCACAAACACACGTACACTTTCTGTTTCCTCAGTTTATTAGGTAAGCAATCCGAAGCCGGGGACGATTCAGGTCCAGAAACGACGACTTTTACGTGCTTTCTAAGTCATGATTGATAAACTTTGCCAACTTTAAAATTCTTCTGAGAGATTCTTGATAGTAAAACTCAATACGCCCGTCACGGGAATTGAGCCCAGTCGTATGGATCTGTAACCTTATATCTAGTAGCCACTAGACTCATGAGACAGTTGCTATTAAGATAGTAAGATGAAACACGTGCAAATTTCTTAGCGATGTCTTATTTTTATGTTATAGGTTTCAAACGAGAAGGAGGCTCACCTAATGGAAAGTGACTACCATCGCCCAAGGACATATGCAACACTGGTAGACTTGTTGGAGCGTTGCCAACCTATGAGAAATGTCTAGACCTTTCCTTTAATCTACATATTTCTATTGGGTTCCTAAGTCATATCGGTTCGGAAGTTGTAGATTTTCGGACATCTAGTTGGCGCAGATGACATTTTGAATTCTGACTCGATATCCGAAGTCTTCCCTGATAAGTATGTAATAAACAAAAATAAAGCGAAAGAAATTGTACTGGTGCTAGTCCGAATTTGAATCCTCCACCTTGGGATCTCCACGTGTTATACCACAAGCCCAATAACCAATAGGGGATCATTTGATTATGTTAGAGAGCGATCGTAAACTAAGTTATCTTGTAAGAATAAATTATTCTTCGACGTTTTCGTCCTATCACCGCTAGGTCGCCGGAAAGCCGTTACGTTAAATCGGTTATGATAATTACATGCATCTCCTTAATAAATATGAATTCGGGTTTAGTTTTCGGCTACAGAACGAATGACCCGTGTGTCGGACTCATGAATATTTAATATTTACAAATTATTAATCCAACACTTATCCCTGTCGCCCTGGACGCATTCCTCTGTACACCGTGATAGCAACCATCGACATGTGACTTGAATATTATCGATACCGCCGTCATTGCTTTTGAAGGCTTTACGGAGATTAGAGAAAGTGCTCTTTTTTAAAAAAAATCACTACACATTCACAACGTTATTTTTTTTCGTTATACATGCTAAATTTTATGGCAAAGAGGTCCATTACAAGATTTAATTGGTGATAGGGGTTTTCCGGAGACAATCTGGTAGATATTCTATATGAACCAGATTGTCTTCCGTGCTTGGTAGTGAATTGGCGATGTATGTTTTTGGTAGTGGTGACCATACACTAGGTCATTGAGCCCCAGCTATAAGCACCTTTCCTACCTTAGGAAATACAGGATAGAAAGTACGTAAGTTTGAAAAAAGAATGTTTTAAGTGAAAACAATTTTCTCTTACACACATATACATATATACGAAAATTTATAAATATATATGGTATACTTTTAAAATCACACGAATATTAAATGAAGTTATTACAAGAAAGTTCTTTAAATGATACACTTGAAACAGAAAAGTTATATGATAGTTCATAGAATAAATAACGTAACGTAATCAGTTATACTACCGCCAAATATCAATACTTTGTATTACCGCGTTCAGTCTGAATAGTGAATAATCTACATAGTATAATTGGAGGTACAATAACATAAAATCTTCCTTGGCACCGTGCTGAGTTTGCAGTGTATGTGTGCGACGTTGTAAGTGTGCATTAGATCAAAAAGTAAGATAGACGGAGCGCATAGAATAAACAAATGAAGAACAATTTACCTGTTAATATGTGGTAGTGTGTGTGATAGTGTAATTAAAGGCTAAACAAATGAAAGACTTAAAAGAGCGCGATTTTAGCGGCGCACTGATGATGTAAGGAGTATTTTACATAATACACTGTCAATGTCATCGGACGAAAGACCATTTACAATCAAAGGCACCAGTAGGAAGGCAGATTTCCTAATTAATTTAAAAAAGGTTTTTACAGGATCATTTGTAAATATTAAATATGAAGCTAAAGAAAAATATGTGTTTCGAATGTAGTGAACATTCTTATTGCACGTTTCATTAATGTAACATGTTTTTTTCTGTCCGCTGGACACTTAGTCCTGCGGCCAGAAAAACAGAGAAAGAGAAAATCGGATGTAATCATTGGGCGGTTAATCTAAATACCCTCATTAGCATATTGACGCCGAGAATATTTCTATAATGAACTCAGTCACGCGTACATAAAATTTAAATACATAAGCAGCTACTGTATTAAAATATTGATAACACATATTTTGAGACGTCTTTAATTGCTACTAATAATTCAATCCTATGCATTTCAGATAAGTTAAGTCGTTCGGACGGGCGAGGCACTTTAAAAGGGTATGACTTAATTGCCGCTTCTTATGGAGGCAAATAAATCCGGAGCGGAATGTTTACGACGTTGTCAGCACGTGCGCCTCTTATTAATTATACCCAACTGGCAATTATACAAAACTAACATATTTTTTTAACAAGTAATTCTTATGACCAAACTCATATAAAATATAATAAGCAAATACTATATCTATATATTTATTTAAAAAATCTTTACAGTCATAACTCGTTACATACATGTGCTTAAACCTTATTAAGAGATGTATTTTTCTCAATAAGGGTATCAATAAGCTTACATAACGGACAATAGCAGATCAGTGTATGACGTGTTATGTTAAAATAGTTCTTTGTGTCGACTCAGACTCAAAATGATTCTTTGATCATCAGCGAGCGGGTCTTTTGACTCTTCGGGAGACGCATGCGAAGCCTCCGAGCCTATCTCCCGCATGACGGTCCGATTGTTCCATCGACTTAACATATCAATTATGTCGAACACAAAGACAGATAAGAAGTTGAGCGACGTGAATAAAATAATTAACTGATTGGTGTTTGTATAATTCATCAAGTGGTCGGACGTTGCGAGCGCCCGGCCACTTAGTGCCATGTTATCAGATAGCTTACTGTTGTCTTACAATGCTGTTTTGAATGCACTTCGCCACTTCGCGTTGTCTTTGAAATGTATATCTATTTATATTGTAAATACCATACATGTTTGACTAATCGCTGAACATTTAATAAGCGTGACTGGGATTGTGAACGTATTCGTAGAAAATAAATTATTATTAAAACAAAAACTATTAAATTATAGTGTTATTTTTGTTGGTTAAAATTATTATATTCATTTTCGTTCAAGAATCAGTAATTGCTTGAGTTTAAATCAAAGTTACTCAAACGGTAAGATGTTTTCAGCGTCCCCGCGGCGCTGATACAACACTAGCGCCATCATTTATGTCCACTGACGGAAATTAAAGAGAAAGGAATAAAAATGTCCCGGCTAATGATGGGCATGGACCTCTCGCGGCGAATGTGTAATAATTCGCCTCGGGGACACGGAGCGATCGGTTTCTTCTCTTATGCTCCGATTACAGGTGTAATTGATTTTTTATCACTGACATTAATATATGTGCGTTAAATATAACTAATATGTACACATCGATATGAAACTCGACTATAAATGTAAACGTGTTGCTCAATTTGTTATTAATTTTTATTTTTTATTTTATTGTTGTTTTATATAAGGTAATAAAATCGTTTTTTTTTTTATGTGTAACATATTCCCTCTCGTTTATTGTAATCTGTAGGTTCGTGATTTCTTGAAAATGGATGGAAGGACGACCTATGAGCGCGTGCGGTGCATTTGGTCGTCAGATATTAGCAAACAGTTTTCCAAGAGGATATCATGTCAATATCAAGGTGAGATGTCAGATATTGATATTTGATGCTCGTTTTGTTTTCTTATTCAGATAAATTATTCGCTCTTACGCAAGTAGTTGCGATGCGTTAAATAACTTATGAAATGATAAGCTGAACGATAAATTAAATAATATGTTTTTAAATTATTAAGTTAATACTATTCTCATTTAAAGTGACGTTCTTTTTATTTTATAGGAATAAAGATTAAATCAATTTTATTAGTATGTTTGTTGTGGCAATGAGGAAGATCGTATAGGAATAAGACAAAAGCTGGGACCCGCCTAAATAATTTTAATTACATGTTATTGATAAATTCTCTCTCCCGGAGCGATCTGATATGTCGATAGCGCTGCGCAATTAGGCGGTGACCTTTAACTTCGTGATTTATTGTGGGAAATGAAAAGTTGACATCCGTCTACAAATAGATAAAAAAAAACATTTTTTGAGAAACTAAACAATATTCATCTTAATGATAATCTACATGTTACTATGTTTTATATAAACGAATGAAGTTTGCAAAAAAAAAAAATCACGAATCGCTACAAGAACTTTAATTTAAAAAAAAGAATAATATATTGTAATGATATTCAGTAACGAGAGTGGAAATGTGATAATAACACTCGTATATAACACGTAATAACTGCATTGAATAAAATTATTGGACGAAATAAAGGCAACCTGTTAAGATCCAATAAAGACTGTATAAGTACAGCCTCATGAATATCTCTTGAGTAGTTGGTCACCGCTTTCGCATAATAATCATGATTCGCGCAGCACGACTTTATAAGTTACCGAGAGAAAGACTGAAAGAAAATTGTGTCCCGGAATGAAGTCGTAAAATTGTGCATCATTATGGTCAACGTAGGCAACGAGGTTATAAGTTGGGAAACGGATAGAGGCGGGGAAGAGAGTTTCGTTTACAAAGGCAGTCGAGGCTTGTATTATAGGATGTATGGATGCGCGTCATCTCCGGAACTGTAGGCCATAACTCGCGCGTCGGGTGGCCGCTCCAGTGCCGATGAAAAGCGTTTTGTCGCCGGCTGCCGCTATGAATATTTACGAGTCCTGTTTAGAAACACGCCCCGTCCCGGTCAGACATGTCTGACACTTAACCCGGAATCGAACCACGTATACTTAGCGTACAATGACATAACAACATTTATATATAAAATTCTATCTTATTCTCATGTAGACTTGATCGATTTTAATCAGGTATCTTATCGGTACGTATTCGGTCACCTGAATTATTAATAGCGTTAATTTGACGCGTTTGTTTTATTTTTCTCATTAATTATAACCTATATGTAATCAGCACTAGTCATTTTTTTTATTCATAATTTATTAATGTCTCATTGGTAAAAATATCTTGGTATAAAATCTCTATTTAACGAATATGAAGTCGGGATGAGTATCTATTTTTCATAATACTCATAACCAGCTTTATATGAATTACGTTCGTAATGAATTAGAACTCGTTGTAAGCAGTACCAGTAAGATGTATCGAGTTGGTTAAAATGTCATGGCCCACTCCGATCCGATATGAAAGTTCATCACACTATGTTCATTACCAAATGTAATAACGATCCACATAACTACATCACTATGCGGACTGGTTTCCATTATGATACGGGACCGAACGTAATTTAAAACGATTTCGATTACTTGATTATTACGTTACTAGATCTGTCAATGTTATTTATAATATTATTGTCGATATATATAAAATAAAGTACATGTAAAATATAATGCAATTAAACTTTAATTAAATATGAAACGTTATTTTCATTATCCTAAGTGATGTTATTTATACGAAAGTGTGTCAGATCGATCATCAACCGATCATCATGATATTTTTCATGCAGTTGTCAGCGGTACAAAAATGACATCGGATTTCTAGCAGTTAACAATTAACGAAAACAATACGCGGGCGAAACCGCGGGTGGAATTTAGTTGTGACATAAATGAAACAGTCGCGTCATTTGTGCGTCGTGGAGAAGCTTTACAAGGCATTTTCTAGGTGAGTGGCCAATCAAAACGTTATTTGTCATATATCCGAGTCATTGTTAAGTGTTTGGTGGCGTGCTCGCACGGAATTAAAGCCGCATCGGCTTCTGAATGTCGATTTAATTGCTTGATAAGTCGAGCGCCCGCGCAGCTCTATTGAAAGATAATGACTTAAGATGTTGTGTAGCTTATTGAGATTTTATATAACCTCTCACGATATTTACACCAATAATTCTTGTTCAAATATTTAAGCTACTCTAGATTTATGATCTCAGCAATTTTCGCTAACATATTGGCAGCGAGTTGGACCACTAAGCAATAATCCTTACTAGTGATAAATTTAAATGGTCGGATCGGAGGAGTGGGCGCCTAAACACCACAAGAGCACATAAAACGACGAGTATGGTAATGTCAGAAGCTTAGTGTTCACTTTATTATTTTTCATCTGGCTGACAGGAGTACGACCTGGTTGAAAGCCGAGAGCTAAGACGGTGTTGTATAAGAGGCCTGTTTGTGATTTATATCCATTGTTATTCGCATTGCAATCAGCCGATCCGCACTTGTTTTATTTACATTATAAATTTTTAAATTACTTTTATCTTACACTAGTTGTTCTTTGCGACTTCGTTCGTATCGTTTCTTTTCCTAAAATCTTTTATCGTGTTCCTTATGTAGTTTAATGGTAAATTTTATTATATTTGATTTAGTGGTTTATCGTGACGCGGTAACGAAAGACCACTTATAATAAACAGAAATACTTTTGGCTTGTACTATTAGTTTGTTGCATATACAGATATATTATAGTGTTTTCTATTAGAGAAAAGTCTCACATTTAAAATGAATAATAACATAGTTAACAATATTAAATCTCACCATATAAACAAATAAATATACGCGTGTCGCGTGAATAGTCTAAATTTAAAGCAGATGAATCTGCGAAGTGCAGCTACAAATATATTTATCTCATATATTTAAACCTTCTATGAAACGTGCAGCATCTTATAATTTAATTAAGATAGCTTTACATATTCGAAAGTGCTCGAAAATGTACACTTGAATGAAATATATTTTGATTTAAGATAGTATTAGTTTTATTAACCGTTGTATTTTCTTTATTTTTTGTTTCTTACCTTAGAACTCTAAAACATTTGAACCGATTTTGATATTTTTTTTTTTTCGGAATGTTAACTTCGCCTTTGGTCATATTTTAATTTGAAGTTAATTAATTTTTTTTATTAAATATATAAAAATATTTTGTCGTTTTTCAAGTTATGTGTTACGAAAAAAACTTCTCGATTATTAGTATACATTTAATATCGATTTTTCGTATCGCTTTCATATCAGTTTGTTTTCTATTATTGATTCACGATGTCGTAATTATTAAGATAAAATTTGATTAAGTTATCATTCGTTTATCTGTTCAATTTGTATCGGACTATCGCGTCCATAATTTCGGTATGTTAATCAAAAGTTTTAATTTAAATAATTGATTAATCTTAATTTCATTTTATTCGAAAGCATGCATTTTTCTCTATAACTAATTAACTGTGACGAATTTTCATTAAAATTGTAACCATTATTAACCCAGTATAATTTATGGTTATTATAATAGGTATAAAATCAATAATAAATAATTAAGTGTCGAAATGTAATTGATGACGAGTATATTTGTATTTTGAATAAATTAGCATTATAATATATTCTTTTAATTTATTTGGCAAGCGAGTTTTTTTTTCTATTGATTTTAAATTATTTTTTTAGAGATAATTAAATGTCACTTTATCTTATATTAAGTATGTTTTAATATTTTAATTACTAAAAAGTTATGTAGTAAAATGATAGCTTGTATATATCCCAGTGCTAAGCCAAGGCCTCTCGTTTTGAGGAGAAGGTTTGGAGCTTAATCCATGACGTTACACGAACGGTGATTGGTGTATACACATGCGGCAGATTTACACACATCACATCATTAGTTCATAGTGTTTTGTTTCACCACTGAGAAGGGGCGAGTTTATTATATCTTTGGTTATAATTGTCGTTTTCTTACCAATGGTCCAGTCAGTCTCAATTACTATAAACTTAATTGGACTGTAGACCAAATTCTATTAAAATATTAAATATCCAAAGGCGTATTTAGACAAATAGTTGAATTACGACAGCCGTTGAGTGCTTTACGTGACGGAATTGAAGCAAATTTCGTCATGGATCGGCTGATATTTCAGCAGGCAGTAAATCCCTCCGGAGCGACGCAGCGATCGGATAAATCACGCGAGTGGGCGGATCGGCTCCCGGCAGTTCCCGCAGCAGCTACCGTTTACCTGCCTCTGATCATCTGATACTTAATTTAATGCTCCCAGCGAACAAGCCGTAAACGTACCGCAGATTTTACGCGACTTGTAATTTTAAAATTGATTTAAATCTGCATAAAAAATATTATATAATGCGAGTACTGGACGGTGTAATGCTTGGTTAATGTGTTATGTGCCGCGAGCTAAACTCATTTTGTGTTTAATTTTTTAACATTATAATCATTTTTATTAAATTCACATAACGGCTTGTATGATATTAAATTATATGTTGTTGTTTAGGTTAAGATTGTTTGAATTGTAGGTAATGTATATTATGGCAGTTATATCCAGCAGACTCTATGGTACCCGTGTATATACTAATTGTCGTGGCTGTTGAAGAGTAAAGAAGTTCACATGCTGCAGCACCATGTAACGGCGAGTTAGTTGTAACTAAGTAGTTTAGATAAAAATCTTGATTTATTTATTCTTAGGATAACAAACAGAAACGATAATAGTATTATAAATATATGTAACATTTAACCCACATAATAATTATATCTATTTTTATAGTACTGAACCAACTAAAACCTAAAACCTAAAATTTTGATTGTACTGCCTTGAAATAAAAACGTACAGGCAGATTAAACTCAAAGTAATAGAAAGATACACCTAAGGCACGGACAACACGTCAACACGTCTGACAAAGACGTCTATTTTTATCATGTCAACAGCCAACATTAAAAAAAAACTTGTATAAGAAGGAATACATATATGTATATGTGCTAACTTTTATAATCGTAGTTCATTCAAGTCTATTTCTAAAATAGATATAAAATTTATATTACAGTTATTGTTGGAAAAAACGTTTGTCAAAAAAGTTTTAGCAACGCGTAAAAGAAATGTTAGTAACAAAGTATGTTTGATAAAAAAATGTAGTTCATACAAAGATTTAGGGACCTGGACAATCCTTCCTCGGGTGACAAATCAAAATACAAATTGACTTCTATATGCACATAAAATGATCTTGATTCATCCCTTGCGATGGTTAAGTGAGTATATGTACGTTAAGCACGTACATGTCTTAAATTAGCATCGATAAATGACTTTACAATTCGTCATTAAGGGAGTGCCTATTCTAGGAATATTATGCCTATTTAAATAGAGGATTAGTTGTGTACAAGAAAAAGCTGATTTCGATGTAATTTAATTTTATTCTATAAGTACGATTACTTGTGTAGGTTGGGACAAGGTTAAAGGCAGTTATTAATACGATAACACGATATAAATATTTAAATTATTTCTTGTTAATAAATTACGATTTGCTAATTAAAACTTGAGAATCTAAAAACGTTTTAGGTTATGTTATTGAAATGTTACTTTCAATCAATAACTTTGGTCATGAACTATTTATGCCATTAGATGATTATAAAACTAAGTTGACGTAGTGATCTAAACTGTATTATTCCTCTTTAAATTGACAGGTCTTGACAATGTAGGATTAAATTATATCTCGCAAAACTTATCCTTTTATTTTATCACAGGAAGAGAACTAGCTTAAATATATTTTATTAAATCATGATCGATTTTTTAATTGAAATATAGTAGACTAAAAAATGCAAGTCTGTTAAGTACATAGGAGCCGAGATCACCCAATGGTTAGATCAACGCAATTTTAGCCGAAGATTGTGGGTTGAAACTCGGGCAATACCACTGATAGTTTATGATTGAGGTGAAATCTGCGCGTTTTCTATGATCCTCAAAGGTAAAGCCTTACTTACTACTTAGCCCAGTAGTGTGACATTTGAAATTTACTTTACTTTTTAAAGATGTTGGGCAAACATTAAAGTCTTAAGTTTATACAAACTTTAACAACTGATATTGAGATAAATACATACCAAATCACGTCCTTAGGTTAGACATTAGGTTCGTAAGTTTTAGGTATAAAAAAGTCTATGTCCTTCCAGGGGTTCAAGCTAGTTTCTTAACAAATTCCATTTAATGGTTTAGCGATGAAAGCGTAACAGGCAGACAGATAGACAGAGTTACTTTCGTATTTATAATATCAGAATAGGTAATTAGCTTTGTATTACGTCTTTGTCTAGAAACGATTACGCAATCCATGGGGAGCTATTTAAAAATAATCATTATAAGTGTGCCTATTCAAATAGTGCAAATTAAAAACCAATAAAATTCGATATTTTATGTATAGAGAATTACAGAGCAGAATGCGTCTATTAGTAGAATTTCTAGGTTATTTATTTTAAGATAGCTTAATAAGCAAGATTTAGTACTCGGAGTAAATAAGCTACTTTTACGATCTATAATAGTACTTTAATGTTACTGTAGACCTATTTAAATACCTTTTTTATCTCACGCGCCATCATAAATTGAAAATTGATGTAAGACAGCTTAATGCGTTCCCTAAGTAAAGCCTTCTTCGTATAAATAATTCAATTAGAATGAAAATTTATTGAGTTAAATTATAATAATTTATTAAAATATCTTGATAATGATAATTTTTTTACACGTTATCGTTTTGACCGTAAACTTTTCGATATAAATTAATAAATTTAGCTTGTAAGATATATTATTATTTTTTTTGAAAATTGCAATGAATTTTAAAATTATAAATATTCTTAATACAAACAAAGGCATATCATTAAATATACAATACTATATTTTGTAAAAAATAATTATTATCAATTACACTATAAAAGTACGGTTAACAATTTTATTTATTTTAAAGTAATATATAGTTTACTTTAATAATACACAATTTATTAACATTAAGCAAACTCAACTAAATATATACTTACGATATTATAATATCTTACCTTTATACCTTTCTAGATAATGACCGCGTGGAATGATGTCACGACTAACGGTCTTTTTTCCATAGTATTGCCCTCTCGATTCTTCAAGCGAAAAAAAATAAAACTTAAAGTTATCATTTAAAATAATAATATTTTAGATTAGTTTCTTAAAATATATTTAGTGTTATATAATAAATTAAACTATATAAAATTTAAAAATATAAAATCTGGACACAGTTCATTTATTTGAAGACCAAAAAAGTCTTATTGTTTTATTTTGTTTATGCTTAGAATTCTTAAATATTATATTCAATCTACGTTACAGACTTTTTTCTTACTACCCGTACAACAATGTCTGAATACTCGTTAGGAAATTGTTTTGATGTATTGCTATTTATTTCTCAAGTAAGAACCTTAAATTTTAAAACTGATTTAATAATTGAGTAAAATTTAGAGCATACTCATTATTGTATTTCTCAACCAAACCGCTGAAAAACTAATTGAATTATAAAGTTCAATATGTAAGTTATTCATTGAAAACAACTGATAGATCAAACATTTTAACGCAAATTTAACATTATTTATTTTGCATAGAAAACTATTTATTTTTGAATTTATTAATGTAATAATCTAAATAAAAATAATTTTAACTCCACTGATGACAGAAGGATATAGTTAAATTTTTGTTTGTATATAATTAGACCTCGACCTCCGTGGTCGAGTAGTGTGTACACCGGTTTTCATGGGTACGCTACTCTGAGGTCCCGGGTTCGATTCCCGGCCGAGTCGATGTAGAAAAAGTTCATTAATTTTCTATGTTGTCTTGGGTCTGGGTGTGTGTGGTACCGTCGTTACTTCTGATTTTCCATCACACAAGTGCTTTAGCTACTTACATTGGGATCAGAGTAATGTATGTGATATTGTCCAATATTTATTTTATTTATTTATTTAATTAGGCCCTTGATATTAATAAATATTTACTATTACAATACATTTGACATATTAACACTGGTACTTTGTAGTCTATGTCCGTCCAAAAACTATAATCGGTTAATTTTTTATATTTCATTAAGGCCTCTGTTAACTCTACATTTGCAAATCCATTTACAATTTATATTTAATATTCATAATTTATTTTCGAGGTTAACATAAACAGGCGCTTAAGGTTTCATTATATTACTCATTAATTAAATTACTGATATTATTATTAGATATGATATTTCAATAAAATTATTTTATGCACAAGATTTACTTATGAAAGCTTGCATAGCGTGTCGTGTGCAGTCGCGGCGCGCGTCCGTTATAAATCAGCAGCGCCGGCGCACGCTGCTCGCCGATTAATCGCACTACAGCTCTACACAAATCAAAATGTAAATGGATATAGTATGTTAAGTGCGCTCTGCCTAGTAATAATGATGTTAGCATTAGGCATATTAATTGGCTGGATAGCCACTATCTCTCGGTACCGGCCAACCTTGCACGCCACACCGTCTCCCGAAGCTATTTCTAATCTCTCATCATTAAGACGCAGATCGCATTTGTGCACGTATCGCTTTTGTTAATTTTCAATGTTATTTGTTTTATTAAACATATTAAAATTTATATTTTGAAATAAAATGTAATCGTACATTACTAACGATGCGATGCGAAGTGACAGGATCGAATTTAACCTCGAGATCGGCTAACGTCGTCCTGCCAATTTCAAAAGCACCGCTTCCTAAATACGGCATTAAACAGTATAAAAGCGTTGTAGCCGCGGAATCATTAAGGATCGAAAGGATATTGAAATGAATAACCGGATCCCTAATGAAGGCCGCAAAATCAAATCGGCATTGATTTCAGCCGGTACAATGTTTATATGCATTTAGCGTCATGCAAGACAGGCGCGGCGGGTGCACGGCCCGCCTGCCCGCCAGCCTTCTCGGACGCGGCGAATTTATACCTAGTAATAACGAACCCGGTTTGCATTTAATTGAATTACTTGCGATTTCTATGAATTTTTGATATAATTTATTAAGTAAGCAAGACATAGAGCAGATCGCAAATCTTTGTTTAATTATTTAATTGGTTTATATTGAGTTTAAACTTGATCATATTGTAATGAAGTACGTACCTACTCGATACAATATGAAGGTTACTTAAGGTACATGAGAAAATTATTTAACATAATTATATGTGCATGGAATGAAAGGGAATGATGAACAACTCAGTTATTGATATAATTAGCTCTCGCAGTAATATATGTATTTAGTCGTAAGAAAAATTAATATGTACATACTTGTAAACCCAATCGCTGTAATGGTTTGTACTTATATCGAAAATGATGTAATGTTGCCATCGTAAAGTTATTATTTGTAGTTAACTTATCGTTCTCAATTTATTTGGTAAATGGTTTCATGCAACAGGTGTTCACGAAAATACTTCCTATTATTATAGAGAGTCTATAATTTTGTTTATGTACATCGAAAACAAATTGAGAACAAGCTTAAGATTTAAAGGTTAGTCAATAATTCTGTACACAAATATTTCTCTTGTCATCCTCGAACTAATGAAGTGGTTGACCTCGGCCTTTCGATATTCGTTCAATGTGTACAACAAAAGAAAGCTTCGTAGCTAATAGCGACGCGCGACGGCCCTAGTGGACATGCAGCGGTCGCCACCAAGCAGCGGGTTCCAATGGGCCACTATTAAACTAATCACAGTGATAATTCAACATTTCGTGTGTACACACCGTATAATTTCAGCGATTTTTATTATGACCATGGGTGGTTTAATGTAACCGACGGCATTGATGTCTTAATTTTAGTTACATCAATGTTTATTGAATAGATACGTTTATCGTCGCTCATAATTAGGCTCTGAGCGACTCAATAATGAATAATAATATGTCAATCGAAACACAAAAATGCGGCATGGAGCCGCGTGTGTTAAAATTGATAACTAAATTTATATTGAGTATAATTATGTGGTAACTGAAAGATGTATTCAATTTAGTGAATATTATTGATGTTAATTAATAAAACTGTAGTTCTGTTGTTAATAAACAACAAGATACCAATAAACTTTTACTAGTTTTATGGATAAAATTACCTTACCTTTGATGAATTATTCCAAAGATTCATAAACCCGATCATGTGGTGTCCCGGTAAACTCAACCCGGTGACGATCTCTAGTAACTTATATCCCTAGGAATTATAGGAATCTATCGGAATATATTTCGAACCAATCCAATGTAAACGAAACATTTAAAATAGTAACTTTTGAAGTAAGAAAAATCAAGTATTTACAACTTTTCATATATTCTACAAACATATTTATCAAAATAAAGTTATTTTATTTTTTTACATTTAATTTAAATTAATTAATAAAAATAACAATAAAAACATATTTAGATATTTTTTTTACTGGCCCCTCGAAATTATTTGTTTCGACGTTAAAAGGTCGTATATAAATAGAAAAGTTTATTTTCGGCGCTAAATATTCCCGGCCAGACAGATACATTTAATTGATCGCTTCATTATTTCGCGGCCCAATCACTGCGTTTCAATTAAGACATTCTATTATTTTAATGGATAATTAAGAAATCTTCTAATTGATTGTATACATCTTTATAAACATGGAACGTAATTTTCTTTATTCAAATGAGTGGTCCTCTTAGTGGCTTCGACCGCGTGCTATTATTATTTTCTCGTGGCTTATTGGAATTTCGTGTTCATTAAACGACGCCGCGTTGATAGCTTATTTGAATAAACTTTAAAGGGATTTCGTATTTGACCAATGGCAACGATACTTTACGGTTGATTTATATCTGAACGTTAGAAGGGACATGAAGGCTTGATGGTATCGGTAGATTTTGTCGCCAGGAAATGATCGCGAGCGACCGCGCGGCTCGCCCGAGTGGTTTTATTGTTGTTGCGCGCCCGTCTCAGCGCCTGCGCGTCCATGTTCTATCGCCGATACGATGCGCCCGCGCCACCACACGGTTCACTTTAGAAACGCGATATTTTAGCGACAGCCTACATGATTAATTTATGGCCTCGAAACAATATTCCTGAACAGAGAGCCGACTTAGATCCGATTTAATGTGCAGATAAAATGATTTATAGGGTACATCTAAAGCAAATATGCTTGCAATACTTTTGGTATTTTTATCTTTATATCAATTTATCATAAATAAGTTCAATAACTCTAGCTACGAAGCATTCTGAATATTGTGTAATCTAAGTTCCTAATAACTGTCCCATTTTAACCTACCATAAAGTTATATAATAATAAATGCCATTAGTTTTATTAGCGTTTGTACATTAAAAAGTTCCTATAGTAAGCCGTTACTGGTTTCATTTGAAGTTTTCATAATATATAACATTTTTTACATATACTACTACTACTAACTGATGTTATTTCTAGTTATACATTTTTAGCACGATTTTATTTGCAAACTACACTGTTTGTTTTGTGTTTACATAGCTACTATACTTATCAATACTATTTTTTTTAAATCTAGAGTTCATTCACCTCGCCATTGCGATATCGAATATTCTATATATATAAATGTATGTTTCTAAAGTATAATAATGTTATAACCTTTTTAAACATTATTGAATTCGTAGCTATAAAATTGTTTCCGTAACGCGTTACATTTATTTACCGAAGTCTTTAAGTGAGTGTCAGTGAGATCAGATGTCCTATTATTTTTTTGTTTAATTTGTAATTTTCCCAGTAATTAAGACCAGCGTCGTCTGTTTCATGCAAATGAGACTATCCTCGATCATTAGTCCATACACGTTCTATTAGGGTTACTTTTCGTTAATTAATCCAGAGCTGATAAAATAAAAGTCGTTTCATTGTGATTAAAAATTATTGATAAATACAATACTTTTAATTTTATACAATATTATATGGAGAATTATATCACTTACTGTTAGTACAAAAAATAATAATACAAAGGCACATAAAAATATCAGTCAAAAGATGTTTTTTTTTTTTAAATCTATATTTTTATTGAGACTGTGTTTTGTTTAAGTTGGTTAGGCTTTATCGAAATATTATTTTAAAATCGGCGTTAGCTAACTCTTTTTCTGTATTCATCTAATCTTTCCTGTTAAAATATGTATGTATGTAATTCCCTTTTTTATAAAGAAATACCTACAAGCTAAAGTATAAAGTTATAAGTATGATAAAAAAATGACAATAAGGTCGAAATTTAAACGTAGTCATTATTTTAACATCGAGTCAATATTTTCAATGAACGCGGCACGTACCCCCAGTCAATGTTATCAATAAAAAGTTCCTATTCAATTTATCTTATCTTACGGTAGTATCGTGAGTAGTTTTCACAATGAACGACGTGCTGATATCTTCCAATTTCTAATCTGAATGATCCACCTAGTTAATTAACTTTCATATAGTGAAATGAGTCTACCGTTTGAGTGCACAGGGTCTATTATTGCTTGTTTAGCTATCAGAATTTTATTTTTAATTTAATAACTTAATAGTACGATAGGTATAGGAAGTCAATGATGCACGCGTTATCGGTCCAGCGATAACTACGTCTGCGTCCATGTGCGCCCAATCAAAGTACTTCATTAAAATCTTATCGACACTAGATAAATCACCTAACGACTGCGATCGATTATTTGGATAATTAATGGAAGTTTCTAAATATGTCGAATTCTTAAGAAGAAAGAAGATAATGTCTTGTTTTGTACAATAAATGTGGTATTTTTTGCTGATAAGTAGAGTTTTTATCTTATTTTTATATTGGATATACTTTGAGTGAAACTTAACCACATTATGGTCGAGCGTGCGGCCAGTCGCGTGCAGAGGCCGGCCACTACGCTCCCGAGATCCTCATCAGTCCCGGAATAAATGCTATCCTACGATGGTATCGCCGGCGCCCGCGCCACCCCATTAATCTACATCAGCACGCGCTACCAGATTAATGAAGCAGATAAACCTTAAATACGACTACAGATGTCCGCTCCTCTTACAGCATCCGAGCGAACTCCATACGCATCTCAGACAATAATTGATGAATTAAACGGATTCGACGCATTATGAATGTTAATGATAACGGTCGATTCGCCGACCGATACTAGCTCGATAATTAGAATGAATGGTTCAAGCTTTTCGCGTGATATTGATTGCTTCATGAAATCAACGGTAGTTGACACCGCAAGCTATTTTTTCCTTTGTAAAACCTGTTTGAGTATAAACTATATTTTAATATTTGTATTTTTTGACATTATTATATATAAATGTTTGTTATCAAACAATGGATTTTATCACAATATTACTACATTTTTTATAATAAGTGCATCTCATGCAGTAAAATGGTCAAAAAATCTACAATATTCGGTGACAATTAAGGCATTATAGATTAGTGATTAGTATATTATGATGGTGGTGCGTGGTGGTTTATATTCTCAAGGTGAAAACGAGACTTAACTTTTAAAGAACCTTTAGTGTTGCTAGACTCAATCCTAAAATCGACGTTCCCTAAAAGACAATAATTACTTTAAATATTATTTATTTATTTTCGGGAAACATTCAGCATAGTATAAAAGACAAACATTTGAGGCCAAAATATTAAATTAAGCATTTCAATAATTTTTGTTATTATATCGTGTAAAATAATTAATGTTGACCACATTCTTTAGAAACTCTATTTTAAGCGAGAAATTTCGTAATAGTTGATTAGTAAAATATAATGACACTTTTATCTCTTGAATCGAACAGTTAACTTGTTCATACGTACTAGCTCTGACATCCAATTGACGTCAGCTAATTAAATTAAAACTCAAAAAAATGTATTTCGTCGATCCAGAGTACTAACCACTGAATGAACGAGATAGACATATTATTTATTAACTTCACTTTAATTTGGACTATGATATACAATAGCTGTGGTCTGGTATTAAATATGCCTGTATATTAGTCTGCCATATTGGTAGACGTTAAGTAACTGCTACTCTTATAGGGGTCATAGCTTATAGTTGTATAATTTATTGTCTTTCTCAATACGGACATTTAAGGCAAAATACGTTATTGTAATCAGTTTCAATCTCTTTAAATTTATAAATACAAAACAAACGATAAAAAATGTATAGAAAAAACAATTAACAATCTGTAACTGTTCCACAGTGACCGAGTTATCTCGATTATTTACAAAAATGTAAACTTATTATAATGACGAAACGAAAATACAATACGTATTATGATCTACAGTAGAATCGTCGTCGTTTTCCCTTGGCTGGATAATACGGAACCTCGGTTCATCGACATTCTGTATTAAAGTTCCTAATTACTCGCCTGTAGCGTTAGATCACAGTGACTTATGTCGCGACATACCGTTGGATTAGTATACATTTGTTTTCCGCTTTCTAAATTAAAGATCTGATTTGTGGTCAAAATTATTCCCTCCATTTAAATTCCGTCTACGTGATGTATCAGAGAAATGATTATCATCTAAAAACATGTATGCGTACAATATAATCGTAAATTAAATGTAGCCAGCAATGATTATGGTGCTTTTTGAACTCTGTTTAAAACATGAAAGTTAATTAGATGTTATACAGAACGCTAGATTATTATCAGAATTACATTTATGTTTCAACATCAATGGCCCGCTTTTATTCAGAGTAAAGCAACTGAAGAAATTGGTCACCGAGGTAAGTAAACGCTTATTTACCATCAAGACTTTGTTATACTTTAATCTAACGTTCATAATGGGGCCTATGATGTTCCTGTGCCTGAACTGAATCATCATTTTACCGTGAGACACATTCATATAAAATAATTTATCTATTTAAAAAGGTACATTAATAATATACAAAATAAGAAAAATATAGACTTCGTAGTATTCATTGATAAGTATATCAATTAAAAATGTACATAGCATTCACAAATTTGAACATGTAAACTAATTTGAAAATATTTTATAATTATATAGTATAGGAAAAAAAAGAAAGAAATCACTTATATTAATAAAGTGTGTTAAAACTGGTTTAAGTATGTATGTTATAACTCTTGGAATTTATTCAAAAAGTGTATTCTGAAAAGTGATAGAAATAGTAAATTTATCCATATAAACTAAGACCTTAAGCTATGTATGTAATTAATCATTTTCAGTTCTAATACAATTGTTTTAGTGCGATTTAAACAACCTCATATGGTTTACGTAGCAGTTGCGTTCAAAAGGCTTAACGATATTGAATATACAAACTTCAATTGTATGCCTTGAGCACGTAAAACCGTTGGTCTTATGCTACTTCGTCCCGGTAGTTAGTAGTAGTAGATATAGATTTAATTATGAAAGCGACGTATTAGGGCGCACGCGTGTCATCCACATAGGTAAATGGTCACTATATTATGTCCTATTTAAATGGCTTGTCGCTTGAAAATAACTGCCATGGTCGAAATCGGTTAGGTGTACTCTTTTTAAATCATTGCCTCGCAAATATTTTAACATATTGTATGAATGTATATTTTTAAAAGTTTTATTTCAATGGCAAAAGCGTTCAAATGGCGGATTAATTAGTGTTCTAATAACCTTAATTGATTCAATTGAAAAAACGTTCCAGCAATGGAGCAAAACGTTTAATGACTCTACAGTTGTTCACTTTATTTAATTTGTGTAAGTTTTGTTTTTAACCTATATTTACTAAATCTGGTCTTCAAATGTTAATGACCTGCAACATCTGCATTATTCACTTGTTTAAGGACTTTTATGATTGTTATGCCTTCAAGTTTGTCTATGTTTATTTTACGTTCGATTTGCATCGATCGAAATCATACGGCAGTTCCTTAATAGGGATAATAAAATCGATCGATAAGAATCGTCGTGTGAGTAATTACAGCGGTGTCACACTGCAGGCAGTTAATCTTTGAGATCACTATCTATCGATGATCGCGTGTAGCGTCCTCGGTCTCGGTATATTGCACGCTGCGCCTGCGCATTCAAAAATTGACGGCTAAAATTGTACATTCGTATTGTTACAGTGACTTACAGAAATTCCGAATGCAATGTCGTCATATCTTACACTAATACGAAAGGTAATGGGTTTTCCTTGTAACTTTACATTTGATAATTTTTCAAATATGATTAATGTAAATCAGTGACATCTTCAATCTAATGACTTATTATTGCCTGGATGTTCATACAAGTGAATAAATGTATCTGTTTTGTATGAAAAATACTGTTTACGTAGAGCAACACAACCACAGTTTATTTACTGTTTTATTTAGTTCCAACATTCATGTTCTCTAACCGTACATTATTTTTCTTACCACGGTACTAATATTCGCAAAATAGTGTCTTCCCGGATCGTTTCCAGGTCTGTGTTTACTTTTCAACCACGATAAAAGTGTCATAATATTTATACCATAAGTTAGCCTTCTTATGACCCGGCGTCATAAACTTAAACGCGCTTTCTACATCGGACTTCGTTACAAATATGGAACTAAGTACTCGGGGTTAAGGTTTCGAATTATGAACGATGAATCATGAAGAGGAGTACCAGTATCGAGAGCACATGGCAGTCGTCATTCGATAATGTTTCTAGTTAGTTCGCAATAAATATGAGAGTCGGACTGTGCGGGCCGCGGCCGGTGATGTTTTCTCGGTGACGGTACGGACTATCTAATTTTATTACCAATATATTGTCATTAAGTCGATACTGATCTTGTTATACGCACAATGAGAGGTACATGGGCTCTCGACGCCGCAGCTCACCGTCTGATACAATTTATATTCAAATGACATTCGCTTAGGGTCTGAGGAAATTTCTCACTCGTCGGATTTCCACATAATCTTGAGTTAATGGTGTCAAGTGGAAGCGACTTGTCACCTCGTCCCGACTCGAAGAAATCGTTGGATTCTTTGTTATTGTATGCAAATCCATATTTATTGAAAATAAACTTTGATATTTTATACGACAATCCTAAATATGTTTCTTAGATTTTGAATAAGTTTTCTTTAATTTATGAGTGAATAATATCTAGTACAAATATCTATAAATAATTGTACCGTTGTTATTATTTAACTACTTGACGTATTTCACTCGCATAATATTGACTCCAAATTATGATGTCATGTTTATTGAACTTTTTAATTGATCAATCACAATATATTTGTATTCAAAAAAAATATTTTGTCACCTACATGCCGAATTCTTCAGTATAGAATGTGTAGTGTCATTCATGATTATGGTGGCGTTTCCGCGTCCCACCGCTTTGGGAGGCACGTATATTCTCACGGATATTTGAACCAGAACTAGCAAGTGTACAAATAAAAAAATTACCTTGTGTACAGTTCACGTCGTTTTGTTTGCCGGTCATATAAACTGACCGTATTTACCTTGTAACCGCTCATCCACCGTTTAACATAGAGCTACTTTGGAAACGTCTAAATTAGTGAAGTGAGAAAAGCTAACGCTCGTAATCGTTTTCGATCGGCGGTAAATCGGTTCGATAACATCTTTTTCGAATGTTGGACTAACATCACTTATTGTGTGTTGATCCAGTCGCGTTGCCGTAATGGGAAACTTGGTTCTATTTTACGACATCCGACATTGGTCCTCTCTAAATACGATATTATTTATTTCTGAATAGGCTTACTCCTCCATATTTACACATTTATTATTATCGTTGCTACAATTTATTATTGTCTATTTACTTTTCCCCTACAAAGATGTCGTAAGTTGTTGCTTTCTTCTTAAGTCTCTGCAACGTAATATAATTTGATTTATATTAAATATAAAAGCTGTAGTAAAAATAAATTCACTTGGGAACATTTCTTGATGCAATTCTCTAGCCGGGATTAAATTACTTTCCATCACGCTTCGAGATAGATATAAAAATCATTAACGAAATCACATCAACACATTCGGAGATCGGTCATCACGGATGAATTTTCTCACAGACGGATTAACCAAGCAAGCGAGTTAATCCCCTCTCGTGTGAAATCTTATGAAAAGACTTGATGCAATTACTGTTAGTATTAATATAGACTTGTCAATTTGGTTGAGTGAGCACGAATAGGTTCGGGCTGTGTGGCGGACAAGTCTGCAACTGTGTGGTCCCTGGAGAGCGTCGACAGATCGATAGGTTCACTTCGTCTTATTAATCACTAACCGCATACTCACTCGGCTTACGCGTTCCTAGATATAATGGTTTCATTAGAACCTTACTTAAGGCTAAATATTAATTGAGACATTTTGAACTACTGTCTTGCAACCGATGGACTTGTACAAATGAAAACGAATCAATTATTCATAGCGAGCCTTGTAATATTTATGCTTGACAGTTCTGCTTCGAGGCATTGCCGGTCATTATTCTGATTGAAGATTTTTGGTAAAGCGCATAAGGATCTGTGCAATCAGTCGGATCGCCATTCTTTCTGTTAATCGCATTATAAATTGACTTAGCGGTCTCCGTATCGGGCCTTTGTCGGCGCCATAACGGATGGCTTCAAAGTATATTATGTTAAAATAAGCACCATCTTGGATTGAAACGCTGTAATTAGTCTACTACTTAATGCGTTAATCTCTGTAACTAATTTATAAAAATGCCATTGAATAATACATATCATATGAGAGTACGTTGTATAGATCAGTTGTGTTGTTGTTGTTGTAAAATCAGAAGTTTTCTAAATATACTTTATGTAAAGCGACACTCATTAAGGATGAAGTTATTTACTGCGTACGTCTATTTACTTTAATTTAAACGGGCGAAGGGGAAATGAGTTGAAATGTTGCGTAGAGATGTGGACAATAATGCCTTCGACCACGCGAGGCTTTCGTGTGCTCGCCGCATTACTCAAACCTCATTTAGACCTAACTACGCTGCATTGAAAGGAGCAATTTTATTGTACTCTATTGATTCTATTGACAGCCTCTGAAGGAATGCATGTCCTTCGACAACTGGTTTATTTATTTCGACAATACGTCTCATTAACATAGTGTGCCCATTTAATATATACGATAAGGATTTCGTTATGATAATATAAGACGGACTATCACTATTTGACATTACTATGATATATATGAAATGTTTTTTCTTTCTTTCTTTCTATATAAAAGTTGAAATACCCTAAACAACCTAATGGTTCCTCATTATTCACAAGCTTACGCCTTAAGCATTCTCTAAGCTTCATGCTTATTCCACCACCCTACTCCAATGCGGATTGGAGGATATGGAATAAATTCACTCAGATTTTTTCTACAATCAGATTTACTTTCTTCGAGTATGAGATGGATAAAAGGAAAAATAAATACATGAAAACTCAGCAGTATTCGCAGTTTTAAATTCGATTCTAATATTACTATCATATACATATATTCCTGGTTTTATTTACAACTATAATTTGTTACAAACATACAAAAACACAACATTTAAACAAATTCGATAACAAGTACGTTCAATGAACGGAAATGAAGAAATATTATAAAATCTCTTTCCCATTTATTGTATTTTTATAATACGCTAACAAGATAAGATACGGAGGTTGCCATCCTCAGCGCGTAGAAAGGCGGGTCCGGTTGCAATTTGATGTGGCTATTCATATCTCATTTGCAACTACCCTCATTCAAATGACATCATTAAGGTACGAGTGCCCGCTCACTGACAGCGAGCCAGGAATGCTACCAACCTTAACATCTCTAATAATAATGCCACTTTATTTATATTTTACTTCTATTTGTACATTAAATTTTATGATGAGCAAGTTGTTTGCTTATTTGAACGGACGAGCCATAAAATAATAATTTATTTTAAAGCCACACATGTTATGGAGCAAACAATACTTTCAAACTATAAATTGTTTTTTAAGCATATCACATAACGTCCATGTAAGGCTTACGTATCATAAAATGGAGTTACAGATGAATCCGTTTAATTTATTAAAATTATACATTTCAATAAAATTATGTGTATATCATCATATTAATATATAAGTAGGTGATAGTATAAATACAACTTAAAAGTGACTATGTCCGTAACAAAATGCTACATTTAGTTATTTTTGTAAGGACGATTTGCAAACACTTTATATTTTCCATTTCATTATGCGAAGAAATAATATTTACGTAATAATGACTTGCGTGAAAGCAATCAAGTGGTTCAAACAAGTTGAAACTGCACCTAAAGTAGACTGTCAAGGAGATGTCAGTATTTATTACGTCAACGGATTTCGTTATTATTAAGCAAAGTTTATTTGTAAATTTACATTATAAAAAGTAAAAAAAACATGAGGTTCTTTATTTAATTCTTGTAACAATACCGTAGCGTGAATACAACCGCGCTTTGATATTTGATTCTTTTATGGTAGGAAGTACTAATTTCGTTCTTATTATTATCATTGGAGAGTCCAAAGTCTGCGAGCTTCGAGGAAGTCGTGCTTCATCGAGAGTAGCAAGAAAAAGGCATGAGTTACGATTTGAGTTATTTATAAGGTCCAGTTTGTGCAGTGAGTACATAGTCTGTGGCTTCATTGGACTCACGAATGATCTTAATTAGAAGTATTGTGGCGAGAAGTAAATTATGCCCGTTGCGGCTTTTGTAACCCCGGCCGCTTGCTTCGCCTGTTTCGATGCACGCTGTAAATCAAATAACTACCCAGACTGAGGTGCGTGCCCCAGAGCGTGGATTTGGAAATTAATGAGAGCCTAATGGAAGTAATTTTGAAGTCGTTTAATTTCTATGTCTCAATAACGAATACATGAATTTTTAATGCGCGGATGATATCAAAATCGGTTCATTCTTATATTAATCGTAATACATATGTATGAGATTAGAGCCGAGATGGTCCAGTGGTGAATTCAATAGAAGATTGCGGGTTCAAATCCAGGCAAGCAGCACTCTATTTTCATGTGCTTAATTTATAGTTAATAGCTTATCTCGTACTCAGTGACGAAGAAAAATATATTTAGACTAATATCAGACATGTATGTTAATGGATATCCTTTAATCTAAATCAGAGCAGCGTGGTGATCTTACTCTAAGTCTTAAGAGGAGCGGAGGATTTAGCCCAGCAGTGGGATACTTACAACCTTTACCAATACTTTATATATGTAAGTACGTATGCATATTATTAATATAGTAATGATTCTTGATTTACCCGTTATTGCTTTGTAATTTTCGTTGTACCCATAATATAGAATGGTACCTATAGTTGTACCTTTCATTTATATTAATAAGGAATTGGTTGCAGTTAAATAGAGATATTTAAACTTGCCTCATTGTGCTCAATTAAATTGAAACCCTATTAATTAATATATCTTTCGTAAATAATGTCGTTTATGTCGTAATACAACCATCGCCGATCTCTATGGCTCTTAATTAATAGCTGAAGTGATTTCGATAGCTAAGCACGATCACGAAAAAGTATTAAGGTAATACTTGCTTTGTTTAATGTGGCAGTTACATTTTTTGTATAGGTTTTGATTTTGACGTAAAAATATTTTGTTTACATATTTTTTATATACATAATAAAATAATACAATAAAATTTATATTAATCACAATATTTCTGTAATAATAATAAGCTTTCAAAAATAATTATTTTTAGTACTGTATAATAATATACCATATTAATTATATCGATTTCTGATAACAAATAAACAAGTATTTAATGTCTGTGGGAAATATAGATTATTATTTACGTCGTAAACGTATTATAAGATTTAAGTATAGTTAAAACATTTAAGGCGCCGTAATATGTATTTAAAATAAACACTTGCATACGAGTATTCCAAATATTAAAAGTAGAGTACAAGTCAGAATCTATTATTGTTCACTTCGCGATCAGTGAAAAGATAAAAACATCGACAAAGCAATAAAGTATGATACGTGATAAAGTTGTATAAACGTTGCAATTGACTGAATGACACTAAATAAGGTGCGCCTGCGCAAGCGAGAGCAAAAAGTCGTGTGAGGATTAACTGGCTCAAACTCGCAACGTCAGATTCCATATCGACACGCGACTTGACGCATGGCGACGTCCTTAATGCTTCCATTAGCATTCCCCTCCTTTATTTATGCGCACTCGTAATTAACCAATCCATTCCACAAACTTCTCGTTGACGTGTAAATGTTTCCGGCATTCCCGACTGCATTAATAATTACTTGTGTAGATAATATACCTCCGGCGGTGCTAAGGTGTTTATCTCGTTTTCGGTAATAGAATACGTGGAATATTTTATCAAGGCACGACCGAGTAATTTAATATAAAGCGTATCACTAAATGATCTCTCGGGCGCGATGACTATCAAGAGGTTAATAACGGTGTTGGTGGTTCCTCTACGCGGGACACGCGTCCGCGATATTATCGCCTCCGAAGCATTATTGATGATAGACCGTCATAACCAAATAGCCCGGGGATCACGTTTGTTTACTTATCTAGCGTTTGTTAAAATGTACATTCATGTAGCTAATTGAAACTGGATGTCGGTGACCCCACGCGTTTATGACAGGTGCAGCTCGAAATTGCGTTTTCGTGAGATTGTGCGGTGATAACCGACTACCGAGCGGCGATAAGGACAATTCGTTGACTCCGTTCGGCTCGTGCCTAATTGTCGAACAGAAGCTGCCTGCCCCTTAACGACCGCCTCAATGGTCGAGACATTTATGGAAGAGAAACTGTATAAATAACATTTACTGCTTCTGAGATTGCTTCATTCATTCTTGTCTAGCCATTGAGTAAGCCAGTTACAAGCGAACGCTCCGCAAATTGCAAACAATGCCCGCCTGGAATAAACTAAGCGCTTTACTATATCTATTGACATTTCATTTACTAATGCCATACATGGAATGCTAAACGATTAAAAATAACCAATACTGTTATACAAGTACTCCAAATGGTGTGTAAAATTTGATTTCGATATAAAAGACATCAACGATCACACACCTATTTTATTTCAAATAATATTTATATTAACGTTATCAATGCAATTAATGGATACAATTATTTTAACCTAAGTATTTATTATTAAAATAAATAAATTACTGAACTTAGTTTTTAACTTAGCTTTACTTCTTAACTTTAATAGGACATCATTAAAATTTTTGTAACTGCTTTGAAATAAAGATTTAATTATGAGATCCATAACAGTTGGATATTACGTTAAAACATAATTATAATGATTCATTTATACACTTCGACTATAAAAATGTAGATTGTATCAATAATAATTCCGCATACCGACGAAAAATAAATATTGTAGCTTATTATGTAGATACATTCTCATATACGGCTTTGATAATCCTTCTATACGAGTCAAGCCTTACACATAACACGATCGAAACTCACTAAGTATAGCTTATATGTATGTTTACACTGAATATAACTACATAAAAGAAGGTGTAATAAATAAATATGTAATAATATACGTAGTGCCTAGTAATATTTTAATTAATTTAATCATTATATACCAATTTAAGTATGATATTTATACCGTTGTTTCATTATAAATAAAGGATGTTACAAACTCTTTAGAAACACAATTTGACAGTTAATGTGTCATAAATAAATTTGATATCAACGTTTTAAAAAAATAAGCAAGATGTAATGATTAATTCAAATTATTTATAACCAATTAAGATGTAACTTTTGATTTGTGCATAAGATCATTATCATAGATTGAATATAATGTGACCCTTAAATAATCCTGCGACACGAGCCTTGACATTTGCTCTGCGCGTGATCACCGCAGCCGTTGACCCGTGCTCACTCCACCACACATGTGGGACAGCGCGGCCAACGCGACCCAGACACGAGCATTACTGTCCATTCATACAATACACCATTATTTACGACAATGAAGCTCTGCTCAACTAAACGACATTGAGTGTTCTTGCGCTGTGATTAGACCGAACAATGAAACTTGAGATTTGATATAAGTAAACATAAAACGTTGATTTATGCTCACCGAAGCGGTATTTAAAGCAAACATTTTTTATAACCGTTATTTGTTTAGGCCGCGGGGCAGTCTGCTACAACGAATTTATGTCGTACAATCAACCGGGTTGTGTAATTGACTACACAATCGATTGATTTAGTTTCAAAAGCACTGACATATTTTGCAACTACGGCCACGTTTGTTAAATACAAAAATATATCAGTGACAAGTATTTGTGTATTGTTACTCAATAATTAGGATAGATTTAATTCAAAAAGTACTGAGGATAATTTTAGCGCTGTCTTTGTATGTTAGTGAGCGCTATTTAAATTACTTGGAAATTGTAAAATTGATGGTTAAAAGAGGTAACAGAATACCCACAAGGCGAGTTCTACTTAACTGGAATGCTAATAATATGTAAAGGAAATGTATTGGTTCTTATAGAGATGCAAATGCGGATAGCTGCTTCTATAAAATTCAGTATGTTATTGCTTCGCAGCGCGTCAAGCGTTCGACATCGGGGACATCGGCGTTTATTTTTATCGAGGGGATCGATTGTAAAGATAAGTTTATCGTAAGACAAGTAGCGGCCACCCAGAGGCGCGTACCGGCCGCGCCGGTCCGGACATAGTCGCATTTTATTACATCTTGATATCGCCCAATTCGCGTATACGTCACATTTCCGAAACACCAGAGCCCATCTCCTCTGGAACCATGATCGGAATGCTCGAGTAATATTTATCAATTAAATATAAATATTTATAGGCACCGATAACCTGCTGAAGATCTTATATTTCTCGTACCTGTCTTATCTACGAAGTGATTTAATTTCATACAAATACCTCACGGCTATTCCTTCTCCATTTTATAGTTAATTAACTAACGTTTATGAGAGAAAAACAACAGATTTATTAGAAAAGGTAACAAGTCGTATTTATTAATGTACAAAAGTTTAATTAAATGTACATTTAATTGTTATGCAGTCTGTACATATACAGTGTGTTTAAAAAGGGAACAGTGAATAAATTAAAATGGTGTGTGAATTGCACAGGATAAAGAAATTTTTATTTAATTCGAAATTTATTACGGTTGCATAGATATAAATAAAAGTTTACACTTATTCCGAATGACTGTATAATAAATTTAAAGTTACGTGCACATTCGAAAATAACTTCAACATTAAATACATAATTGTCGATAAAAATTTTGACCATCGATATAGTTTAACGTTTCGTATTCGTAAAATTTCGAATATAAGTGTGTTTATATCGATATAACATATTAAATCACTCATGAATTTAAAACGTTTTATTGTCATTTTGAAGTGAAAACAATATAAATGTGTTTTATGTCACGGTTGATTTATATTTTATAGGTGAGATGTGATTTATTATGGGTTGGTTAATACAATCTTGGTGCATGGCTCGCGTCGCCGCTTGCTGCATCTCAGTCTTTTTGAAATAGCTTTTTGACGTTCAAAATGCCACGGGCGCCGTCATACATAATGTTAATATGACATCTGAGAATAAAATAGTTCGTAATATTCCTTCATTTATGCTTAACGAGATATTACTCTAAATCACTTGTATCTGTATAAAATGTATAGAGGTTAATGTTTAATAGTTCATTTCGTTTATTGTTCTGGTATGAACCAGAAAATGGATTGCGATGAAATGGCGAGTATCTATTGGTACATAGACATCTCTGCGATGTTGCTCATCTTATACATAGAAACGAATGCTTTGTATTATATTCTCGCATCGAATGATTGAATTGAAACTTTGTACAGTTATACTCGAATGGAAGTTTATAGTATCGTATCATTAACGTGCAATGTGATTGGTATCTTAGAAAAAACCTTCAAATAAACTATGCAGCTCACTTATTTTGTAAATTATTATAAGAACTCTAACCTTCAAATGGAAATTTAAAACCTTTATATGTAATACAATTTGGTGTCGGTTTTTAAATCCATATTGCACAAATGATTTCGATTTTTTTTTCCTAAATAAATATAATTACCTTAAATCCTATCACACTTAAATGAGCTGTAGACTACAATTCAATTTTTGTAGACCCCTATAATACTTAGAAAAAAATAAGTTACTTTTTATAACTTAAGTAGGAAATTAGAACTGTGATTTCTAACTTCGTTGTTAATAATTGTGGTATACTCTCAATTATGTAATGAAAGGGTTTTAAGTATTTTCTATTTAAATTAATAATTCTAATTTATCATGTTTGAATTTGTTTTAAAAAAACTGTTCAAAAATAATTCTTTATTATAACCATGAAATTTAAATGAAAAAATTCAATAAGTACTAAAGCCAAAGTATTTGCCAAATTTCTGCTCAATCGGTGGAACGGGTTTTAAATCCAGTAGCAAGATTTGACCCACACATACTAACAGGTGGAGTTAAATAAAATCTTGTAAACAAATAAAAAGGCACGGCGAAATTTTAGCACTGGTAGCTTAGAACGGAGATATTGCAAATGAGATACTGACTGTGATAAATTTATTCGAATACATTTTTATAAACAAAAAAAGTCGTCGCAAATCATAACTTAAATGCAATCATTTCGTCTAGCTACTAACATATGTACTAAGAACATTATTAATTTTTAAATGTATAATGTTATGTATAATTATAAAGGTTAACTCAAAGTGGAAATTATATTTATCTAAAAGAGCCAAATGTGATGCGCCTGCGCTCGTATACTAAGCTCAGTTTATTCGGTCATATTTAAAAAGTTGACAAGTAAAATGTATTCATACATAAAGGCTATATAATTATACTTTGTAATGTAACATATTCAGAGCGTATTGTTTTTATTCATGTCCACATACGACGGAGGTGTAACTGTGGTACAGATCAAGTGCTGTTATTCAAATACGTACATAAAACATAAACGTGCGTCACAAAGCAAACTTATACGCTTAGTTAAGTAAATCTAAATATTAAGGATGTGTTCACATTATGATAAGTCTTTATAATCTGTCTAAGTATTACTGATTCTTTTTTTTATAAATATTGTAGGCGGACGAAGAATAAGACCTACTTTGTGACGACTTACCATCGTAAGTGGTCACCACCGTCTATAAACATTGATGTTTTTAAAAAATAACTATTTCTTATATCTCCATAGCACCCCCAAGCTTGGGAACTAACATGTTATATCCCTTTATAAATATTTTAGTTACGTTGTTGTAGTTACATTAGCTTGCTTACTCTTCAAACCGGAAAACATCAATACTAAATATTGCTGTTTGGCAGTAGGATGTGAGAATTGGATCTTAACTACCCCGATGTGCTAGCACAAAGCACCATCTAATATAATTCGAGTTGGAAATTTATTTCGATAAATTGTGATATAAGTATGAAAAACAGTTTGATATATTTTGTGTATGAACGAGTCTATTATTATAATCAATTGAGACATTGTTATAAATAATAATAATAATAATAAATTTCCTTCACCGCTTAGCACAAAATTAAATATAAATCGAAACAATTATGAAAATAAGCAGCAGTCTTTGGTGTTATTTGAACTCACGACCTTAATCTACGCTTTACGTATTCTGCCAACTGATAAATCTGGGCTAGAATACAAATATTGCATAAATTGACTTGGTATAGGCCATCACTTCTGCTAGTGTTATCAATAAGATGGATGGGGACAGACGGATGAAGAATACATAAAAATAATTTGAATATTAAAATATATTTAAATGTTAATTTCACTTACATACAAAATATAATAAATTCATATTAAACTATATGTACGTGATGATTAACATTTGGAATATGTCTTGTAAAATTCATACAATTGACCATTTAACATTTAGCCAGCCCATACATACGTATATTATATACGGTAACAATGTACTAACCAAAGGTATTGAGTACAAGTATCGGTAGTACAGCTTTATGTAAGTCCCTCTGGGTAGGTATCACTCATTATCATATTTTCTACCGCCAAATACTCGGTACTGTTTTGGTTTGAAGAGTGAGTCAGTGTAACTAACGGTACAAGGGAAATAACACCTTAGTTCCCAAGGTTGGTAGCGCCTTGGCAAAGAAGGGGATGGTTACTTTTTGTTACAGTGCCAATGTCTATTCGCAGTGGTTACTACTTACTAATAAGTGGCCCATTTGAAATCTATTTGAAATGTATATAATTTAAAAAAGGCGAATCCGCGGCTGTTATATCACAAAAAATGCGACCTTCTTTAAAAAACTATTTGTCACTATCAGAAATAATGTAAGTACATTTACGTATACATGTGTAGGAACGTTTTGAAAAAATTGTTTTTTTTTGACCTACATAGGTTTAAACGGAAAGGTTTTATTAAGATCAAAGCTATTTATGTAATTTTAAATTAAATAGTTTTATTAAAAGACATAACAATCGGTTAAATTAAATTTTAATGAGAAAAACTTCAGTAATTACCGAGGTATTCTCAGTGACAAGTGGCGTCCATACTGCGAGTAGAGTTATGTTCGGTTCGTAGCCTGAGTCGTTTCCTCACCTCGAGACTATTTCGTCGTGTCGAAGTCTCTTAACTATTGACGTTATCTTGATTTACGAACATTATTAACATTTTATTACAAGATCGAACAAGTTTTCTTGTAAATAGTTACCTACCAATGTGGTTCAAATATATATTTTTTCGATTAAAATACTAATATATATATAATGTGTGTTTAAAAATATAAAATAATATTTATGATATTTTATAATCATTGTTTGGTCGATGAAAAGAATACGTATAAGCCATTATAATATTAAATTTTGTGAATTAATTATCTTTTTATAGTTTTTTAAAGTTTATTAAGATACAGAAGTTTGTTATTATTTTTTTAACTTTTGTATTTTTATAAAACTTCAATTCACTTAGTCCAGGAATACAGATATATAAAATAACATAGATATGTAAAATGAAAGTTATTGACAGCTGTCAGTTTACGAAAACTAAAAAAAAAGGTTTTTTTTTATCTTCAAAGGTTAATTGATACCATTCTCTCGACAACAACGACCAATCTCTTTCGTGTCTTCCCCATCGTACGTGATATTGGCGAAATATTCTGTGCCCTGTTGGCACAATAAACTAAAAATTTAATTCAATCGAATATTATGTGTTTGTTCATTTATATATATAAATGAACATATGTTTATATAAATTATGACTAGTGCCTGATGTTTTTTATACATTGAAATTTTAGTTTAGAGTTTTTAGTAGATATTAGAGAATCTCTTAACTAAAATTTAGCATTTCATATGTAATTTTAGCATTTGTTATAGTATATTCTTGGAAATATTTAATTCAATAATAAGAAATTAACATTAAATCTTTGATCGTGAAGAAGATATTTCGACTAATGAAAATTACGGGCAAAGGACTGGAGTCGCGTGCCGAATGTTCCGATGCGTAAGCAGTACACATTACTTCTTGTTTATTTTCAAATTCTCGTCTTACTACTTAAACCTGACTAAAGACCTCGATAGCACATTCCTACAGATGCTACATATATATACATATATTGTAAAATGTCTCCTAACTCTGATAGATAAGATTATCAAGATTAATTTCTAAATCCGCTGTAATTTAACGTAAATAAGTTATTAAACTCAAATTGAAATTTACGACATCCTTAAAATGAAGATTAGTCCAATATGTTGTATGTATTTCGTTGATTTAGTACATTCACATAAAATACTCATATACGTAGCTGAATCGTAACATTCTTGTTTAATATTTATGTTCGTAACCGAGTCTATGAAAATTGTGACACGCTTTGTATAATAAAAAGTCAACAATGAATGGAGTGGGTCACGGGAGAGGACCCCCCATACACAGACGTCCGACTCTCAAATAAATGTAGTTATGATCTATGATCAGAAACTGATACTTATAATGGCTTCTGTATAAAGAAGCTGCTCACAAAAATCGAGACGGGCGTCCGCCGCGTACTACTTGACATGATAAATAACCTCAAATTGCTTGTAAAAGGTGGAACTTTTATCTCTCTCCCTTTGTACACATGTAAATATTTGAGTTTAATCGGACATCGACTTATGCGGCCGATAGTTTAAAACGCTCTTACAGCGCAGTCGGTGATATAGTTGGTTTTATGCTTTTTGAATAGAGAAGTCGATGGAAGGAAATAGTACGTAAGCAATTGTATCATATATTGTGATGGTACCTTTCATTATAATATATTTTAAGCGATATTCAGTAACATCGAGTTTATATTTAACTAATGCGTCGATGAAATGTATTGATAAGTTTGTCCGACTGCATTAAAGGACGGGATTATGCGAATTAATTAAAACTATTTAAGATTCAAACAGAAAATACGTAGAGCGGTAGTCAGCCGGCGGTTCGTTTGCGGGCTGGCGTGGCCGGTCGGACGGGCCGCTGGACGACCATTACTCCGCCTGCCGATTGATATATTCCTCTTCGACATGCGATCGCGACACGTCACTCCGCACCTCACCGCCACTGCCTCCGTATAACATAAATAAACAAACAAATAACACTAATAAAAGTCGCATCTACATTAACACGGCAGCCTACCATAAATCGAAAATTTCTTTTATTGCTTTCGACCAATCCAGTAGAAAATAACTCGTAATTAACTATTATTAAATTAATAAACATTCATTAGTTTCATTAAGAGGAATGTGTAAACAGTTTGTTAGTTTCTTATTACTAGGATCGACTTATAATTAGGTTTATAATTGAATAAATTAATTTCAACTTTAAACCATTACTGTGCGAGAGTATTCTGAGTAAAGTATGTTTGCGTATAATATAATATTACACTGTACGTAATGTATATATCGCTGCTTAAGCCCAGATTACATGTTGCATCTTAATTATGCAGGGACGATTGATGGAAAGCATTATCCGATAATGATCCACTCGTGAGTTTTCATGAAATAATCTGAGGTACACTTTGAATCATTCGCCTGCGTTATCAAGTAATACTGCATGTTTAACATTTAACAGTTACTACTTACTATAGCTCTTATGCATTAACTTTAAAGATTATATTAGCACGAACTATTTATTAAAAGTCGCAGCTTTCTATACTTATTGCTTAGGCTTCAGGCTATGAGAATGCAATGGTGCGCATTCGTCGTTCGTACTAGTTAGACAAGCCGTTAGTGTATAGAAATATATAATTTATTAAATAAATAAATATCTCGTATTGGCTAAATATTCACGTAATACTTAAATCATAAGAAACTTCTGCATACAAGTATGTTTCATTTAAAATAATTTTATTAGATATATTATTTAAGGTATTTTGTTTTTGTATATCTAGATAACAAATGAAAATTATTTTATATTTAATAGCGTAGAATAAAGTTTATTACTCGTTCTTTTTCGAAAAATGATTGTAATGTAAAGTAACAGCCTGCAAATGTCCCACTATTGGGCTAAAGTTACCTTTACCTTTGAAAAGCTTTGGAGCTTATTTTACCTCGCTGCTACAATACATATGTGGATTAATTTCATTGAAATTAGACACATGCAGGTTTTGTCACGATGTTTCCTTCAACGCCGAGCACGAGATGAATAATAAACAAAAGTCTAGTTAGGTCTGTCCAAAAGACCTATCTTTTTTATGAAATAGGTAGGCGGACGGGCAAATGGGCCACCTGATGGTAAGTGATCACTACCACCCATAAACATTGGACGCCATCAACGTTGGGAACTAAATTATTAAGTCCCTGTTGTTTATTAAATGCCTGTTACACTGGCTCACTCATCCTTCAAATCGGAACACAAAAATACAAAGTATTGCTGCTTGGTAGTAGAATATATGATGAGTTGATGTTACCTACCCAGACGGGGTTGCACAAAGCCCGACTTCCAAGTATTATTATTTTAGTTTATACAGCTATTACGATTAAAGATAATATACATACTACATTTATCATCTATCGGATCCCAAGGTCCTGGTTTAAAATCGCTGGTCATACCGAAATAAGTTAGTGGACTTTTTCAGGATATTCTCAAAATCTAATTGTAGCAGAGTTTGTCTTTGTTTTTCTTTTACGTGGAAGGTTTAGGACGAACGTTTATGGAAACAGAGAATGCACCGGTTTTGCGCACTAGAGAACAACTTTGTTATATTATTATTGTTAATGATTTAGATCAATGCCTTCAATTAAAATATTTTAATAAATGATACGGCTTAAGATTAATTAACAAATTTATTTTAACGTTATATCAAATAAGTCGTATCAATACACAGCTTATTATAAATTTTAAAATATTAAAAATATATTTAGGTAAATTTCGTTACACATCGGTTCGATATTTACTCTACGAAAACTTTAGTAATATTTGCTCAAGTAATATTTAAATCATAAAATGATTGCTGAGCTGAACGTAGAAACTGATAACATATAAATAATTTTCAAGATAAGCGCAATATTTTCAAGTTATCATTTAGTAAATAAGATCAAATAAAGTCTAACCGTAACTTCCAGTGCAATGTTATAAGATACTGATCAATTTGTTGGGTGCCATAGGAAAACGATACGAACTGTAATAACACGTAAATCAGACTGAGATATTTTATAATTGAACCTGCGGGAAAGTAAGATAGCACGACATGAATTAATTACCTCGAAACTTATATAAATATGCATTATGAAGAAATTATCTTTAAGTTATTATTTTTACTGATTTTCTTCATATATTAGTTGTAAATAAATAAATGATAAGTGTATCAAACAGAGGATGAGTTATCATGAACCGTCGAAGATAAAATTGAAGTAAAGTAGAAGTCTGTGAATGAGCCACTGTTGGGCAAACGTCTTCCTAAGTAGAGGGTTTGAAGGTTATTCCAAGCTGCTGGAACGATGATTAATGGAGACACTTTTTCAAATTTTTTAAGGATGTCTTCTCTTTTACCAAGCACTATATGAATTATTAATATAGGTTAAGTATATGAAAATTTAGTGGTGTATGGTAATCATAATAATTCTCATGTGTTCTAACCCCCGGGTTACCTTAGCGGACTCTCCTTACAACGAGTTTCTTGAGCTCGATTCGATTCTTTAGCTTATTAAATTAAGTATTTATTTAAAAAAAGGTAAATTACAAAAGTTACGCTGTCGTTTAAAATCATGTAAAATACGTTGTTTTCGGACCTAAATTATTTTACGTGTCTTACAGTAGAGTGAAGCAAGGAAACAGCGTTACGGCGCTTACAGGTGACCTTTCCCTCTGTAACTCTCGGTCTCTTTCCATTATCTGCGGTATTACATAATAATAACTTATTTTTCATCAATGTATTAATATATTTAATAACATCTTAATTTTTCTCTTAAATTTTGTTGTTTGTTTGTTTTGTGTCCGTCATCTAACACATAATAAATAGCTAAAGCAATTTCGTTCCAATCGGGTTTGCCACGAAACCTCTCTTTTATTTTTAAAATATGTATCAAGTAAATAACAATCAGGAAAAAAAAGTGTCTTTGAAAATTTACCGCCTAAGGCTGTAAGCCTAGCAAGCCTATTAAGAAATCCGCCACTGCTACCAATAAAGCAAATGGTTGATTTATAGCTTCGTATAAGAAGAAGATAAACTTCTCTAGAGTTGTGCTCTTTTTGTTGTTCGTAAACTTGTCATGTTCATGTTAAGTATCATTAAATAAATATAAATGGTTATAATATTAGCATTGATAGATTATATTAAGTTTTAAGTGCATTGCTAATAAAGTTGATTGTGATGATTTATAGACACGGGAAGATTTGCGATTGACAAGTGCAGCGATTTAATTCAATTTGATAATCATATTCATCTCATATTCTATCAGTAATATATATGGCATTATATATGGCTAAATTTAAAACTATTTGATGAGTACGTTTTTTCAGCCGAGGTAAAAATAATTCTTTGACACAGACACATTTATGTAATATTCTTTTATAATCTATCTATCGTCCGACACAGCTAATACTTTTCTTCATTTTAAGGAGAAAACATTATTAATGTACAATATTACATATTAGATATATTATTAATGGAAATGAAAATTATTGAGTTTTTAGGGGATAGATATGTGATAAAAATTAGGATATAGATGATGTTCTTCTTACCGTTTTAGACTACATCAATAAAAGTGGATCGAAGTGCGTGGAAGATAAAATATTGCACAAGCGTTGTGATGGAAATTTAACACGAAAAGAGAGAGGTCAGGCTCAGAATCAACGGGTTAACGTATGTTTTTTAAGGAATGCTAATTGTTGTCCTGTTGCTTCAAACCAATAATTCCATAACGGAAAAACCCAAAAAAATTAATATAATTAGCTATTTTTTTCCTCATAAACTGTATCAAAGCAAAAAATTACCATGAATTTGCTCTGTACTTGCGTAAATACGGGCAAACGACCAAGCGCTCATTTCCTTTTATAATATTAGTAAGGAGAGATGAATTGATAAATATCAGTAATCTAATATAATATATTTATCTATGGTATCATTGTTTTATATTCTGTGGTTAATTTAAATCTGATAACGAGTGTAAACAAGATCATCCACTTTAAATAGAGTCCATATCGAATTTTTATCTCTTAGTTTACGGAGCGAAGGCGATTCCTTTCGAGCTCTAGATTCCAATAAGCCGTGATATCGAATGATAGCATCATAAAAATTGACAGTGACAGGGCCGAGTACTCGTATTACCGTATAGGGCATTAATTTAACGATCTCGACGAATAATTTACTTTCTCGGAATGCAAGAAGTATGAATGGCAATAAAGTGTTAACGGTGTCCGACACTAGATCATGCTGTGTCATGCTATATACTAGATGTACAATATTAGATTTACTCGCCATTTTTATGCGTCCACTAGTAATGTTTACATGATCGTTAATTTTAATTTTACTATCTGCGACATGCGGCCCGGGGCTGCTGCGCGTACATTAGCGATAAATCAATTGCCAAGCTCTTCCTTTAAAGCCTCTTGCTGTCCTTGTTAACTTTCAATTAGAGTAATTTTGCTTCGTCCAGTAATTACAGTTGTTGGCGTAATATTTATTGATCATTTTTCATGTGAATTTGAGTTGAGAGATGCAAACAGGCATTTTTAAGAAAATAATTAATTTTATTGACATGAAAAAAAAACGAGACTCCATGATTCCGTCTTTTACGTAAGCTGATATAATAAGGGTTTCTACATGGACAGTAATTAAACCTATAAATAGCTATAAAAAGTGCACAAAAACTATTAAAACAAATATTTGAAAGTTTATGTAACATAGAATTAAAAGATTTATCGTTTTTTTATAGATTTGACAGAGAACATTTTAATCCGAATTTCGAATTAGAAAAAGTAAGAGAAGGCAGTTGAAATATTTAAAAAATGACGCGTAAGAGAGTAATGGTTCCAGCGATGAGACAAAGATATTTTCATTTGAATAAATCTTGTACTTATCGTATGATAAAATTCAATAATTCATACAGAATCCACCGGAGCGGAGAGGAATAAGATAAAATCACAAATGAATGTTAATTTCAATATTTAAGTTGTATACAATCAACAAATCATCGCGATGGTATCTCGTGTGATCGGAAAGAACCGACTATTATCTATCGATTGTAGTGACCTCTAACATCGGACCGATATTTAGTGGGTACGCATTGTCCGATACAATGATAATTGTAGGTGGTGGATCGAGTTTGTTTAAAATTGATTTCGGCGGTGATCTTGAATAGATAGCCTTTTATTATAGGTTGTGTCAACGTGTGATGCGACGGACAAAGCACTTTACGTTGTTTGAATATTGTAAAACAATTATTATTTAATGTTAAGCTCAAATGTCCCAGTGGTGCTCGTAACACGTAGTCTTGTCTGAAGATTGTGGGCTCAAACCTGCCTAGAACCTGAGCTTTCATGAGCGGTGAAAGAAAGTAACTTAAGGTAATTTGTACGTGTATCAACCACCTACTACTACTAAATTTTACCAACTCGCAATGAGAAGATTGCAATGAGTTCCAAAATCTTTTTCTCGTGACGATGTCCTTGTCCCGTCGGTCGTTTTAGGATGTTACTTGTTTTTATTTATATTATGTTTTTTAATTGAGTTGCCTATAAATAAAATGTATATATTTGTTATTAATAAAGATCAAGGCATGGTGATTTGTGTTTCGATAATTTTGATTTGATTGACAAATTGTAAAGTAGATAGGCTTTCAGATAATATGGCATATATAAATATATATATGCCATATTATCTGAACAAAAACAATTTATAGTCAAATAAATATATTATTATACGAGGGTTAGTATGTTTTTATAAGAATTTTTTGGCCACGATGAAAGAAGAAATCATGCGTGAGAAAACATGATTTATGTTTCAATGTAAAAATGATTTAAATCAATAAAAAACTTAATTAAAATTTAACAAATATCTACTAGATGAAATAGATATATAATAAAATAAAGGACATTAAAGTCTCCTTTTTAATTTGTATGAGTACATTGTTTACGTTTTTTTATTAAAAGTCTTGTGAAAATAAATATTTAAAAAAAGGAGAAGCTATATAAATTTTATAAGAATCTTTCGAATACATTCTACAGAGCTGGTTCTTGAAAGATGTTTTTATTTTTTAAATATTTTATTTTGTTTCTTTTGAAAATTATGAAGTTACTTTTGTATATTATGAGAATTTTCACTAGTTGTTTTGATATGGTGGACGGCGTTGAAGATGCGAATCAGATTTTTATTATAAAAATACCGGTACGCCGAGTTGGTTTTTATAATATACCGTTTTTATAATTAAATATATCCTTATCATTGCGCTATCATATGACACGCACCATTATTTTTATGACAATTTATTTTTGCTTATTTTCTTTGTCGCTTTTTTCATAATGTATTTTATTATGATAATAATATTCTTATATTTAGTGTGATCATTAATTAAAGTTATCATTAATCTTTAAAACTGTATAATCCGCTTAACATTTATATTTGATATATTTGCTATCAGAGAAGCAAATAATTAGTGTTGTATAGTATGATACAAATTAATTGCGAGAAAGTGGAACTTTAATGTAAATATCGTCAACAGCCCGGAATAGATATAATTAAAATATATATCATAAAAGTCCATAACTCAGGAATAAGGTTTATAATAAAGTACCTGTAGCTAAATACATTCTTGCTTCTTGGTAAATTTAAAAGCTCATTGTTTTGGTGTGAAATACTGGGTAGGCAAGGGGCTAGAATGCAAGCGTTGACAGTGCAGCGATGGTGGATAAGGACCGTCATAAGTCCTCCCTGCGCAAAATAACGACAAATCGTGGCCCGATCACCGGCGCAAGCGCACCGCGTCACAACACAATGCTGATGGCCCGATCGACGCTACTCGATGCGCGTGCGCCATGTTTTATGTTTACTTTTGTACAATCCTTTACTTTGTCTCCCCACGACAAGCTAGATATACGAGGAGACGATGCGATTTTTGTCTAGTGACGCTGCGTGGGGTACGACTCGTGTGCTATATGGTCTTGTTTTATCAAAGTGTTCTGCTAAAAATAGTCAAAATATCTTGTATTACAAATAATAAATTACATCAAACTGTATAAAATACTCCTGATAGTGATAAAATAGCGTAAATAATTACATTACGACTTGCGATATGCTTGGTCTTATACATGATGCCAATGAATACATAATTATTTTCTTTAAATACTTAAGTGCCTTAAGTAGATAATTCTCACATCGTTTGTGAGTTGTAACTTTACTTGAACATAATGAATTAGCAATTTGCTTGCGAGTTTAGACTAAAGGTTATTTTGTGATGGGTGTTAAGTGCAGGCGGAAGAGGCGCATTCCGGTCCATAATTCACGCTAACAATATGGTTTACAATTACAAGTCTGGACGATGATAAATAGTTTTCCTTGGTCGAGGGACACACGACCGTTGTGCGTACCACTACAAGTTTCTTCTCCACAATCATTAGATTGCTTTTGTTTTAGATTTCATTTTCGAATATAAACGAAGATTTAAATGTTATAGATTTGTAAAGTTTTGAATTCATGCCGTTTGAAATTAAATGTCAATATGAGAAACGATTAAGAATATTTTGTGTATTTGAGGCATACCAGGAAAAAATTTACTGACGTCATAGTGTGATTTTGACATTTGACGTTCTACACTTCTTCTGACGGCGACGAATCTTGCATGAATCGAGTGTGCGCTGTGTTTTAAAGTGAGCTAGTGTAACGGGCTGTTATCATTATCCCACAAATAATACCACCCATATCTTAGCTCGGCTTTAAAATGAAGGTGTAAATATAAACTAAGCTGAAATAGTAATCCAATTCAATTAGAATGAATCAGCATGTTTTTTTTTAATTATAGTAAGTTTAAGAGAGAGGGATAATAGATAATGTCGTGATGTAGTATTTTTTAATATTTACTTTTGCGCTGACCGTAATATGGCAGGAAATAGTTATTCTTCTGTTTACGATGTAGTTCAAAGCTTGCGTTAATTATTATTTTGTATTTATTATTTGTCTTGTCACCATAAAATTAGCTTAGCTTAAATGCACCTCAATTCGAAGCGATTTGAAGTATTTAGAGATATTACGGCAATTGTAATGTCGCACGAATTATTTTAGATATATTTGACAAATTGGGTAAATGTTTGGGTACATTGTTCTACGACCGGTCGCGACCGAAACGCACCGGTGGGCTGCTGCATTACTTATACATGCGCCGACGCACTTTAGCAATCAGCATTAATCAACACGATATGCCTGCGTGTCTCTCTTGTCCGACTTGCATTGATTTGTTTATTTTCGCACTGAAAATATGGTTTGACGTTGAGTTAGCGGTTCAAGCCCAGTATTGAAATTGTGGACTGCGTTCATCAGAGATAAGTAGACAGGCTATATGGTAAACATGAACAATAAGTTGACACCAATAGACGACTAGTTAACTCTAATTCTAACAAATGGTCGTGTGGTACAGCTGTATGCTCAAATTCAATATTCAAATTACTGCTATGTCGTTGAACGACTTCAAACTGCATATTCTAAGATAGCGTCAATATCTCAAGGGCTATGCAAGCTTGGTACGACACGTAATGTAGCTGGTTCCATGCCTAGTTTGTGGTACAAAGTGTACTAATATCTAATACGCTATAAATCAGCCAATTAATAAATAAAATACACAAATTATGCATTTATTTTCTAAATAACATCGAATGTAACGTTCGAGTAATATATAGTGGCAATAAAAATGTAATTTGTCACCGTAAACTGATCCCTGTTGTCCCGTGTGAACGGCAACGCTGTACTATAATTATAAAAATGTCCATCAAGCCTTCTGCTCAGGCTAGAGCTAAGAGGGTGAAGAGAAAGCGGGCACGCATCCATTGTCCGCGCGTCGACATGAACACGGCATGATGCCTTATCGCCCAAAAGTCGAGGGCCATGTAAAGCTCCTCGGTTTATCAGTCGGCTATGTGTTCGGTAACGTCTTGTCTCTCGCGTAAACCCGCCATGTTTTATTCTCTCGCATTCAGCGCCGATACCTTAATAAAACCCAACAAGATTGAGCAATAAAAAGTAATTTATTTGATTGTAATTTCAAAACACAAAGTGGGTCTTATTTTGTAATATATTTTTATCTTCGTGGTTTTCTGTTGCTCGCGCACGTCCTGCTCGACTGGTTGATGCGTTACGCTTTCAAATACCCCGGTCTTGTTTCAATTACAATTTCTATGCTAGCGAGTAATAAGACATTATCAATTTTGTAAACCACCAATGAAATGACTTTGAATTTATTGAAATTGCTTTTTACAAGAACACGCCGGATAACTTATTATGCTTAAGTTATATTTAACGTTATTAAAACCATCGTATTATATTTGTGGTAAGTGAAGAACGGAGATGGATGAACAGATTTAAAATCCTAAATATAAATTGAAAGGTGTGAGTTGTGCTGCCCGGGAAACAGCCTGCGCCTCGTTGAGCCGCCGTCCACTTCGAGTACAATACGCAACTCCGATATTATCAAAGAGCCAATCAATTTGATCCCTCATAAAAAAGTTCTCGGTAGGCAGCTAGCTCGTATAATGCGGCTGCTGTATCGGACCGTCGATCCGTGGCTCTGGTAGCTGGACTTTCCATATATTTTATGTGAAAAGGATATGGCCATTGTTGTTGGACGTCCTGCTGGGTGCGCGCCGGGTAAACACTTGAAATTACAAGTCAGCTCCGACAGCCTCTCGCATGCCAGCCCCGAGAGCGCTTCCAATCTTACGCTGCACTGTAATAAAAATATATATCGATTCCTAGAACAAATTTTCTATTCATAGTTTCTTAGTAGAAATACAATCCCGTATACGTGTAAATTGTATACGGCGCGTATCACATCACTCAATAAACTTATTGTATTGTGCATATATTTACGCGTTATTATTTTTGTTACAATAGTCGACATGAGTTTCAACAAGTGAATTTTAACCGAAGTACGCAGGTTCAAATTCCGAGCACTACTAAATTTACCTAATTATTTTAAAAAAATATATCAATCAAAAAACCTATAAAATACGGTTAAAAATCTGCTTCATGCATTCAAATTTGCGTGTATCCGCCGACCCGCTTTGGAGCAGGCTCCAACCCTCTCAACGAGGAAGAGGTCTTGCAAATGGATTGTCCATATTTAGTTTATTACTTTACTAACTTGATTTTTAATCACCATAAAATGTATGAAAATCGATTAAAATACATTTTAAAATCAATAAAATATCAAGATTTATTTTGAATATATAATGGTTAAAATGTAGCACATAATATGGATTTCAAAAAAATATTAATAAAAAAAACATCGATTAATATTATAATATGGCAATGATTATCGTAAGAGTAAAAGTAATGGGCATATAAAATATATTTTACAATCATTACCGTTTGTTCGCTGAGATTTAAACATGTGATTGTCATATACACATGGTCCTTGTTATTTCGTATACGTTTCTTTTGTAACAGTACAACGTTTTCGAAATATTTTATGACCGTTCACACCAAAGGAAAGAATTTTACACACGCTTCGACTATAATGAAAGCAATTTAGAATATACTTGTGTTAATCTACAAACGCAGTTCGCTTTTTTTTCGTAATTACCCGTGAAAAATATTCACAAAAAATCGATTTTAAAGTATTACTACACTAGTTTAGTGTTGTATTTGTGATCAGCTGTAGCTAATGGGGATGTTGTGTAGGATATTACTTATTTCTTAATCCGAGTAAATACTTCGTACATTTCAGTGTAAAAGGTTTTTTTTTAATTAATATTTTTAAAATATTCCTTTGTCACAATAAAACAATAGCTATAAATATATTATGAGTACATTATATCAGAGATTACGTTTACGAGCGAGGAATTGTTATAAAACGAATCAAGTATAAGTATAGTTAACAAATAATATATATATGTTCATTAAATATCGGTCGGCTATCGGAACATTGAATTGATTAATATACGTAATAATTTACATATTCATAAGTACGGTTGTTATTTAAAATTAATACATTTTTTGACCTACTTAATTTTATTCGCTTAATTTTTTTTTTAATATATCAGACAAGTTCTATTTTTGAAATAATTTCTATATATCCCTCCAGTTAAATGCAAAGCGTCTGTTAGGACTAGCGTAAAGAATAACTAACAATAGCATTAAGCTATTGAGGATTTAAATATACTTTGATAATAATATTACAATAATGTTCGTAAGATAGAAAAATACTCTTTAAAGCGTACTCCCCACTCAGAGAAGGGTTTGAGGAGAGGCTTGAGAGCGAGATGCGAGGTGTTACTCGTCGGATATAAATAAAAGAAGCCTGTCCCCAAGGAACTCCGGCTATAACGATTAGTTGTGTTCTACCGTGGAACGTATATTTTATTTATTTTAATTTGTTTGACACTTAAATTATTTTGATGAATTCGATGAAGATAAATTTTAGATTTATCTTGATTTGTAATGAAATGCTATTTAATTAATGTGATTCAATATGAATTATTGATATTATAAAACAAAGATATTTAAGGAAAGTAATATTCATGTTTGAATGATTTTATTTAGAAAGCCTTAAGAATACGATACGTACTACAATTTTGACTAGAGAGTGTTGCCTATGACGATAAATATAAGAGGAAAAAAAAATATTTACTTTTTTTCTGTTATAAATAAAAATATATATATTTTTTTAATTCACCTATAGTTAATTCATAAATAAATTATTGCAATTGTAAGTTTAGGATATTTGTATAATACAATGACAATTTAAATATTTGTTTCAATAAGAGAAATAGATTACTTATTAAAACACCAGTTCATTATTATAAAATAAAAATAAAATATATTTGGTCTCAAGTGGAATACAATAAAGCTTGCACGATTAGATGTCCCCGCTCGGCCGCGCCACACGCGCCTCCAAATAAAAGTGCTGCGTTGTCGCACGCCAGAATTACGAGGATCTTCCTTTATTATCTTTTTTAATTTCATTTCACGATAACGTCGCATGCACACTGACGGATGTATCTTGGACAACTAAGCGAAGTGCATGGTTTTGGATTATTTTTTAAGTCAAGTAAGTTATATTACGCTTATTCCACAACTCTGTCCTATTGCGGATTGACCTCTATATGTGGATAATTTTTATCCGATATATACAAGTAGTATCCTCACAATGTTTTTCCTTCAACGTCAAATACGTATTGAATTAGAAGAACAATAAAAAAATTGTGGTATTTTTCTAAGAATAAACGCGTTATTATGAGATAAGTCCACGTGTTCAAGTCATGGACCACGTCTCTATGGATAACTTTTATTCAGATCAAATTTCAAATTGATTGAAGTATTATGATTACTCTATCCGTTATATGAATTAATGGTAACAATAAATTCAATACGAATAAATTTACATTTTATATTGTGTGTGAAAATAAATTTAAATTTTTGATTGCATAAATAATGATCTAGCGCCACATAACTAAGACATAGTTGTATAAATCCTGTGATACGATGTTTAACGAATAAGATATTATATGAACTGTGATCTAAACTCAGGATTTCACAGTAGGGAAGAAAATGTCTCCAATACTTATGAACCTTTAATTTTCAGACTATTATTGTAAATAGAATAAATGACGTAACTAAGATTAAGAATATAAAAAAAAATTAAAAATATAATTTCTTAAATTATGAATTTAAGTAAAAATTTGGTTGCATAATTTGAGCTATATTTACTAATAAGCAAAGGTAAAGCATGTAAAATATAATACACGAAAGCACTTTTAAATCTAACACTTTTGCAGACGTTAAAATTAAGAATAAGTTTAATAGATTTAGATATGATTATATCCAAACTAAGAAGTAAAGTGAAAGAGCGAATCATGATTTACGTGAAAAACAGCGTGGCCGAATATTTAAATGAATGTATCTGATTTTTTTTCGCATCCTGTATAGCAGTCATCACGCTTACCACATCAATAAAATTAAGCACGCTAAGTAGTGCTTAATGTTAGCCCTTTTAGTACGTAAAGTTTAATACTATAATTGTTACAAATTTACTTCAAATATATCGTAAATATATCCGTCAGATTTTTTTAAAGTAATGTCATAATCATTGGAAGGGTTTTTTTTAATGGAGTGCGGAACTCTAATTTTGTAAAATCATAAAATTATTTACAAGCACGTAATAATATACTAAGTGATTTTCACAGATAAATAAAATTAGTTTAATACTAATCTCGAGTCTCGGCTAATGCGGGACCTCGCCTTAAGCCGTTCGTCGGCCTTACTCGTTTGCATACAAGCAACGATTTGTGTATTGTTAATTAGAGCAGTACGAACAGGTTCCGAATAATGCAGCTCGCGCCTCGAATCCCCGACGAGTTTACACTTTCTTGTTGTGTCATTATTGTTCGTATGTTATTTTAAATAGCGATTGATTACACAATTGCACACGGTGATAAAATCCAATACCAATAATTAACTTTGTATGTTAATTTCGATCATAATTGCATTAATTGAGTTATGAAATGTATAACGCGAGATGTGTTATGTCTGTAATGTAATATCTCGTTACCTTTTTTTATTCTCGATAAACATTTCGTATTTGAGACCAAGAGATAATTATTTTATTCATAAATAGTATTAAGTGCTTATATCGGAATACATAAATTGGATTCAGTGATAATGTAGAGAGAATGCTATGCGCTTTGATTGGCGTCCTTGCCTTAGGAGACATTTTGTTATCTAATTCAAAGTCAAAGCAAGCAACGTGTAAATTTACTATGTGTTCAATGAGGCCCTATCAACCTCAGAGTGAAATAGGATTTTGATCTAAAGGCCGAGCAGCAACCACGAGATACAACACAGTGATGTTATATCGACTGAGCTTTGATTATTATTATTTAATGATTACCATACAAATATATTGAGACATATTTTTTGAAACATCCATCTAAAAAGGAAGTTACTAGGTTTAATAAAAAAACATTGACGCTAGGGTACACACTTGGTAGATAGGGTTATACACTTGTTTTTCGAAAAGGTGTGTTCGCCAGTACAGATATCGAAACTGTCTCGAATAAAGTCTACAGTCGTACGATACCACGGCGAGCGCTCGTAAATTCGTCCCAATACCTACCGCGCGGCGGGTCGCGCCCGCTCCATGCCCTCCACGACACATTTTATTGTCAAAACCCATACCAAGCGGCCTTTCCTGATAACTTTATTGTTATTTACATCACTGAATTATCATTCCGATATCCGTTGTTTTACATTCGTATAATGTCGTGTTAGGCTCGGTTTGTATCTAAATTGCTTAATTGGAAAGCCTCGGAGAGAGAACACTCAGATTTGAATACGCGTGCACTCGGCTTGACCTTACAATTGAATTCTTTCGTCTAACATTAGTATGAATTTATAATGCCCCGATACAAGAAAAAGCGATTAAGATTTAAGCATTATTTTTAATTTATTGTTAGTTTTATATACTATCCGTGTTATACTTTTGTGTTTAAAGTTGTTGACCTCCTTGACCTTAAACGGAATATCATTTTTATTAGATGAGGGAATCGTATCGAACTTATTAGCCAAGGGAATTTTCTCTGATTTTTTCTGATTTTCATGAGTCACGATTGAGTCTTTTTATTAGGATTGATTATCTTATCTTTATCACAACAATAATTAAGTCATTTAACATAAAATAAAATGGCTACTGGCTGTAAACCTGTTCTTTATAATATGTTTTTACAAAATTATTTATGGAGGACTTTTTAAAGAGGCAAGGCAAAATGATATATACACTTTAAAATGTTTCCTTTTTTTGTTTGTTTATATCAGATACTACTACATGTATAATATACTAGCTGATTCACGTGGTTTCACTCGTAAATACCTGTGTATATTAGAGCTTGTAAACGGTTTTAATAAATAGGCTATCTAACGCAAATCGGACTAGTTGACCACAAGGTCTACTACTGTAGTAATATCACAAGATTAGCGCATTCAAGTAAACAAACTCTTCTGTTTCGTATAAATATATAAATATAGATAATGTTTATAGTACGCAAAAGCTATTATTAAAAACTGTATTTATATTCCCATTACACTGTTTCATTAATTGTGTTCACTTGTGTTTTAAGTGTTAATACAGATTTCTACTTTCATCGTTCACTATGGATCGGAGCTACTTCATCTTAGAGATAATCGAACAATATTATTGAAATAAAATCCAAATCGTCAATCGTCGGCTTAATATCGCGAGGAAGACGAACACACAGGCAGATAAATACAAATATATGAGTGCTATTAAATAGCAATAAAAGATGAATCGATTACCAGCTGAGCTACAATATTGGGGTGAATGGAGCACGGAGCTCGAAAGCGGTGGGTGTCCATTCCGAGCCTTGTTAGCCGATCGCTCGCTTCACTCTTCTCCCTTAATACCTTATTTTATTCAACAATGACCGGATTGTGTCGTGAAAGAAGATATGCTGTGCCGTGTTCGCTTTTGCAAACATTCCCATTTACGTCTCATTTTCAAACCTCAGCGTGCAGTAATTTTAACATTTTAAAACTGCAAAACTCGTCTGAGTGGGCAAAGGCCCAACGCTGAGTAAGACCTTACGAATTTTTAACACATGAATAAAGTCTTAATAAACTCTTTTTATGGTAGCCTTGTGATTTTATTTGTACACGAGATACGTATGATCGCGCGTGTTAAGCTAATAAGGAACTGATGACCGCACTTAACGATCCATATATCGGTAATAATTTCTGCTTTCCGATGGCAGAATGAAATCATCTTAAGCTGGTTTTAAATTCTTATATATTTTCTTAATCAATTATTTAAAATAAATGTCAAATCAACTTTTAGTATTCACTCGTGGTGTTCAACCGAATATTGTAGCTTATTTAAAAATGGAATCAGAAGCGTAACTGAAAAATAATGTTATCATTATGCTTCTACATACATGATAATTCATATTTACATGTTTGGCCACAGCATAATAAGGCTACATTTTCATTTACCTATAAATAAAAACAAAATAGCTGCAGAGATTTATAAACGTGATCTATTTAGACTTGGATATCGTCTCGAGAATAATGTTATCCTGGCACACCTCAACCCGTGTCACTTGCAAGGGCGTGTCAGAGATAAGTTTACATATTCTGTATGCATTATGCAAATTGAAGTTTTATGTTAAGCAAGTAGGGGAGAGACGGGTATATAGCAGTGAGACTCACGCGACTAACTTGCAACATTTTACTTCGCCACTGAATCGCGCCATTCACGTCTTGATAATTGACCAGTGTACTTTATATAGATCTATAAATAATGATTAATCTTTATCTTTTCTATTCACTCCAGAAGGCGCGCCAAAATATTTATAACAAATATGTATAAGGTTTTTGTCGTCTTTACTCTTAGTCTTCTCACGCACACTAAGACATATGTAGACACCAGCCTCACTCACACTAAGCCATATTGATAGTAACTTAACGTCCTCCACGTTTGGCTTGCCTTCTTGAATAGATTTGTTATCTTAAACAATGTCACATTAAAAATTAAAAAAATAATAGTGAAATATAACTATTTTATTTTTATTTAACTATTTTAAAACCATTCTTATATAACGCAAACAAAACAGCACTTCGGATCTACCAAATTTATTCAAACAATGTTTACCTTAAACGATATCATATCATGTATATCATGATGATACCCTTCTGGTCAATTTCGGCCACAGCGATAATTATCTAAACACAAGTCAACTGTGACACAAACACAATTCCTTCATACTCGAGAATGCATTGACAGAAAATCCAACAGATTCTTATTTGTCAGACCCATAATCAAAATCAAAATATTTTTTATTCAAGTTGGCTCTTTTAGCCTTTTATAAAGGCACTTTTGAAACTTCATCTTGTAGTGAACTAAATATAAATGGAAAGTAGATTCTACCAATGAGAACTGGCAACCTATGACCACAAGATCTGCAGCATTATAAACTCTCCACTATACCAAAGAGTAATTTATATACGTACTTTAATACATATATAAATTCATGAAATATAAGCGTATCGCTCTTAACTAACCCTAACTTAGCTTTGAGCCTATTATGTTCGGTCTCTACTAATATTATTTATGCGAAAGTATGTTTGTTGATTGATTTAATTAACGCTTAGGGAAAAATGACGTGAATTTTTTTGCGCACCATAGAGAAACATTTTAAGAATTTTAATAATTTTTAGCCTAGAAAATAGAATAAATCGAAGCAACAGGTGGAAATTCCAAATCACTATAATAGGAACTGTAACTTAAACCTTTTTTTTAGGGTAGTTATCTATGTAGGCAAACGAGAAAATGGGCCACCTGATGGTAAGTGGTCACCACTGCTCATAGGTGATGGCGCTGTAAGAAATTTGTATTAACTATTTTTACATCGCCAATGCGCCACCAACCTTGGGAACGTTATATTCCTTGTGCCTGTAGTTATACTAGTTCACTCAAACCAGAACACAATAATAGTACTGCTGTTTGTTGGTAGAATATCTGATGAGTGGGGGGTGTCTACCGAGGCGGGCTTGCAAGTGTAATTAATATCGTCGTTGAATGCCATTTTACAAAAACTGGAAAAAAGTTTAGTTTATAATATTGTATATTAATTCCAATATATATATACAAAATTATTTACTTAATATTATAACATCTCATTGGTATAGTGACAGCTTGAAATTCCCAGGCATTCAAAGGTCGGGCCAATTAAATGTCAGTGGTGTTTACCGAACGAAAAACTCCGTAGCAGACCGGAGCTAGTAAGTTGGCATGCTTGTAGCATACAAGCATGCTTCAAGCATGAAAAGTCTAAAGGTCCAAAGGCTACAAGTATGCTTCAAGCATGTCTAAAGGCTCAAATCTTTATGTTGAATTACAGTCAAACAGAAAATGAGATGGTGAAGTCATGACCTATGTCTGCGTATACTGTCCACCAGAACCGGATTTAAATGTTTGGAGTCCCTGGGGCCAGAAGCGGGTGGAGGCCATGAATATTATTTTACAAAATAATTTGAACATTTTTAGTCAGATTTGTCTATAATATGTTTACTGTAGTAATGGTTCTATAATTGTATTAATGATTTCAGTTTTTTTTTAAACCTGTAAATTTCTCACTACTGGCCTCCTCTCCCTTCGAGGAACATATTGCACCACGCTGCTCCAATGCGGGTTGGTGGAATAAACATGTGGCAGAATTTTTTTTCAGTTAACTCGTCGGAATCTTTATTGTGGGGGGCATCTTTTGTGGGGTTCCCAGGTCAGATGCTTTGATTGCCCTTCCATAAATGGGCCGGATTTATGCTGGGCACTATAAACCTTAGGCTTGGCTAGTCTTCATTACGAATCTAAAATCAAAATCAGAATATACTTTATTCAAATAGGCTCTTAAAGCACTTTTGAATCGCCATTTTACAAAATATATTGAGTGAAGCTACCACGGGTTCGGAATGTAGATTCTACCTATAAGAAACCTACAAGAAACTCAGTAGTTACTCTTTTCCAACCAAAATCAGATGAAATTCATATCACTTATGATCAAATATTCCCTGTTCAGAGTTTTTTTGTCTATTTTTTTTGTGATGTTACGTAATGAAATGGTTAAAACAATACATAGACGATATGATATAAATGTACGTATCATACGATCACGGCGATTGCTGGCCACTTACTGTCCATTATTGAAGAGTTTCATTGTCTATCTTCGAAAATCTTGATTAGATCTTGATATCTAGATTTTACTGAACAAAATCCTTAAAAATATGCATTCAATAACGGAAAACCCGTCCAAATCGGATCAGATGTATATTGAGAAAATCGCGTTTAAAAATATCATACATACATACGTATTACGTACCAGTCATAACATATACTCATACATAAATTAATATAATTATTTATTACATCGAAGTTAATAAAGATAATCAAGTATATACGGCGGCAAATAGCAGTTTACTTGCAAACGTACTTAAGAATTAAGCATCTAGAAGTAATTGTTACATAATAAAATTGATCGCTCGCAGAAATAGCCTTTGCAAGCGCAATTACCCATAATTCAGGAACAAGTCGGCCTTTCAAATTGTCATAAATAGTCTGAGGTGTCAAACGTAATTTTATAACAGGTACGGAATGAGCTTGTTGGTAAGCCGTCGGCGACTTGCCAATGTGCCACTTTATGATTCAAAATGACCCCAGGTCGCGGAAATTCATTTGGAGAACGGCAAAAGTGTAATAGACATTAAATTACTTGTCGACGTAAATGTAAAATTAATCTAGTCTAAATAAACAAGATACTGTACAATTATGAAACGATATAAATTGGTTTTAATCAAGCCGAATTCCACTCTCATCAAAGAGTTCACTCGTAAATTACACAATGAGATAATCTTATAGCCCATATATTATCAATCAAAATTGCAAATATCCATAACGTAAATAAATTTATCATAAATATATATTAGTTTTATTACACAGAAATTATCTGATACTATCTAAATACATACCTATAAGTAAATTTCATGACATTTGTGTTTAATATTTCTAGTTTAAAAACTATAAAAAATGTATATATAGTAAGTATATACGTAGTTATTAATTAATTGTTTAACATCTTCACTTTCAAACGAGTTGCAAGCAAACATTTTTATCATGAGCAATTATAAGTAGCTCCTATGTATTTACACAGAGTACGTTAATGCAGTTTAGTTATATATTTAGATGCATAAAAACGATTTCAGCTCACTCATTAGCACTTAGCCGTCGCACATTGCTGTTCTGAGTTTATCTATGTAGATACGTTATTAGTTTGCCAATGTTTATTCATGAGCCATACATTTAATGAGCAGTGCCTATGTTAATATAATCAAATATTTCTTTATAGTTTAACGAGGAAGTTTAATTGATAATGCAATTTTTTATTTGTTGTTGTTATTTTATTTAAATGAAAGTATCATTTATACACGTGTTTCATTTTGAAAATGTTCTATAAACAAGTATAACGCTACTGAATGCTTGAAATATTAAAAACAAATTTAAATAAAACTCGTTTAGAAATGCTATTTTAAAATAATTATAGTAATCTTAGTTTGAAAGGAACAAGAATATTACGTAGAGCTGAAATGCTAAGAATAGAATTGAAGTATGACATTTATATAAAACAATGCTACTTGTATTTAGTTGCTATGCTAATATAATCTTCAAGAGCTGTGTTCTACGTAATCACAACACAGCCGGCGCAGGTGCGGGGAGCGGTGTGCGCGGGGAGAGGTTCATTCATCAAGCTCCATAAGGCTCTAAACCTAATTCGACACAAGCAACCTCGCAACATCCGCTCTTGCAAAACGTTATTTCATTCATAACTTTAGTGTGTGCTGGGTTTACACTTATCATTTTAATTCATTTTACAAAAGTAAGTTACATATATAGTTAGTTTTAAAAACATTATTCATGATTTATATTACATATCCTTGTATGATCATCTATTTAATCCATTATTTAATATACTTACTTTTTTTTAAAAGTATTAATAATGTTCTTTAATAAATTAATGATGATTATATGGTATTAAGAGAATTTAATTCAAAATAAAATAATTTAGTTAGTCTAGTATGATACCAGCCGAAAGTCGTAACCGCGCCCACGCGACAGCCAGCGAAGGAAAATAACATTTAAGTTGAGTCGATGACATCAGCGCCCGCGCCGCGCCCGCTACCGCGCAGCTGCATGACCGCACGCGCAACCATCATTCATAAAAACTACTCATTCTTCACAAAAAAAATACACACAAACAGCCCTCTATGTGAAATACTAACAACTATTTAAATGAAAGGTAATATACTGTGTACTCGCTTGCTATTTATTAATGCTCACACTAATAAATAAAACATTATAAAGAGGCTTTTAAGGACAGTCTTAGCTTTAGACAAAACGTCACGCTGGCTGGAGTAAGACAATCCGTCCGATGAAAGGAGACTCGGTCTTTCTAAATCAACGTCAAATTACCACCTCTTAATCTTTTGTAGACGATTCAGTTACACGCACGTGTTCCCACAGAGGACCAAATGGTCTCACCGAATGATATACAGATACTTTATACTGAGATAGCCGTATAAATCTGACGTTTGAGAAATTTTACACGTCTTTGTTAGTAATAGATGTTTCGTCGGCAAAGTGCCATATTATTTTACTATTACCGACTGAATGGAATGCTATGTCGTAAATGACCCATTCTTTTGAAGTATTCTTTCAAAACATCGTCAATTGTAGTCTCTTTCTGTTTTATGGCGACAAATTTGTTAATTTGGAAAGGTAAGATATAAAATTTAATCGTGTGCTTGCTCAAAGCGATTATGCAACGAGATTGGTCGGGAGTGTTGGAGATCGTTGGCACTTAAGGCTTTATAGACAATAAAGCGGACAAGTGTAATGGGATCTCACAGTCAGTCTGCCTATAAGACGGGTCGCAGGTCACACGTTGAAAGACACCGGAGCGTGCGATGTCGATTGAGAATTCGCAATTTGCATAAATGAAACTGCCAGGAACATGTAACGCACTCGTAATAAAAGTGTACAATAAATTTAAAAATACACTTATTACTGTTCATCAACGGTATTTTTATATATCTTAAATGTGAATGCTCCTTTTGATATAATACTCAAGAGACAATTTAAATGCAACGACGATATAGATATTTTCATAATGTATATTATATAAATGCGTATTTTATCTATGAGCGTTCGATGGCCGACTACGCCTTACAGAGTTAAACTTAGAAAGCTTGCTTTTGTTAGTAAACCTTTTATGAAGCTGGCTAAAACGGTAGTGGGTTATTATATACGATCATCGTTCCTTATTGCTTCCGATAAATGGAGTTAAAAGGCTATCTATTCGTTTTAATATAAGGATTATCTTTGAATAATAGCTAACAGGGCAATTTGTAACAATAAACAGGGGGCACTATTATAAATTGCACTAGTTGTAATTTTCAAATACGTACACCTTAGTGTACGTATTTGAGAATTTGAATGATGCAAATAACAATATTATGAAGTCGAGTAGGACGTGGAAATACAATTATTGTTGTACTTGGTCTCATAATAAAGATTTTATCCTAATACGGCGAAATAAAAGAAGGGTTATGCTGTTTCTATACAGAAACATATAACAATAATATTATACACGTCATATTTGCTACCAGTACATACATATGTATGTGACAAGCGATTAGAAAATATATTTTTTTTTCAAGTTGCGTTGTTAATAGATTCTGAAATTGTATAATTTTATATATAATAATATTTCATGCTTTTTCATAGTTAGATTTTGAATTTATGAACGTTTTTTTTGGTGTCCTTGCTTAGTAAGTAGCTTGTACGGCTGCAGTTCATGAAGTCTCGGTTTCATATCTCTATATCCCTAATGAGGTATTAAAAATTTAGTCAAGATCAGTATCTGTTGAAAGATAAGAAGTTGCCGGAGTTACAAGCCCATCCTTCGGAAAACACGTAAAGTTGTATTGTATTGTATTCTGCACGTGATAATTCTTTGTTAAAATAAGATTTCCATCAGTTCAATGGACTGGGACATGGAGAAAATGATTGGTACACCTGTATTTGCGCACGTACTAATGGTGTCCGCCAAGAATGAGTTATGACCGCCGTGACAGAAATCGGTCAGAAGGACAAAGGATTCTTAATCAATATATATCTTCTGTAGAAAGGAAGAAACACAAGAGCGTCAGAATGGAGGTTTTGAGAAATGAGATTTTACTAACTTAACTTTAAGCTTCATTTTTCAAGAGAACAATTTTGGCGCTTAAGTCTTTTTCCTTTTCACTGATGATATATGTTTATATAAATATAGATTTTGATGTTTGAGATTAATTGACTACATCGCTTGACCAATCACCATTAATGTTGGGACGAAAAAATATTTAAAAAAAAAATGGGAATAAGTATATTATTTAGTATTTGTTGACTTCTAGGCAGGATATATAGGTATAAATTTAATTGTACATTATTGAGATACTCTGTAATTAAAACTTTGGAAAAGAGTAACTGAGTTTCTTGCCGGTTCTTTTCGGTAGAATCTACTTTCCGAACCGGCGGTAGCTTTACTTTTAATTCAACACTATGTCATGACGATTCAAAAATGCTTTTATAACCCAACTTGAATAAAGAATCTTTTGATTTTGATCTTGTTATCCACTTTATTGTAACTCTTCTCTAAATAAAGCTGCAAAATATTCTATACTTTGAAGCGATCTCTATGACTATTGGTATTTTTAGCGCGAAAAATATTTTAGCTTACGTCTTATCAGATAATAGCGTGCAAACAAAAAAGAGACATCGCTACGCACGTCTCAAATTACTCAATATAAACATGAAAGCATATTATAAATATTGTATCCGTTGTTTTTTTAGACAGGCACTTTAACAAAAAGTTCAATTTACCATGTTTTTTTTGTGTAATTAAATAAAAAATCGTTAGTTTGCTGAGGTCCTAGTTTAACAAGCTCTTAAGGTTTAACTATAAAAATAAGTAATCGTAAAAAAAGGTTAGGCTTTTGATTATCTCGGCTGCGAGACGTTGATTGCTGGTGAAGATAATTGTTGGCTAAACAAAGCGTACGTTAAGCGTATGACGGGCGAGCCTGGAGGCGAATAGGAACGGGCATTCGTATGGGAAACAGAATAACTCATGTGAGTTGCGTAGACATTCGAATGGTAATGGTTATTTCGATAATAAGTTAAAAATGGTTTATTTTATGCTTATAAGAAATCAATTTTGAAAAAAAATCTACCATGAAACAACGTCTTTTATTATTCCTACACTATACATATATTATTACAAAAAAAAAATCAAGATTGCTGTTGCTTACTATATTTAAAAAGTAAATAATTATTGATACAATTGACATGCGTTAATAAACAATAAAATGTATTTCAATTAAGTCTTAAATGTTAAATAATTTTATTTATTTAAACTATGAATAAGGAAATGATCGCTAGTCACAATGTGTAGCAGCGTACGCGCAGACATAATCACCGATCCATTAGACGGGATAAGTGCAGTTAATTCGCGCCCTTCAAATCTGCGCTTGCGCCATTCGAGATTAGTGATCCACAGCTGTTCTAGTAGGCATTTTATTAAATAATAATAATGTTGTAAAAAATATTTTATTATATAATTTTAAAAAATAATTACCAACAGATATATTATCTGTAAGTAATATCCGTAACCTTATATGAGGAAGACTTGAATCAAAGGTCATGTTATTTTCAATTATGTAAGATGTTTCGTACTCATTAGTGAAGAAAAACGTTAAAGATAGAAATATTAAAGATGCAGATGTGCCATATGAAACTATACCATTTGTATATCAAATAACCAACAGTCAAGCGAGGGTGGAATGCGTTTTATAGTTTTTCCTTAACAAGAGAAGATTCAGTAAGACAATTATGGGTAGTTTAGTTTATTTTTACGGTCACATGATCCATTTTATTTCCATTTAATTTATTTATTTCTCACAATATTGCTGGGGCTGGTAATTAATAAATTAAAATGTTATTATTGAAGTTTAGCATTTCCCGAACACATCAAATATTTTCCAGTAATTTATATATGTCTTTATCCAGAATACCTACTAGGGAAAATATATTACCATCGGATTTCTGGTTTGGTCAGAATGTCAACAAACAGACAAAATAGAATAACTTTACTTATGACCTGAGGTGTCAGTTTTTCATAGAAATTATAAATGGCGAGTGTACTTAAGTCATACTAATCTAATTGCAAAATGTTGCGATTGCAATGCAATTTGAACAATCTATTTACCGCTGAAGCTGCTGCACTTATAATCTATGTAAGAATATTAATTAAATAATATTTTAATCAAGCATTTAATTAGGCTTCCTGCTCAGGTAAAGATTACGACTACACAAATCAACGCAAGTTCATTTATATACACGTAAAAAATTCTATCCAACGCAACTCTCAGATTGATTCCTATCCCGTTGTATATAAATACTAAAAAAAATGATCTTAAATTGTTATTATTTGAATTCACGATCATAATTTAAAGGTCACGTGCTCTATCTATTGAGCTATCTCTGTCCACTGAGACATAATAGATTCGCTTATTTCTTTCTCATTTAGGGAACTGAGATTTTCTCACTAATTAATATTATTTCTATAATCTTTTAAAATCTTTTTTCAATATCCTTGTAGATATAACGAGATGGGAACATATAAATATTTGTTAGCCTAGCTATGCGAGTCCATCCAGACTTCGGATGGTGCGAATCAATAATATAATATTGATTGTATTCGATATTGATACTCAGCAATCTATTCTCCCGTACACAGCGGTAGAATTTTAGGTGGGGGAAATATAACACGCAACAGCTCAAAATGTCAATCACATTTTAGGCTATATATACCTTATAAAATACGTATATTTTTGACACTCGAAGATTACTCGTATGTGTAACTATTATAATTATAATTTGACCGTTTTGAAATATTAGTATGATTTTACAAAAACAGTTCTAGATCTTCAATGGTTATATTAAAAAAAAAAAAATACAAGTTCACTCAGTTTAATTGCACGTCAGACTTATAACTCTGGAATCACTTAGTCTATGCATGAGGTGCTTATTCATTTGTGCGTCGCAGTCGGCTCGTTAGCAATTGGACATGCCCGTTGCACGAAATATTTCAGCGATTGAAGCGGCGGTAAATTGCAAGCAACAATAGCACGCGCCGCGCCAACGAGAACCTATTTACTGCAAGGGTTTTACGATTCACTCGTTATCTAGAAATTATGTTTGCTGGTCTTCTCGGACTTGAGAAAACACCTTTATAAAATACGAGGTTACTAACAAATGTCAAGGCCAGAGTTTATAATGAATAGACTGACAGTACATATTTTGGCATTAACCTTCGAAGCGTAAGAAGACAGCCGGTGACAGGGATTCTCATAGCCGAGCTCGTATTAATTACGGCGCGATGATCCGAGCCGAGCGTCGGACGCATCCATCACCCGCGCCAGATAGCACGTTATGAATGACCAACAGATTTGTACTCGTAATTTGTACCACTGTCATCACATTTCAAAGACAAATATAAAGGATTGAGGACCGGAATGACAAGTGTCAGCGTACTCATTCGGATGGTATTTTAAAAGACGTTTTTATTTTACACGAGCAACAAGAGGTGGATTGATCGAGACAGGTTTCAAGTGCCGTTCGATGGCCAGGTACGGGCGACCCGAGTCCTTTAGTGTTTCCCTTGGTATTCTCAGAAATGTCCTTGTGAACCCTTCATGTTTTTACAGTGTAACTGTTATTAAAATTACGTTTATTTCTTTTTATAGTCTCTTATACGATCGTGCTCTTAGACTCAACTTTACCTCTGATATGTTAAGGATTGTAATAAGTATATACATATGTATTTATGTATGAGATCAGAAACATCGATCTTATTGTACATAACTCTAACGCAATAGCGATCAAGCGGTCAATTTTGAACATGACACCGTCATCGTGATTGGAATATTAATTCGTTTGCTATCGGAGCTGTCGTCGGATCACAATTACACGCACTGATGGTATCGGATGCGCTCGCGCCGGCGGCAAAGCGCATGCGTCAAAATTTAATTACCCGCGATATTTTTTTTCTTTCACACAATTTAAACAAGTTTTACTAGATACACCTTATATCTGTCTATGTCACTAAAAATGATCATTTAAAAGTCAAAATATTTTTTTTACTTTTTTCAAGATATTAGTTAATTCACGTTAATTGTAACATTTTAAACGTAAGTGTAAATAAAAAAATATATTTGCCGTAATCACATAATATGAAGATAAAAGAACAATTGGTTTAAATGAGTACCCAAATAAGCGGTTCGCCACTTAATAATAAATAAATTATGATTAAAGCAAGCATTTGGTTTATCAGCTTGTGCCAAACGGCTGTTTTCATAAACATTGTTTAGGGTTATGCAAGTCCTTACAATATGTATTCACATTGCAAATGTTGAAAGTCATGGTTGTTTTACTGAGCATCACGGTGAGATATACAGATTAAAATCTTCACCATGACTGAGCCGTCAGGGGTGTGGCAGTGATTCACTGGCGATTGTAATTTCTAAGAACGAAAGACAATATTGTGATTTTTATTAATTTATCTTTTCATAATAATAGCTTAATTGACGGCCCCGATGATTCATAGCGGCGTCTCGGACACGCCGTGATTTGTTAAATGTCGATGTTTGAGTTTTTAATTATACGTAACTAAAGACGCGGTATTGGGGAGGCGGATCATGGTTCGTCACGGTCATCTCGCCGAGCTTGGCTCCGACTCGTTCTTTTGTACCGAAATCTTTGAACCTTTTGTACGCACATTGAAACCATTTTATATCTGGCTGTTTAACGTAAACATTATTGTTATTTATTACAACAGTGATTTACAAAGTTATAATGATTCGCGTGTGCACAAAAACACAGTCGCGCCCTTTACAAATGCAATATATTAAATTAACCGTTGACATAACGAAGGCCCATCAATCACTTGTAATATTCCGATACGAATAACGTATTTGTAACCTACTTGCAACAGAACAGGCATGGAGTGTTTCAATAAATTGAAGTGTCAGTTATCTTTGATGTAAAGAGAGGATAATTATTAACTAAATGTAGTGAATTCCGCTTTGTTATATTCATCAGAAATGCTGTATATCCTTGATTTCATACTTGACGTGAAGATATTATGAATAGGTATTTTGTTAAATATTGTCTGAATTTATTTTTAAATACAGCTTAAGATGTTGAATGTCTACAGGATATTTTTCTGTCTGGCAATTATTACATAAGTTCAATATGAATATGAATATGAAAATATAATAATAACTCTATCGCTACTGAAGTTCCTAAAACCCGCCTTACAATAGAGACAGGCAAACAAACTGTAGGTGGTTATAAATGAATCCTTTTAACTTTCATGTTGTTCAAAATCCACACTAACGATACTATTAAATAAACTTAGCATTAACATAATTATAAATAATATTTATTTGGGTTTTTTTTTAAGTTACAAGCTATTAAGTCTTTCTTAAGCAACGGCTATTCGTTATTCTGCTTTTCAATTCGTTATCATATTTGTGTGAATTATTGTAAGATTTTTTTTTTTAATTTTCAATTAGTTTATTAATTTAGACGAATGAGTATAGGATTCGTATGTTGTTATGTAGTTCAAGACCTACAGAGCGCGCGTGCGCCCCGCTGAGAAGCAACATGTCAGCAACTCTGCCCAGACCCGAGCTAAGACAAAAGACAAATTAATTTTGTACACAAGGCATTTAATTTGAATGTGAATAGCGTGAAGTGCGACGAATGGCCGCGGAGAACAATAGCCGGCGCCGATGATCCCGCCTTTTTGTTTTGTACTCGCCGAGAGTAAAAAGTCTAAACGCTCAACAGACAATTCCGTATTATGATATGGACACAGTAATGGAGGGTCGGCGAGGCGCCTAATAGCTTATAATATTAAATGTCCGTGATAGCAGAGCGGAGGGCAACGGGCGGACCTCGGCCTAAGCCTCGATGATCGCTGTCCGGAAATAATCGTTAAGTGTGAAAGATTTAATCTTGAAAATAAACAACGTAGGGTATACGTTTATTTTCAGTGTTTTAGGATAATTCAATGCACAACGTTTCCTTTATTTTATACATTTTTAATAATATAATGTATTGTTGATTATTCTAGTGACCCATGAGCTTGATCTTAGTTAGCCCAATTGTTCATCGTAGCGGTTCAAAGTTAATAGTGCCAGCATGCTGGATACAATGCCACAAGTGTTTTAGACGACGAGTTTTTTCTATAATTTGTATAGATTTATTTATTTTAGTTCGATTTTTCACGGTTTTTAATCTTTAAATTATTAATTTAAGCTATTTACACTTATTTTAATATATCTGCAATTATAATACATTCTTATAAATAATTTATCTTATTAATGATAAATTGAAAATAATAATATGAATATAAAAAGTTAAAAAATCTCTTGACTAACAATAAATTGTTTACACATTAACCTGATTCTAATTGTAAAAATAATTATTTCTAGAGTTTAGTTAAGTTTAGGTTTATTCGAAGCTATAATACGACCAAAATTAGAACGTAATTACATAATATTGAATATTTTAATTGAATCGGTTTCACAAGTTATAAATTTATAACGCTATGAAATATGTCCCGTGATGAAACCACTTAACACTTTCTCTGCCATAGGTACAGCATGTTTGGCTTATATTATTAGTCCATCAATCAAGATCCAATTTTGTTTTGAATCGTAACTGTTAGTTAAACACTAACAATCGTTCGATGCATGGCTCGTCCGCCCATCAATCAGAGGTGTTGACGGAGCCTTCGGCTGTCGCAAGAGGCGGCTGCGGCAACCTAAAATAGCAGAGGAGCTTGAAAACTTTTAATAATACCAAAAGTATATAATTTGTTACTTTGTAATCAAAAAGATAACAATTATAACTTAATGGTAGTTTAATAATAAAATAGTAATATCTTATTAATAATCATTTTTCTCTACGATTTTTATTAATAAAAAATTCTAGTAATAAATGTTTTATATCACCATGACATTTTCATATGGTAATTTAGTATTTTAGGTAGCGAAATATATAGCATTAAACTTTAATAATGTTAAATTATTTAAGGCGATTCTTTTATCGCCTCTCGGACTATAATGATAGCTCTCGGCTGAACCCGACACATCCAATTCACATGTTAAATGGAATTCCCTTTGCGCCTTGAAATTATGAACGTCCGTATCATTAAAGTGTTTGAGTGTTTGTTTCTTTGACGTTTTTGTTCAAATGTTTTAACCAATTAGTGCTACCGTGTCTAAAGGATAATACTGTGATGAATGTATAAAGAGAAGAGCACGTTAAAAACGGAGCCCTTTTTACAAAATTCAAACTTAAAACAATACATTTTTAATATGATTAAATATATATAGTTTACTTGGTGGTTTTGTGCAAGCCCATGTGTTAGGAGGGTGGGTGAGCCAGTATAATTATACAAAGGCCAATATTTGTTAAAACATAGTTAAAAATTCTTACAGTGTAAATGTCTATGAGTTTGGGTAACCATTAACCACCAGGTAGCTCATTTGGCAGTCTTCTACTCGTTATAAATAACAAAAAAAGAACGAATTCTTAATGTGTATTTTTTCCAGATCAATAATCAATCATTTCCAGTCTACAGAGGTAACTAAAATGAAATAATTATATAATTTCCCTTACGTAAGTGTAAAATCTAAACTATAAACGAAATCATACTCAAGAGTCACAATGATTACAGACACTTAATTCATTCAGATAAAAAATTAAATACAATAAGGCTATGTTGCGCATCTATTTATTGTCGTAACAATTAACAAGTACATAGAAGAGCAATGAGTCGCGCGTCGCATAATGAACGCGACTAGGAGAAGGAAGTGCGGCCATGACAGATGATCGATGTTCTCTATCAGAATGGGCAAGAAAGCCGGAATATATTACTGTTTAAATGGTAATTAATCAAGTCTTTTGTAGACGTAACTGTATTATTAGTCTACGTTTTATACGATTTCGTAATCATTTTAAATATCTTGATAAGAGACGACGGTTTATGTAATTTTCATTACGAAATGCCTATTAAAATATATCCGCAGACGATCATGCTCACTGACGTCATCTTTAAAATTATCTAGTTATATCTAGATGTTCATTCCTAACGGCTGAAAACTTCTCAAATGCTAACAATTAATTTCACCTACAAACAAATGTTCCCTGCTCTTTATATTGAATGATTATTATTCACAAAATAAAAACATCTTAGACAGTAATAGCCTAGTGGTATCAGCGGCACCATCAAACGCCACGCTATTTGTCCATAAATCTACTTTAAATCAGCACAATAATACAAATACAAATTACACAGCAATAAATTACGTCTGTATGGGAAAATCTCGTATCTGGTTCGAGTGCGCTATCATCGATGGTCCGGTTTAATTTAATTGACTGAGCTACGTGTCGATGATAAATGTAAGCGGGGTTAAACATATGCGGGGCTCATGAATAAATCGCCCTTCGGTGAGACGAGCTGATTTGCGATAAGCGGGTATTTATTGCGTTATTTGTGCGTGCCACCTGACGGGAGATGCGAGAGATGCGGCAACGGCCTCCGCCGCCACGGGAGGCGCTCTATTGCCTTTCACTCCAGGCCTTCCCTCCCGGGAACACGCCCGTCGAACGCCCTTCACCGCATAAATCACAATGTTGCACCATTCATTGCTGATGAATTTCGCTTATTCGATAATGTTTCCCGGAGAGATGAAGCTACAGGTAGTCCTTTTCACCAGCTCAGGGTTGCCACCGTGCCGAATAGACTGGAGAATAGAAAACATAAGTGATATTGTTTTGTGTACATTGTTCACTGTTAAATTCAACCTAGCCGGAAGTGTTGTAATATTATTATTATAAAATCACCCGATTAAATCTGGACATGTTTATATGATATACATAAATTTCAAATTAGTATGTTATTGTTATTGAACTGAAATAAGAAAGAGTTAATAAATAATTACATGAAATGTTCCACACGTTGTAAACAGGTTTAAAAAAAACAACATGAAAAATACTATTTACAAATTATATTTCGTATCTAAAGCATGATTTGAATAGGTAAATCGATCAGTTTTAATCAGTTTAGTTAGTTCAAATCTAATACTTCCTTCGAAAATCTGTAGATAATTAGTGTTTATTTCGACGTACGAAAATACGATAAATTACGTTGAAAATAGCTTATAGCAAATACGAATGGTTTATATAAAAATCGGGTAAATGAAACAGGCGTACTATGCTAACCGGCCGTTACTAATACTATCGCAACATGCCGTACATGAAATCATCTGAATTATTAATGTATTGAAATCCGTGAGGAGCACCGGGCCCTGTACTTGTTTGAATAGCAATTTGCGTTGCTGATCATACCCGGTAGTGACACAAAACCGCTACTAATTAATGCGCATAAACATAATCAGTAGAATTTATTATAGCGTAGCGTTTCGGTCCAGATTCCTTGTATGTCTGTATGCCTATTCGATGTTGGGTAATATATTTAAAACGAGATTGCAAATTAGTGTAGGTTTGAGCTGGCTTTGCTATTGATCAAAAACAAATGAGTGATATTTGAAACTGGTTTTGTGACTGTGTTTGTAAAAATAATGCAGCAATGTCAGGCTGAATGCATTATCTATGATTAATAAATATTCAACGGAATTTGGTTTAAGTTAGTTTCAAAATATTAGTAGGTAAAATGAAATTAGTAAAGTGCTTGCACATGTATGCTTCTAGGCTAAGGCCTTCTCTCCATTTTGAGGTTTTGGAGCTAGGTCTAGCACGCTGATCCAATGCGGGTTGGTGGATAAATATACCATAAGTTAATATGTAGATATGAGTCCGCAAATCCCGCTGCTGATCAAATACATACGTTACGTTCATGATGACGATTATAGCTTACTTCAAAATTCTGATTGCTGTGTAAACATGGCTGCTTCTTTAGTCTAATAGCTTAAAGGTTGCTTAAAGGGTGAATAACTGCACATTCTGAAGTTAAGTTAGGATGGGGTAATTAAAATGTTATTCGATTTTGCTGTTGAAAACTTCACATTCGCAGTCTAGAAGTTGGTATCGCTTAGATTAAGTACCTCGGAAAACCAGTAAAGCAATTGGTACTGAGCTTGAACTCTTTCCACCGTTTCATATTTGCTTCCACGGATTCCACGTGTTTTTCGGATTTGAAGGAAAGAGTGCACATGTGGTGTGCACATTATATATAGACTAGTCCTTCTAGAGAATAGCCGTCGTGGTCGAAGTCTATCAGGAGCTCGCTTTCATCTCCAGATCGATAAGTATTACTCCGATGCAAGAAGGTACGATATGATTCAAAAACACGACGTGTTACACGACATATGGAGTTAATGACAGTTCTCCGGATTTAAAGTCGCGATGTGTAATGCTGATTCCAAGTTCTAACCCCTGGATGATCTGGTGGAAATTTATACCTATTTTTTCCGTAAAGTTGATTCATTTTCCTTTTCTGTTTGATAAAATATTATTATTTATCAAGTTAAATATTATGCGTTGAAAAGTATCTACGTTTTTGTAAGAACAATACAATACATCGTATCAACCATTTCCCACATATCAAGCAGCTAACGGCGTTTATTATTGGTATCTATTACCACATACGATTTCATTAGTTACTTCTTAAATCTTTATCTATTAGGTACTAAAGCAAATATTAATAATTTCTACAGACAAATATATCACTTCAACGATACATTTCAAAACAAATTTATTGGCTTGTAATGATATTCATAAGGTGGTATATGCAAGTTACGAGTAGGAACTGAATGTATACGTAGAGACTAAGCCAGTCCGTCGTCCGCGTGTGCCCTGAGGCGCCGATTGCCGTCGCGAACTAAAAATGTGTGTAAATTATGAAGATTATATGAAAAAGAGAAATGTGTTACATTTAATTTTATTACACACGATAACTTATGAGCTAGCCACAGCACTCGCTTGAAAAACACGTTGGTGAAATGTTAGAGTTCGAATAGGGTATATTTATTTTCACATTCAATTTAATTTTAAGACTTATGTCAAAAGTAATAAGTAATAAATTACATTGAATTGAATTGGTTGTATGGCATTTAGTTAAATACAATGTTTCGTAGTTACATACAGATCATTTGTGACATTAAAATATCAATAAATTTATGGTGTTGAGATAGGAATGGCATTTCCAGATGAGCGTCTTATCGTTCTCTTTATCTATGTATGCAAAATTCTTGACACAACACGTTAAGTGCATAAAATACATTTAATCAGTTTAATGATTTTATTGATAAAAATATGATTTAGTGTTTAAGAAGAAATATTATATGAAACGAGAATATTCTAAGAATTGATAGTTATTTTTATTCAAGTCTATAGAACTGTTTGAAAACATAGGTTTGTATGCAATAGAGCGATATCGTTATGTTTATATAAAAAAACAATCATATTTGATTGGTTTCAAAATCCATTTATAATTTAAGATATTATATATGATATTATTTTATGTTTATTATTTAAATAATAGAGAAAGTTTTGAGTTCTAAAGTTATTTATTAACTAGAATCTTCAATAAGCTAATAAAATGTATGTTTCATTATGTTCATCGTGATAACCACTGTTAAACAACATTATTTTTAGCGCATTTTCTTAGATAATATAAGCTCTGCATCGCACCATTCAATGTTATTTATAAATGTACAGATTTCTTTATTGGATGGCAAAAATTTTATCGACATAATAACTACAGATATCGGTTTATCGAGAGACATAAAATTGATATAAAATTGTCCTTGCTATAATGTGGTCATAGGGCATTACTGGAATACGAATAGTTATTTGTCGCGATGAGCCGTCTAACTGAGATACGTCAAGCTAAAGCTGACTGCCGCCGATGCTATCGTGCGTAATTTGTAGCCGCGAGACCAATCAAAATATTTGTTTATAGCGATCGAGATTGTATCAGTTCTTATAATGTCACTGCATGTCGGTCGATAGCTTATCTCTGAGGTAGTGCGGCTCGTAACTCCGACATTAGCGTTCTTGCTTCCTTTGGTGATCAGCCGCTCTAGCAACGAGCAAGATCCGATAAGGATTCTACTAAATATCTGCATTTTAAAACCGAGTAAAATTTGACAACCAATCCTCAAATACCTTCGTAAATATTACGAGCTAGCAAGCAAAGATAAATTCTGTACAAGATAAACTGAGTATATTAAGCGCGACTTGGATAATACTAACGCAGGAAAGAATGTCATAACAACAAACATCTAAAATATGTCAAGCCTACCATCCAGCTAATGGTGATCATGGGAAAACAAAAAAATATTTGTTAGAGATGTCCGCGCTAATGTGTAACCAAGCGAGCCAGCGAGTGACACGGAAACTCTCTTCACACACGTCTGACCCCCAACAAAGGAGTTCTGTTTGTCTTGGATCGCTACTAAAATATTGAAACGAGCGCTGAGTGCGTGCTTGTCTCTGCGACCAAGCGTTTACCTCAATTTTCTTTACACCACTTAAAGACAAGCTACTAAACTTTATTGATTTAAATTTTATCCATTATGATATTTCTGGTGAATGGTATCGAAATTGGAATATCGTTTGATTTTGTTACTTATTATTAATCAGTACATATGCACTGAGAATCTTTTATCTTTAATTAGCTTAATACATGACCGTCGTAGATTATCGTGTTCTTGTTTAGCATTTATTTCAATAAATTGGACAACGTAACTTTATTATTCAAAAGTTTAAATACTTGGTTTTTTTAACCAAGTTTTAGATAAAATGCTATACCACACACCGCACGTGATAGCAATCATTATAATTACAGTGGTAATTAGCGATGATACATGTTCAGATACATTAAAAGCTTCTTGCCATGTGTATTGACAATTTTTTGATAAGTGAATAGCTCTTAGCATCGTGTAGACATCGCTTCTGGGTAGTGTGCTCGGTCCTAGTTTCCGGCAACCGTCTCACGGTTTTATTTACTCTTGCGCCACGGTATTTCGGTTCAACGCCGCACGGCGTCCGGTAAAGTTCACCAGTCAGTGCGAAATGTTTAACTGGCTGTGTACTCTCTAAACTAGTGTGCGTAGTAAACTATCTTCTTCCGAATGCCTTTATTTTTACTGAGAAAAATAATTTTCATTTTCATAGTTGTTTCATTAGTACACGAAGCGAAAATAGGATGTTCTATACTGTTCTTTTTAATAGCATATATAGTTATTATTATATCAAATCAATAATATGCTAGTGATGGTAAAGTATAGCCTGTTTCCACATAGTTCTATGTTTTTAAAATGCTCAGTTAAAATAAAGAAACATTTTATGACAAACGATATTTGAAAAAAAAAAGAATTCGAAATTAAATCAACGAGAGAAACTGAATGAATGATAAATGAAATATGGCAACACTGGCTTTAGATTTTGTTTGGTTCAATTTGATTAAAAGTTAATTCAGACAATCTTCGCTTTCGATTTAACAAATTAAAATCGAATCACGTGAAATTAATATTTAAAACATATTTTTCTTTTGTTATTCTTCTGAATAATTCCTTTTCAATATAATTTACTTTAGACTTGAAAGTAACAAAAGCTTGTATTGTTCTGTATTCAACATTTCTATCTCAATAATTGCTACATAGGGCGTTTGTCACGCAAGACTCTCCATGACCAATTAGGTGGGCGCCTCACTCGGGAACCTGCACAATAAATCAATAATTAAACCGTCCATCTACCGGCAAATACTGATTTATTTGCACCTTCTGGCCACGATCGCCTCCGAATGTCGCACGCGCTTACTTATTACCTTTCCTCTGATTGCACTACACGTGTCGCACCAATTACGGAGCATACTTTCTTGCATATATAGATATTTCTATGAACAATGTCCCTAATTTCAAAGGTTTTCATCTCTTAATGATTCTGTCAACAAAACCGTAGCTTAAAATATGAGTGAGTCAGAGTAATTCCTAGCATAGGAGACATAATGGTTTAGGTGCTAAGTGTTTCATGCCATCGGGTGGACCTTTTGCTAATTTGCCGTTCTAGCATTAATAATAATAAAAAAACTGCCCTCAATGTTTCCTTAACCTTATTTATTTAGTTATAATTACGAACATTCGCAAAGTCCTTGCTAATTGTTTGAGTAGTGGATATTTGTATAACATTTTCCTGTTAATTTCTCTCCTCGCAGTGCAAAGTGAAAGATTAATAATGGTTTGCTTGGTTTATTAACAACCGTCTTTGATTTAGACAGGCTTCTAGTAGTACAATAGAAATACAAACTTGATCGTTAGTTCTAAACTTTTCTATAAGAATATAAATACATCGGCGATTGTTTTATTATACCAGTTGATAAACATGACATTTTTAATTATTTGATATCTAGAGATTCCCTTCTCTTAAGGTGCTTAAACGTCGATTGACGTAAGCTTCTAACTATAAATAATCGGTGAATGGTCCTCGAAGTGCTTGTCATAGCCACAAGTATTGGAATTAATGTAAATTAAAAGACATCGAATAACTATCTTACGCACAATCATTGTCGTTCAGTGGCGTCAAGCAAAGTTGCGTCTCGACGGCGACAGCTCTCCGTCAGCACGAGGGCCCTCTGCGAGGACGCGAGTGTTTTCATACTCACACACTGCAGAGACGTGTTAATTCGTAGGCACTGTTTTTTTTCTATAGTGATCGACGACTGTGGGAACGTTTTGGGTGCCTTCATTAGAAGTACCTACTTGCAGTAACAAGCAAACATACCGAATAACTTCACATATCGCACCCGCGTTAAGTAGTTCCCCGATCTTGATATTTACTACAATTCTTTACACATCGGTAATAGGCGTTCGCTATGCGATGCCGATCGTTATGCATAGATAGCGTAGAAGTGTGTTATAAAAATCATTTTAGTTTCCAATTTAAGCGTCATTGTCTGCGAGACGTGAAAGTTGTCATTGGCGCCGACACCAATAAAACAGTCGGAAACGTTGGGCACGCGCGTCGTGGCAAAGTAGCGGGTGACCGTTAATACTCCCGAGTGATGCTTAGCCGTACGTAGCGGCTTGAGTTTTGTTCTCGATGATATCCAAAGTCCAACATTGAGATAATATCGATCTGAGGTGGCCATATATTATTCTGACGGTTCAACAATAAAACAGGATATCTGTTAGCGCCGACGCGTCCGTATCCAAGAGTAGTGAGGTTAACGATAAATGGAAGCCGGGATGAACCTTCACCTTACAATATTGTGCTTTGTTATGACGGAAAATATTTTATCACTTATCAATGCATTTCATAATAGCTTCTCTGAAGAAAAGGCGCAGCGGGGAATCTGAATCGCATCATAACTTATTTTCTGTGGAGACAAAACATTTTATTTTATTAGCAGGTTCATAGACTTGTATAGCACAGATGATATATGATACTCGTACCATTTGATTAATAAATAACAAAAGACAAATTGAATTCTCAAATAGATTTACATAAATAGTGTGCAATAGGTGTATTATTATAATGCTATAACGTGTTGTAAGACAATACCCCAATGGGTCCTCCCACCACCCACGTGGGTCGTTTGGTAGACGCCGTGTGCGCAAGCGCATGCTAATCGCTTCTAATCACGGCTCGATCGAGAGCTGATTCATCTAAGTCTTACGATCCTGTATAATGTTTATTTACCAATCAGTGTAGTTAATACCGGCCGTGACCATAAAAGGAGTTATATTTGTCTTGTGTCGCTCTCAATTAGTGGGTGAGGGCGAATCGACGCTTTATGTGGTCCCCGAGTTAGCATCGACTTTTGGAGTATATTTTCGTTAATGTCAAATGTAAATGAAAGAGTATTATTAATGTTTGCTTCTTCAATTCCCTTCACTACCTTTTATAGTTTCGCGGCACGTTTTATTATTATAAAAGTCTCAACATGAGTTTGAAAAAATATCATAAAAAATGTAAATTATCTAACAATACAATTTTAATATAAGTGTTAGATAGAAATTAATCTATGTATGTGTGTAATAACGTACACGTGAACTACTCAACTACTAAAGAGAAATGTACTTTTTAAGAATGTATATTCTACTGATGATGGCCTAGCAGCCCACATGATCAATGTGCGATTTAAATTCGTGGCGTTGCAAAAATTGCTCCGGCGCAGGTGCAGGATGAAAGCCGTTGTTGAGGAGCGGGGGGTTAGGGGAGAGAGGGGGTTTGAGGTGGCGCCCAGTGGCTGGTCCGCCCAACTCTTTGTTTACGTAACGCCCCCACTCATTACACGAATGAGTAGTTTCATAATGCGCAACATATGAGCGAGCGAAAACTTACCAATCTAAAAAAAACCAAACCTTTAACAAATTAATTTTATTATCTTGGAAAAGCTACTTCTTTATAGCATATATTAATATAAAACCATCATTTTCTTATAATTTATTTCTATAGGTACATTAAATTAGCGACCCGCTGCGCAAAACAGGCGTATCTTTGGTTCGTGTTCTTGATAATGTGCTTGTTTTTAGCTTAATATGCCTCTTTATAAACATAAAATACTTTGTTCGTACTTATTATTATGCTTTTTTTATAATTTACTTTCATTGCCTTATAAGTTAAATGGCTTGTTAATATTTTCTCGTTAAATTATATTACGGTACGATGTAAAAACAAAAGAACGCCGAGTTGAATGCATCGGTCCCAAAATACAGAGACATCGAGGCTTTCGAGAAACTGACTGAAACCGAAGGATGCATGGACTTCATATTGATAATGTCGGCGTGGGATTCATTGCCATCGGTAGTAATTATAGCATAATATACAATGTAAGAACAAGAATAATATTTAAGGTAATTGCGTACATTGTGTAGATAAATATGTATGTATATAATGTATTAGTTGTCGCCCGTTGCTTCGCTCCCGTTTTAGGGGTTATGTTGTCGTGTTTCTTCGTGTGCTTGGAGTTAACACATACTTCAAAGAAAATTTCATAAAATTCGGTTTATTAGGTTGGCTGTTAAAGAGTACCAGACACACAGACAGGTTACTTACACATTAATAATATTAGTATAGATAAGAAATTCGCAATTAACGGAGCGAAACAAAACAACAACCATTCGAAAAATGGCAGATAATATACTGATCACAAGGTTTTCAATCTTGAGATTCGAAATAAGATTAATAAAGAAAAATTTCAATTTTAATGAAGTACCATTCCCATACAAAATTGTACAAAAAATACATGTAAATCAAAGACAAATCAAAGATGACTGTGTTAATAGGAAGCTGTACGGCACTTTACATTGTCGGCGCCATTTGGTTCCGTTATCCGCCAACTTCAACAGTAAACTACGCGTGCTCAGTTGCTAAGATCTACATGGCTATATACGAAGAACAAGTGCTTACTATTGTCGTTTTGTGTAATAATCACGATGAACGACTTTACGGATTAAAAAAATTAAGTTTTTCTATATCAATTAGTTTGGACAGATTTTTATTTATTTGCGAAATTTCAAGAAATTTATTAAGTAGGTATTCGATAACTCACATGTGAGTAGTCATGTTTTTATTTGATCAAAATCATGGTAATTAACACATTTAAAATAATGTTAATGTCGATAAAATGACAAGAATATTCTAGCGCCGGCTTATTTTTTATATAATAAAAGAAAATCATGAAACATATTTATGAAAACTTAATTTAATGCTCATAATTCTGATACGCGTCCAATGAAGTATCTCTACCGGGTAAAATAAGTGTTATCGAACATAAAGAAAACAATTGCTACCTACTTTCAGACATACATACATACTTATGTATGTATGTCTGAATACTTATATATACACACACTATGCACAAAACGAACAACAAACACACACGAAAAGAGATTATCTTATATCATCAATTAGTAATCATATAATACAAAAAAATAACATCCTTCTTTTTTCGTCCTTCTAATATCAAAGTCACAAAATCTTGGAACTTAAAAACGCTTTGTTATATTTTGAACCTTATATTTTATTGTAATAATGGTTTAAAAACGACAAAATTTGAAATTCCTTTCTAATTATGAAAAAAGCAATGTCTGACGCAAAACTCGGGGGATATAATTGTGCAAAATAAAAAATAACACCAATGTCAAAAGTAAAGTAAAGGTAAGTATTTTTATTTTATTTTTACACCAACAAGTGCAAACGTTACGATTTCAAATATTATCTAAGTATATTTTATATTCGGTTTAATTTTTATTTTATATGTGTGTAACGAAAAATATAATAAAAACTTTGATTACCAAGGTGAGGCAAGATAGTCAAAACTTTTAAAACCATCATTTACTATAAACATTTCTTACCTAAAGTAAAGCTACACATAAAGTTAATACGTGTATTCTGGTCACGTAATAAAAAAGTTAAATAAGCAAATATAACATAAATTTAAGACTTGTGAAGGCATAAAATTAGGTATACTTCGATAGTTTGGAGAACGGCGCCATTCCGTGTTTAGTTTATGTCAAGAGAGCGATGTCGTTGATGAGAACAGGTTATACACGGGTTACAATAATACTGCAATTAAGTGGGCGTATTGACATAGTTCCTTTTGTTTATAGCCTATAAACGTATTAACTTATAACGACGACCATGTCATCCAGTTCGAATAGCGAAACCGCGATCGTTACTTAGGCTACGTAATTAAACTGAAAATAAAATACTATAGTATTATTACAACAATATCATTCGCTTTGCATTGTGTTTAGTAAATCACTGTAAGTACAATTGTTGCTTACGTCGATGTGTGCATGAACCAAAATATTATCAATCACACGTGTAGGTAGGTACATTAATATTTAACATAATTACGTAAGACACTCTTCACGGGTCAGATGTGTATAAAAATTTGAATACACAAGTGTAGCTGCGGGTATAAAGTAATAGAGAATATTTATACCCTGTAACTAATTTCCATGTGACATGACGTCTGTTCTGCTTTAAAAAATTAAATTAATAGCTATAGTCTTAAAGTTACGAAATGGAATAAAATAAACGTAAATTATAACTCAGAGGTAATTGAAAAGTCGTGACCCCGATAAAAAAAAAAAGTTATGTTCATGTAAACTGCCAAAATCAAGAGGCGCCACCTAATTATCGGCTATAAATTTGTGTACAGAACGTATTACGTAAAAGTACGCATTACATTAATCCCGCCAACACGCGCATGCGCAGCCTTGTTTTGTTTATTAGTGAGTCAGTATTTTTGAAAGTGACGATTATAAATTAGCAGCGATTCTTCTTGGTTGCGACACCAGCCGAGCGACTCGTAACGGAAATGACTCGGGTCTTGCTCATTCGAGGGCTCTTGCGAGCACGCGATCTCATCTATCAAGCATCTTCTTCCTGTTAACAATAAACGCTTACAATACAAGTTTATTTTAAAGCTTATTAATATTTATACAAGATAATACTTTTAGATTTTTATAATTAAATATGACTTACCTTCCAACGTTATATTCTTTGACGATGCGGTGTCGCAATGTCACATCAAATTTTAGTTTTGGCGCCACGCATAGTGTTACGTCTTAAATATATGGCCGTTACTGGTTTACAAATGTCTGGCGCCTGTCCAAGTAACATTGGATTATAAATAAATTAATAATATTTTTTTAGGTCCAATATCAAAGATTAATTATAAGATGGATGAAATAAATAATTAAAATAAGGTCTCATATTTAATGAATATAATTAAAAGCACCTATTTCGTAAAATAAATGCAATAAAATTAAAAATTGATTTTCTTTTTCGTATTGTTTTATGATTTCAAAAGGAGAATTATACAGTACGTGCATATAGCAAATAACACAAGCAGTTTTAAATTAGGTACATTGCCATGTATGTCCTCCTTACTAATTTCGTCAAACGAAATATAACTTGAACTTGTGCAGTTGCGCAAGAATTTTAAAGTGCGCAAGTGTATAAAACACAGGTGCGCTCTGTATTCCCTTGCCCCATCATCTAACGGGTCAGCACTAGTACAACAGTTTTGTATATTTTACGAGATACGGGGGTGCTTAGTTATGTTATCGAAACCATGGACTGCTACTTTTTTAATATATATTAAAAAAAATCAAGATTAAAGTATGCTTTAGTTAATTTTGTGTTTGTATTATGCGTCTCTAGTATTACTAAGATATTCAACTCTATCTTTGTGTCTTACTAATATAATCTTGAAAATGACATAACGCACTGAAAATGAAATCTATTATAATTTAGATTTATAAGATGTTTCTCCTTATATAGCAAGTAGATCCTATCGGAAAACTTGGGCAAGGAAAACTTTTTTTTTTAATTTAAATTATTCGTGCTTACAACTATTAGGCACAAAATCCTTAATAAATTAATAAACGTCGTGAGGACCCGCGTTAGTTGGAAGAAATTCTGCCTAATGTATAAACGTTTAGGCAGACTTTGACCGGACCAAACTTGCAGTGAAGGCTAGCGGTCGAACTCCAAATCGTTTCCTTTAAGTGGAGGAGGCCTTAGCTCAGCACTATTTACAGGCTGTCACTTAACATTTATTTACTTAATTAGTACTTTCTTTTGTATTCAACGCTTACTTTGTAAGGAACCTTATAAAATTCGTGACAATTCAAAAAAAAAGACAAAGATTATTCTTTACCATATACATTGCGTATTTAAGGTTGATTCTCTCTAATGATCATAACAGGACTTTTCCAAATAACCATATATTATTTACATTAAAAAAAACCTTTGTTGTGTGAAACTGCTAATTAAGGTATTTTTTTTTAGATTATATTGCTATTAGATTGCTATTGATTAGATTGCTCAGGACACCATTATTATAGAACGAATTAATCATTCCTAAATTTGTTAAGAAAGTTAATCTTCCAAGATAAAATATTACACCGTTCTTATATGGTTCTTATATGTAGCTTTTAAATAAATAAATTTATACATGAACAAATACAAGAAACATAAGTTTTCCTGCAAATTTAACATACGAGCTTTTTCTTAGCGATATATTTTGATGATAGACACTAACAAAATGTTTCCTTTTAGGTTTTTTTTATAGAACTAATAAGAATCTTAGTGATTTTGTCTGGTTTGCAATCGTTATCTCAAACGTGTTCTGAATTTGGTTTTGTTATTAATTTTGACATTAATTCATCGAATATTTTAATATCAATATTTCCTAATTATACACAGTTATGATAGATGTGTAAAAATTGACTTTCAAATATAATTTACATTTAAAATTAACTTCTCGAATATTGAAGAGGTAACTGTGCTCGATACGAGGGCAACGCAGCACGTGGCACGCCCAGGCAAGTATGCAAATTTATGTGTGCATGTGTGAACTTGCATCAAATATATCGCGCACACACACAATCAAAGCTCAGTTTCCATTCATAAAAGCAAGGCACTATCTACCTATGAATTAATCGCAACATTTGAATATGTTTATTCTGACAAAGGAAGCGGCCATTCAGTAAAAAACTCGCCCGAAAACAGGTTTGGCACGTGTCAATGAACGACGGGAATATTTTGGACGCCATCGGACCGAGGTTGTCGGGTTAGATGATTGAAACGGTTTTATAGACGATATTTCAAATGTTATTTCATCGTAATTAATAGTTCCCGATGACAAACTACGATGATATAGTATAATTTGGGCATATTCTTGTAAGTCATTTAAACTTCTATAAAACGAATCAATTTGCACGTATTATTGCTGGTCATTTGATTTTTGATGTAAAATATTATAAATGCTTATAGAAAGTATGATATCCAGTTATAATAATGTTGTAATTAAACTTTATTAATTTTATTTGATTGTTTGAGTTTGTCATTTTTTTTCCTCAATAGGTTATCATTATACAATATAGTTTGTTATCGTTGTGGAAAAATATATCGATCATGATTAGTAATACAGGTTTGAAAAACCACGTCTTAGAATTTCTTACTTCATAATATGTAGGTTTCCATACAATATTTACGTGAGCCGCTGAGAACGAAATTAATTTCAAGCACACTTTTAAAAGTTTAGTATTGCTCGTTGGATTTGAACGCTTTTTGTTTAGATTGGTGGTTTATCCCTTTCCCCAGGTATTACATGCGTGTGTATTCTAGGTGGAAATTGAAATGTGGGTCTCTTATTTAACCACTAAAACACATGTGATACTCATCCTCGGATTGAAAAGCCTTCGGATTTTCTCATCGCGTATCAACCGAGTACCCCCCCCCCCCATCTGCTCTGCTCGGAGCTCTACACCAACATTAGATAAAGTTGGCTTCTTCACTTTCTCATTATTTTGCAATAATATTATGTACGATGTGATGGTAAGATGTGCAAAAATGAAGAAATCATTGCTTTTTGTTATTGTATAATCAACTCATTAGAGCTGAAGGTTTTAATGAAGCAAGTAAACTGAGAAGGTGGATTAAACTAAACCGAATGTTTTGAAATGTAGGTTATGTACACATGTTAATCAACTCTAAGTATATTTTTCGTCTTATGTCTGGTTCTCACGTAACAAAAATTGCGGAAATAAAAATTAAGTTTGTCAATATTTATAATTCTCTTAGAGATATGCCTACATCGGAGGCCTTAATTTTTCCCGCCAAGAAACACATCTCGGAAAGCGCGTGTCGTCGTCGTCGGTTACACTGAAATGCTGTCGCATCGAAATTCGAGAGGGTTATTAGAGAGTGCACCGATACATGCGTATACACGTTTAGTGCGGTGGGTTAGTCTCTTTGTAAATGGCCGTTATATCTGAAATCGGTCAAAAGGATAAGGTCAATGTGGCTTGTATAGCTTATTCTAAAATTGGTTTATTCTACAAAAATATCTGAAAAACGATCAACAAATATGGCGATTTATTTATATTAGCCTATAAATTATTTGTTTATTATTAACACATTACTTTGATGCCATAGAGTAAAAACAGTCGCTCGAAAAGGTCAGGTACACGGAAATATTTTCCCAAGGTAGGTTACTCTTCATTTTGCACATAACAAAGATAAACTATAAACCCCTGTACATAATAACCATGTTTTAGATAAATGTAGATTTTTTAAACGTAATCTTTCAATATAAGCAGATTTCAAAAGATTGGTAACAATTTGTTAACTAGATTATCATAGACTTGCAAATTTTATGAAACAAAATTAGACAGTTGTCTGAATTTTCGGATATGCAATGCAAAACAAAGTATGAATGAAAGTTGGCGACCTCCACGCCGCACGTAGGCGGCTGTTGCAAGCACACTGCCTCAGTTCTGTGGATGCGTTCCATTCACAAAACTTACAGCGTGGGAGTACTGTGTTATTCATATTAATAAAGTAAACATGTTTTAAAATATACTTATTAAAGTCAGAGCAAAGTAACCTTCTAATATCAATACTAACTGCCTCACTCGGAGACTCTTAACTACTACTTTCGGCACTCCTTAGTACAGATTAAATTAGTAAATAACAAAATGCTTTTTAACACAGAGAGTAGTCAGGTCTCATAAATTCCGAACTTATATTTTTTTTAGTACTTCAAAGTATAAATGTTTTTTAATAATTTTGATATATTTACATCTAATGTTTTCTTTTAATCGTATGTGAGGTATGGTCGATCATTAACTACATCTTGTTTTTGAGCAGTACGATGAATCTTCGGTCCAATTATCATCTTGAACATCAGATGCTAATCACAAGCATCTAAGGTTGTTGATTAATCAAACTTAGACCCTTGATGGGCTGTTAAGATCAGATGGTAATCACCATGTGTGAACACTAGTTACCTGTCAATTATAAACTTTATATTAATAAAATTGTTGTTACATTCTAAGAAATTGCTTCAAGGAATGTCCAAACTTATCTAAGGGAATCTTCAAAACCGAGCCCTTTATCTGATATGGAATTAATTATTTTTGTTAACATTTTATTTTCCTAATTACGTATGTATGTAAATATATTTAAAGGAAGCAATTAAATATCGAGTCTAATTACGAATAACGAGAAACTGACACCGACGTTAGTTGGGTTCTAGCCTACATCCATTTTAAGTAGAAAAAGCGACCCGCAATAGAGATTGCATTGGATGGCGCTGAGCGTGTTGCTAACTCCCGACAGCTAGTTACACGATAACCATCTTACGATAACCAGGGCTTCTTTATAGAGCTGCTCACGTTCATATTTCCAAACAGATGGACGGGCATAATATAAGCCAATTTAGTAAAGCCAGTCATTTCAGCACAGGGAACGGAATGGAGTCGACGCGGAGATAATGAGACGGTGAATTATGAAACTTTATAACGTCGCTTACCTTCGATGTCACGATCGCAACCAAAAACAGATACGAACTTGGCAATCGAGGCTTTTAACAATATAGCTAAAGTTAAGCAAGTTAAGTAATGCGACTGTCTATAAAATCGCCAAATAGGTCGGCTATAATTAACCATTGCGTATGTGACATGTATAGTTTGATATATAATATATGTGTATGTAGTTTCAAAAGGTTAACTTAAAATACCAATCCAATGAATATCCACTAACTTTGTACTTGTCTAGTGTTAATTGGACTTAAGACTAGAATTTGAAACCTTTCGGTTACATAATATGTGTGATGTGATAGTTTATGCTCAATGATTACGTAAGTGTAAATAATAACATTCACCGTCGGCTGTATTTTGAAATTATTAATACATATAATTAATATTTTCTAAATTCAATTAAAAAATAAAAAATAAATAATTAAACTTAGTTGTATTAAATTTATGTAAGTTTTCAACAAAACTTACATGTTAGTGGCATTTTTAAGCAAAGGATAATTTTTAAAGAACTTCCAATATTAGTGTAGTATATATAAATTTTAGGTTTGCTTATTTAAAGTATTTAGAAATTAATCGATATCTTTATAGACGAAGACTACTTAACTGTTTCGTTAGTGTTTTAGCAACCTTATATGGCTGCAGATTTCGAGATTTTTGGTTCAATTTTCAATAAAAAGTTATTGCATTTTTCTCTCACGAAATTCTCAATAAAAGTGGAAAAGGGAGTTGCTTTAAACAACATATATATAAATATGAGGGAAAATATAGATAGCATCTGTGTTTGCGAACTATAATAACTCCTACACAGTTCTTAAGATTAGTATACGTAGTTCTTGAGATTGCCGAAATTGGTTTAGGAAGACAACATCAATCTACCACAGATGAAATTACATTATTAAAACCAGTAATTTGCAATTGTGTTGAATGATTAATTTAATAATATAAAAACTTTTTTTTAAAATATTTTTTTTTTTTTTTTAATTAATATTGAACAGTAGCAGAGTTGTTTATAGAGCAAAGTAATACCAGAAGCAACATGAGAGAAGATTATGTAATCTGAAATACTCATTCTATTTGCAGCAACGTCCTGTCTATATACTTTCGTGACATTAAATATAAAGTCGAGATTAATTTTATGATGACTGTTTATAAATAAGTCTAGATCATCTTCGATGGGATCAAATCGGATCTTGTTTACATTATGAGTATTTTCAAGAATCGTTATAGACCGTTGATTGTTATCTATTTAAGATGTAACATATAAGTGCGTCATGTTACGCGATTTATTGTTCGCTATCAGTTATCTGGACCACTATTTACGTACGACAGATCTTGTTAGCTTGATTCCTGAATACTTTCCATTTGTGTTACCTGTGATTGTTTTTGCATGCAAATTGAAAGTTGTAAATATATCGCGGCTGTCCGATTAGCTATCTCTCAGTTTCCATTTATCGTAATAACATTATGTACCAATATGGTATCAAATTTAATGCTATTTACTAATTTGTTTGGAGCTATTTATTGTTCAACGTTGCCTTAAAACAGATATATTATATTTATAGCTGATAATGAATATGCCTTTGTTGTAATTAATGTATTTTAAATCAAAACAATACAAAGGCTGGAAAGACGATTCAGTTTTATTTGTTGTAATTTCAATGGATCGTCTCGACTCGTACCATAATTTTCGTAAGTAATATAAACGAAGACCATTATATAAAATAAACAGCCCGTTCAACAAACAATTACCCGTCCAGTTAAATGCTATCAGCAAATCTATGGGTTAAAATCTCATAACCTTTTGCCTTCAAGACAATCCGAGTGTTCTGAGGTAACGGAGTTAAACTGACCACGTAAAAGGATCCTTTATATATTATGTATGTGTCGTTACGATTTAGTTTAATCATTCGATTTTTAAATTTAATTGATATTTAATTGATCCTTACTCACGAATATTGTATTACAATTGAATAACTTTGTCATAAGAATGTAAACAAAGAATATAATTAGTCAAAACATTATAAAAACTATAGTATATGAAATATCAAATGAGATGTCAGACATTTATGAACATGTTCATTAACCAACTGTTACTAAGTTTTGAGCATTCAACTCAATAGTTGCGATGCGCACGCGCTCGTCGGCTATGAATGAGGCGCAGTGAATCACGGTCGTCCATTCATGCGACGCCCCCGCGCGCACGCGCCTAACAAACGCATTATTTGCCAATACGGCCGTATTGTTTCATTGGCACCATTGCTGCCTCTCACTTCCTGTCTATAATAATACTCATTATTTATTTTCAATCAAGAAAAATATATAATAATGTTACCGTCTGTTATAATTTAAACATTATAAATAATGTGATGATCTTATTGGTTTTTATTCATTAAAAGTTAATTGATTTTGTGTAAAAATTGATAAAAAACATATATATAATTTTTTGTATCCTCGACGATGACGATTTTGTTTACTGATATCGGACATTGCGAACTATAAACGGTTTGGCGAGTAAATTAACCTTTATGGCATTTGCGGTTAAAAAATGATACTACATATTTACTGATGTTGATATGGCTCGCTTAATTAGTTCAGTATATTTCAGTTAATAACTCAGTATAAAGTGTGTACGGTATTATGCATTGGGACAACGCAGCCGCTACCCTTACGATATTTGTGCTGGAGAAGCGGGCTATTCGCGTTATCTATAACCGAAATCAGTATATAAAGGACGTTAAGAATATATTCTGTAATGATATGTGTGTACGGCAATACTATAAATAAATAATATAAATTATTTTGTGTGAAAATGTGATACTCATAACATTGGTACAAAGAACAAATACAAACTAATTACTCAGTTTATTCGACATCGAGTTAGTAGCAGTGGGGCAATGTATACAGTTTTACAAGAGGATCCCAGAAAGCGGTAAAAAATCAAGTTTAAAACAAATGTTAAAGAACGCTTGTGCGCTCAAAAGGTTATTATACAATTAGTGAGGTCATGGTTGATTGCAAACCTTGGGTATGCAACGATCGCCTCCTGGCTGTGTCTTTATGATATTTAATTAATGGATGTTTGTGTGGTCATAAATTGACCAAAGGAACAAAACCCGCTAGGTTTCTTTCGCCAGCTCTCCTCAGTTAGTTATTTTTTTCGAACCGGTGTGAATGTTTAATTTGACAATAAGTAAGTGTAATGCTATATCCTATATCTAATTAAGGAATTTGACTTGATTTGATAAACCAATATTGCAAAAGTGTGCACTCTCTATTCCTTTACTATCGCTATCCGATTGAATCGCAATCCGACCTAACCATAGACACTTTTGACGCAGGACCATGTGTATTTCCGAAGCTGGAGATTTAAAAAATTACTAATTTTAAGCTTTTCGGGCTGTTACTGACAATTTATCGGTAGAAAAACCAATAAGATCCTAATGGCCTGATTTGGGGGTTGAACCCAGGATCCCTAGATCTACAGTCCCATAAGCTAGCCACTAGACTAACGATACAGTGATACAGTACACTTATTAGTAACATACATAAAATATGTAGCGATCCCTTACGGATTAATACAGAAAATATGTAGCTAACGCATTTCTCGGAAACAATCAAAATATATATGTATAAGATCAATCACGGTTTTAACCTTTTTGGTAGGTATAATCGCTGGAAAATAAATTTATTCAATTTAAGATTTTGGTAGCATTACAATGACATAATGGAAATCAATAGACGACAATTTTAGAATCGTTATTTTACATGATTCAATCTTATGTAAAGCTATCGATTCGATTCGGTGATTCTACGTTTTAGTGGGAAGAATCGGTAAGAAACCTAATAAGCAAGTACTGCATTGATTGAACAGCAGTTAATCAACAACTTACTCCTTTATGACAAGATATGAGGACATTAGATCGAATTATGGCGAAGTAAGTGGATTTGCAAATGAAATCAATGAAAATGAAACGTGAAATTCGAAATGAAGGACCAAAGTAATTCGAACGTTAACGTGTAATTATGGGTTACCTGCATTGACTGTGGTTGATTGAGCCATGCTATATTTATGGCGGCAGGAAAGTTTTGGTTTGGGTACAGCAGTAGCCACAGAAGTCAAATAACTTGAGAAATCCATTATTTAGCAGATCAAGTACAAATGCTGGTGCAACTTATAAAGCAAAATAATTTCTTGTTTTATGTTAAAAAATAGTACCTACCCTCGTATCAGAGATTTGATGGATATATAATTTCGGATCTGTATACGGATATATGAATAATATTTTATCAGTTTCAGATACGGTTACGGATACGAAATTATTTCGGATTGTTTCGGATAGTATTGGTTACAGAGATTCGATTATTTAGAAATTGTAAAGTAAATAATTACAAGAAACTAATTTGAATTTATTTGTAGGTTTTTATTTTAGATTTGGTATAATCACAGAAAAAAAAACCAAATAACTTTAAAATTCAATTAGCTACTCTCTTTAAAGTTTTTATTATAGCACTAAGTAAAAATTAAATTATTTTTATCGGCTTCGGTTACGATTACGGAGCTCTATAACATCCCTGCTACATATCGTCTAAATAGGTACGTCATAATATTTATATAAATCACATATGGCCGAATTTTCTTTCTCCTTCTTAGTGGCGCATTGGCGATGTAAGGAATGGTTAATATTTCTTACAACACCAATTACAGTAGTAAATTATGCTACCGAGTCTGAATATTAGTACCTACTTACATAAATGGTGTAAGTATCATGGCTAATTTCCATGAACCGGGCTTTAAATTTTTTTAAATAATTAGTTCTCTCTGTATCTATTTAAAATATAAGATTTTAATTAGCTGGCTGCTAAGTCACAAAGATACTCGACTCATTTAAATAAATTGTAACAAAGCGCGGCGTGCGCTCAGAACTGGTGTCTCCACTTAGATGTGTCGCTTTTACTAAGTGTCGGCTCGGTGGAAAGTTTTAACGATTTTTAATGAATTTAAATGTGTTCTTAATTATAAACTGGTTCAGGTGCGTTCACCTGCCAGTGTTGCCAGAGTCATATTTTCAATTGCCATGTTCGGTAAATGAAATTACCCATAGTATATAGAAAATAGGCTCTTAATTTTTAATGAAAATTTTAAGGAAATAAATAAAAAAAAGGTGAGGAGAAAATAACATTTTTAAGTAAATTAAAGAGGTAAGCTTAAAATGAAAAAAGATTTCTTTAAAAAATATTAAAAAAATATGCCTTTAGTCTTATTTTTCGCCCAAACCGTTTTCAAATTGGGAAATTCTTAAAATATAAGACTTGGTTGAAAATAGCCCTAAATTCCGCTAAAGAAATAGAAACGCTGCCATAAACCATATATCGTTAGTAAAATTTTGCCAATAAACACGAAGTAAACCGTAGCACTGGTAACACTAACACCTGCACCGCTCCCGTGCCCAGTTACGCGCTCTAATATGTTTGAAATACCCGAACATAGACATTAAGATAACAGCGCTTATCCAATCCATACAATAAAACAGTAGGAAGAATTTATTGACCAATATTCACTTCCGTCATTTGAGAATTGATTCGAGATAATTTATATACAATAAAAAGTAATAATGGAAATTTTATTGTTTTAAAACCAAATTTTAAATTGATTAAAAAAGGTGACAGAAGTATATATAAAGGTGTTAGTGGATATAGTTTGTAAATGTTCAACTATTAAATTATAAGTACTATTTAATGGATTAACTTGAAAAAATAATAGGATACGTATTCATTAAAATAGTTGACAATCTCCGTATGCACGTACATCAAAGCTTTTGCAATTCTTGACAAGGTCTCCATAGTAAAAAGAATTATCATTCTATCATATTATGTTTACAATGTAAATTAATGACGGTAATTATAAAACATAATAACAAAACAGAAGTTAAAAATTTTCATTGAGTTGATTCGGGTTTAATGAATATTTATTTATTAAAACTCACAATTGCTAACATCACATGCTTTTATTTAAACATAGCAATAAAATAATTATTATGTGTGGAAAGCGGAGAGCATCGCATTAACGGTTGTACGTATTATCGTGTATTCGAATTCTATATACTCTTACATCTTTTACCATCGTGAAATATGCGTTTTGTCACCGCAAAGCGGGAACCGATCTGTCAAAGTCAATGAAGTATATACAAGGTAGAGCCTTTACGCGATTTGTTGTGTTAAAAATGGTTGTTATGTAAAACGCTTGAATTATGTGCCTTGCAAAAACACAACATCAAATTATAAGTCGCATCGCCTTGTTATAAATAAACTCAAGCAATGTAAAATTATAACTTAAAACATGAAATGAATAGAACCAAAAAGTCGGTCATAGCATTTTATTATTATTATTATATTATTATGAAATAACATCAATAAATAAATATCAGTTTATCTCTTCTGTGTCTTGAAATATCGCGGAATAATGTCGTGGATCAAGAGTCACGTACAAAAAATGTGGGTGCGTATTCTTAGGACCAAATAAAAAAAATTGTGGGCATGTGCGCCGTGTTGATAATGAAATAAGTCATTTTATTAATAGTTGTACACAGGTAGCCAGCTAAGCTTAAATTCATCCTTTCGGGTTAATAGCGTTAAGATTAAATTAATTGTTGTTAGCGGTACTGCTGTACCAAACCCAACTGATATCTGATATACTCATACACTCAACTAGAGCATGGGGTTCGTCCATGGACAAGTAATCTTCGTTTCTTTCTGTATGTAATTAATTCTTTAAAATTCTGCTAATCTCATATCAATCACAGTTAGCTTCGTGTAATTTCCCTGTAGGGACTCCAAAATCTGCAGGATAATTTCTTTTGAGTACACCAATTTGTATCCCCGTATTGTGTAGAACTTCAAGACCCACGAAGGGACTGCTAAGGATAGCCTGGAGCCGTTGATAAGTCAACAGGCAATATGGTCACGTAAATAAAACAGGTGCAGAAATAGTCTTTGAGAGTCAGGTAACAGGTATACTGTAAATATTCAGGGTAAGATGCCGGAGTTCAAAGATTAATGTACGAAGTATATGTATACGTACGACATCCCTCGGCAGCAGAATATACCACATATGACCTGTCATATGCTTTTAGTATAAAAAAAATTGTTTATCGACCACTACTTAAGAATGATGTAATACTCAGACATAAAACTATTATCTTTCTAATATCTCGTAGGTATTAGGTCTAGATTTACCTTATAGTACATTATGAGAATAATATGTCTGAAGGGCATTAAGATATACAACATCTAAACTACAAGTAAAAACCTTTTGAAACTAAAATGTTTGGCAGTAATATTTAACAAATAACAATAAATATTTTTCTATGTAAAATCTTTTATTTTTAAAGTTCGATTTTGGACTGTTATATAAAATAGAAAAATGTTTTACTTCATTTTAATCTTAAAGAGATTTATGTCTTGTAGAGATTAAGATAATTCGATAAAATATACGAAAGCTTTAGATTCTAAGATATGAGAGGCTTCGTTTATATGCAATATTTACTTGAAGAGCTAAGTGTTGTAAATTCATATAAATTGCACATCAATTAATACGATTCCATGCACCTCTCTTAAAGACATTAATGTGATAGCAAATTGACTTCTGTTGTAAATCTACGCGGTATAATATTACGCGATGTAAACCGATAATCTCAATTGGGATTCCTTTCGACCTTTTATAGCACACTTAATATTGCCGATATAAAACCTTCATTAAGATAGGACTAAAAATTACGACATTCACTTGTTTTTTTAGCATAAAATATATTTTGCAGTTACAAAATGTAAATTGTGTAAAAAATTATATTATCGGTGTGAAACTGCAAATGACTTCAAAGCATCATGTTGTAATAACATGATTTTCAATATACTTAAAATATATATTGATGAGGTGTTACTTAACGGTTTTATGAATGAAGTCGCAACTCTGCCATATATGGGTAAACTATTAGACATGTAACCTAGAAGCAAAGTGACAACTGTTGCGGAAGGCTAAGAATGAAGGTCTGAGCGGGTCGGGGGCAGAGGGAGCACGCATGCGCTTTGCGCAACCATCGGCGCCAGTGAATGGAGCGTCGAGTGGGCGACTGTTTTTATCAATGGAAGGCGAATTTGTGGTGTACGCACGGCGCGTCGTGTCACGGCCAGCTGCCGGTACCGTCGAACCTTGCTAATGAAAATGTCAACACGAGCCAACAGAGTCATTTTTTAAAAACGAATGTGTTGAAACTAAAAGGCAGATGTGATACGAGATATATCTGTATAAATTAACCGAATAATGTTGGAGGCGGGAAAAATCCGGTTCGATAATACCTAATAATGAATTTATTCTTTTAATCGGGTAATATAATATGTCTATTTAATGTATTTTTTACATAAATACATTTAGCGAATATACTGTCAAATTGAAATGCCTCCAAAGTAGATAGATACCTGATAGATAACTTTGATTGTATAACAAACCGCTTACAAAATATGGCTCTGTTAGCTTAGTGTTAAATTCAAAATTGAATTCACATAGTTTTGTTTATCTAAGACAGATACTCTCATTGAAGATAAGGAATTTATTATTGAGATTATCTATTGTGCATGTTATTACAAATGCCTGTTATCAATACCAATAGTAATAACAACGTAATAATATAAAATGATATCTTTTGTTCATAAATTGATACGCATTTAGATTTAGATAGCTAATGCGACAGAAGATAAATATCCGTAGTTAATATTCAAGTGAATTTGAAAGGAAATAATCAATTTATTTAATTGCTTTGGCACTGTTAACGCCTCCACGCAGCCTTCGTTCAGATTTAAGAATGACGTAGTCATGTTGACTCTTGGCCATTGAGAAACTAGTTGCACTCCATTTGGGTATGAATGCAATAGATGCTTAGGTATTTTGTGTTCTGCATGCATGCGTATTATGTATAAAACGTATATAGTCCTGTATTTCGAACACGCGAGTATTTACCGAAAGTTGCCGGTCTATTTGCTTAGGTACCATTTATTTTTCATATAAACCTAACGCTCGAGTCATGCAGTCACATTTTTCCAAGTGTAAGCTCATTGTGACAGCGCTGTGATCGAGACCAGCATTAGAACAACTGGCTGTTAGGTACCAACTTTAATTTTATCATATTGCTATTTTATTTTTTATTACATTAGCATTTGCCGCCTGTAAATTTCCCACTGCTGGGCTAAGACCTCCTCTCCCTTTGAGGAGAAGGTTCGGAGCATATTCCACCACGCTTCTCCAATGCGGTTTGGTGGAATACACATGTGGCAGAATTTCGTTGAAATTAGACACATGCAGGTTTCGTCACGATGTTTTCCTTCACCGCCGAGCACGAGACGAATTATAAACACAAATTAAGCACATGAAAATTCAGTGGTGCCTGCCTGGATTTGAACCCGAAATCATCGGTTAAGATGCACGCGTTTTAACCACTGGGCCATCTCGGCCTTTTTTATTATAAATTCAATATCATCCATACTGTACAGTCAATAAGAAATCAATAATTAAATGTATTGGTAGAAGCGCATTGAGTAGAAACCACTCACAAAACAACTTTGCTTTACTATGTTCCGCTTTGAAAGGTCAATGAAGCTGAATATTAAAAGGTACAAGAATAATCGATATCATGATGGCAATTATATTATTAGGTATGATACATGAATTTATCTATCAGCTTCCGACTCTGTAAACTTGTACCTTATTTTATAATAGGCTGTTTAATTTACATATTTGCCTTTTAATAAAAGGATGTCATGATTTTTCTAAACAATATTATATACACACATAATGTAAGCATGCAGTTAATAATGATTAAATATATTAGAAATTCATTAAAAAAACTGAGATTCTAACTATTTCTTATAAGTAGAACACACGCACTTAAATTTTTAAATTGTGAAACGATCATTAAAATTTTTAGGTTTTAGATTTAAATATAGTGTATTTTGATTTTTCCTTTGAAACTGGACTAAGCTTAAATATATAAACAACAATGTATTAAATAATATAATTATTTCATACTACTATTTAAGATTCCACGATACGAGCTGTTGATAACCCACATACTCAGTACTTGTTTATTTAAATAAATAATTAGATTTATAGCAACGATATAATATTAAACATCCTAAAAAATATTTATGTCAGAAAATCTCCGATATCACGTTATATATAAATAATCAACATATAATATGTTTAGGTAAAACACCATTTACGAATTTCAAATTTATTACGGGCCGATATGTATCAATATAATCTTAGATCTCTCGAATCTAAAGATCTCTAAAGTGTTATCCGGAGATATACACGAATCGTGCTAATAATAAATTTACGGATTGTAAACAGACTTTGCAAAAAAAAAAGATTTCAATGATAACTTCAATATAAGCGTGTCGATTTTAAATATATTATAAAATACCTTTTACGTCGTAGCAAGTGATTTCTCTTTATCTCCAAAATTGTCCTTATTTCGAATATTAATAAACCTTGACAATCGAACGTTAATTGTGCCTCATTTTAATAATTTTACAGTGACGTAATGTTACACACTAGTTACCACGGAGATAGGAGAAAGTTAAATATTAATATTTTATTAATTAAGCCTCCTTAAAGCAAATTACACAGTTTTAACATACGACCTTTAGGCATTCACAAGCCACGCGAATCATTAAAAATAAATTGTAATTATTTATATATTCCGATTCAGTAATACGATTACGTAATGAAATCGAAAATAAAATTACCCTGATTGCTCGATGAAAATATATTACACTTAGTTACAACAGAAGCCTGTATTCGTATCTCAAATAGCTATTTAAGAAATTGAGGGGACTATTAGGTAATATAGAACTCGCTATCGGGTGCAATAAACGGCTAAATGCGGTGCAATTATTAACCTCTATATCAAAGGTAGGTACTATCATGGAAATGGTATCTATTTTATTTAGTGATTGATATTATGATCGTGCGGAGGCGGGAGGGCACGCGAGGGCGGACGTGGGTGGCCGGAAGGAAACCTCAACTTTTGGTCGACCTTAGAAGTGAATCGAAATCTGATGTTTACAAATAAGTAGTATGCGATATAAATGTCACACATCTAAATTTTCATTCCTTATTGTCTGCGAACTTTAATCGCCTCTGTGTGGGCATTTCGGAACGATGTTATGTTAAATAATATGAAATATTTGTCCTAAATTGTACTTCTCGAGTTTATTTCCATTACATATGTTGAAATAATTTGAAATGTAAGACGAGATATATTGTGTTTGGTTTCTGATACGGTGCTGCGTTAAGGAAAATTAAATTAAACTAGAGTATGTTTCTGGTCGAACATAAGGATAATTGAAAATTTAGGGTTATCATTTAGGTAGGAATTCGCCATTTTTTATTGCTCTTTAACGAACTATAAAAATAGTAAGTCGGTTAACAAATAGAATCTTAGTCTATTTATACATAGATATTCACTTATTTGTTAAACTCTACCACCGGTCTTATCAAAACACGATCAACTAACAAGTGATTCCGTTAGCTTCAGGAAACGTCTTCTAGTTTTGATTAAATATTTAAGGTGTTTTCGAGTGCTAACAGTCGCGTTCAGAGCATTTCCGGTGACAGCATAGCACACGCCAAACCGGTTGTGGCAGTAACTTCGCACACATAAGTCGGCAATTGATACCACTACATTTAATTAAAAATAGTAGGTAAGAAAATTATCGATCTTACGTATACAATAATTGATTATTAAAATGATTTTAACAATAGCATACATTTACTATATATGGGATATAGCTATAAGTGTTTAGTTAGAATAGATAATATTTTTTATTTCTAAATATTATTAAAACGTCTTATAATAAATACTTATCGTCGTCTTAGATTATTTGAACATGTAACAAAATCCGAGGAATGAATTATTGCTTGATATAATGTGTTAAAATGTGTTTTTTTTTTGCATTTTAAAGATTCACTTCTAAAATGTTTGCCGGTTCTTGTCGATAAAATCTACCTTTCGAACCGGTAGAAACCGCTTAATGCACTAAATTACTAATTTACTTCTAAAAAATATTTCACTAAAAATATACTCAATTGTGACTTATTTAAGTTGCCTAAATGTCAGTCAAGACTGTCTCAAGACTATTCGGTATGAAGTGTGTGATTACTAAAAAGAAATTTCCGAAGAACGTTGATTAATTTACGACAGACGAGCTTCCTGTGATAAAAAACATTCAAGTCGGTGAACCAACCTGACCAACGGAATTTGGACTCGCCTTTATTTTTAAACATATTAATGAAATTCGACGTTTAACGACTTCGATCGTAGACTTTAGTATCTATATGTTTATTTACATTGTATATTACATACAATCATGTCATTATAAAGATATAAAAATTTACTAATAGCACAATTTTAAATTTTGATTTATTAATAAAAAACTATACCATCTTATATCTATCATTAAAATTTTCTTTGACTAAATTTACATAAGACAGGCATTATTTTGAGTATACTAGTTTTTCATTCAATTTGAGATTAAAATGTGCTGGATTTGCTGGATGTGCTGCTGTGATTTTCTTTTTTTCATTACGTTTATTATACTAATCACGTTTTATTTCTTTTTAAAATACAAAAAGACACAATTTTCATTACATTGTCCTTCCACTTCGCTTACAATTAATATCTAAAATAACACGAATAAGGATTTAAACAGTTAAATGAGAAATAATAAACATTGAATCATAAAGAAGTAAATCGAAATATTTTATAATATATTTAAAGAATAACATTCAAATAACTGTCATTACTGTTTATATCTTTATCAAGTGTGGTTAACCGGAATTAATCACGTTTGAATGAGACTCCTCATTCTGAGAACATTATGTTGTTCATTAATAGAAATTAATCATCATCGCTTATTATTGAACCGAATTATTTATTTAAATAATATGCAAGTGGAAAAATGTGGATTTTATAGAGGAATAAACAAAAAAAATAAAGATTTTTCTGTCCGGCTATATTACGAGATATACTTATACAGACTAGTAGTAGTCAATGAAGTATTTTCCTCGGAAGTCCTCAATAACAGCTTCGACTTTGATTTATTATTATTTTTTCATTTAATAAAAAATCAAAAAACTCTTATGAGTTATGGACTATTAATAATATTTAGACAATATGTATGTATATAATAAATAGCTTTTCGTACCAAAGATTGCCTTGTCTATGTATTATATATGAATTTTAACATCGTCGATTATTTAAATTAACAGCTTGTAAATGTCTTACTGCTGGGCTAAGGTCCATTTGGTGTACCACCACGATGCTGCAATGCGGGTTGGTTGACACACATCTATTAAGTGCAAGTTTCTTCACGATCTTTTTCTACGTCGCCAAACACGAGATATTATGAGTAATGACAATTAAAATAAAATTAGCTGTGGATGTCATCGAAACGATTATTTACTGGAATCGGTATGGAAATATTTAATTCATTGCAGGTTTATATAAAATTATAATTGAAATACTTTTCATTACATAAAACATTTTTTTTTTTGAGTGCACGCATACATAGTTCAGATCAAAATATTTTATTAGTTCTTTTTAATTGATTACGCGGTGATTTTAAAGTAGTGTTCTTTTTAAGTATAATTAATCTATCATAGTTATTATTCATTAAAACTCATCTCGGTGATAACAGAATCAAATTCATCTAAGTTGACACGCGTGAGCGAAGGTGGATAAACAAGAAACGTTTGAAAAAAGTGTTGTTCTAACTAGACCTCGTTATCGATAACGATATGAAATAGTATCTAGTAGGTAATTCTGTTTAAACAAGAAAATAGGCAGTTACCGCTTTAACAATTAGTGCAATAAAAAACAATTGCCATTTTTATTTTACACTACGAATTCTTATTTTGCATTTGTTTGCAATCTATCGTAATTAAAATAATCGCTGAAATGAGGTGATTATATTTTTTCGATGTTTCCAAACACGAGTCGTGTGATATACGTGTAAATACAAAAACACGAAGACGTTATTTTTGCAATGATTGTTTGTTTAAAATAAAAATAATAAGTTAGTAATTCAATTTCAATATATAATAAACTTAAGTCGTACCTTAAGTAAGTATCAACAACACAATACAAACAAATTATACAGTTATATACACGTTAATTTTTTTGTTTTAAATGTTACATAACATACTTTCTGTTTGAACTCTAACCTAGTCTGTAGTTACTACATGTAGGTGTTTTGCTGTGCCTCGCAAACTGAAACGGTTACCTAACTACAACGATGAGAAAGCAATAATAGTGCGTCGCTCGACAGATATCCTATTTTGTATTGGTTTTTGAGTTATTTCAATAATTATTCTTATAGATTGGATGAGCTTATGTGGCTGGACAAGAGTACATAAGCCAAATAAACTACGTTTGACATAAAATTGACACGGTGTCGTTGATCGAGAGCTTCAATAATCTATGATGTGAATTTTGATGACGAAAAAATTGCGTTTTGGACGTCGATGAAGTTGGTGTCGGAATTTAGGAAGTTACATTTAAGTGGATATAAGTAGTTAAGTGGAAAAGTGATTTATTATAATTTAAGATATCTTAATGAAGAAATGTTTGTAGTGCAGAACTAAGATTTGTTTATCAGGTATAAACTTTTTCAATTGGAATAGGCTTTGGCTTATTTCCACTAGTAATTAAAGAGACCTATTAAAAAAAAATGCACAAGATATTATAAGTCAATCACCTTGTCTTTTATTGTCCTGTGAACTACATTGAACATATTTTATTGAAAAAGATAAAAAGTCCACTTCGTTCTCTCCAGTCATACGAAATCAATTATTAATTTGTTTTGAACACCTTTTTGCAAGTATGAAATTTTTCACTGCCACAATAAAATTACCGGGACCACCCAAGATAAGCGAAAAATTTAAAGATGTATCTGGTGACGCTCACTTTATTTCTGTAATCCTTTGTCAAAATTAGGAATGCAGTTTCTACCAAACTTGGCGTGATATGCAGTATAATCATTCATACAGAAATAATATGAATACCTAATATATAAAATGTTAATAATTCATGTCGCAAATGCCTATTTTTGTATATAACATTGTTTTTTATTAAACTATAATATTTGAAAGTTTTTTTTAATAAACTCTTTTCTGTAAGAAAATGGGATTGATATACAAGCAAATCAGTAATCAACAGACAAATCAAATAATATGTTCAGGTCAAACGCCAGTCACCTTCTTAGGTAAAGGGTTATAAACCAGTAGTTAGTGTGAGATGGGATAATAATTTGTTTATATAAATTAGACGCAGTTGCGCGTGGGCAGAAGGTGAGAGGGAAGTGTCGCGTGCGCAGCCTACGCAATCGTGCAGCCTTTATTTTTCAACTTAGTTTGACTGCCTTGTCGAAATTAAGCGCTGGCGCCGGTCTCGACCTTATCTATTAATTATTAATTAGTTTCAGTTACTATTGATTTAGTTTTCAGTCACTTTGTGTTCTGCTTTAAATATAATAAATAATAATGTTTGATTTATTTTCTAGATAGGTACATTTCAATTTTGATGTCGCTCAAAAGTGGAGGAGATAAGCCACTTCAGCTTGTTAAGTGGTCTCTGCCATTAAACGGAGAATATTGAGAGAATCCAACAAGGTGAAAGATCAAAGACGTCATGACTTTAGTATATTTTGTTATATTTACTTTGTCAATCTTTGTAAATGAAAGATTATTAGATTAGTTTGACAACTAATTTCATTAAGAAAATGAGAATAATATTGTAACTCGTCTTATTTGAAATATCTGTCCCACTTAAGTACGATTAATGATCATAGAGTAGAACATACTAAAAGAATGAAATTTATTTAACATTACACAAATAAGGTATTAATATATTTATATAAGTATAATATATCATACATATCACAGTATACAATCATTTAATATTATGTATCTTGTCCGATTCAATCTGAGACAGCTAACGCCATCTAGTATTGTACTCGGAACTGTGTAGCTGCGACTGGGCCGCAAAGGTTTTTTCCTCGAAGCCAGTTGGCAAGATGGAAACGGCCACGAGATGAAGGAACGTTAGGTAAAAAATTATTTCCGTCCTCTTGTTCGTACAACAAGTTCATATAGCGATGTGCACCTGACCCGCGAGGTGGCGTTGGCGGCTTATAACCTGATATGTTAGGAAGACAAATAAATACAATCAATTAATACGATTGTAAGTATTTTCCTAGAGGACCAATTGTCAATTAATAATATCTTAAAGTATCTTTACCTCTATAATCAATACCGACGGTTTTAACTGTCTCCTTAGCTTTTAATGCAAGACCCTTGAAAAAATAAAAAAATATAAATAATTAACCTTAAAGAAAAATTAAAGAGAAATTATTGACGATTAGAAAATACTTACTGGAATATTTGATTTTATCATGTGCAAATAAAATTCTCCTTCCAATTGAGGTGGAGCATCTGGGTCAACCATAACAATAGTATAAAACTTTTTCTAGAAAGAAAAACGAATTTAAGCACTTTTTTTAACGTTGTATATAAAATGAAGCTTTTGATTGATGAAAGTTGGTAGGTATTTGTAGATACGTTATTTATTTAATATAAAGTGAATAATATTCTTTACAGCAGCAGCAATAAATTACATTTCTCAGGATATTTTTTTATGTTTTAGTCAGACGGGTCGGCTAATGAGCCACCTGATGATAAGTTGTGCCTGACGATCTACTACATAAAGTAGTGGATTTTGTTGGCCATAATGAATCTTAGTACAGATCAAACTCAGAATAAAGCAGCAACCACAATGTCTTTGCTAGTCACGATATTTTTAAAAATATGGTTTTATATTATTACAAACCGAATCCGCCAATATGTATTGGAAAAGGGGCTCTTCAATAAAAACTTGTTTAGGTAACAGCACATCGCAGTTGTGATCGTTAACCATAGTGCCTCCAACACTTGTTATATTCAGGCCTAATAACCGATCGCATCCTTCTAATAGGCTTTTTATGTCCACTGTTGCACATTGCTGGGAAGCACTGCAAACCCTTATAAAAATTAATAATGATATTAGTTCCCAAATCATTGATAACACAGTAGACTGGTTACCCATAATAATACAATTAAACTGAAATAGCAGCCAATAGGTTCTACGTAATGCGTTTATAAAACAAATTTGTTTCATTTCATTGTTACGACACTAATTACGGCAATTACTTCAGACTATAAACATTTTTTTATTTTCATCTCATTCGGCGTATTACCATACCTACATATTTTTAGCTCGAAAATCAACTTTTTTTTCATAATTTTCTTACTTTAGTACAATTAATAAATAGGGAACTGTAACTCGTTTAGTTGAGCGACAAACAATAAAACTAGGTTTAGGTTTAATCATTTTGTACTAACTAATATTTTGTAGAATATAATATAATATAATATTCAATAGAATATAATATTAACAAATTTAACCACCGTATGACACTTTTTGTACATACAGTGTCCTATTTACATGTGTCCCTTCCATATTTTTGTTTTTATGTACCTAGCTTTAAGTATGACTTATAATGGAGTGTATATGAAAAAAGAAGTATCTTTTATGAATTTTTATCGGACAAAATTTTCACCCAATTGTATGCGATAAATTGAAATTAATATTAATGCGATCAAAGGGAATTTATAAATTTGCTTAGCAGAACAATTTAAAGAATAGCGTTATTGGATGTTTTACTTTCATTCCCTAATTCTGTTTAACTTTACCTTTTAGCTCTAGCAGAACCATTTATATTTCATTAATTTGAGAGACATTTTTTATACACAAAGATACTACTTCTTATCCAAATTGTGAGTGAAGATAAATATTTTTATGAATTGTCACTTGTCACTGTCGTTTCCTAATGTCAGTGTGACGTATGACGTATGTCTTCTACTATAAATTTCTAGTGCAATGAAATAAAAACAAACAGTTTTCTTAGTAAAATAAACATAAATCAATCTTGACTCTTAAACCGCAACTTAAAATTATAATGGAATTTCATCCTTTAAACTTGGTATGTTATTAAAGTATGTTTTTTTTTTTTAATCATTATCAAATGTGACTCCAAAACGGTTCGTTTTCAGGCTCATCAGCAGCACAGACGAGCTGAGGCGCATTTAAAAAACAACAGATACGATGAAGCGATACAATGTCATCATAATGCGGCAGAATTACTTCTCGACGCTTTGAAGTCAACAAATTCATCAGTTGCTTTAGAATCAATAACTCTGCAACATAACTATCATCTCAAACAAAAGGATTTAATCAAAAACAAAAAAGAACAATATGTGAGGGTAAAAAAAGCTCTTGATAATATAAAGCATTTCAGCAAAGATCCTCAATTTAACCTTAATGGTAATGATATTTCAACATTACAAGTCGCAATATATAAGGCTGTTAATGAATCTGATAATTTATTATGTATTTTATCTGATAAATGTAAAGGATCTAATGAAAAAGACTCAGTTGATGTGACAGATGGCAATGTAACAGAAAAATCACAGCAAACGATTGTGGAGGAAGTTCAAAGTCATAATCAGAATCTACAGACAATGATAGAGCAACTTTTGCTCAAAGTTGAAGTGATCAAAGATGACAATATAACCCTGAAGGAAAGAGTTAATTATTTAGAAAAGGAACGGGTCAAATACCTGAATATACAATCTCAGGATGAGTCATTAGAGAGAAATGACTTCTCTGCACTAAGTCTGCTTTCCGATGGTTATGGTAAAGACAGTTCCAGAGAACAAACTTCTTCAATGGGAAAACCATATCATATAAATCTTTTTGAATGATTTATTCTACATATTATATATTAATACTGTGTGTGTATAAATATTTTTAGTAAAATTATTTAGTTTTTAAATGTAAATAATTGATTTTTGATAACCCAAAATTTTTTTAAAAAGAATATTAGCAATGTCCCATTATAAGGCTAACATTCCTATTTACCCCTCAAATTAAGATTAAAGCTTAGGAGTGGGACAAAAATAGCCCTAGGGGTCAGAATTGAACCTGCAACTTTTTCATTGCTAAGTGGCCCTTAACTGTGCAATTGATACTTACTACTAAGTAATTAAGTTCATTGTATACTCTTTGTTATCTATCTAATTATTATTGTTGTTATATAATTGTATCAAATTTTGTCATGAAATAAAATACAATATATTTTTAGTAGATATGTATTGCATATTAGTCTTACACAAAAATAAAATGTTACTCTTATTTTAAATGTAAAAATAAATTTCCCAGTATGTCTACTAGGAATAACTATTCTTATGTCTCTAAATTTATACTTTAACAAACAATACCTACCTATTAACATTTTATAGTTTTTGGTAACATGAAAAATACAGTGTTTGATAAAGAATATTAAAAAAAATATCAATTATAGACTTTTAATCTGCGCTAAGTATTTATAGAAAATACTATAAAATAGCTAGAATTTGAAATTTTTGTAACTCAGCCAATGTTAAAAATATAAATATGCAACTAAATATTTCAAAAAGCTTTCCTATTTATTTATGTAAGAGTTTACTTTGAAATTGAATATCCTACTTAATAACATCTCTATGGTTTTGGTCTTCATAACTTGTCTATCACAAATAACATCAGTGAAGTTTGTTATTAAAAATAACTTCTACTTACAAGTTTTTTAGTAATTAATCTAAGGCATATTTAAACATGTTTCGTAATTTTGCTATTTAGAAATTAGCAAGTAAATCCTAATCCATCCAATTCCAAGCAATATGACGCATAATCAAATACTTACATGAATCCATTATACAATAAGAATAATCTTTAAACACTAGAATATTTAATGTTCGTTACGATTCTATTGACAAGAAGGCTTCATATTGGAGATGTTTAATAATTATGCATCTATATAGAGAATATTATATCTACAATCATATACATCATTTATTTTTTTAAGAAGAAATATTCTGAAGCCTTTTTATTCAAATCATCATCACTAAAAATTATATATTTATAAATAGCATAATAATACTATACTTTAGACTTTCATGAACACTTAAGTGAAATTTTTAGTAATTTAAAATATTTCAGAATATGATGAAATTAGGCACTATAATGGCAAATCACATTCCAAAATGCACAATATTATGTATAACTCACAACCACATATATAGAAAATAAAATGTAAATATTATTATTTAAAAATGTTCCACATATTCTTAACATATCTTTACCATTAGACTAAAATTTTTAAAATAAGGTTTTATATAAATCAAGTTTTTATCTTTCACTAATCAATTTAAATGGATATAGCTGGAATGAAATATGTAATGTAATTGTAAGTTAATGCATTTGGTTGAGATTCATCTTAAACATTTATCACATTATTTTTAGGCTACTAACTACATTTAACTACTAAAAGTTTCTTTACAATATCAACCTTCATATACATATATTTTATCCAGACTGGTATTATTGCAGTTTAAGTCAAGTTTAGTAATATCTTTGCTCTATGATTTTCGTAATAAAACTGTTTCTATTCAAGATATAATAAAACATTGCGATTTTTATATAAAAATAATTATCTTTGTGAGCCTTTTTTATCATTTGAAAAATATTTGTAGCACTTTTATTTATTCATCTGAAGTTTTGTTCTTTTGAAGCATAACTAAAATTAATTCAGTTTTATTACAATCATATTTACATATTACTTACTGGTTGGGGTCATAAACAGAGCTTTTGATATTTTAAACACACATAACTTCTAAAGAAAATCTGTTTGTAAGCTAGGATTGTAAATGTCAAAATAGTTTTTTTTTTCATATTAATTGTCGATTTTACATGAACTTATTTAATTCTACAAACAAATATTCTAACAGTTTGGAGTATTTTGTGTATATCTGTATTAAAAATTAGTGGTAGGCCGAGTAATTAGTTAGTTTGTTGAATATCCATAATGGGCAGACTATTTGGCTAGAATGTTTTCCATAGTATATTCTGGTGAAATATACTTCTATTAAAAATGTTGACTCTAAACTTCTGTCTTTTTATAATATGCTAATTGTAACAGTATCTACTTCGATAGAAGCAAGTTTAACTGTTTAAACGAAGACTGATAATAATTGCAGAGTTAAAGAGTTACTTCTTCTTTATGAGGGAATTCAAAGCTGAGGAAATCTTCAGACTGCTTTGCAAATTTGTTTCCTCACCAGATATTGGTAGAACCCAAAATTCGATACCCAAAACCACTAATGCAAATATAAATGTTACATGAATAGAGAATATAAATAGTCATATTCGAGTCGAATCTAGATATTTGGTAAAAGTTGTATAACTTATTCTAGGGTGTGTATGGAGGGGGCGGTGGTAAGATAGAGAGATCATCAAAAGGAAAATATTGTTGAGTGCCGAGCACTGGTGGTGCAAATGTTGGATGTGCAGTCGAGACATAGTTTGGGCTTGGTGTGTAAGGAGGTAGAGTAGGCACTGCTGGTGTTGGACCTACACTGTGGGCTTCATATCCATCCCAATCTTCCATAAGATTTCGTCTTTGCAAGTCTTCATCGTTTGATAATGGTGCACCCCATAGATTCGCAGCTGATGCTAGGAGAGCTAAAGCACCTGTAATTATATTTTTAAACTAATTAGTATTATAATAATCATGTTACATAAAGATTATTCATAGAGGAATCTTTATTTCAAATTGTTGCTCTACATTTTCCAACATGATAATACCCAGATCATTAAGGGATTTCTGATTATTTTCGTAGGTGCTTACAAGTATGATTTTGAATATCAAAATCAATAAATATGAGAGTGAGCTGCAACATCATGTATTTATAAATATGCATTAATCGTAAAGAGTATGTGAGCATAATATGTGATAAAATTATTAATTGGAAAGACTGGGAAGAGTAGGTACTAGGTAGTATACTCACATTTTACATGCAATACTGTATAACATTGAATAAAATATAACTAACATTATAAATAGGTATTAATTACACATACAATTTGAATAAAAAATTTAAGAAAAAAGTATTATTAATAAGTAAAAATCTATAAAATAATCTTTCTATCAAATTAATATTGCAATTAATTGAACATCCATTTGTTACTATCTAAAACTTAAGAATAACTTATTTTTTTGTTATTGAGAATAACTGACAACTAATTTTTATAAGTTCTAATGGTAAATGATATTTTAAAGTAAATTGTACAAAAACACAAGACACTACAAACCTGCTCCTGTTATTGTGTAGAATCCATATTCATAATCAACTTGTATTGTATTAGGATCACTATTGTTTGTGTTACCTAACACAACAGTTGTATAATAGCAAACTCCGACTATAGCGATGACCCAAAAAACACACATGATACTGGGGACGGCATTCCTTCGTAGCATTTTTATTGCTTTACTGTTCAAACTAATAAGATTAATCAGAACACCAATGCATGAACACAATAGCACCATAAAACAGAGTAATATTAAAATTCTCATGAGCAATATAATTTCTGGTGTTGTACATGGTGGAAGACCTGAAAACACAGATAAAAATTTAATCAATAATAATTATTGTGTTTGGATAAATTTCAATTCCAGTTTAATGTTGTTTACACAAAATGTCATTGGTTAATTTATTGCAATATTTACTACATTTAAGCCCAGAGAAGCACCATAAAATTTTTAAATGCTTATTAATCTTATGGTTGGCAATGAAGGAAAACATAGTGAGAAATCCATCAGATGAAAATCTAGCACAGGTGTATGTGTACACAAGCCCATATTGGAGCAGGGTGGTATAATGGGCTACAAAACTACTCTCTAAAGATCTGTGTATGAATTCTTGAAGTAGGCTGAGTCCAGTGATAGTAAGAATATACATACCATTAAAATCTGATCTATTTACAGGATCAAATTCTGTCTGTATAGCTATATGATTGTTGTCATCATCATCTTCATCGAAAGTGAAGAACTGTGTCAGTGAAAGGCTTTGGGTACAGTGCAATCCCTTAATTTTAAACCAACTGGGTTGGACAAGTGCAGCGCAAGTCAACAAGAATGTTAGAACATTGAAACTTGCTGCTATTTTGTTCAATTCCTTATCCTTGAACGGTAATGTAATTTTGAGACCTGAAGATGGATAAAGTATAAATATAATTTTAATATGAAACATCACAAACATTCATTGAATTTTTTTTTATATATATGTATATATATACATATTGTATTATTTGAATGACAAATTATTATTTTTTATACCGAGAACAACATTTCTAATCATTGAAAAGAGTAGTCGTTAAAAAGTTATTAGCTTTGAGTTATTAAAAATATATCTACTACTACAACTACTACAGTATACAAATTCTTCTAACTAAATACCTCAAAATAGCTAATTAGTGGTAAAATGTTAATAGATTGTTAGTTAGGAATATGAATCTGTGGTGATGCCAACTTATAAATAGTAGAAACTTCACGGATCTTCGAGGGGGGCGATTTTTTTAATGAGGAGGTAATACGTAAATTGTTTTGTTGACTATACGAAGTTTCATTGGTATTAATTCATGGTACTAATAATGTAATTCATTAATTAAAGTTTATATAAGAACAAAAGGAAACATTGGCATTATATCTTCTATTTTATTATCTTGGAATACCTTTCATTGATTCAACAAAACAAAATCATTTGGGACAATTACCTCCCTGTTTTACTATTTTTTAAAAATATTCATCTTGGTTCAAAACTGATGATGGCTACGTATTATTTTACAAAACACGTATTTAATTTCATTAAAACAATTACTTATTTAATCATTGGACGATATACCTCGGATCCAAGTAATGCAGCTCATCGTGATTTAAAAACCATCGGAAAAAACTCAAACAGAACTTGGGAAATCAATCGCAGCACTTACAAACACAAGAAAGATAAACAATTAGCACAAAATAATGTTTTGCGAATTAAATTATCTACTAAAACTGCCTACTCTTGTCTCTTGTCATTGTCGTATTTTACTTTACATTTGACAGACAGATAGAAAAAAAATATTAACATCACATGATTGGTTGCTTTAAATAAAATTCAAACTATCGGACCTCTCTTTCTTACTTGCATTAAAACTGCTATGGTAGCGCCACTTGTTGCTAATTTGTGTATCTTTTATTTCATTTCTTAAATTAAGCTACGTCCCTTTATACGCATTAGTAATAGATAAACAAGTTTCTCAAAATAATTATAAATATAATGATATCTCAAGAAAAATGGTTTACTAAGAAAATCCATTCGAATTATAAAAAAATTACCGAGGTTGAAATAAATAAAATTTACCGGTAAATGGGAGAATGGAGACGAACTATGACTAAATATTATTTTAATTAAACTAAGAATTGAATTAAATTACAATATATAATATTAAAAATATAAATTACAATATACAATATATAATATTTTTAGTACTAATTATATCGTATACAATAATGCTCCTCGAAACCTCATCAGTTATATAGATATACTACATGTTATTCATACATCTTCAGATATTTACTGGCATATCCTAACATGCATAGCAAGGATTAGGCCTTGTACGACATGGCACAATTTTGGTTTGCTACTCAAATTAGAAAGAAAAACGTAAACAAAAACCTTCAGTCGAACCTATGAAAAGTAATAAATATATTCATAAAGTTAAAATTTATCATTTTCTTTTGATTTTATATTATCATATATTATACTTGATTTCAGCGACACGTAACAATAACAGTGTTGTAATAATCTTATTTAACGGCGTAAAAGTGTTTAGGACTTGAATGTTCCTATTTAGAAACTTAAACGATAAAACGGGCAATAAAAACTTAGGCTTCTTTTGACACTTCGCTTACATTGATTTATGATGCGTTGCGTCACGTGAGTTGTGTTATTCTTATTATATTTTATAGTAATATTCCTAATTAGAATCTATTGTTATGTATATGTAATCTATTATTATGCACTTGTTAAGTATCGCGTGTCTTAAATGTGATCGCCGAGACAGCTTTATCAAGAGATGGCAGCACTGTGTTGTGCCTCTTCGTGGGGGGAAAGATAAAGCTATATATTTCTATAAAGTGATACTTCACAATAGGTATTGTGAATTGTAGGTACATAATATAGGATCTTACTCGGCTTTGAGACGTCTTGCTGTCAGTAGCAGTGTATTTAAGGGTGTTTAAATAAAGTGCGAGTCGAAAGTTAAGTGTAATAATAACATTTAAGGCAGTGGTGTGACTTATAACGATAAAATTATTTGTTATATTTTGACTTCTTATTGTTTTTTTGTATATATACATACATATATTTTTAAATTATTCTGCCAACGATGATCAAGAAAAAAGGAATCAATGTAACTCAAATGAAGCCGTTTCCGATATAATAATCTCGAACATAGAGTTGCATTTATCATTTTGAACTGATTCAGTTCTATGAATGCTGACTGCACAAATTTTGTTCGACTGCCTCCATATCACTGTTGTTTGAATTTCTGCTATCATTAAGTTTTTTATCTTTTTATACCCTGTTCAAGTTAGCTTGATCTTTTTGACAGAAGGGCTAGTGATGAGAAACAGAAAATATAACAGTCGATGGAACGATGGAATGCGTAATTCAAATTAAAATTCAATTTTACTTTTACCTTATTTTTCTAAAAAGAGCTATATCCGCTAAAGAGACCCCAACTAAAAGGTTCGTAATAATGACTTAACAATGATCTTTAATAATGATTTTTTGTAATCGATATTTGTAACAGTTACTGCCTGTTATTCGTGTCCCATCCGTCCGATCGATGTAACATTACAAGCGTACAAGCGTACAAGCATCTATTATTTTCATTGTTCATGTGAATTTTTCGAAAATTTTCGAAATACACTAGAATCTTGTACTTTTGTATTATATGTATATTTTAAATATTTTTAAAATTATTAAATTAAGAAAATAATATGTTCGTCATTGCCAAGTTATGTCGATCAGAAAAATTTACATCTGTCAAAAAAATCAAGCTATCATGTACAGGATATAATGATTAATTATGTACAGAACAATCAAATCTTGCATTGACGGATTCTCAAGCGATTTTGATTTTTATCGCGGGCTTCTAAGCACTTGTGCTAAATCGAACCCATAGACCATTTGTAGTATTGCCCGAATATATAGCCTGCGATTGATGGATGTTAGGATTGTTATTTTATATAGACTTACCATTTATGTTAAGTTAAGAATAGGTGTTTGTTTTGTTATTGCTTTATATCACTTTATGTAGTGCTAGTCAGTGAATGATAAAATTTAGAAAATTTATTTCTATAAATGGGTAAAAGGACTCTCGATTATATTTTATATTAAACGATATTTATATCAAAGGATTTAGTGCATGTAAGCCTACCGATAGGGATATACCTATGTACCTACGTTAAATAATCAGTTAATAATGTTACCTTGAGGTGTTGGTCAAAATTAGTCGAATGATTTTTATAAATAATATGTACTTGCTAACCAACCTTGATTCTTACTAATTAGATTATTGCACTGCGGGTCGGCAAAAATTGTTTCGTACAACTTAATATAAATAAAATCGGTACCAGTAAAAGAGAATATCTTTTATTGTAATGCTTAGCTAAAAAAACTACGAAGCCAATATACACACATAATCATAATCATTTCATCAACTGGAGTAATTTCTCACTCAGTTTTCTCCAGCTTACAGGCGCTTGGTATTCACAAACTCACTTTTATTTTATTACAGAAAGCAGTCATACTCAATACTGATTGTGACAATGATTAGGTAGTCCTAACCGTGTTTGTTTGGACAAAATCCCGCAAAAACGGAAAATTAAATCTCGATAAAACGAGAGCATTGAAAAAGTAAAAAATATAATAATAATAAAACTAAAAAACATTCGGTAGACCTTGTCTTTCATGGTGTCATGTAATATATGCTAAAACCTTCTCTGAAATGGGCTACATCTTCTTTTATAAGTTTTGTGTATACTGGTTTCGTTGTTTTTCATTCAGTGAACACAAAATAACCTCTCATAATTTATAAATATAAATAATACTAGACGAGGGGTGAATTCAATAAAGGAACCTATGTCCTTCCCCGGAACTGAAACTATATCTATAGCGAATATCATCTAAATCGGTTTAAGCGTGAAGAGACAACAGACAGAGTCACATTTATAATATTAGTATACCTACATATGTAGCTCCAAGTCGCAGTTTCAATAGTTTTCAATTCCGATTATTAATGTGTCAAGCGTGAATTTCATGTTCTTGAAAATTTCTAAATAATCATTTGGGCACAGAATTAATAAAGCTTAAAGCAATGTTAAAAAGGGCATATTAAAGTACGATTTGATTGATAAAGGCTTAGGATAGAGTTGACCGCTGTGCTGAAGCGGTTCCCTTTGTTCGGAAAAAGGTCACGGATCAATGTAGTGTCCAATATATTTATCGTATATCACTTACGCCTTAAGCTTCGTAAGAAAAAGCCTTAATATTAATAATATTAAAAAAAATAGATTAATTACATTTTTATCGAATCGAAATCGAATTGTTTTCAATTCGAACTTTTTGTTCGAAATTCCTTTGTTTCGTTAAATCCTTGCGAGGTTTCTTTGAGGCTAATTAATTCTGAATTTATCATTATGGGAGAACTGGTTTAGTTGCAGATGAGCTTAGCCGTCAAAACGTATTCCTCCCAAAAAAATAGTATTTGCAGCTTTATGGTGCAGACTGCTCCAAAGAATGCATTAAGAAATTATGATAATGAAAACGATGACCGAAGAGCTTACTGAGACCGATGTTTTTGCCTTATAATTCGACTCTACCACCCTTAAAACCCGTTTAGATTCATCGGGTCAAACTCAAACTCAAATTCCTTTATTCAATATAGAAGCATTACACTTAATTATTGATAGTCAAATGAAACACTACCATCGGTTCGGAAAAGAAAACACCCTGATCTAAGAAGAAAAAGCGAAAGAAACTCACCGGGTCTTTTTTTTGTCTATTTTATTATTTACGCAATTGAATATGAATATAAACAGCCAGGCGATCGTTTCGTTCCCAAGGTGTGGTATCAATCATAAATTTAATAATTATATAATAGCCTTTCGCACACAAGCGTTTCTTAACGAACTTTTTTAATTTGGCATGTAACAAATAACAGAGCCATTTTGAACGCTTTCTGGAATCCTGTCGTAGAACCGTATACGTTGCCCCACAAATGTGTTACTGACTCTATGCAATCGAGTAACACGAGTAAAAAGTTTGTGTTTGTTTCTTGTACTGCTATGAGTATCACATTTTCTCATAAATACATTAAAATTTTTCCGTACATACATAACATTACAGAATATATATTGAGAAGCAACAGTTAATATCTAGATTTCTTTATACCTTAACGATTCTTTAATTCCTAAGTTATAGATGAGCCCTCTTCTGCAGCACAAATATATTATGGATAACGGCTATCTTACCCCAAACTATAAACCGTAAGATATTATACTGTAACTCAAATATACTAAGCGAGCAGTATCAACATCGGTAAATAATCTAATTTTTTTGACCGCAAATGCCGCAGAACTCAGTCTACTCGCCAAACGTTAATATGGGGGACCCATTGCAACTCGGCATCAACAGTAAGGCCAAGAAATTCAGTTGATTCAACTGGATTCATTGATTCCACATTCCTAAGTACATCAGTTTTTACATTTTGTACATTTGGTGTACTAAATTTCACAATTTTTGTTTTTTATTATTTAGCCTTTTGTTTTTTATTATTAAGATTTTTACGCTTAACTAGTGTACAGAGATATTGTTTACGTCGTCATACTGTACCTGTCTAATATTATATTTAAAAATTAAGGTGGTATCAAACAATAGTATGTCATGTTTGTTCCCAACAAGGTTTGATACTATTTAAATATCAGCTAATTTACTACCAAACTATCTACATATATTTACACTATCATTATTTACTGTTATAGGTCTGTATGTGCGATTACTAAGTAAGCCACTATCATTATTTAGGTAACATTTAATATCCTATGATTAATGGCATATTACAATTTGTACGTGATAGAAAGAGATTTGTACTTCATATAGGCCTAATGTCTATATAACTTCTATTGGCAATAGTATTAATTTACGATCACATCATGATTTATTTGCATCCATAACTTCCAAAAAATTCGTTGGCAGCATGACTATATCATAAAGATGCTAATAAAAAAACATGTGTTTTTTATTATTATATATGATATTTATATCGTATGTAGACGTATATAATACGTTGATTTATATTAAAAAATGACGGATTCTATGTAACAATAGGGATTTAACAAAAAAAAAAGGTCCGGAACAGGAACAGAAACTCCATAGAGATAAAACTCATTAGTAACGATAAAGCATTTTTTTAAACGGGAATTTAAAAACTCATTTTTAGTAGTTCGAATAGGTTCAGTATTTTATGTCTTTTAACCATTTTTATATTTAAATTGGTAAAAATAAAAATAGAGCTTTCTTTTTTACAATTATATCTGACAGCACTTTGCAAGCTAATCTAAAACTGCCATTTTGTTTGTGGGCTTTTGGAGAGTTATTGGCGCGATTTGTGATTTGTAGTCTTTAATTGTGTTATATCGTTTTTTTTAAGTGTGTAAAGTGAGTAATTTAAGGGAATTATATTTGTTTTCCGCAAAGTTTCGCCACAAAACATTCTCACTCTCAGATAAATTAAATGTGTCACAAGGTATAAATGCGGTGGTAGTCGCTTTCCATCAGATGAGCCTCCTGCTCGTTTGCCACCTATACCATAAAAAAAAAAAAAAAAATGTCAATGTGTATCTAAAATAAGGTTAATAATAAAATCATTACACGCATACATATTTTGTTTTCAGAATAATAGGTTTAATTAATAGCTTGGCAATGGCAGATCTGTTGCCTAAAAATCGGTTATCGTCCCGAATTACGACTTGTTTTTTTTTTTGTTATTTTGTCACCAATATAGTAATTACGTTTTTTCAGTTAAGTTTTCACAATAATACTATTTCTTACCTTTTTAATAAATCATTTTTAATGTTTTATTTCAGTAAATCTAATTACATAATAGTACCTACATTTCCATACACGTAGTATAGGTATAATTTTTATTTTAAGATTGTGTTTTATTTGATTTTTACTAAAAAATATAGGAAATAATAATTTATTTGGGAAATATTTAACTTTTCTTTATATAAATTATACACATTTCGGTTTTTTAATTATAGTTTAAAAATTAATTTGTTGATATATTTACCAAGATAAACCTATTACAATAAATACAAACTTGATATTTGATAATAATATTCCCGACGATTTATTATCAGATTACTTTTATATTTATTTTGAAATAAACTATTTTGTGGACAAACCCTTTCTTCTAAGAAATTCGATACCAATTAAATTGGCGATAGCTTAAATCACACCCGTAATTTACATCGATTTGTGTAATTTCTAAGATAGTTTTAAAATCAGTTTTACTTAATGACGCATATTATATTATAACGTTGTTTCACATCAAAATTAACGTCACATAAGTGTGAACTATTTATATAACTATTTATTTATATTATAGTCAAAACAGTTTACGCCTTTGTACTTAACAATTGAACATTGAATTGTTTTCTTACTTTTTTATTTAAGGTAGTCAAATCAAAAACTATGTTAATATATAATTTACCTAACATTACAAAGCTTTCAAATATACGGTATAAAACCAAAATATGCAAGGAATTTTGAGCAATCATGAGCAATGAACAATATGCGAGCAAATATCACCCGCACCACCTAGATGTCCGAAAATCCAGAACAGCGCGATTTTTAAGACATTTTCTGCCTCGCACAACCCCTCTGTGGAACCAGTTTTCGCCGGCGGTTTTTTCGACCTGATACGACTTGGGAACCTTCAAGAAAAGAGCGTACTCTTTCCTGAAAGGCCAGCAACCCACCTGCAAGCCCTCCGTTGTTGTAGATGTCCATGGGCGGTGGTAGTCACTTTCCATCAGATGAGCCTCCTGCTCGTATGCCACCTCTGATATAAAAAAAAATTGAGTCATATTCGAAACCTTTATCGATATACTTTTATCGTACCTATATTTTCAACATGACTCACATTTTCGCTTTTCATCTAATTCAACATCATGATGTAACATGATGTTTCAGAAGCTTACGCTTGAGCCATTGTACCGTGCGGTTTCGGAATTGAATTGTTTTATCAATGTTTCTTGAAAGTTTTTTACAATTACCCTCACTTGTGTATTGGTTTTTGTTTCTTTGTCGCGATAAAATATTGAACTTGGCTTATGGACTTTGTTTTCCTTTGTCGATTGTTTTTGTTTATATTAGGTTTTTGTTTTTGGTAATAGGTCTTCATAGACCTATTTTCTTTTGTGGTTGTTGTTGTCGTCGTTGTTTGTTTTGTTTGTTTTATCGATTGTTATTCTTTTTTTTGTTGTAGGCCATGGATATTGACACCAAATTGTCGTTCGACGTCGACGTTGATCGGAAACGGCCATATGGCAGTCTCGCAATTAATAATTCCGATTCGGAAACAGAGATGGAGACAAGTATGGCTGCGAAGAGCAAACCGGCAATTCGCGGCTTAACGACCTCGATGGGTCGTGGTAGTGGCTTCGCTGGGACTAAGGCCGAGCTTAAGGCGAGGGTCGTCGAGGCCAGGGAGGAGGTTTATGAGAAACAAACGAAACAACCCTTATTGTGCAATGCTGTTGACACGGAAATTAATAAAGATGATATAAAATCCATATAAGTAAAAAATAAAATAAAATATTAAACGAAAGGCTTACTAGGTTTTAAATTTTTAAAATAACACATGTAGTACATTTAAAAATGTTGGGAATCGGTGCCAAGTCAGAAAACATTAACTAAAATGTTTTACTTAACGGCTTTCGGCTTTCGGCGAGCTAATCTGGAAAATAAATGAACAAAATGCAGCTTAAAAATCTACAAGGGTTTCGGAAAGTACTATTCCAAATTACAAAATGTAAACGGTATATTTAATTTCCGAAATGTTTACAATTACTGTTATTAATCTTAATAAGGATTAATATCGCATGGCAATTAATTTGCACTAAGAGGAAAGTGGGCGAACGTCAGTAACGAAGAATTTATTAATCCGATTCTGATAATAAAAGTGTCTTTCTTTTCATATTTCAACCAAATATTTATTTTCTATGTTACAATAAAGTTTAGGTCATCAAAATCGGCCAAGCAGTTTTTGAGGAATCGGTGAACATAAGTAAAGTTTGGGAAACAACAATATGTCTTATGTGCAAAATATATTTATTAAAAACTCATAAGCAATATATTTATTTATTAAAAACTCATAAGCAATAAAATTGCTATTAATTCAGGATAGGTTACACTTTTTTAAAATGCATATAATATATTTTTTTTCTAAATGTATAGTTTATGTTGTATATAATATCTAGTTATATTTGTCTTCATAATTTCATGTTATTTAAATATATAAATTAATATACCAAAATAATGTCTTAAGCTTTAAAGTGCAATTAATTATACAGTCAACCGACCCGATACTAAGAAGTTTATTATTTATTACCAATCAATTTACGTGTCCTCTCCATACTAAAGTAGCATCGGCAGATTTATTTCTCATCAGTCAGAGCAGGACCCATAAAGCTCAGCTAAGCTGTATCTTTCAGTGAATAATGACAATTTGATGTGAGTTATCTTTTTTTTTAACGTCCGTCAATGATGGTTCGCATTTTACCGTGTTTCGATATATTTATATAATAAACGATTAGAAAATAAACTTATCTCAGCCATTGTGTATCTGCTCTTATTACGGCCTCACCTCTCCTGAAAGGGAGGGGAGGCCGTAATCCAGCAGTGGGCAGTGTGGCTGAAACACAAATATAATAATAAAAATCTTGAAGAGGAATACATGCTGAACTAAAAGCGATCGCTCTTTACGATCTGGTAAATTCATAATTAACCTTCGATTGTAATTTACTGACATACCAAAAAAAAAATCCTAAAGTACTACATTAATTAATACCTACTTAATTAATACCTACTTGAGTGTGTTTACAATTATCGTTATATGGTGAAGATTTACTTCTTGATAAAATGTTTCGTTAATATTTAAGATATTTTATCATCAGTCTAAAAATTCTTAGAGCCACCGAACAATTTAATCTCTCACAAGTAAACGGCATTATTGGTTATTATAAGAGGTTTTATGGTGAAGAGTCCCCGATAAGGGGCTTCTTATACAGTGACATAAGATTTTTATACGAACGTCGTGGACAGAAGAAGTTCTGGAGATGATATGTGTTACAGATACCTGTTTCATTATTCAAATAAGAATTTTTGTTATACAAATAAATATTTTTTTACATAACAAAAACATTAAAAAAGTTAAATAAGCTTATGTAATTCAAATGAGAACTTAATAGTTATCGTATTATTTCTCATTGTTAGGAGTATATAATTTATTAAAAAGTAGTAAAATTGTCTATGTCTAAATCTCATTGTCTTTGGTTAGTTAATATCTATTATATTTGATAGTATGTCAGAACTCTTAAAATATTTTTAGTATAGTGTAATTAGTAGTTAAACAAAACAAAATAACTTAATAGTGACATGAATACAGTCATAGATAGTTTCTTTAGCTCCTCTATTAAAAGGCACGCAGAATATTACAACTATTCAAAATATTCCATTGCCGGTTCCAAGCTTCCACATAACTTATCCCGTATCACGTATTTTCTCAAACTACCTAAGTTTTTCTCTTGAAATATGAAAATGCATTTATTGAGATAAACGTGTCAGTGTGTGAATGGATCTTGTTGTAGCAAATTCTTGAAAATCATTTACGATAATATGAATAATCTTTATTTATATAAATCAATTGCTGTTCGTTAGTCTCGCTAAAACTTCAAAAGCGGTTTGACCGTTTTGAAAGTGTTTGTTTTGTTCGCTATAATGAAGGGGTGGTGGATAATAAAAAAATTGCGAAATTTTACTCATATATATTTTACTAAATAAAAGTATCAAAAGATTAATTTGCCTTTTGCCTTATTAATATGTAATCTAAAAATTACATATATACATACGATTGCTACGTCAGCAGCAGTGTGGCGATTTGGGTCATTTTTATTTTTGTGATTCATGAAAGAGACACTTTACTCGGTGGTAGGGCTTTGTGCAAACCGGTCTGGGTAGGTACCACCCACTTATTAGATATTCTATCGCCAAACAGCAGTACTCAGTATTGTTGTATTCCGGTTTGAAGGGTGAGTGAGACAGTGTAACTACAGGCAAACGGGACATAACATCTTAGCTCCCAAGGTTGGTGGCGCATTGGTGACGTGAGGAATGGTTAATATTTCTTACAGCGCCATTTCCTATGGGCGGTGGTGATCACTTAAAGTGTGTGTAAACATTTATTCTCGTCACTTGCTTGTGTAACTGTCTGGTTTCCTACTTAGCAAAACTGGGATTGGAGCAATTTATACAAGGGCGGTATCTCGTTCGGAACGAGAGTTTCTTTTTCTCTTCGACATTTTACAATAAATGCTTATAAAAGAAAGAAACATTTTTATTTTAAATAGAATCGCGGATGAAAATAAAATAAAAATAAATGTACGAATTATGTTGTGTATGTTAAATACACGACGAATATTACGATATAACATTATCCAGACATTTCGCTTTTATTAAAACATGGAATCGTATATTGTTTGCTACAAATGTTGTCCTAACAAGATTAACATGGGTGAGAATGTTACGTTAATGTTAATTATAAAATAATTTAGTCACACATTTACATAATAATCATAATATACGTATTACCTATGATGTGAATAAATAATCCCATTTAAATGAGCACCTACAATTTTTTTCTTGTTAATTTTTAATAATCAGTAATTAACAAGACTGTAGTATCACTCGAATTCCAATAGATATCTTAATTTCTTCAAAGTTTCCTTATAATTAAGCAAAATTGAAAGACAATTTGTAACTCGATTAAAATTTTGCGAAATTGATCGAAATTTGTAATCAATCACCGCAACAGCTTAGATTAGTGGCTCAGAAACTGTTCTTCTATTTAAATCATTATTAAAATATTTGTATATAATGACAACCGTCAAAGTTATATAATGTGTAATTTAAACCAAAAAAAAGAAATGTCTTAAAATAAAAACATATTCGATGTACCTACCTACCTTAATATTCTACGGCAGTAGTTGGAATATATAAAAATATGAATTGATAATTATATATTTAGATAATTTCTTTAAAAATATAATGTTTTTACTTTTTAGTCCTAGCAATAACCTTGGACGAAGTATTGAACGAGGAAATTCCTCGTTCAATTCTTTAAAATATATTGGAGTATTTTTTTATAACAACATTTAATAAACGTGTTATATCTTACATACGTACCTTATGTAACTTCTTATTTATCAAATCACTGCATTGGCATCTATAAACGATCGTTTTTGAATTACAAATAACTAGCCGTTAAGTCTATAAGGCATAGTTACTTCGAAATTGAGATTTTTTACGGACGGTTTAGTCTGAATGATTGACTCTTTAAAAAGGAAAGTGAAGGCTTAATTTGACATTCATTTATTTCCGTTTTTAGGATTTACATAAATTCTTATCTAATTCAATGTCTAATTTATATAAAATCTTGCTAATTTATTTTTTATTTTAAGTTTTAAAATTTATTTCTCAATTTGATGTCTTTAAAAATAAGAAATATACAATAAATATAAAAAAAGTATACACGATACGAACTTACGAAAGAGTTGAAAGTCTGTGTCGGAGAGGGAGGCGTGACAGCATGAGAACACCATACCTTCTGCAGACACGGGATACGAGTTGAGTGAAAAATAATGGAACGATTATGTATGTACATACTATATTTACAGTATGAGTAACAAACATTACACGATAATCTATCACCGTCAAACACACGTGACTTAATTAATGAGATCGAAGTAAATCAACTAAAATCGAGAACGCACTTAATCAATATGTATTATTAATTAATACTTAGTGAGAACCGAAATGGACAAGCGGTGAGAACACGATTATCCTAACCGAAGTTTGCTGGTTCAAAACATCGTGAGTAATGCTGTTGGATGTAATGATACCACAGGCTTCCAACCATGCAACCAACCCACATTGGCAGTTTTGTGAAATAAACTACAAACAGTGAACTTCTTCGATAGGGTCCAGCGCTGGGAATTGTACAGACAGTTAGTTAGCTGTAGTTTGTTATGAAATTAATGACCATAAACATTTCTTAGAAATTAAATTATTTTCTTACAATTCATGTCAGTTGATTAATGTTCGCTTTTTGAATGCAAGAAAAACTACAGTAACGATTATTCACGTCGCGCGGCGGAAAGCGTAGAATAAATTTTTCAAGAGAATCGTTAAGATTGTTCTCATTTCGCTCGCTTAAAGTATAAATATGCATATTAAATTACTTACCGATACCAAAATGAATGGTAAACAAAGTAAATATTTTATTTCATTCATTTTTCAACTTTACACTACAATTTGATACATTAATAATCGGTAGGATTTTTTAAAGAAATTGATGTAGGTGATTAATTTTAGCCTCCTTCGTTTATCATTCTAAATAAAAGGTCGTATTTAGAATTTGTGAATTTGGTGGCGTGACTCTTCAACTAATTGTAGGGATTATCAATTATTTGTTTTGTTCATTTATTATTATTATTTTGAGTGAAGAAAAATAAAGTACATTGAAATTGTGTTATTTTGTTTTAAATTAATAGAAAAAAGTTATTGACTTTTTGTTTTGTTATTATTAACTTAAATGATTGATCAATTTTTTTATCGTATTTATCGTTTTGGATTTAAAGGGTATTGTGCCAAGATACACGATACGAATACAGTAAATAAGTGTGTTTTTTATAATTTTAAGAGAAATGTGTTTTAAAATCTTTCAATATTTTTTTGTATTTAAATTTTGGTAGCATTTAATTTTAAAAATATTAAATTAATTTTGAATTACTCTTTCAGTTGTCATTATTTCGCTTTATTTGATATTGAATCAAAATAGTATCCACTTTTAATCTCAATAAAATACGTATCACGTAATCTTTAAATTCAATCTTGGTCTCATAAATTGAACGCAACATTCAACAGAATATTCAGTCTGACATTTAAATTTATGTCGACATTCTATGAAGTTTTTATTAGATTAAAGAGCCTTCTGCATCTCGTCCGGGGCAGGTAACTCGTTGACAGGGCAATTTGTCTATAACAATGTAAAACGTATCTCAACTTCGCAGAAGTTGTAATTATTTTAGAATGAAAACTAGACGAATGCAACTTAATTGGTATTGCGTAGTGGAAGCTCTCGAATCGCAGTAAATTTAGATATTTCATTGAGATTTCATCTTTGAAATAATAAGCAGAAAAAACATGAATTTTGAAACGTTCAGTTAAAACTATTTCCGTTAAAATGATAGTGCAACATTATATTAATTTGATATGCAAGTTTAATATACTTTTATGTTTATAATATGGAAAAAGTATGCGGATTAAAATTTGTTACTACTCATCGATATCATAATCGCTGGTTTAAATATTTTAGTTTTCATAATAAAATTAACGATATGGCGAGGTAAACTAGTGTAGATGACGTCACTTATTTGCTGATAATATTGGATAATATAAGCCTAAAGCGTAAAATATACAGCTTTTTTAAGGTTTTCTAGTACCCATTACCGAAAAATTTTAATTAATATAACTCAAATGAAGCCATCTCCAGGCTGTTGGCAACAGCCTAGTGTATTGTTCTGGAATCAGGACTTATTTATTCTACCACGCTGCTTTAATGTGTTGTTCCAAATACACACACATCACCCATCTCAACAATATAGTAGACTGATAAAGATAATGTTTAATCCACAAAACAATCCCTTCTTGGCTCTTCTTCATATCTTGGCCGCAGTCCAGAGCCATGAACCGCGAGGCCACACCTTATTATAATACTTCGCTAAGAAATTCACCGATTATCTTTTGCAGGCTGAACTAAATGAAACAATTCATTTTACGTTTGCTATTCGAAATGTTCTTCTCAGTCTTTAAATTAAATATAATAAACTTTTTTATTTTGTGTAAGATTTATTGGATCTTTAAACTGTATGTATGTTTTTATTATTTATATGTTATAAATGCCTCTTATGTGAACTATAAGTGATTGTTTTTATAAAACTATTATTTTAAAAATATGTTGAGAGCACGCTATTCAAATAGATATTAATTCTCTGAAAAAAATATTCGTTCTTGTTTAGTGTCCTGCCAGCAATATTTCACCGTATGTAACTTTTGAAATTTAAATCATCTTTATGGTTTGGTTTTCATATAATTGTTACATTTGTTTTTGCAGAATTAGCTTAAAAAAACTACCTTAACATTACAAAATGAAAACAATAAAATAAATATCAAAACAAATTCAGCAATGCGACACAATAGCAATACTGAACATCATATTTTATTCTTTGTTTATATTTTACATTTATTAAAAAAAATACATTTTCGCTCATAATGTTACCGCAATCTGTATATAGCGCGAACAAATTTTTATATTTCATTTATATATTTGCAAACCACAAATGACGCGGCTAGGCATGTGAAATATAATATAAAATAATATATGACTTTTTGGTCTAGTGGTTAGATATAAGGCCGCATAACCCGAGATCTTGGGTTCAATCACAGGTTGAGCCGATAAAAAGTTGTTTGGTTTTTATAAAAATGCGCAAAATTCTCAGTTACGTCTCCCGTACCTCGAAAAGCACATGAAGCTGGTCCTGTGCCTGAATTGCCGATCGTGTCGTATTTGCCATTCCATTGGATTACGGGAGTGAGGGATTAAAGTGAGGGAGAAGTGCCACGTGCCCTAAATGTAAGGTTGTGTACACACCAAACAAAACATAAATAACAGTCTGTAAATGTTCTACTGCTTAGCAAATACTCTCGAGTCTTGGAGCTTATTCCATAATTGTTATTAGTGGATACATAGTTAACAGTATTTCACCTGGCACAAATTTATTATCTCGCGATATTCCCCTGCATGGTCAGACACGAGATGACTTAAAATAAAAAATAATTACATGATAAGAAAGAAATAAATGTCTGTTTAGAAAACGGCACAATTACAAAAAGTATAAAAAATAAAGATAAAGGTTATACTACTCAATCTACAAAAAACACAACAAAAAAGGAATAAAAATGAAAAAAAGAAAATTGATAAGCAATGATAGTAATCGTGTGAGATTATTTTTTATGAATTATTTTAATGTTAATGAGTGTAATTTGAAAGTTGTGCTTTGTTTAGACGGTAAGTGGAATATCGAATTATTGTCATAGCTTACCGTACATAACTCGACTGGATACGTTAATATATTGTAGAAGAAGAGTGGGGAGAACGTATAAAAAGCAGCGCCAGCACCCGGCGCGCGCTCTTTGCTGTTCGGCTGTTATCGGGTCAACATCTCTGCAACGTCATTCTGTCCGTTGGGTTTTTTGTTAGATTGTTCCGTAATTGTTGTAATAGCTTCAGAGGTGTTTCATTATTAGTTTTCGTTTTAATTAATTTTGGTTTGTTAAATTTAATTGCTTTCAAAGTAGATTCGTTTTGTAAATTGTTTTCTAGAGGGTAGTAAATAAATTTGTATTTAAAAAAATAACTTCTGGTCTTATTTCTAAGAATATTATTATCTACCAGTAAGAAGAAAGACCATAGTAGCGTGCATTTGGAGAGGCCTATGTTCAGCAGTGGACGAATGCGGATGATGATGACGATGATGATTATTATTATCTACCAGTCGAACCATACTGCATATCATATATACACAATTAAGCAGGTAACTCATCACTTCATAAATTCTACTAACTTATCTTGACTAGAAGAATATATGTGACTAATTAACATAAGAACAACGTTAAAACGGTTTTAATACAAATATCTGATACAATGATATTTTAATAATAATGCTTACACATATAAAATTTTTCATATATTTGAAAATTAATTCGTAACACGCAGGAAAAGCTAGCTTAATATTCAATGTTGAGTTGAGACCCTTGAAATTTTACAACAAAAAGGTCCTCGAGAAGTCGTGAAGTCAACATTTTTAAAAACAGCAACTTCTTTTAAACTCCCTTAGCAGTATAAATAAAAGATTCGCACAAAGAAACGGTTAAGTCATTTTCTTAAAGTTTAAATGTTTCTCCTTCATATACCCGACACGAGCGTGCCATGCCATTTAAAAGTTAAATGATTGAAGTTGAATGAAGAAAAACTCATATATTTTAATAAAAATATTTTTTAAATGAATTATGTTCTTTTTTTATTTGTTCATCAATCACGTCAGATCTCATCAGCTAATTAAAATATGTGTGGAAGCAAAGAATGCTTCAAAATGTATATCTCTACTAAGATCGTTTTCATAGGTACTCATTAGTTTGTCTTAAACTTGCGGTAACGTTAACATGACATCGCTCCTGCAATAGCACTGGTACGATTCTCAGCGCGTGTCATCCCTTCTTTCGAATACTTTGTACAATTCTGTAGGCACACACATATTTATCAACACACACATTGGCACAAAAATCAGATATGTTTACAAGAAAATAAAAAAAAAAAACAATAGAAAAGTTATTTGAATGTTAAGTATATCCTTGGATATTTAATATTTGTTATCTATTAGTTCCACGTTCACATTTATAATTTTTACTCGGTAACCGGACTTTGAGCAAGCCTGTTTGGGTACCACCAGTTAGGCCATTTGTTTGTCCGTCCTTATATATATGAACAAAGTTAGGATATTAAGTTTTTAATATAAAATATAATTGCAAAATGCAACAATAATTGACTTGTCAAGTGTTCTCGATATAATCTACATTTAATCCGGTGGTAGCTTATCGTTCGGTATTCGTTTGCTTGACATGATAATCTCGTAATATTAATTAATAATAGCTTAACGCGTGCTTGAAATGTATTCTGATTTTAATTTTAAGCTATGATAGTTTTTCATAAAACAGCCGAGTTTTCGTTTTTATTTTTATTCCGACACACGAAAAGCATATTATTGCCACCATTTTGTAATTTGTTAGAGTTGGCTTAACCATAAAATATTTAAGCTTGCATTAGTCCAAATATAATTTGTTTTCAAGACAATGTATATTTGACACTGTATGTGGAAAATAAGCACAAACATATGTTTTGGGATACATTTAAATATTATAATATTTGTATAAATGAGATTTTATTTCAGAACATCTTTTTTACATAAAAAAGAAAAGAATTAAACTTTATCCTCGTAATATAAAAATGAAGTTGAATTTCAAAATTATAATTATAATTCTTCATGTTAAAATATTTAGCACAATCTGCTTTACTAAATTAGTTTAATTAATTTATTAAATAATGTTTAATTAAGGATTCTGAATCTCAAATGAAGATGGCCGGGCGGTAGCTCAGAGTACCTTAAAGTTTCAAGAAGCTTTAATTTTGTGTTTAGAGTTTATCTTTATGGTTTGCGATGGAGGATAAGTGCATGTGTCGACATCATTTTTGCAAAATATGTAACCGCATTAGAGCATTGGTGGAGTAATCTCCAAACCCTCTTCTCAAATGTTAGTCCAGCGTTGGGATACTCACAGGCTGTTTAGGCTTTACTGACTGTTCTATAATTTAAAGCTATAGAAACATGTAAACAAATCTCTTATAACATTGATTGTTACCAGCGTTATGATTTTCCAGAATAGCACTTTTGCGTACATAGTCGGATCCGTGGAACCGCTAGTGGATGAAGTAAAAGTAGAAAGTATTTTTTGTTTCTTTTTTTTATTACTGTCGGCTGTTTTTTTAAGGACTGAAAAAGGTTCTTGTATAAATACCTGTAAAACCTTTGTTAAAGTTTTGTTCACAAACGAATCATAAAATTATTCTTTCACGTCTGAGTTGAAAATATTTTTACTTTTATTGATCGTTTCAATACGATTATTAAAGTCTTAATTATTTCGAGGAAAGAAAAAATAATTTTCGAGGAAAGAAAAAATAATAGTATTGCGTGTGAAATTCAGCCATTTTGGAACGAAGTTTTTTCACGCGGCTAACAGTTCACTCTGAACTGGCAGAAAACGTAACATTAAAATATTACTTAAACTTATTTTTGTTATTCTTTTAATTCAGATGTGATTTTTATTATCAATTTTATTTCTTGTCATATGATGATTCTCATACGTTGTTTATTTTATTGTATCTATTATTTAATAAATAATGTACATATCTCTTATGCTTTTTTTTTTTAAATAGTACCGCTTAGATTTTTATGTAGACAATATTGCAAAGGATAGCTGTAGTTTATTCCCTCGAACTGAATTATGTATTGCGTAATGTACTTGAAATTAATATTAACGTCAATGTTCGATGTTCACGTATATATACGTTTTAATATATAGATTTATTCATGGGTTATATTAGGATTTGATTCGGATGGTAGCTGCTCGACCAATAATTTATGTATGAGAAATTATGCAATTACTATAGTACGATGGGACTTTCTACTGATTGGACGTACACCTCAGGGACTTATTATTCTTGGTGTTATAATTATTTCGGTGTTTTGTAAACTTTGTACTTAATTTTCTTACATTGAAATAAGAACCTACATTATTTTAATTTGAATATATTTTAAATACGATTCTTCAGCTGTTATTCGATAATAATAGTGACGAAGAAAACTGCTCTGAGAATGTGAAAGGATCCCACCTTGAGGCTGATTCGGCTTATGAAACAGATGGTGAGGAATGTGACTGTGACGAGGAAGGGACACCTGATGAGATGACCAAAAAGCCCACGATGGTTTAGTTTTACAATCAAACTGATGGCGGAGTAGACACGTTGGACCAAATGTGTTCTTTTACTTAATTTTTACGGAATGCTAAACATTCAATTGAAGATATATTTTAAAGAATAATATGGTTAATAAATGACTATATTTCATAATATATAACATTTTGAACGCAGAGCACATGGTGTGTTCATTTTTAAATTGTCATCTGTGACGATTACTTGTTTCGAATGTACAATACGTTAGTGGAAATTCGGAACAAATAAACAAACGGAACTTTTCTCTCATAAAACGAGAATGGAACGGTCCATCCGTTTATTCAAAATATTTTCCGGAGTTTGTTTATTTCCTGTTTGAATTTTATTCGAAAGCAACTTTAGAGAAACAATTCTAGAATATTCAATACGTTTTACTTTCTCAAAATCAAATCAAAGTATTACCTTAGAAATGTAAACCTCAGACCTTAGAAGAGCAGGTGAATAAAACTTAGCGAATTATACATACTAGTATAAAAGGTTTTTATCAAAAACTAATCTAGGATCGTGTGTAGATGTAGTCGGGTTCGACTTAAACTGAGTTTATAAGCTTGTGTTAGATCAAAATCTTAGCACTTAGCCTTATTTAGCCTGTTGACATGTAAGGCTAATTTGTCTCCAAGTTACGTTTTTCGTGGTCGTGGTAAAGGAAGCTATAAAGGGATATTGGACTGCCCATTGTACATACTCGGCTTAGAGACGTCTTCATATGAACAGTGTTAAAGTATGAGTATAAGTGGAAAGTAAAGTATTGAATTGTATTTGATTAAGACTGATAATTCATTCTTTGTATGTTTAGAATGTGACGAATAATAGATTGTTCTCGAAACGTAAACACGAGTGGATCTTGATATGCAGAAATGTAACAACCCATAAAAGCACTAATAAGAGTTGTTAACATTTAAACGAGAAACATATGCTTAACATTAAAGTTATATTCGTAATGCTGTCACTATAAACGTGGTTTTCTTTTTTAAATCTTAAAAATTTATTAATGCTTCTGAGGGTTGGTACACTTCTGCACAACGAGGTTCAAGTAAGCTCAGTGAAGTGTGGAATGTAACTTTCGAAGAAAGACTTGTTTATAATATAATACACAAGATGATATTTTTTGTATTTTTAAAACGCATTGGTTATTTGGACTTATTTTAGTTTTTATTATTTTAGTTCAAAGAATCACTAATAGCTATTGAATTTTTGTCTATAAAACCATAATGTGAGTTTAGTGAGTAGTAGCCTGATAGGCAATTGCTGCTTTGGAAAATATTTAAAGTCGTTTGTGTTTGTTTGAGTCTTTCATTCGTGTCGGATAAGTATCCCATCGGACTTTGAACTGAGGAAACATCATCTGAACTATGATATAATCTGCAAAACTCAGCCTTTGAGATTTGCCGGCATGGTAGAAATTCGTCACACGGCAACGTCAAGTTATTTGATAGATGGACAACAGATTAAGATGAAAGGGGCTACTGTAGACTACTCTCGCTTTTCATTACTTATGGTAATCAAAAGCTATTAACAAAGGAGCTACAAGAAGGAATCGTTAGAATATCGACGTCGATATAAAAGATGCAACACTGTCTTATTAATCAATAAAAAAGTATAATATTTTTTTGGCGAAAATCTTTTCAGACCATTCATATTTTATCACAAAAAGTAATCATTTTAATTTCGACGTGTTTATTCCTTTATGTTGTATAGTTATGCTTTCGAAATGTTTTTTTTTTTTAAATATTGACTTACTTTAGTTAATTACGCAATAACCCATTTGGCAAAGAGAATAACTCCATGTAGTACTGCATGGTACTAAAGTGGAATAGTTTGCGTCGTCCAACTGTATGACCATTTAATTAATGCTATCAATCATCACTGCCATTTGCTGGGGCATCATTCGTTGCATATGATAAATTGCGTTGAAATCAAGCCCGCTGTGTACTATTCAATGCTAGATATAAGCGAAATTAAATTGTGATTAATGCCGAAAACAAATAATACATAGCACATGCACATTAAAATAAAAATAAAGATATTAAAACGTAACATTTATTGTTAATTTGATTTTTAATATAAATAAGTGAATATATACTCAGTATATGTTATAAGTTATAAATATATCTTATAATAATAATCAAAATATATTTTTTAAAGTAAGCTCACACACACACACACACACTGTTGTATTTATTTTTTAATGATGTATGTAGGCGGAAGGGCAAATGGAACACTTGAGTGTCACCGCCGCCCACAGAGATTGGCGACGTAAGAAGTATTAACTATCTTGTTCTTCTTGTTCGTGTTATTCTTGTTAACCTAAATTTTAATTTTAAGAGATAATTTCAATTTCTTAACTGTAATATTGTTTCCAGCAATCTGCTGATATTATCAGCTAAATATATAAATATTCGTTTTTTAGAAACAAACGAATTGAAAAGCAAATCGATTAAACAATATCCTATTTTAAATAATGTTCAAGAGTTTTGTTTCATCTTGTTTACCTTAATAATACCAAACATTGTTACTTGAATGGGATTCTAAAATGCAAGGATTATATAATTTCGTTTTCATATATTGAGTTTGTACCACAAAAACCGAATGCCGTTGTGGTTGTTTTGTTTAAACTCCACATTTGGTGAAATTATTAACGCTTGTTGCTCTCTGCATAAAATATCGCGGTAGTCTACTGGTTATAGTTTTGTGTACCTATATTATAGATAAGCACCAAGGTTATAGATTATCTGTAAAAATAAGAATTTAATTTAGAATATATTATTCCAGCGAATATATGTACTATCCCATAATCAGTACATGAGTATTTTATACTATGTTATATAATATGTATGCTTACCGCATTCTGTCCCTTTTTTTTTTTTTGTTTAACGAGGAGGAAATTCATTTACGCATGCCGCCCGGTCGGGGGACCGGGACGGGTATGTGGGACTCAACCGGGAACTAATGCCCCGTGCCAGGGCACGCTAGTGCTAATGCCCTGTCCTACCCACTAAAATCATCCTCGGGTTTCCACCATGCCGCCGAGTGGTGAGGCCACGGGATCGCCAAGGGCATGCAACCGCGACCCCACCAGCGGCAGCCGCCGTAAGGCGGCTGAATATTCATGGAAAGCGCGCCTAGTGCGCGCCTTCCCCCTCATCCTCCATGCGGGAATGTGGCGAACTACCCCGAGTCCGCCAGGGAGGCTGGGCGTCAACGAAGCTGACGCCCTGCGGCGGATTAGATGGTAGGCTCCGCCGCTGACCGCCGGTGTAAAACACCTGGGAGGCTCGAGTAGCGAGCCCTCCCACTCCCTCCTAGCCAACGAGGCCACTCACATGGTCCGCCCTGACGCCGATCAGGGACGTACCAGGAGCAGCCCCGCGGCATCCCTCCCGCCAGTCTTAGCCGTGGCCGACGAGCAAGCTCAAGCCGGCCCCGTTGCCCAGGGTACACCACGAGGAGGTGACTGACATGTACCCCACCGCATTCTGTCCCTGTGTAAGCTTAAATCTTTAAAAATACACAACGGATTTTGATTCGGGTTTTTTTTAATACATAGTTTGATTCAAGGGTGAATATATATTTATAATACATGCCCAATATAGTAGAGAAACACGGATAATTTTGGAGGTTTCTAAAGTGATGTCGTAAACACATTTTTTGCGCTCATTTTGCGAACGCTGACTGAACCCTACGAGATAGATCAAAATAATGTCCTACAGTATTGTACACATTATAAATGTCTTCAAAAATGTGCGCAATAGTATATTTCTATCTCTTAATGATAATCCACAATAAAGATTTTAAGCAATACAGCATTAATCCTTATCCAATTAAGTACCTTAAATGCATTGTGCATTTAATGTAGATCAATATGGCCTTTTAGAACACGTAATTTTAATGAATATTTTCGAAGATTTCGTAGGGACATGGCGGTTTGTATTGTCTAATGACTGAAAAACTGTAAACGTGGTAAGAAATTCTGTTGTATTTTTAGTATCAGCATTGTACCCGTGCGAAACCGGGGCGGGTCACCAGTCCAGAATAAATCAACGTCCAAATTATTACAGTCTCTACATTGTTAGGCCAAATATTGGGAATTTGATAAAATAAAATCTTTTCCAATTTGAATAGAGTGGTGGTTTACTTTCATTTTTATTAAAAATATGAATAAAATTGCGTTGTGATAAAAAACAAATTTAGAAGCTAAAACGGGCTAACGGGGCTCTAAGCAAAACATAGCCTATGGGCACCGACATGGTTAATCCAGCTCTGTCGATTCGAATTAAATATAATTACTGTGAAAGTACTCATGACGCGTGGAATTAAGCAATACTAGAGCAAATAAAATTAATCAACATTCATATATTGATAAAAGTAATATATCGTCTCAAAAGCCGGACTATTCCCGAACAAATCAACCGAACTGCTGAACCGAACTACACAAGCGGAAAAGTAATATCACGAGGTGCGATATCAAATAATACACTCTGAAACGAGTTCCACAAAAATGGACATTCAAGATACAAACTTGTCATAAAGTAACCCTGCACTAAATGTCACCCCTGTTGGCTTACAAATGAAATTATCCAAATTAAATCTTTAAGCATGATGGCTTACCTAACAAAAACGTAGATTACAATATTAGAAGGTTGTGAGTTTCTTGATTTTACTTGCTCAAATGCGAGTTAGTGAATTTCAAATAATCTTCAAATAATACAAAATAAATAAAATATGAACCTATATTTATTTTTAATAAAAACTTCCATTTTTTATTTGAATACATTAAGTTTGTTCTTGATATCAAATGAATTGGATTGTACTTCTTGTCGGTTGAACAGTTTTGTTAAAAAACATACCTTTTACAACCTCTAAAAATTATAAGACTACTTGTTTGTTTGAAAATAATGATACTGGATCTTTTTTTTAGTCCTCCATTTTATTACGAAACAAAGGTCAAAACTAGAATCAGCCATTCCAGACATTGAATCTAGTATCTTAGGACTCTCCACTAAGATAGCTTGATAATTATTTGAATAGTAAACGTATTGTAGGCAAAATTCAATTAAATCGAAGATTCGAAATAATATCTGTATGCCGACCAGAGAAAATTGAGATTCAAAGATTCATCAAATAAAGCGAAAGGCTTTTAAGAAGGGGCTTAATTGAATTTTGTTTTAAGGTAAATGTCTTCAGTTCTATCGGAGTAACTGATTAATTCAATGGTACCTTAATTACAACTAGCTTAGTAGGATGTGTGCTATTGGGGTTTTACCCTATATTATTTTTTTAGACTTCGATTTTCAGGCAACCTACCACTCACTCACTATAGTATTAGTACTAGTCAAAAGTCAAAAATCTTTATTCAATATAGAATATTATATAGTGTATACATTGCTTATTGATTGTCAAAAATCTACCACCGGTTCGGAATTTAGCACCTCAGACCTGAGAAGAACCGGCGAAAGAAACTCAGCGGGATATATATATATTTTTTTTTTTAACCATTTTCCGTGTACAATGAAAATTATATTTTAGTTATTTGAAACAGCCTGGAGGCGATCATTTCATTCCCAAGGTGTGCAGTCAACTAAAAAGTCATTAGTGTTGTAATATCCTTTAGCACACAAACGCTCTTTAACGATTCTTTTAAATTTTATAATTGAAAAATTTTGAACGTTTTCTGGGATCCTGTTGTAAAAACGTATACATTGCCCCACAAAAGAGTTACTAACCCTGTGTAATCGGGTACTTGGAGTAACAAGTTTATTCTTGTTCCTAGTGTTAACAGAATGTATGAAAATAATATGAATGTATAAAATCATTTATGTTTTTGCGTACATACATAACATTATCAAAAACAAATTGAGAAGCGACAGTCATTATTTTAATTTCTTTAAATTTACCTCTTAACGAATCTTTTGGGCCCAGGTTATAAATTGCACGAATAGCCCTCTTCTGCAGTACAAAAATAGTATTAATGTCAGCTGCATTACCCCATAGTAGGATACCATACGACATTATACTATGGAAATAACTGAAGTACACAAGGTGAGTATTTTGTACCACTAAGCCGTAACACTTAGTTTTGTTGTATTTAGGTTTGGTGAGTAAGCCAGTGTAACTACAATGGACTTAACGTCTCAATTCCTAAGGTTGGTGGCGCATTGGTTTTATAAGAAATTGTTAACATTTCATATGGCGAAAATGTCTATGACCACTTATCAGGTGGCCCATATGATATTCAGGCGAAAGGCGATGCCATGAAAACAGTTATGTATATGTCTTCAATCTCGTATACTAATCGGTATAATTGTAACTGACGTCTTCTTAATAATTAAAAAAAAACTCAAATACCTACATGAACACTGAAAACATTATACTCCTTTATGCAGTGGAGTTAATATATTAGTATGGTTCATCTACATATCCTAAATTATCTAATGCTAAATTATTACACACTCCATCATTCAATATGTAATGCATTAGAGATTATGTTATCTCAATTCATAATCATATAGAGGGTCAGTGTTAAGTGTCAAGCAATAATAAGCTCAATAGAGCTATTCTGTGAGAACAAACTCAAAACCCAACTCATATCCTGAAATTTCAGAAATTGATATGCGACATTGGCAACCAAAATACCGGTCCATCGTATATCTGTTGTCAATACTTCACTAGTGAGATACAATGCGTATTTTAACTGAAAAATTGTGTTCAACCTCAAAATAAGGTAAGCAAAAATATTTAATTAAAAGCAAATTCTGCACTAGTTTTTGCGTGCGGCTTTTTCCGGGTGTTAAAGGGTTATTATAGGTTCGAGGTATAAAAAATAGTCTATGTACTTCCCTGGGGTTCATGTTCATTCATTGCTTCCTACCAAATTTTAATCAAATTCGGTTCTATGCTTAAGTCATGAAAGCGTACTGACCGTTAGTCTATCTGCCAGAAAGCTAAGCAGACAGAACTACTTAGATGACTTAAACTACATAATTTCCGTACCATCTTGTATTTGCTATAACCATTAACAAGTCAAAAGGCCAATCTTTGAAAATTTGTGGTCTGAATCTAGATAATCCATGTTTTTTCCATGGTCAATTATATGTGGCATGTTCACGGGTCGAAAGGCCAGCTGCGTGATTTTTTATTGTGCCTGATAATAAAACAAAAAATGTCATCACAAAGTGCTTCACTGAAGAGTCCAACCTATGCACCAAAGTAATAATTAAAATACTTCATTTAATAAAATCCAAAATCTGCTCATTTATTGCATCTAAAAACCAATAACAGTTTCGTCAGTTAAACACAATAATATAAATGTAGCTATGTATGTCTACTTGTTACACAGTCAAAGCTAAACCACTGAATCGATCAGACATGGAGGTAACGCGATACCTAGATCAAGGAATAATAAACTCATAGATAAAAGCGATTAGCTTTACTATGGAAAAAATATTAAATGTATATAAAGTTAGTGCAAGCAAATACTTTTTAATATTGCTAAAAGTATACTTTCGGAATTTTTCGACGATTTTTAAAAATAACTTTAAGATATGCCATAAATGAAGTTTTTGGGTCAATTTATTGTTTTAAATTAAATTTAACACGAAACCCGAAATGGTGAAGTTATAATGGCCTTTGGTTACAAATGCACTCGTATAATATCATACATGAGGTTCCGTTATGTTAGTAAAAACAAGTTTTTAAGAGGGTTATATTTTAAGGCAACTTATTAAATTCTTGTTTTATTTGTCATTTACATTTAGGTTAAATTTCACAAAATTTTAAAATATTTACTTTTTAATAACACGAGTATTCATTATAAAGACATTACTCTTTGTTTTCTGTTTTCATACAATCTTATTTTTCAGAGACGTCTAAAATTATTAAAAGAATATTAACTAAAATATTTAAGCCAAGTGTAACTGAAGTCGTAACAGAAACGAGTACTGCGGCAGAAATGTTCCATTAAAATGTTACCTACAAAATCGTTGCACTCCAATTCGACATAGTCAAGTTTTCGAGCAACACTTTTAATGTTCAGCGTAGATAGATTTTCTTGAAAATGGATAAAGGCAAACATAGAACAAAGATTATTTATTCTGAATTTGAAAGGCATTAAGGCATTAATTTGGAGATTTTCGTAGAAATGCAAAACCTTTTAAGTGATATTGTCTCAACATATGTACGATCGAAAACTGGGTGCCGTTTAAATGTGGTCGTACGCTCGTCCAAGTTGAATATCGCTGGGCATCCATAATATGGTTTTATCAGGCCGGCCATTCAAATTATCCAAAAGGTATTTCGGTAGATCGGATAAATTCGAATTGAAATCTTTTTTTAAATTTATTCACAGTAATTCTGCGGATTTTATTTGCGATTTGAATTACTATAGACGCAGGGATAAAACATAACATGCCAGAATTAAAAATAGGTATTTTTTATCACCCCATATTTTTTAGACCTCCACGTAAATCATTACAAGCATAGTATAAAGGCTTTTGAACATCGATAACTAAGCGCAGAAAGCTTCGCTAAGTATTTGTTAACTCACGCTCGTATAATCCTCTAATATAAACGAAAATCTCGAAAACCTTATAAGTTTAGCTGCTCGATATCGTGTCAGTTAAAAATGCCTACAAAAAACCGTGGGGACTTTCTATTGACGAAATGTTCCCCAGCTTTAATGTGAATTATTAAGAGTCGTCATATTTTTGTCGATCTAATTGGGTCTTAATGAAATTATTTCGTGATTTCGGTAACATCAAAATCTAGAGGGGTTCATTGTAAGGAATTTTAGAAAAAAAAAAGTTTCAATAATCTACATTCAATTCAATCATGTATCTATGAAAGGAAAATATACGTAATAAATTACTAATTACAGGTTTTTTCAGAATTGTACTTAGCGTCTGATTTATTAATTAGTTTCAAGATAAATAATTTGAGGTTGATGTTGAGACTACATAAACACCACACACACACACCAAACACGACATTCACAGTACAATCATATGCAGTTATTTATGAGTATGACCTATTTTTATTTTCACTAGAGAATCATATAAGTAGCTTGTTGTGAAATGACTCATTAATTAGGTCAAACGCTGTACAAATAAAGTGTTTGAAATAAAGATAATTCTTGTCTGATGAAATGCTTATTCTTTGTTGTTGTTCCTATGTGCAATATTTTCAGACAAAGTCAGTACTAAATTATTTTTTTTTGTATTCTGGAACAAAGTTCGTATAAAACACGAGCCTCTATTCTTCGTAACAATAGTCTCACATATGAGCCATAATTGATAGCATCTCTGACAATGTACATAATATATATTTGCATACGATAGTCGTGCAAAGCATTGATTCGTAAAACACGATTTTTCCATCGGTTAGTTATAAAAGTAGATGTAAAATTTTAAAATATACACATATAAGTAGATAGATCTTTTATATATTTATACAAGTTGAAAATTTTAAATTTATGTGTTATCTACACAAAATTTTGCTTAAACTTTATATTGTATTAGAACTATGTCTTCGTTATATTGTACAAAGTTTTTAAGTTGGACAAGAAAAAGAACTTGCTCTTTGAAGATAGTTACATCCAAGTTACTATTTTCAAAGGATACATAAGAAGTACCTACAGCAAATACAGGTGCTCGCTGTGCTGAAGTATTTATTATATTTTGTTGATCTCTTCAATGTCATTTAAAATACGTTTAAATTGAAGAATATCCATTTTGTTAGCAGACATCTGCAGGTCATTTTTCATTTGCATGAATAAAAAATAACTTGCGATGTTTCATATTGATTGAAATAATACAGAAGTGAAATAAAGTGGAGTGTCCGTTTGTTTTCATTGTAAAGGGATTGGATCAATATAGTTTCTGTGTTTAAAAAAATATGTAGTATAGATTGAAAACTCCATCGGTGGTACCAGTTTTTGTGAATAGTTTTAAAATCATATATACTAGCTTACAGCGAACCCCTTCAAAAAACATATTTCTGTATATTTCTAATTATGTTTCCGATGACTTCGAATTTGTAAACCAATCAATTTTCGAAACGTATTTACTTCATTCTTTATTGATATGTGATTCATAATGTGATTTGGATTACTTGGATATTGAATATGAAAATTTGCGTATCTTATTATCTGGGATTCATTTCATTTTCCTAACAAATTATGATACAGATGAGCTGTTACCATCTTGAGTGCCTTTGAATTTTCACTCATTAAATTTTCCGAGCTATGCATGTATGCAGATATACAATAATATGTTAATGTGATATTATTGAAATTTATGCCTTGCGAGTGCATTGCATTCGTATAGATTTGGAAAAACCGCAGGCAAAAGCTGGTTCCGCAGACTGCAAGCACTCTGTGAGGCAGAATATGCTTTAAAAATCGCGCTAATGTGTACTTTCGGACATGTAGATGGTACGGATGAGACTTCGAATTTTGACGCGATGTCTTAAGGTAAAATTTAGCAGCCGGGATTATTACAAACAATTCCTCGAAAAATTACCCGAAAAAATGCGGTAGAAGATGCAGAGTAATCCAACATTTCTACGCAAAGCCAAAGGATCAGGCGTATCAGAGAGGGCTTGATGGTCAATAATTCGACTATAGCAACCAACAAACTTGGTATTGTTTTGTTCCGGTTCGAAGGTGAGCTATTGTAAATAAATTTAATAAAGAAGCAATAGTAGCGAAGCAATTGTAGGTAAGTTAATAATAAACCCCGCAATCCGATCCTGCCGCACTCAAGATATCCCTCACTAAATAAATTTTCGGTACAACAATGATGTGGAATGTGCGAACGTGTAGAAAGAACTTTATAGCACTGACGAGTTTTATGGACCGAGAACTTTCATTACAAAACGTTTTACTTTGATATTCGTGTGCGGTGGAACAAAACGTTTAAATACCTCCTTCACATATTAGATACATACTACATATATACAAGAGGTAAATGGACCGCACCAAACATTAAAGCAAAGTAATCAATAATATGAGCCGAGATGGCCCTGTGGTTAAAACGTGTGCATCTTAACCGATGATTTCGGGTTCAAATCCAGGCAAGCACTATTGAATTTTCATGTGCTTAATTTGTGTTTATAATTCAGCTCATGCTCAGCGGTGAAGGAAAACATCGTGAGGAATGAATGGAATGGAATCTGCATGTGTCTAATTTCAACGAAATTCTGCCATAAGTGTATTCCACTAAAGCGCATTGGAGCAGCGTGGTGGAATATGCTCCAGAGGGAGAGGAGTACAAAATATTTAGAACGCTGTACACTAATAGATTTAACGATAATATTAGACTTTAGTCCAACCGGAATTTCAAAATAAATAATTTTTAAAATTCCTATAATAATATTTACCTACCTTTTGGTATACCTACCGTGTAATTTTTTAATATGCAGATCCGTACTCGATCCATACTTTAGTCTAATATTTGGGAGTGACATAGTGTATGAGTGATTCTATTCTTGATTACAATTTTATTTATAGTATAATAGTCCGTGATAAGCATAATATATTTTCAGTTAAAGTTTCCAAAGCCTTGTTGTGCCCTTTACTGGTCCCATTTACTAGATACTGTTTGAACTCTTTGAACTTGGAAATAAATATCGTCGATTTTATTTATACGAACTTGTCTGAAATAAGTTGCAAGTTTGACTATCTTTTGATGTTATAATCAAAATAAATTATGTAAGTTTTTATACTTATTATAAAATTTATTTGAAATAATTTTATATATTAAAAGATTAAAGCTAAATATACATAGTCACATAAAAATAATACATAATAAATAAATGAACATACATACCATTAAATTATTTGTTTATAAACAATCGATAATTCGGACTCTAGAACTTTCTTAGAGATATATCAGCATCAAGACGATTACAGATAAAAAAAAAATCTAAAATAAGAACTCAGTTATCCAATTAAATGGTGTTGGGCTTTAAATATATTAACATATTGTTACTATATCGTTGATTAATTTCTATTAATAGATTTTTTTATATTCACGTGCACAATCGAACAAACTATTTGAGCGATAGCAAAAATGTAACTGTGTTAAATTATTCAAAAAGGATTATGTTTATATTATAATGGTATGTTAATTTTCAAGTTCTATGTCATTTAAACACTGGTGTAGCAAGTTCAGGTTTTATTAATCAGGTGTTTGTTGCGATTCTTTAGAATCAATATGTTAGAAAAATATACTGATAATATATTACGTGTAATTGATACGTATTCGCAAGCAAAACGCAAAAACAGATACACAATAAACAAAATTTTAATTAAATATGGGTTTATAATATTATGAAATATATTCATATAACTTGGTTTACTTGTTTAATCTTTCAATTAACATTGTTGTTGCTAACTTTTGTTTTTTGTTTTATTTTTAGCTAATTATAAGAGTCACTACTTAAATAAAATAAATTAACAATTAATCTTTCTATTTCAATAATCAAAATAATATGAGTAATTGAATAATAGAAAAATAAGTTCGTTTGTTAAAGCGAAGCAAATCTAAACAAATCAAAATGTTTTTTATTTAAGTAGACTGATAAAATCAGTTTTGAATGGTCATGTTACAATGAAATGAATGTAAACAATTAGAAAACTCATAGATATAAGTACTGCTAGACTAGTTTATTTTAAGAATTTTCATAGTCTTATGTCATATTGAATGTTATTATGGGGTAATGCAGCAGATATTGAAATAGTATTTATTCTGCAAAAAAGAGCTGTCCGAACTAATTACAATATTAGCCCTAGGACATATCATTACGCGAAAAATTGTTCACGAGACTGAGAAAAATAAAAAACATGGTAAACATCCCGTTTTAAATACTGTTAGTAATAAAAATAACCATGTTAATTTAAAATCTTATATAAATCTTTTTTTCTAAAAAGTATTCTTTTAATGAATAATATGATTTATTTATTAATTTAATCTAAACTTTTAACTTTTTAATTTAGTAAATACTAAATTGATTATACTTCTCTGTATCTTTTCTCCCAGATTCTATCTTATTATATTTGCGTATACCATTGCCCAAAAACGTTCTCTGTACCGTATGCAAACGGAAAGTATAAGTTTATTTTTATTTCTTGTTTTAATAGTGTATAGATCAACTTTTATGGAATATTTTTGTATATTCTTCTATATAAACATTATATTATCATAATTGTGAAGCAACCGTTAAAACACCCATTTCTTTAAATTTTTCGCGTAATGATATGTCCTAGGGCTAATATTGTAATTAGTTCGGACAGCTCTTTTTTGCAGAATAAATACTATTTCAATATCTGCTGCATTACCCCATAATAACATTCAATATGACATAAGACTATGAAAATTCTTAAAATAAACTAGTCTAGCAGTACTTATATCTATGAGTTTTCTAATTGTTTTTATTGCACAAATAGCAAATAATATATTTCTTATAACAGTAATATATCACCTACTAAACGACTAAGTTTTGTCGGTGTTTTAGGCGTATTAACAAAAATAAAATTGAAATTATATTAAAAAATGTTATATATATAAGTAAATATAGTGTCTCGCGTATGCAAATTGCAATACGAGCTATAAATAAAAACGGTTTAAGTTTTTCATCATGAATGAAAAGAAAAGACACGTCTGAAGCTCATTGCATCACAAAGCGTTTGTACTGCACTAAAAAATGGAAGTTTCATTACGTAACGTATCTATTTGTGGAGTTACGGTGGGAGGAAAATGTCCATGGTAATTCCAAGTAAATTGGAATAGCAATGAAGAGTTATTAAATATTTCAAGTTCATTTTAAGTGTGTAGATAAAAACAGTAGGAGTAGTTTTAAAACTACGAACTTAACATCGCGCTTTTGTTAAATTTCTATATATTTTTTTTTAAGTTTATTTAAATTATAATTTTTTTTTATTTTTATATAGTTTTATTGATATATATGCTGACAAAATAATAATAAACTCGTATGTATTAATTATGAGTTACATGTTATTTGCATTTAAACAAACACAAAATCGAACTGGACAAAATAATAGCTTTTCAAATGACCTTTCACAGTGTGTACCCCACGGGTTTCAACTGGCGAATATCTGTTGGGTAGTGTATTTGCAGAGCTTGACAATTTTGACAGTGAATGACTCACTGTAGCACGGCAAAGGCAAGCACTATTGAAATTGTTTTTATTGTTTTTACTATTGACTTTGCTTACAGAGTAGAAATAAAAAAATACTAAAATGTTATTTTGTAGCTATAATACATCTTAAGCACATTAGTTTTTAATGTTTTCGAAGCATTTTCAATTGAATGATGCGCACTTACTTAATAGCATGTACGTTATGAGGTCTTTCAGATATTTCATAAATATAAAAAAAATGCTTCAATTAAGGAATAAAAGAATAAGGAATAAACGGAAACAAGGTATTAAATTAAATTATTGTACCGAATATTGTTATGAAAATATTTTTACACATAATTCAGCCGGTAATTCTGAATTTTGTAATATAATAATACGATAGAAAAAGTTCTCAATTATTATAATTTTCAAAGAATAGAACAAAATTATGTTATTTTAATGAGAATAATATCATAAAAGGTTTACGACGTTTGTCTCATATGATTTGGAAGTTCATTTAATCAAACGTAATGTTTCATACCGCAAGCGTCTGTTGTTATTATATAATTATTCTATGTCGAGAATAAGGGTCAGGAAAGCAGATGGTGATTGCATACATACCAATCTAATAATGGTATAATTGCATTATGAGAACCGGGATGGCTTAGTGGCTATGCCACGTGAATCTTAAGCAAAGATGGCCTGTTCAAGTTCCCGTGTAAGAAATGCTAATAATTTTTTAAACGTATTTTAAACTTTTAATTAAGGAATTACGCTATTACAAATAACTCATTTAAGACGTTCTGAAAACACCTGATACTTATATTATCTGATATTCTTCCAAAAGTTATTTATTCTTGGGATTTTATTTTCGGTGCATGTGTCGCAGTACAATTTAAAACACGTGACAGCTGACAGCGACAAAATTTATACACCTACAAGTTTATGGTCGCGGTTTTATACCTAAAAATTTAAATAAATTTGTAGGTATATAACTAAAATTAGTACTTGGGTTTTGTGCACACTCCACTGATTGGAGAAAATAACGACACTTCTTTACGGGCATAAGGAAAAAGTCAACGTTAGATATGTTAGATGTTAAGATTATATTCATATTACTACAAGTATTTAAAACGGGATATTTACCATGTTTTTCATTTTTATTTGGTGGAGAGACTGAGTCTCGTGAACAAGACATTCGTATGACTATGTTAATTTAAAATCTTAGATATTCATATTTACATAATTGAGGGATGTTTCTTTTTACAGTATAAAATTACATCTGCAAATGGTTACATTCGTTATTAGATGGCAACATTTAGTCTTACTAGTAAGTCTTACTAATTATTATATCAGCTTGTAAATTTCACACTGTTAGGCAAAGACCTTTGCACTGTTTTTGTGGGAAGTGGTTTACAGTGTTATTTGCGTATGGCATAATTTCACCAAGGCACTTAGGCATTATGACTTACTATATTTTTCTACTTCACCGGCCCTGAAATGAATTATAAACTAAAAATGAACACATAAAAAATTTAGTGTTTTTCCGAGTTCTGAACCTGCAATCCTCTGTTGAGATCTACTCGCTCTAACCACTGGGCTGGCTCTTACTTCATGCTTTAATAAAAAGGAGCGCTTCACCGAAGATTTATAGTAATTATTTGAAATAAAACAACTCGGTCTCAAATCTCATGACAGACCAATTTTCCTTAAAACGATACATTTGAATAAATTATGAAGAATAACAAGTAAGCTAGTTCAATCATTCTAAATTGTATTTTATGCTCATGTTTGATAAATTCGATATTTAGTTAGCATTATTCGTTTCTAAATAAATTTAATGTGCTTCATATGAGTTGACTGATTCATAAAAAAATTTTGTTGTACTTTATGAATATATTTCTTATAAATATGTGACGAGCCTCAAATGGATTTTTGAGTGTGTTTGTGTTGTGAATCTTTTGAAATATAAACAACATGTCAACTTCTTATTAAACCTAATATTAAAATTATGATGAATAAAAAGGCAACTGTATTTCAATATCTCAAATTAGTCAATGAAATGAAAATCGGTTTAAATTGCTAATATTACGTCAAATGTATCGAACAAATGGTTCGAATAAATCAATATAAACGTTTTTCGACCGATCCCATATAAAGACTGAGGCAAGTGCTTAATTAAATAAAATCATGAAACTTTATTTCAATAAGTACCTATACGTTTTCTAGTTAATCGTACTTATTTTAATGTTTCTTTTATTTGGGATCAATATTTCATGGACTATTTCTTATCCTTCCTAACCATATCTAACTATTCCAATAACACTGTTTATATGTACATATATTATCAATATATAAGGTTAGAACGAAAAATGTCGCGTTTTTTAAAGAATCTTTACAATTAAATTATGACATTCGATGGTAGTAATTTCTACGAGTTTACTAAGTTGTGCAATTTATGCAATCAAAACAATACGACTACTCACAGACACAGTAGGCCAGTTATTTGAGTAATTTTTCTAATATTTTATGTTATATGGAATGCGTTATGGTAATGTCGTACATATTAAAGTTGTATTTATTCTGCAGTAAAGAGCCCTCGCGAACTATTTGTAATATGAGTTCCTGAACACCATTACGTGAAAATGTTCATCCATTAATAGCTGTTTCACAAAATATGATATACTGTTGTCTATGTTGATATACTGTTTTTACGGGAGAATATACAAAAATATTTCATAAAAGCTGATATACATATTATTAATACTAGAAATAAAACAGACTTATATACCCTGGTTTTCGCTTGTATCAAAGTTAATTAATAAATCTTATTTTTATCTCTCTTATCAAATAATCTTATTCAACTAAAGAATATTTTTGGATGAAGATGCCTGGATTATGGCTTGGATTCCAACACTTGACTGATTATATTATTTTATTACTGATTAAGAGAGAATTGAGAATACTAAAACATTTTTGGCGCGCGATAGTAACGTTTACATTCAAAAGACGTATATTATACCTGGAATTCAGTTTTTTTATGTAACGTCCACTTGATCAAACATTACATAGTTTCTTATTAGAAATCGATGGATTTAATTAAAAACAAATGAATTAAAATTATAATTTGGCTGATATTTATTTCACTTACGCATTAAACTCTCGTGCATTTTCCTTTTTTTTGTATATAAAAAAATGCTAACACCATTTAAACCTATTTTCCTCGTAACGACAGTTGGCTACACTGATGTGTAGTTCGATCGACTTTGAACTCCCAAATTTCATAAGAACTTGTATTAAGATAGTTGAATTTGTTATTTTTATCTTTAACCAACGAAAATAGCTTTTAACCCTAATATGTATATTTCGGTATCAAATAGACCTAAATAAATAGGTGTGTATTACGAAACGGATTAGGTTACCGACCCGTAATGAAAGCCTGTGACAACATTTAATTAAAACATATTATTTTCGAGTTAACGTTCCAATTTGTTTTTAACTATATTAAAAAAATACAAACCACCTAATGGTGGGTCATTAGAGGATCAAGTTAGTGGAAATTATTAAAATTATCTGTATCTGAAAATATAGACAGCAGGAAGAAACACATGTTTGTTTCTATCAACGAAAAACGAACGGAAAAGCTAATAAAGAAGAAGAAAAAGTAATGTTATGGCGAAGGTTACGTATAATATTATGTACCGATAAATAAAAATCCATATAGCTATGAATTTCATCCGGTAGACGCTAATGATATTAGTACTGTGTTTACATAATTAGACATAATCATTTGCGCAGCAATACAATAAAATTGTTTTATACCGCATTAATCTAAACGACAACAATATTGTCGGTTTGATTAATCTTGTTGAATAGCAAAGCTGTCTATATAAATTGCCCTTGAATAATCAAAATTCCCAAGCCGTTACTACGCTTCATGCAATAGTAGCCAGTGCTATAAAATATCAATTAACTAACTCACTCTGTTAATAACTGATTTTTACAGATACGCGACTTTTATACGTGTGTCCTTGAAGTATTATAACGACTACAATCAATTTCACATAATACTGTGTAACCTTTTATAATAGTGTACTGCGGGGAGTTTCTAATATGTTTCTACAGAATAGTTCTACAGCTTTATAGTCGACATGTGATGCAGAGGAAATAGGAAACGACTTTGTGCTTACCTACAGTATGTACTAAATAACATGTAGTCATTACAATAACTAAATAAGGGGTTGATTTAGGATAATAAAATGTGGTATTTATGTGAAGTATTTAAGACAGTCGGTGGTGGTCAAAGTCAAACGCCGGATTATGTTAAATACTTATTTAATATTTCGATCGACGATAAAACTCAGGAAGATTACTTGTTTTTGATTGAACTTGAAAAAAACGTATTATGAATTCGGACGTAAGCTTTTGGTTATATTTTACTATTTGAAATTATATTTATCGAGGTAATATTATTATATTATCAACATATTTTTTATCGTATATGCTCTTATAATACCCATTTATAAATAGGCAAAGATTATATTTAAGTGAGTACTTACAGGTAATACTTCTAAATCGAATGGTATCGATCGACTTCCATAATATTAAAATATTATGGATCTTAAACTAAAGTTTCAGATTGGACATAGACTAAATATCAAAATATTGTATATTTTTTGAGATAAAAATTAAAATGCATAGGTTGATAACATGCTTAAAGAGAAAATTGGATACCTACTACTGGGTATGTTCGTTAAACAATAGGAATGTGCAATATCCAACTGCATGTCACTGGGACATTCAGAGGCGAATGGCGAATAGACACTGAACTATTTAAAGTGAGTATCATATTCATATTATACATTTAAGTACATTATAAGCTATGGCACTTTAATCTTTATAATTGTAAGAAATTAAGGAACGTATTTAATAATAATAATAAATAAGTAAAATGGCGGATGTTTTATTACAGGTTTAGAAAATCAAAGAGTGATATTTGTTTTTTTTTAATATATTGATTTTAGTGAAACAACGCTTGGAATATTTTCATTGTTGTACTTAATTAAAATAAAATTCGTCTTACCATTTTTAAAGAGCAGATTGATGATACCGATCAAACACTAGTTAAATTTAATTCGTCGCCAGTTTCAGTGACAGTTTTTATGTTATTTAGTTATAATTAATGAATTTTGACATTTATGAAAAATGATTGATGTATTCATTGTGTAGACTAGGTATTTATATACCTTGAACTTAATATTTAAAAAATATATATTATAAAGCAGTACGATCATACGTACTGTACACCTGGAATTAAACTTGCGCCTAGCGGGTGATACATCTTAAAAACATCTTACATGCTGCACCTTTTTTTAGCGTACGCGTCTCTAATTGTTACACAAGACTTTTTTAATGTTAAGCCTATACAACTCAAAAGTAATCTTTTATTTAACTAATATTTATAACATACAACTTAACTAAACTACTACCATAAAAATAGTAGAAGGCGAATGTGCTACTTCCAATTCTTTATGTACGTCCTGTAGATGTATATAATTAGGTATTTTGGTGCATAAACAGGTAATTAATTGCTTAAATAATAAAATAAAAAGGATGTGTAAACGGAATTATCTGATTATACATCACACAAAGATTATTAAAAATAAAGAAAATATATATAAGTAATATTCTTCTCCTCTCCAGAGCCTGGCACTTGCTCTCTCCTCGCCTCGACCTTGGCTACGCCGCCGGTCGAGTCGGATTTATTGGATTTCAAGCTAGAGCTGTTCCCGTGGTAAAGAGAATCTCACCTAGTCCCGGCGACGCGTGTAACTTAACTTTAGTTGATTATGTATTAAATAACAGACACGATGAACAAATTAACATCGTTTGAGAATAATTGAATTGCAAGAAATAAAATCCCTTGTGAATTAAAAACACTAAAATAATGTTATATAACACTATATATACTAGAAAGAGAGAGAGACAGAAAGAAAGAGAGAGTGAAAGATCACCTGGAGAGGAATAACGCTTTTTCCTTACGTGAAGATTTCTTCCAGTTCACTGTACCGTAATGTAATAGCATAAAAAAATTTCTTTCCAAAAAGTAAGAGTGAGTTTCGATAATAAATCGTCGAAATATTCATACAATGTTCCTATAATATCATATCGCTTACTATAAGTAGGTTTTTACTTTAATAATAAATCTCACAATAATATTTACATAAAGAAAAATATTTAGTTGAACACGTAAAACAGATAGATTTAAATTCACAGTAATGGTTGTTTCGTTCATGAAATATTTCAATAGCCAATAGGCGCGTTGTGTTAAACATTGCGGTGTTTAAATATGTTAATGTAATTTAACAAAGCATGTCAAAACCATGTCACAGTCTATTAACCGCAGCCTAAAGCTTTATTAGGATTCATATTGGAACACATGTTCGTTATTAACGACCCGCAAGTATATTGCTAGTGTGTACAATGAACATTCAATGAATTGAGGTACACATACAAATAAGCTGATATACATGTTCAGTGAAATAGAGTAACATTAAAATATGTTTTGGTGTCATAGTATTTAATTAAAAACCTAACTGTTTCCAAAGATAACATGGCATTTTACATTCTTTTAGTAGCTCCTTTAACGTTCAGGCAATAAGAGTATGATATGGCCTTCCAGAAAATACAAAAAAAAAATTGAGACCATTCTCTATATTTATAAAATATTTGAAAAATTATTACCTAAATATTTTAGGCGACTTAATTAAATTCCTTGTATTGTAACATTTTAGTATCCCTATTGCTATGCTGTACATTCCTAACTGCGTACATATCTATGGGTAATGGTGACCATTTACTATCAGGTGGCCCACTAGTCAAAAAATTACAAAAGTAAGAGCCATTAGTCATTGCTCCAATGTTTATTTGTTCATAAGTGACAAAGTTTTAAACGTTTTTGAGTGGTTCACAGCTAGAATAAAACCAAAGCGTTTTACCTTTATTACCGTCGACAAGGGACAGTATAAATTAACATTGACAAATGGTTATTGCCTCGTGAGTCTAACTCGGTGATATGTGAATGTGTGCGTTTGTGTTACGAGTAGAAGCCAAAGTTTAGTGCAGATTTATCCACCTTAGAATATAAAACACCCTACCTGCATCATTGGTTTTGTTCATTACGGAGACTTTATAAAATATTTTAACGTTTTTGGAACCAATTGTACTTAACGTATTATATAGTCTTATTGGGTAAAAACTATATATTATGTATATTTATACATATTTTAAGAACTGAATCGTTGTTGTAGTGACTATATTATGAGGTCGCAAATCCCGTGGTAGGACCGGGCTTGAACCAATAAATAGGTTTTGGATTTTTCCGAAACCGAAGAGAAATTCTTAGACCGTGATCGTGATACGATGAGCCAAGGTTTATCGTAATTTGAAAATTCTCAGCCCAAAATAAAGCGTGAGGCAGTTGGGCAAGCAAACAAAATATATCAGGAATTACATATATCAAAATACCTTATGAAACACCTCAAAAAAAAAAAATTTTATTCCGCTTCGCTTGGTTGATAATGATTAATATCTTGAGGAAAAACATCATAAGAAAACCGTCACGTGTATCCTGTTGAATATTACTACTCTCGGTAAAATTTTCATTTTCAGTTTTCAAAAATTAAACATGATAATTCATTGGTACTGACGCAAAGCCTAATCCTTCGGTTAAGATTCAGATGTTCCAGCCACTGAACCATCATAGCTCAAAACGCAAATCTAGAGTTATAGGTATAGACGAATTATTTTATCTATTCTTGTGTATTGTATAACACACTTGTATTAACTTTGACTGGATCTTTGAAACTCCTCCTCGCTAGATGGGAGATTTGTTTACGCATTACTTTCAGAGTAAATTTATTTCGACAATACCTAGATGGCTCCATTTGTTTAAGAAGCTTATTTATACGAAAATGCTTATACATTTGACTTCTAATTTTGTGGTTGGAATATTTAATACGCCATACAGTTTATAATATTGGTAGGTGAAATGGAAAATGCTAATTAGGCATAATTATAAAAAAAAACATTTAAACTAGCCCGTGACTTTAAATGTGACAGTAGTAATTGTTTGATTTTTTTATACGTTACCAAACGTTTTGCTCTCGCTCATCAAATATTTATCTGCGGAGTAACTATATTTAAATATATATATTTACATAAGAATTATTAACGTCCATGAATTCTTTAAATATATATAAATAGTAATTAAAAATAGTTACTGTACCTATTAATCTTGATCGCGTGATGGTGGCAAGAATGTTAGCAGCGTTTCCCCCGTTGAATCGCAATTCCGATCCACTGAGCAAAAAACGAACCAGCCTGACAGGAGTCAGGAGTACTTCTAATGATTTTTTTTGCATTACTACTCCAAGGGCCAAGTGTATCGGCAGCAAAACTATAAATGTATGAACCATTGAAACAAAGGCACATTGGACATCATGTCTTAGCTATAAAAATCGCTGGTGACGCATTGGATACAAGAAATTGTATGTCATTACATGTCCGATTACCAAATATATATTTAAAAAAAGTACCCTAAAGGAACTAGATAATTTTTCTGAAAATTATTATTTATCATTAAATAGTTGATATAATGTTCTTCCCATAGGCATTATGTAGGTAGAAACTCCGAATGATAAATTACGAATAAAATAATACTTGATGGTGTTAATATTCGTCTAACGACAATCTCCTTACTTGGCTCTCACGACACGCGTTGAGGGATTGATTGATAAAACCACACTGCGGACGCATAATTGCTGAGATTTATTTTGTGGAAATTTATGGGAAATTAGCGTAATTGGTTTTGGTTTACGATATGACATCAATATATAAGGCATTTATTTAATTAATATTAGACTAAGCTGCTTTATTTTATGTCAATTTACCGTAGATTACTTTATTAATATTGATTATCATGTTATATTATGGAATAAATACTTTTTCATTCGTCTAAAATATTTTCAACCCTTTGAAATAACACCTTTTAAGTGAATTGAAAAACTTTCAAAATTTGTATTATCTACTTTATAATATGGAGAAAACAAAAGAAAATACTCATAAATGTGAATCGGTATGTTGCGAAAAGTACAATGTTATCGGATTTTACCGTTTTTATTGAGAGGTCTCTCTAAAACAAATAATAACGGCAATAAACGAATATTTTCACAATAATATAATTACTGAAAAGTCAGGACACTTTGCGTAATTATATTATTGAAACTGAAAACGCTTACAGAACAATGTTTGAATAAGCTCTCGGCTAATCGTTCAACAAACGATAATATTTATGCAGAAATATAGACAACTTTTGATAAATTGTGTTTGCTGTTATTAGACGTCATTACAGTGGTATGAGTTCTTTTTTATTTGTGTTGGGTAGGCGGACTGGCAAATAGCGGCCTGGTATGGTTACCAGGCAGGTAAATGGTTACCAAGTTATGAATAAAATAAAAGTATATTTATAGACTGTTAATAGTACGTATTTCGGACGCGGTACATAGAAATTAAAGAAAGTTAAACTTAATTACAAAATAAAACATTCAAAGAAAAAATATATATAATTGTGTCAACAATTGTAAAATAAACTATTAAATATTTAGGATATTATGATATTACGTGATACTTAAATAATTTACAAGTAATATTGATTTGTAAATGTTAATACCAAAGACGAACTTCTGGTTGCCGCCATTTCTCTCATTGAGGGGTAGGTTAAAAAAGGAATCATGATGGCGTCAACTTCGGCAGTTCGTTCGTTAGCATCAATATAAAAATGTCAGTAAAATAAATACAAATAAATATTAAAAAATTTAAAATTATAATTATTATATTAATTCAATCTCAATACATCTATGACAGTTTTGAACTTAAAAACCAATGAAACAAAACGATAAGCCAATTATAGGTAAACACCGCACGCAATAAGGATTTAAATAAAATTAACAGCTAAATACAAGAAGAGTAAAAATTAATTTATAATATAATGGCGATAAGAAAATTGCAGAGATTATTAACGCTTCAATTTTTTCAATTATTGCAATAGGATTATTAATGACTTATCCTAAATTACACTACGTGATTGAAAACGCTTGCAAAGTTAAATTGTCTTTCGAAAAGAATCAGTGTCTCCATTTTGTCACCGCTTTCCCTTGGAGAAAATTATAAAATATTTTGTCTCTTTTTTATGTATTTGATGTAAGTGTTTTATTAAATAATATAATATCTATATATAATATATATATAATATCTATTCTTAAAATGATAATCTACCAATTACATAGTTTAGGTAAGTTAATAAAAAATACTCGTACATGTCATGGGATATTAGAAACCAAGGCTGATAAGGTTAAAAATTTTTTAAAGAGTTTCAGTGATGTTAGATCATCCCTTTACATTTGAAAATAAATATACTATAAATATAAATAGGTACGCTGTAGATGATTTTATGTTTATACCCCGGTTCCATCTCATCGCAAAAACCTTTGCGTTTATCTTAAAGCAAGTCCAGTTTCCAGTGCACATGGCTAACTTTTTGTGGCTCTGTCACCAACTCTGTCACAACTGTAAAAATATATAATATGTTTTAATCCTCGATGGCACTACGTATAATATCATATAATTAATAAATTGCATCCTTGCGAAGCCGGGATGGTCTCTAGTAGACGATTGTGGCGACTATGCGCTACTCTCTGGCCTCAATCCTAAACAGGTGGAACAATCCGCTCCGCCTATATTAGTGCACAATCTACTTACGGTACGACGTAGAGCGCCACGGTGCGTGGTACGGCGAGGGACGGCATGGTGCGTGGTACGGCCAGGCACGGAAGAAGACAGGGTGTTTGACCCTTTGTGTTAGCTGAACTGGCAATTGCAATTCATGAATTCACTTAAAAACTTGACGTCTTACGACTAACACCTTAGTCCTGTTTAATAAATAATATATCTTATATAAAAAAAAAAATATTCCACACCATGAAGTAATACGTTGTGAAGTTATTAAGATATAGCTTAACCTATGAAGGCAGATTCATCGGCCGTACGGTGGATGCCTCAGAAAGGACCATCTTAAAGCAAAGTCTCGAGTTATCTATACACAAATACGACATCAGAGTCGCCGACACTGTGCTCTCTCTAATCAAGTGCGGAGCAGGGCCCTCTGGATTGCGGTAAATCTTTTAAATCCTAAAAGTAGCATAACTGTGTATTTAAAATCTATGTCAGTTAAAATTGTGTGTAAGTAGAAAATTCGTGAATATGTAACAAATAAATAATAAATAAATAATGATAATATTAATTAAAGTAAATATAATCCATGTCTAGAAATATATGTATATTTTGAATAATATATAACATTCAAAAATAAACTAAAATAGATAAACTTTATATGAGTTTGTAGGTCTCAATTCTCAAATATGTCTAAGAAAAGTCAGCGGCACAATGCCTTTTATAAATAAATAAGAGTGACCATTATAATTATTATGATGAAAAAACTTAGCAAAGACTTAAATTTATTTTTTCATAAAGTAAAAATATATTTATAAATGTTTCAAGATTTATATATATATGCATAGTACAGGCGTATAGATCGGTTGGCTAATATTTATAAACACGAAAGTATCTGTGGATAACAAGAAAATAGCATTTGATAATGTCCATATTTATCAGGTAGCTTCATGTAGGTTTTTATAAACCTCAAATAATTTACCATTTAAAAAAAAATACTCAAAAATTACCGTCACTATAAATATATTTCATGCACAAGCTTTTAATTTAATCCTTAATAAAATGTGCCATTGAATTTATGAACAAGCTGTTACTTACATGGAGACAATTTCGTTGTGATGATGCTGTTTAATAAACAGCTTCATCACAACGAAATTCTAAAAACTATTGTTTATAAATATAAACAGTGTTCATAATGTCTATAAACTATTATTTATAAATATAAACAGTGTTTATATTATCTATAAACTTTTGTTTATAAATATAAATAGTGTTTATATTGTCTATAAACTTTTGTTTATAATGAACTTCAAAATTTACATTTATTGCATTATTTGTAGAACTATTAATTCGAAAATATGATTGAATCAATATTACACTAACCTAACATACGGTGAAATCTGAAATGTATACAATATATTTGTTTAAATATTACAGAATAATAAGATATGTTAAATTTATGAACTGTCAAGAAAGATGTAACATGTCCTATTCCTGAAACGATAACGAGAAATTATTTTATGCGTGTAAGTGTAACCGATTTTTTTTTTCTGAATTATACTGGAAATATTAAAACGAAAAAGTTGTAGGATTTTATCGAGCGTCTCGCAACTAAACTATGACCTCCTTGAACTAATAATAATCAGAGAGAGAGAAATGGTCAAGCGAATAGGTACTGATGACGGACTTTAGCCATTTGTTGATTTTAACTACGTGCATAAGCACACAACACAACACAAAAAGGAAATAGAGCTCTTGCTGAGAAACATTTTTTTGCGGACGGAGATATATGGAAATTACTGCGACAGCGAATGACACCCGCGTACTCGAGCGGTAAGTTAAAGGCTATGTTCCCTTTGATCGTGGAACGCGCTGATAAACTTCAAGCGCGAGCGCTTACTGCCGCTACCGCCGGAAAAGACTCGGAGCTACTATATTCAAAATAGGCCCGAAGGAAATTTTCATAATTACATTAAAACAGCTTTTTCCAAGCATGTTTAAGAAGTTGAAGTCGTTGAGTCGGGTCGAAAAACAAATACTTCAATTAGTTGATGCAGTTCAACAGCAAAGGCTTACTATAAATCATCTAGCAGAAACGATTTCATAGACCTTCTACTCGAGAGCAAAATGAAAGGCACGCTACAGTCAGCAAAGTATCTGAATTTAAAAATCCACTGCTAAGCAAAGCTTCTGTTAAAGATGCTACGAACTTACTTTAAGAAAAAAAATATTGAACATTATATGAATGATGTTTTTAAATTAAAAAATAAAATTTCGCTGTTCATTAGATTGAAATTTTATAGAAATACGAACTTTTAACCTTTTTTTGTGTTGAATTTTTCGAGTTATTTAAAAATAACGAAAGGTAGAGAAAATATTTTTTCTCTTAGCAAAAATTTGGTCTATATAGCAAAAGAAATCAAACAAATTACAAGAATGAGTCTTTGGGTTTCAAGTTTGACTATAGACTATATTATGTTATAGTATGTTGTTATTAGCAGTTAAACAATGAATGCTTTATTTCATATTTTTACAATATATTTGTAGCATTACATATAACAGATAAATTATAGCTTTCAGCATTCCATATAAACTTTGACTAAGCAAATTTAGCGCGCTATATTATAATAAATAGAATAAATAGATAAAAATCATAATTTTTATCTATATATTCTATTTATTATTATTCTAAATTAATATATTATTAATACATACTTCTCGAAACTATCATATTTTTAAGAAGGAAAGAAGAGTCATAACTCTTGGTCTGGTCGTCGTCGAAATTGAGTTATTTATGCGTACGTGAAACACGTGATACGTATCGCGGTAAATCTCAATAACTAATTACTACAGCAGTGTGCCAGATTTTTGAGCGTCTGTAATTACTGCTGCAATACTTCGCATCGTAGTGTGAAGTTATTACTTTCCTTAACAAACAGGTTCGTTAAAATGTTCGTCAAAATAACGTATTCAGACAGATAATTTTCCCCACCTTTTTGATAAATAGCTATAGCTGAAAATTGTATTTAAAATATATATATATGTTTATATAAAACACCTACCTGTTCTGTAAAACGAACAACCCAGTTGACCTACAAAAGTGGGTTACTAAAACGTATTATATATGTCAAAAAATAATTACCTTATTCAGACTAAGAGTAAATGTATAAAAGTGTATTTAAAACTTTGTTATAATAATAAATATTGGACAACATCACGTACATTACTATGATCCCAATTTAAGTAGCTAAAGCACTTGTTTTATGGAAAATCAGAAGTAACGACGGTACCACAAACACTTAGACCCAAGAAAACATAGAAAACTAATAAACTTTTTCTACATCGGCTCGGCCGGGATCGAACCCGGGACTTCAGAGTGGCGTACCCATGAAAACTGGTGTACACACTACTCGACCATGGAGGTCGTCACACTAGTCATAATGAAACATAAATTTTACTAATAGCTATATAGCAACAAACTAGCGCTGCGGATTAATTTTTTTTATCTTTTCAATGAAAATGTAACACACACTTTCATCTCGATATGTGATACCCCTTAATGCGGATAATTAGCGAATTCATAAAAGCGCTTACCGAATAAATTGTGATGACTTTGCATCCTTAAGCTGATTGATGGATTAGCGTAACCCAAGCATTAGTAATATAAGCATTAGCGAATCTACAAGGACGCGTTAGATATTTCGTAACAAAAGATGTTTACTCCTTCAGGAGACAATTTAAATTCTACGTCGATATCAGTTATCAGAAATAATTATGTCGTTGCGTGGAAAAACAAAGATGTAGTCACAGTAATTAAAATCACCAAAATAAATGGAAATTAAACAATGAAAGGCGCCGGCATCCCGTCTTAATTTTTTCTTTGCTCTTGGTTTTTTATTAATATTGCAATATTAAATTAATGAAATATCAAATTATTAATGTCTAGACTAAATTTAAAATATAAGCAATCACTAGAACAAACCATTAGAAGTGACTATAAAATGTAAAAAGTATATAGTGATACTAATTTAATTATTCGAATACATGCTTACCTAATTCGGAAAAACACACTAGTTTTTACTCGAGTTTTCGCCCTCATTTTGAGGTGAGTGCTTATAAATGCCTAGATACCTGTCCATTCTTGGGGTTCAAGCTTGCTTTATAGCAAATTTTATCAAATTTAGCACAGTGGTTTAGTAGCTACTACGCACTTATAATATTTTGTAATTTACAAATTACGTAGTATTTATTATTTTACTGTTATACAATATATTTTTCTAACTTTTGAATAGTTATAGTGTATTAATTTGATGACTTATAAATGCCATATTTAAAAAGATTAACGATTAGTATCTCAAGTTAAAATAATATTATCTTCGGTACTCTTGTATGGTTATTCCTCATCAGCACATCCCATTAGCCTCCAAACATAAACCTTATCTTTGTCTTTGAGATTGTAAGCATATTTATTAAGTAGCTTAAAAGCTTTGAAATATTTGATGTAAGTATTAAGTTAAAAGTTTTTAGAAATGTCTATGTCCACCAACCAGGAGTGTAGAGGAAAAAGTTCCCAAATTTAAATATTACAGACTACTAGATCTGTATTGTGTTATTTTGTTTAGTTATATGTTTCGCAATGCTGACAACGCACTTCGCAAATTTATGCATATAAATAACAAAATACAGTAATTCAAAGAAAAAACCAAATTATGCAACTCTGTGGTCAGTGGTATCGTATACTGACCAGGCACAAGTGACCTCTGTGAGTGACTTCGACATGGAAAGCAAAGAGTTCATCTTTACTTGGGTATTAGCATCGTCCGATGGTAAATTAAGTTAAGAATAATAAATTATGTAGTTAATCTGATTAATAAGACAGTAGTCATACGGATATTGTTTTTTGATTTCCAAAGTTGGATAAGTTGAGTGCTTTTTTTTTAATTTGGTTTTTGTTACCAATTTTATTATTGTAAATAATACCTATACGTGTCGGATATTGTCCTAACTTTATTGTTTATCTTGTAAAAATGCTAATGGATTTATCATAGCAATAAGTAACCAAAACAACGTCTTATTCCATTACTGGTAATATAATAGTCCATTGTTTGTCCAAAGAAATCTCATCATTATTCAATGGAATAATGAGTTTGAATAGTTAATTTACGAATATTCTAACAAGTTAAAAAATAAATACTAAATAAATGTTTTTGTAACCCAAAGTCAAAAAGTTCACATCAAAAAGGCTGGCCAGGTGGCTATATTATGTTTTCCTGTCGTATCAGAATCCTTGTGAATCAGTTCATTTCCTTCCAATTCATAAATAATAGTATCCTAAAGGTCGTTCCGGATATAAGCTATCATCATGCTGAAGGGTCCAGCCGAATAAGGGTCTAAAAATACACGTATACAAAATAATTCTGAATTATATTTACTTTTATTAAAAAATGTTTTAAATGTGATTTCTATATCTGTAATTAGATTTTATCCCAATCGTAAAGGGAAAGATGTTGGTGATTGGTAAACATTTAAATGGCCCATCTGATGGTATGTGGCCACTGCATATATAAAGGCGCTGGAAAAAATATTAACCGATCTTTACATGTATTGCTGTTTGGCGATAGAATATCTTGATCTGATTTCTCCAGATTTTATTATTTTTCTTCAAAGATTCTACTATTCCTGTATTTAATCTAGACACGCGGTAGCGTGTCAGCCAAGTTCTAGTAACAGAACTGGCTAGTAGCACCGTGTGTAATATTACACGAACCATTTGGAGCCACTTTTGACCTCCTCATAACTCAAAAACTATTTGACATAGATGTGTCAAATTTGGCTCATATATTGAGACTCGCGAGATACACATGTGTTCCAAATTTCATAAACGCATCTCAAATGGTTATTTAGATATTAACGTCTAAAAATCGTCATTTTTATCACTGACTGACCTATAGATCAAAACTATATCCTACTTCCAGGTGACCTAGAAAGTTCAAATTTGGCATGCAGGTAGATAATTAGGCCAATATAAAGGAAAAAATCTGAAACTGGTAATTTTTTATCATTGTTTTTTCAATATAAAGCCTTAATGCATGAGGTGTTGGTGTTAACCTTAAAACTCATACATTTATATACAAATGTTATAAGTTTTTGGTGACCGAAATAAAAAAAAAATTGTATGTGTCCCACAAGAGATTAGTAAAAAAATTTGAAACCGAACAGATCATAAAATTAATTAAAGTATCAAAAATAGTTTTATCTTCTAAATATCAATACTTACTGTTTACATTTGATTAAAAAGTAAAAATCTAATGACAAAGAATTACAACTTTATAAAAAGGAGGATTTAACGTAACGCCGAAGATGTCCAGCGGTTGAATTCGTTTGGCTGAATGATGATGAACTATCAATAAATCTTATTATATTATGCGACTCCAACTAAGAGAGATTCAAGTCAATGTCAAATAAGATTTATTTTGTCTATGGCTATTTGAAAACTGAAGGGAGTTGGTTTGTCCTCTGAAGAAGCACTAAGTTAACAAAATTCCATACACTGTATTGAAGCCTCATACTCAAAAAAATAATTTTCAAAGTTAATTAATAAATAATAAGTATATCATAAGCCGAGAGAGCTTTGGTTATTTTATATTTCGTTAATTATAATTATCAACACCAAAATGATAAGCTTAATAAATAACTGATATCAATGCATGATTCCAATATGATTGTGAACGATGTCAGTTGGTCTAGTAAAAGAAAACCAACATTTTTTTTTTAAAAATTGTTCCTTTCAGAAATCATTTTAAAGTAAAATAAGTTTGTGAATTGAAACAGATGGTCTGATATATCATGTCACAACATAATCTAAGTTTATATGCTTATACGATATTGTAACGATTTTTGGTAATTTGTCAATTATTTTTGTAAATTTAGGTCAACAGATGATATTATGTACTTATTACTAAATCTATACAATTATATTATTATTTTAACAATTAATAAGAGAGACATACATACATTTGTTTAAGATCTCTCTCTTTATTAAATATTAAAACACAAAATAATTATTTTCAGGATTGTATTCTAATTCATTTATTGTACAATGCAGAACTCTAGTTTTACTAGTAGTTAATACTTAGTAGTTGAATTAATGAGCATTTAAAATGTTAACCTGCCAAGTACGTCGGTAGAATCAATACAATTCGCGGGAGCTCATTTAAATTAGTGTATCATGATAAACTTTATACAAATCTAAAATAAATTCTCGGTATTACGACAGCGCTGTTAAATTAGTTCTGGTCGGTTTATCGCGTGTCACCTCTAGAAAGCTACATCACAATATATTCACAACAATAATATTTAAATTTTCTATAATATAGATGTATAAAATACAGGCTAGATAATTTAGATAAGTACAATTCATAAAAATAACATTTAAACACGCGAAGTAAGCTTAACTGACAACATCAAATTTCCGGATATAAATAAGGAAATTATTGTTACATATTACTAAATCTATATAATTATAATTAAGTTAAATCTGTTTAGACATCAACTCGGTTTTTCCTCGGCAGATTCTACTTTTCAAATTAGTATTACATTCAATTCAATATCAGTTATATTGTTATTATATCGACTAAAAGGTGTTTGTAAGAGATTATTCAAATGAAGTATTTATTTATTTTTGTTTTTTATAAAAGATATAAAATTTTACGGTAATATATTAATTCAAAGATGATTCGTATAGCTCTTTAATTTATATTCATTCATAATTGTAAAAAAAACTGCAGTGTTTTATAGCTGGTCAAAAATAAAATAATTGCTTTAATTTATCAAATATATAAAATGAGGTTGTTTTTAATTGAAGTATTTCCAATAAATATAATACACGTATACAATAATATAATATACGTTACAAATGTACACTACATTATAGCAAACAAGTATACTAGCCGAAATTCGTTTACCTAACATTTCATTGGCTAAAGTTGCTATTTTAATTAATTGTGTCGGACAATCACGTCAATTAATACTCGAATGAAGCGCTCATATTTTATACAATCACCGCCATTAACTTCAATTTTCATTTTAAATTCATATCATGTGAGACAGCATTTTTAAAAATATAAATTAAAAAACCTTATACAAAATTTACTAGTCGAGAATTCGTAGAAGCTTGTGATCGTCGTGATCTTAACCGAAATTTTCTGCTACTAGTCTAGGCAAGCACCATTCTCTTTTGTGTAAGTAAATACCAAACTTTTGAAGAATTCTTTATCAATAAATCGTAAATTATTACTTTCCTTAATTATTAGAGACCAATTTCAATCCAGTCTTAATGAAATTTTGAATATAATCAAAACGTTTTCATTTCAATCATAAAATATATACATATGTACATTTTTCAATTTAAATATTCCAATGTATTAAATATCCAATACATATATATATATATATATATATATATATATATATATATATATATATGATTTTAGTTGCCCTAGTAAACCTATAAATTTAATTTTTGAAATATTTTAATTTTATTAAAAATATTGTATTTGTCATTATGAACATTTATCGGTTATTTAACAAAACTTCGATTTTTGAATCGCAATCGTCTTTGTATTTATTATCAGTTCGTTTTATGAGATGCCAGCACTGCGTTGTCGACGTCGTTCTTTATATCGTTATGCAGGCGCCAAACAATGCTGATGTGAGTTCATGCATTAATTACCTTTGATAATCAATATCCTACATGGCTAAGAAATAATTTGTAATAATTTGTAATAATTTTCTCATATTTTACTCAAAAACTGAACATAGACCTTGTACTAGACCATGTACTAGATGACCTAAGTCGAATCCTATAGTGATTTAAATCGTTTTGAGGCATGATTGCGTTAATATAAATATAGTCTTGCTTTTCTATATTGTATTATTGCAAATTAAGCAACAATTTTCCATATTTTGACACTTTAAATATCCAATTTAATAACTTCAATCTTATGAGTTATTATTCAATTTTAATAACTTATACTTGCTTGTACCTACGCAAGAACTTACGCAAGAAGTTGTTTTGTTCACAGGGATTTTTTTTTTTTAAATGTATTTTAATAAATATAAATACTTTGAAATTATATTCCAAACTATTATAATATTGCTTGGTGGACTTAAATGAAGAGTTATGCTGAGTTGAAGCTGCTATTTTGTGGAGGAATTGCTGCTTGTCCAGTGCTGCTGCCGCCGCTTCTGCTGCTGCTGCTGTCGTTGATTGCCGCTTTGCACTGCTTTTGTTTTTGCATTGAAACAACAGTTTCATTTCATTTCTGGACTCTGCGGACAGGGTTTGCACTATCCTGCTTATTTTTTTTAATTCGAATTATAAAGCGAACGCCAGCTCATCTCGTTTAGATCGTCTGCTCAATTCTTAATTATTTAAATGCTTAATTTAAATAGTACATTCTGCTAAGTAATAGCGGTTGATATACATTACATTATGTATTGATGCTTTACTTAGTTAATACCTTTCATGACCAGATACCATCAACGGCCCACGCCCCCCTGATTTGAGTGTAATTTAAAATATTAGGTATTTTTTATTGAATTATTTCATAAAAATATTTTTTTTAATAAAGACTTGTTTAACCAACAAAAAGTTTTTTTTGTCCCCGTGACACCCTTTGGTGCTTAATTGATATTTATAATTTATCTCAGGCATAGTAAAAAACATTATGAAAATATGTCACTTGTTAATCCAGCAACTACATTGCAGCATAAGCAATAAACTCCATTCATTTGTAACTTAATGGATTGTAGTATCGGATAAGCTATTTCAAATTTAGAAACAAAATAACATTATTGTACAAATTGTTTATCATCACACAAATCTTTTAATACATCAATTGATCATTTGGTTCAGTATTCCATTTACACAAATTATATTTAATTCGATATCTATTAATGTTTCATTTGGTTTTAGATAATTATACAAAAGTTCAAACATTAATATTTAGAATATGTTAATATGATTTGAAATTGTTTTATTATTTTAATTATATTTTTTACAAGTTAAAACAGAAAAACACCTTTGAAATTAAATTAATAAAATATAAAAAGCAATTTCGATTTTTTCACTTGGAAGTTGATTTAGTAAATTTAGGTATTACTAAGTAGTATTAGTAAAAAGTTATTGCCTTCTGAATTATGTGTGTTTTAATATTTAACAAATAATAATTTATCTTACTGAGCTATTAACATTTATACAAAGTTGACAGTACATACAGAAGATAGTAAAATTGACAGAATCTAAGTATGTTACAAGAAATGTACATCTATATTCAACGCTCGTTCTTTAAATTGAAGCATCGACTTCACAAACACAAATTTGGCAAAGTGACAATATCTAAAGCTACGTATAAAACTGTTCACAACGGCCGAATTTTCTATTATGATGGTAAATTTGTTTACAATCATCGAGGTATTAATTGTACTAAATTAAGAACATAGTTTAAATTTGATTTTGTTTCAATTATTTAAGCTTATAACGAAGATTTACAATCAGCATCATCAGCATCATAAAACACGCTATAAGAACATATTTTAGGAACCATCATTACATAAATAAAACTATTGTTTTAAAGTCTTGGGGGGTAAAGTAATGCACCAGATAATGCAGTGAGAATCGGAGCCGCGATTTGTGGCAGAGATGCAGCGCAGTGCGCGCGGGGCTGAGCGCTGCAAGCGGCTACGTCTTGCGCGAGCACCCAAGCCATCCGACGCAGAAGGTTTCCGGCTTGGGCTGAACAAGCTCGTCCAGCCATTGCCACGCATGCAACGAATGCGTCACGGGCACTAAAATAAAACAAACCATATTTTATAATCCAGTAATTACAATTAATAAATAGTACGTCTGTATGGTTTTTCAACATCACCAAAACTTAGTTTGTGGTAGGGCTTTATGCAACCCATTTCGGTAGATACCACACATTCACCAGATAAAATACCGCCAAACAGCAATACTTAGAATTGTTATGTTTCTGTTTCTAGGGTGATTGAATGTCAGTAATGTTTAATATTTCTTACGTCATCATTGTCTTTGGTCGGTGGTGAACACTGATATGGTGGTGGTGAGATTTAGTTTTGTTTAGCTTTTAAGTAACAACTGGTAAAGTCACCACCAACTGTTAATATTGGCGCTGTAAGATATATTAACCATTCCTATCCGCTAATGTACAGCCAACCTTGGAAACTAAGATGTTGTTATGGCGCTTAGACCTATAGTTATACTGACTCACTCACCCTTTGAACCAAAAAACAATAATCCGAAGTTTTGCAATTTAGCGACAATACATATGATAAATGAGTAGTATCTACCTAGAAATGCTTACACGAAGCCCTACCATCAAGGCAAAATTGAATACTCCGTTCCCTTTTGTTTTGCAGACTATTTACAATCTGGGTAAAATATATTATTAACTAACGGTTCTTTTGATTCGGTATCAAATACATTATTTAAAGCTACTTGTGATGACAATTTATATATTTAAAGTTTTCAAAAGTTACATCGTTAAAAGTTAAACAATAAGCATATTGCAACAGAACATTTGTCTAACATGGAATTTCAAATAAGTTAATAATTTGTGCGAAACGATTTCAGAATCAAAGTAATTTCAATATAACGTAAAACATTTTTGCGTTATATTTTCAATTACGACAGCGTTTTGACTTACTTGATCTTTTCTAATTAAAATATAAATTTTACATTTAACTGTTATACAAACGGGTTTAATCACTTCTTTCAACACTGGCATTAATTAACTCCGAGAGACAAAGTCAAATATGACAATATAGTCATTACTGTATATTATGCTGCAATAAACATTACAAATATATTTAATGCCCTGTACAAGATAGCTTGATATTTTTGACATATGTAAATTTTTCTGATCGACATAACTTTTCAATGACGGACATATTATTTCTTTATTCTATGATTTTAAAATTTGTAAAAATATTTAAATAAAATACATATAATACAACACTTCCTAAAGAATCAAGCGTTATCCGAAAATTTTAAGCCTTTTTCTATTATATATTATTGCTCCAAAGGAAAATTTAAATAGAAACACTGAAAATAATATACGCTTGTACAATGTTACATCGGTCGGACGGTAGGGACACGAATAACAGGCAGTAACTGCTACAAATATCGATTTCAAAAAACCTTATTAAAGATCATTTTTAAGTTATTATTATGAACGGGGGTTTTTTTGGTTGGGGTGTCTTTGGCTGGTATAACTCTATTTAGAAAAATAAGTTAAAAAAAAATTGATTTCTACTTTGTATTACGCATTCCATCGTTCCATCGACTGTTATATTTGATTTATTTTCTGTTTCTCATCACTGGCCCGTCTGTCCAAAAGATCAAGCTAACTTGAACAGGATATAAAGTATTTATCAACAGTTGTTACAAACTATATACTATGTTGATTGGAGCATATCGAACATTTTTACAGATAAACCCAGCTGACAATACTATGTAAATTATAATTACTAAAAAATAACTAATATTTATGTTATTTTAATAATAAAATACAAATATAATCTATAAATTTAATAAATATATAACTCTATTTATTAATTACAACGCTTGTATAACTTTGCGAAAAGAAAAAAAAAAAAATTAGAGAAGACGTCAGATTTTACTACTCTTGTTTAATAGGTTCCATAGACGTGGAGTCACGGAATTGCGACCTAACAGTCCTACGTTGAGATTTTGGGATTTTATGAGGTATGTATCAGTGGTCTCGAGTTTAAATTAGCTTTTTAATTTATTATAAATGATTTTCAGTAAAAAGATTTAATTCCGCTTAGATTAATGTAGAAGTACAAAGTTTTTATAATTTAAATAGATTATTTTTTGAATTATTATTAATCATGTAGGATCAGTGTCGACGCAAAAGAAGGTTCTGAATGTAATTCTACAAGTATTTGTCGAGTTACCAGCATAGTTCGGTGTTTTTGTTGAAGTAGACTAAGTGGTGAGAGCGCTCAGAGATGTCGCGGACGGCGAGCTGCAGTTCATCAACGCATCGTGACCAGTCTGGTGATACTAACGCCCAACATGTTGGCTCCTTTAGAAAATCTGTACAGAAAATTTCAAATAAATGTCCGTAGCACAGGCGCAGGGGACATGGTTTCTTAATTCCCAAGGTTGTTGGCAATGGCGTCCAATGATATTTATAACATGTAAATTCACTAACATGCTGTGGATCATCGAGGTAGTATATGCTTCAAATATTCTTTTCAAAAAGAGAAAACGTCTTTACCCAGCTGTGGGACTTGTACGGATCTTAATTTTTTTTACTTAAATTATAAGCACGACTAGCAAATAGGCCACGTAATAAGAAATATTAAACATTCCTTACATTGCCAACGCACCACCAATCTTGGGAACTAAGATGTTATGTTCATTGTGCCGGTAGTGTTTGGGGGAAGTATAATGAGTGGCACCAAGTGGTGGTAACAACGCAGATGATTTACACAAAAGTTACTCTACAACCAAGTAGGACCACCATGGCATAACTTTATAAAATCTTACCTTTTCGTAGCGCTGTTTCATTGGTACATAAGAATCGCATTAGTGCTCGCGCGCCGCCAATTTGTTGCTGTACCAATTTCTGGCCGTCAGTTGGCAGACACCGCTTGATCCATGCATCCATACACGCCATTCCCGTCTGATATGCCCTAACATATTATAAAACACAATGCAGTTATGATTTTTATTTATGCGGCATCGCTCGCGTTTTATGCTAGTCGATAGTTTTTAGGCAAAAAATATTGCATGCCTCTATGTACATATTCGCTTTTCTTTCTATCATATGTTTAGTGTTCATAGAGTATATTAAAATACGTCAAGAATTAGAGTTTGTCAGGTTATTACGACAGGTTGTCATCCTGCCTCGGACCCACCCTTTGATTGTTTTTGCCGGTTGATTTCTCCCTACTACTAGGTGGTAAGCGTTTGTGATACAAATCGATCCGATAGTTTAAAAATACTTGTAACCTAAATTAAGTTTATTTATTTATTTATTTCAGGAAAACAACAGCATATTATAAAAAATATAAGCATAAAATACAGTATACAGAGAATAGAGCCAATTACTTTTTTCCATTGAATTATGCAATCTTAATATTAGTTAATAGAAGTAGCAACACAGAGTTTTGATAGATAACATGTAAAAGTAATAACAAAAAAAATGTTTTAAAAATTACAAAAGCTAAATAATAAAAAAAAGAGAATAAATGCAAATACAAATTAGGCGACACAGACCATGTTGTGAGTGTATGTGTGGGTGTTGGGTGTGGTAGTGCAGTTACACTGTTATTTTGTGCGTAAGTGATTGTATGTGTGTATGTGTTTAGATGTATACAAGTTTTGTGTGAGTTTGAATGGTTAAATTGAATTTTGATATAGTGTGTGAGAATAAAAATGTGTTTTTTATATGACTAAATCGACCGATGAAATAAGTCAATTTGTGAATATTTTTTATTATAAAGTGTGAAAACGCGCGGCAATATAGAGTTTGCAGCGTAACGTGTATGGATAAAGGCACGTGAAACAGACAGTTCGCTTGTTAGGTACATTAAGAAGTACCCGCGAGCGCAACTCAGGCGAGTCAAGCTTCCAGAGATTAAATCATATAAAAATATCATATCAAATGTGTCACGTCGATCTGTCAAGCTGGAGATGACAAGCATCCTTGTAGTTTGTCTTACTGTAAGTTTTAAAGTTAAGATGTTTAATAAACTTCTTTTGTATAACCTCAATTCTTTCGATATATTTATCGTATTGTGGGTTCCAAATACAACTAGCATACTCTAATATGCTTCTAACATAAAAGAAATAGGCAGTTTTTAGACAATTAATATCGCGAAAAGGTTTGCAAGTTCTAATTATAAAGCCTAGTATTTTATAGGCCTTATTAGTTATATAATCAATGTGATGATTGAGTAATAGTTTCGAGTCTAATAGAGTACCTAGATCACGAATCAGGTTAGTTTTCTTTAAAGGAACGCTACCCATTGTGTAATTAAAAGTACATGTCTTCATTTTTCGGGTAAAAGAAATTTGCAAGCATTTATTTACATTAACGGAAATCCTGTTCATTGTATAATAATTATATAATTTATCCAACTATTAATTTTTAACTGTTAATTTTTCTATATACTTTTTTATCATCGGCGGACATTAAGAAGTTTGAGTATTTAATGCAAGCACCAATATCAAACAGATAGGTATTATAGAGCAGTGGTCCTAAATGTGACCCCTGAGGTACACCAGAAGTAATATCAAATTAGTCAGAACAAGAGCCACCAATTCTTACAGCCTGCTTTCTATTGGATATATAAGATTTCAACCAACGAAAGAGAACACCACGAATTCCTAAGCCGTGCAATTTGTGTAAAAGGATAACATGGTCTACACGGTCAAAGGCTTTTTCGAAATCAGTATAGATCACGTCAGCTTGAGCCCCTAAATCCATATAATTGTAAATATCAATAATAAAAATTGATAAATTGGATACTGTAGACCGATTTTTATAAAACCATGCTGATTATAAGGAAAAGCTGTCGCGAGTAAAGGGAATAATTTGTTGTATACTAGCTTATCTAAGATCTTACTTGGGATATCAAGATAGATATAGGTCTATAATTAAAGTTGAGTCTAGTTTTCGACCCAAAACTACTAAAAAATTAACAGTTTATCGCAATCGAATCGTAACGTGATCGTTGCCATTGAGCCGCTTACCTATTCTACAAATGCAACGATCTAGTTACGGCTCGGTCGAAATTGGATCTGAATATAATCGGGAACGTATTGTATTCGATACATTTATATCGAAGAATTGGTCCTCAGTTACAATTAAGCTGAGCTTTTTGAGGATTAATCGACGTTGGATTGAAATAGAATCGGGAAAACTACTAACTTATAACAGTAATGATACTGTTATAAGTTAGTAGAATTGACCGCCAATCTAGTTATCAAAATTACAAATATCATTAATTTAATTGCTAATTCATTGAGTTTACTCCATTTATTTAGCTGTAATATTTAGTACCACATGGTTAACATTTCAACTTGAACTGCAACCTGAAATTCTAATAACTTATGTTCAATTGACTTGTGCAAACTCTAACAATCATATTAATTTCTAAATATATTGAATAAATCTTTTATGTAATGACCATCCTTTGAAACAACGTTCGTTTTTTTGCGTCATATACGAGTTCTCGTGAGTGATTAAATTCAACCTACACTCTACAACGATAACTATACATTATTTTTTAATTTTATTCATCTTATTATATTTAACCATTTTATATTTATTAATTTAATTATAATATTGTAAGCCAAGTGTATATTATCAGTTTAGTCAAATATGTCACTTGGCGGCTTTGATTCCCCATTCCCTCTTAAATTGAGCCATTCTTCAATTCACCTATTTGCGACCTCTAAGCCCAAACACAGACCTAAGCCACCCCATCGGATTATGGGAATAAAGAGTAAAGCTGTGCTTGCGCACACAAATGTCCATGATATAATTTCTTGCCCAGTCAGGTAGTCTAGTGTACGACAAAAATGGCCGCCAAAGCTTTAGTCGTCGGAGTATAGTAATAATTACACACTACTACTGATATGTAGTAGTAATATGTGTAAAATTATATAATTTGAAGTTATATAGGCACCTTAACTAGCCTTTTGGATCAGTGGGAGATCCCGAGGTCTTGGGTTCAAACTCCAGGTCGGGCTGATAAAAACTTGACGAACATGATTTGCGTTTGCTTACGAAAACGTTTGTTTTTGGGATTAGAAAGTGCATCTGTTGTTGCATACACATTTCCATACTACTAAAAGTGTGTGCGGAAGAACAGATACTTAAAGGGTAATAAAATTATCATGATATTTGTTTTATATATATCAAAGCAATCAAATTTTATTCTTTTCTAATGGAAAAAAACAAACTGTGCCATTTAATTCCTACTGAAATATATTTAGCATTTTTTTTAATAATAGGGAATTGTAGTGGGCACCAAATTAGAAATCACACAGCAGACATGTGTATTGATCGTAAAAAATATTTTAAGATATAAGAAGAAGTATTTGTACTATTGACACCCCCGCTTCTTTAATGCATTTGATTGCATTAAAGAAGCCCTTTAGACAAACAGGAAACTGAATATTTTCTAACTTTAAAACCTTTCAGATATATTACGTTACCTTATTAAATATTTACGGGCTGCTTATGTATTAAATATTAGTAAGTGAAATATCTATAATAATTGAACGGTCACTTCGGTCGGTCAAACCCAATACTTAAATCGTTCATACTTCATTCTTCTTCTTTAAATCCTTCTCTGTTAAAACGGTTAAATACACTCCGTTTTAAATATGAAATTCTCAACGTTACGCATTTTCTGAAAGTTATCCGAAATTATTACCTTATCGCTTAATAGGCCTTAGTTATAATATAACTATTTGCGTATATGTATTTACATTTCATAAGCTAAATATTTGGGTATGTTGTTATTTAAATCAATACCGTTTTGTTATGTACACTTGAACGCTGCTACTAAATCGAGTTCTATTTCCAAATGGTGTCTGAAAGATATCGCTTTCTATCGACTAGACCGCTTTTGTACCTAAATTTTCTCCTACTTTTTTATTTATAATTTTTATTTGATTTGATATATAATATTAATATTAGGCATATATAAATATAAAATATGCAATATAAATAGGCAAAAAAGCAGCTCAGTATCTATTTCTCCTCTCTACAATATATATATATATATATATTTTTATTTGATACATACTATTATTGATATCTGAAGCTTGTTAACAGCTATTCAAAAGCTACAGTTATCAATAAAGAAAACTTAGAAATGAAAGAAAAATAATCTTAAAATGGCAAATTCCCACATTAAACTTTCTCAAAATGACAATAACAGTTATACCTCAATGTCCTCCGGGCGAATACAAGTATCCTTGGCTTCTTGATAAATAGATTTTTGTAAATATATTTTAAGTAGATATACAAAATAAAAGCTCAAATAAATAATAACTTTAGAACAATAAAGCAACACATGACTTGGACTAATTGCTGCTTTACGATTTTTATTTAATTGGTTCAGTCTCACTTCTCAGACTGAACCAATTAAATTATAAGCACATAAGCCATAACACCTTAGATATCTATATATACTTGTGTATAACAGTAAAATATGCCTACAGTGTGTTAGTGAAATAAAATGTATGAAAATTGAATTTTGAGACAATTCGCAAATTCTCCTCAAAGGAGGTTCTGCCTTAGCCCATCAGTGGAAAATATATAGGCTGTTGCTTTACTTTGTGTAATTTAAAATTTCCAGAAAATAATTTATTTTACAGTAAAGTGTTTAAGTTACAAACGCCATCTTTCAGATTCTTATATTCAATAATATTACCCGCTTCGAAATTATCATTCATTTGTCATCAATTTATCACTTGTTAGACTTACTCTGCTAGTAAGCTCACGACATATTTATAGTAGAATCTATAAAAAAAAGTTTTAAATATATTCTCACTGGCAATGAGCATCTAATTCTTCTCTTGTGCGAGGCAAGCCCACCGGCGTCCGCGGTGTCATGTCTACGCAGGTCTTTAACTCGCTCGGATCGCAGCTGTCTTCATTTACTTGTGCTCCGCCACCATCTGTAACAAAATAATGGTTAATACTGCAATATACATGGTAAGTTCTGCTGAACCAGCGGCTGTTAATATACCAAACAGTGACATTATTTCGTTTATGAAACGCTCAGAATTTGTATTTAAAATAAAAAGTATAGTAGTAATAGCCTACAATGGGTCCTCATTTATTCACATTATTTCTTAAGGAGACTCCTCCCCTCCCATCACGATGCCCTAATGCCGGTTAGTGAGTGGTAGAATTTCAGCCAATACATACAGGTTTCGTTAACTTTTTTTTCCGCTCTCTAAAAATAATTATTTGTTAAATCGTAACAATTTAATAAATTGCAATAAATAATTTTCCTTATTTTCTGCACATCTACGGCTGAAGCTCTTCAAAATAAGACCATAACCGATCGTCTACGTGCAGCTATCGTCCCATAAACACTGGAATATACATTACATTTATTTATAAATAATTGTTTGCTAATTATAAATAGTAATTTTTTAATGGAGGCCCATGCGCTATTGCAATGCCTCTTTAGCATATTTGTGACAAAGTTGTGAATAACTGCCATCCAATATTTATATGTGTGCAACTGATACCGAGACTCCAGTGCGTATGACAAACATCGTCCGATAACACTGGTCAACACCGGTTTTGCCACACGAACTTTAATAGCTAATTTTGTTTTATCAATCTTCCCTCATTATTAAATCACAGTTATCATATGTCAATTAGCCTCATATTTGTTGTGATACGGCAATACTCATAGCTAGTTCTACGGCAGTAAATTAACAGGAACGCTTACAAGTAAATCGTTATAAAAATATTCGTCGTTGAATTTGAATACTTTTTTGTGATTTATTAACCCTGTAAACATGTCGAGAAAGTGTAATACTTTGCGTTCATCTTATTCTGTCGAAATCTGTTTGAATCTAGCTTACAGCTTGCGTCTTATTCGTACGTCTCTTCATACTCTTGCGACGCTGTGAACTCAAAGGTTATTGTAATCTATCTTATAAATAGATATTCAGTTTGTCAATAAATTCTACGTATTATTTCAAACAAAACAAAAAACTGCGGCTTATGCCAAAATCGTGTTTGAAGTTTTGATCTACTTTTGTTTTTCGTATTTATTTCGTATCCATATATGACAAAAATTAAGTTCAGAACAAAAGGTGATTTTTATCTCAAATATGATAAAATAAAACAAACATTTGTTTTATTTTATCATATTTAAGTTTAAATATTATAGGAAGTTGTAAAATAAAACGAAATCCGATAAATATAATACCAGGAATATTGGGTGCAACTATTATTTCATATTTTTTATCAAAGCAACATGATTATATATAGCACGTATCAAAGTAGAATACGTTTAATCTACATATTAATTATGTACGTATGTTTAGGCAAAAATTAGCAATGAGTAGAAGATTAAAACGAGCGTACATTCTGTTGCTTAATCAGCATGGAGGTAATTTTTTTTTTCAATTTATTGAAATACTTTACTTACACGCGGATGTGTCATATTAAAACGATTCCGTAGCCTCTATGATTCGGGTCGTAAATGATCATATCAGGGGTAAGACTCACACAACCCGGTCTGTCAAAGATCAGGCTTCCCTTGCTTGATAAAGACAAATATTATTTATTTCATAGACATAGTTTTAATATACATATTAAGCATTATTACACACATTCACTGGCATGCATGTGAACGAGCGCACGAACACAGCATTAACGAAAAAGACATGTAAATTATAACAAGACAACAACGTAAAATATACGTTTGGTAAGACTCAATGATAGGTGATCGCTGGTCTTTTTTCAAATAAAGTACAAGAACTTTGAATTTGTCGATGCCAGTTATAGCTCGGGAGATTTCTTTATATTTTTCATATATGCGAGTATGCGAGTAATTGGAGCATGATTACCAAGACGCGCTCTAGCGACGGGTATGTGAAATATTTTAAAGAGCGGAATGATAATAACGGGAGTATTAACGCGTTGCTGATAATGGCGTCCGGCCAAGCTCATTGCACATAAGTTGTAGCTCCTTGTGATTGTAATCACGAGTAGTACTGTAGTAGTAGTATTGTAGTACGTGTAGCGTTTTGGTGCTTATTCCACCAAAGGTTTTGGAGCTTTATTACAATTTCCAACGAAACACATTGAAATGGGTACACATGTGGCAGAATTTAATAGAAATTCTACACGTGCAGGTTTTCTCACGATGTTTCCCTTCACCACCGAGCACGAGATGAATTATAAACACAAATTAAGCACATGAATTCAGTAATTCTAGTTTAGGTTTGAAGTAGACCACGTTTTCAATGTTATCAATCGAATAACTGGAAGCAAGTGTTTTTTCCGAGTTTTCTGGTTTTAATTATGTTCAATACAGAATATACATATCAAAATAAAATGTGTATCAATCTGAGAAAAGCCAGCTAATTTTTTTGCAGTTCATCTCTCTAAAGAGAAACTTCCATTGTTACTCAGTGGTAGTCTTACAATGAATTTACTTTTCTAAATGATAACTCAAATTTGCTAATAAAAGGCAATTTGAATAGATTTGAAGAAAAATATTTTGATTTTGATGATAAACAGATTATTTTATCACTCTCTCTCTCTCTCTCTCTCTCTCTCTCTCTGTCGCCAGTAATTTTATATTCGAAAGAAAAACACAAATGATTATTTAATAATACGCGCTTATTAGTTAGAATCTACAAGCAATGCATTAAATATGAGAGCTACATGACGGTATAGTCGTGATTACAATGGCGTCTTGGAATGATAAATCATAAATACATAATGATGTTATGATGAAACTAAATTTTGATTAAGCTATACATACATACTCAAATAGAGTACTCAACATCGAGGATGCAACAAAATAATATGCAATTTAAATTGTCAGAGGCGAAAGCTACGGCATGTAATATTTAAATTTCAGTAGTCGAATAAATAGTCTAGTGAATGTCGCTTTCCTAGCTGTCGTGTAGAGTCCGGTCACGTTTTTAATAAGTATCACACCTATGTTAATAAGTAAATACTTCCCCGACTACGAAAAAAAATGCGTTATGTAAGGAAGACTTCACTTAATTTTCGAAATATCGTTTCATCGCACACCCAATACACATTAATAAATTATCTTTTATTAGGTGCCATACTGAATTTAGTGTGACAAGAAATAGTTTACAACTGACAAATATAAATGAATATTTATTATTATATTATAAACAATAAATAAAGACATTTTGATATATTTTATTTATATAATACAATTTGTGATTGATCACGGTAAGTTTAATAATAATAATATATGTAAATAATATATTATTATTATTAAATCTTTCAATTTCACAATAAGTATTTATAGCAAAATCATCTAAAATATAAATGTTTTGGTTTCCTAGACAAAACATCAATCGCTGATATTTAACCTATAATCTAGTAACCCAAAAGAAAACATATCAAATTCTGAAAATACCTGGTCAGTTACTTGACGACCATGACTTCAACATTTAAAGCAATGGCCCATCTTTAACTTCCTTCCGTTCTTCCACTATCCGAGTTTCGACATAAATTAGATGATATCCCTCAACGGTGTTCTTGGAAATGATGTGCCCCTACTTTGTTCAGCCAAGTAATTAAACGGTATGATTTTTTACATTCGGTTAGCAAAAACAGTTATTTTGGCAGCATATGTTTTACAATTACAATACTGTAGTACATTTTTTTTTAATCTATTTCGTAGGGTTTAGCAGTAGGGCCAGCGTTTGCAATGTATGCGCAAAAAATGTGTTTATTTATGAAATCACTTTAGAAAGCTCTAAAGTATTTCTCTACTATGTTGTGCATCTATTATACATATAAATCTTCCTCTTGAATAAATCTATCTATTAAAAAAAACCATCAAGATCCGTTATAATTTTACAGATCAAAGCATACACAGGGACAGACAGTGGTAAGCTTCTTTGTTTTATACTAGTTAATGATAACGTAGAGCCGAGATGGCCCAGTGGTTAGAACGGGTGCATCTTAACCGATGATTTCGGATTCAAGCGCAGGCAGGCACCACTGATTTTTGATGTGCTTAATTTGTGTTTATAATTCATCTCGTCTTCGGCGGTTAAGGAAAACATCGTGAGGAAACCTCCATGTGTCTAATTTCAAGGAAATTCTGCCACACGTGTATTCCACCAACCCGCATTGAAGCAGCGTGCCACATGCATATTCCACATGCTCCGAACCTTCTCCTCAAAGGGAGAGGAGGCCTTGGCCCAGCAGTGGGAAATTTACAGGCTGCTATGCATGTAATGCTAATGCTAATGTAAAATTGTAACGTGTACTGTAATAACTGAAGCATAATATAATTCAAGTATTTATATGCTTGTTAAAATGCGCTAAGCTTTGGAGCTACCAGACGGAATTCAACCCACGGATAACTTTTTATTAAGGTCTTGACTACTCCAATTCGTTTGATATTCTGTATTATGTTCATTTATATTATATTAAAAAGTTCAATCATCATGTGATTATTTTAAAACCTAATTAGTAGATATTAACGTTAGATTCTTAATAGATTATTCTATTTTTGAGTACTAAAATTTAGTAAATATCCAAAAGACAATTTTTGCGATCACCTTCAAAGCACAGCAAGTAAGGGGCCGGGGATGTGTTATATAGACACAACAGCGAAGGCTCTCCGATCCGCATCAAAGGTGGCAACGTCCGGCTGCATATCAGATTACTGGTTCAAATCATAGAAAATAAATGACCCAATATTATTGATTCGTCAATATTCTCTAAGAAGCAGTTAGGTAGTAGGGTTTACACCCCCGTGACTCAGAAAGCACGGACTGCTATTGGCTCTGTTCCCAAACTGTTTTTGTGCACACACTTGTACTGTGTGGGCAAAAATATATCTACTGCACAATTGGCTAGTCTCCGTTGAGAATGACTGCCGTGGACGAAATATGTAAAAAAGACATTTTCGTTATTTCCCATGCATGTATTAATATAATAATATACAATAAACAATTTTGTCTATAAGTAAATATTTATAAAGAACAATCTCCTGTCTAGCTCATTATAATTAACACAACGTTAATTATAAGACAAAGAGATCTTTTAAGGAGTATATATATATATTTACTCTATCTTAATCTTCAAACGATCATTCTGTTGATCTTTCATTGGTCCAAGCTCATTACCACATATAAATATTTATTATAGACGCTTACGTTTTTGATAAAACGTAAAATGAACTGGTTTGTTTGAAAAAAAAGCTGTCGTTATTTGAGCGGTGGACGTTACAGTTTTATCGCACAGTGACATGTTCCAACAAAAACTTTATTTACGAACAATAAAAAAATGAATTTTTCGTAACAGCAACGAAGTTTTCTAGCAATATCAGTATCCTATTTTAACAATTTATAGATTACTAGCGACCCGCCCCGGCTTCGCACGGGTGCAATGCTGATACTAAATATACTACAGAATGTCTTACAACGTTCACAGTTTTTCAGACATTAGACAATACAAACTGCTATGTCCCTGTGTTTTAAATCTGTAATATATTCGAAAATATTCATTTAAATTACATGATAAAAAAAGCCATATTGATCTATATACGGCGCCGCTTAGTAAAATGGAGGTTATTATCTAAAATACTACTAATACGTTACTACACTCCTGATACGTACTAATAAATCTAGTTGGCTGCGACTTTTCACCAAGCCACATTAGAGCCTTGTGATGGGAAGAGCTTTAAACAACCTCAGACATTCAAAAAACGGTTCCCGTCCAAATAGCTGACACAATAAATTAAACAAGAATCAATTGTGAGACACAGGACAAGGGAAGAATCAAAGTAGTAAAGCGTGAGGCATTTAGAGGCTGCCTCTAAATGCCTCACGTTGCCTTGCGTTAAGGTCTGCTCTCCTTTTAAGATATCGGTTTGGAGCTTATCCAATCACGCTGCACCAACGGGTTAGTAGATTTACATGTGACAGATTTTCATCCGACTCACAATTTCGCCTTTCAACATTTTTCTTTACCGCCGAGCACGAAAACTCGCATAGTTGCTCTTTTGAAACAAAACTGATTTACATTTATTGATAGGAGCTAAAATTCAAGCATCTTTATCCAACGCTTTTAATGACTATAATATTTATTTTATATTTGTAAAATGGTATATTATTTTAACGTCTGCGGTGATAACGGTTCTAGTTGCAGGTGTACCTATTTGAATGAGCGATGATTTTTAACTACAAATACTAACTTAATGGAAATTATATTTAACAAATTAACATTAACTGCTCAGAATGATTCCCGAGATACTATATCAGTTTATTTTGAAAAATTCTGACTCTCGTAATGGGTCTACCGCCGCACCAGTTCGTGAATAAACACCTCAGACATGAAACAACCTGCGAAAGAAACTGAATTGGGTTTTGAACTCAAATGAAACTACTATAGGTTTCACATCAATAACAACATATTATTCTTTTATTTAAAGTGGCCTGCAGGCGATCATTTCATTGCCAACGTGTGCAATTATCTAATAAGTCTTTTGTAAGTGACTTTTTAATATTCCAAGTTGGATTATCATTTTTATCCTTTGTCAGGATAAAATGATAAATATCACTTAATATACGTCTTGCAAAAGAGAGAGGATTTTATGATTATAGGTTGGGTACAAAATTATATTTGCGGCGCACGATGTAATGAAAACAGTGTAGCAGCGGTGTTACACCGTTGTTAAGTTAATTTGGAGTAAGATTAGTTCGAAGGGCACGTTGATACTCGATAAGCCAAATAGTTGGATATGGACATTTTTTTTTAAATCAGGATCATCAGGACAATCACGGGTGAAATATCTATTTAATCTACCATCGATTGCAATTAAAATTGGTGCTAAATTAAACAGATACCGATATCGAATTTTCCCAGAATGCCGACGGAGTATAACTGGTTGATTTAATTTAATGAAATTTACTGATGATTCAATGTCACCGCCGCGTAGATATTGGCGCTGTAATAAGGAGTAGCCATTGCTTACATCGCCTTGCAATCTAAGAAGTTATATCACTTGTGCCTGTAATTGCACTGGCTCACTCAAAGCGGAACACAACAATGCTAAGTAGCGCTTTGAAGCGATAGAATTGGTAATGTGTGGGTGGCATTTACTCAGGCAGACTTGCACCAACCCCTACCATCAAATAAAATATTCATTTTGTAAACGGACTTCTAACTGAACATAGAATATAAAAATAATCAATTAAATTAGCCGTGTTAATGACGATTTTGCATTGTTTTTTTTTTAGCTCCAATCGCCGGCGGAGTACAGACCCAGACCACTTTGACTATAAATTGACATTGGTCGAAATCTTAAATTAATCTATTATAATCAAAATTGCGGTCGGAACCTTGGAAGTAAATTAAAGTGAATTTACTTAAGTAATTAAGTGGATAAAAATAGTATTGTGCTGAGGAGAAGGTTTGGAGCTTACTCAACATCGTTGGTCCTACGCGAATAACATTGATACACGTGGCAGAATCTCATCTATCACGCTGAAAACCATCTCCTCAAAAGGGACAGGAGGTCTTTGCCCAGCAGCGGTTATGCAATGATTTAGCTAATTCTATTAAGGAATTCTGTTATATTATTATGAAAGTACGTAATATTGTTGTAAACATATTGTGACGCAACTCTGAGCGTACCTGCTTTGTTAAAAACTTCTCGAGCCCCGAGTTTATAAATAGACCTTTTTTGCAGAATAAAAACAGTTTCAATATCTGTAGCGTTGTTGTAAAGTAATATGCCGTAAAATGTAATAATACGAAAATAAAATCAATATAATAATCGAGCTGTATCATTAATAAAGACTGTTTAACAAAAACCGTTGATTATTCAAAAAATTTTTCTGGCACTTTTACCTAGTGGTACGACTATGTGCAAGCCCACTTGGGTAGGTAACGCCCACTCATCATATATTCTATCGCCAAACAGCAATACTAAGTACTGTTGTGTCCCTTTTTGAAGGGCGAGTGTCTTATACTAGATAACTACAAGCGCAAGAGTGTAGGTATTTTTCAACTCACTAAAAGGGAGACGATTAAAGTTTTTGACTATTAACGATCTTACCTGAGTTTAAATAAATTTAAATAAGCAACATATATTTATGTGGTAACTATGAAAACAAATACTTAAAATAAGCTGCTGGCTGAGTCTAGGACTTCACGGTTTTTTTTTTGTTTAATTTATATTCTAAGATAATTTTTTGGTTATCTTTTTACTGTTTTGTTGCTTAGTGAATAAACATTTTTATTATCATTACATAGTATAAAACAGAGACGCTTACAGCGAGACAGCCTGCCGGTGCTCCGCACGCTGACGCTTTGCTGACGCTTCTACGACTAAACCACCGAACGGAATTTGATGAAATTTGCTATGAAGCAAGTTTGAACCCAAAGGAAGGACAAATATATACAAATACATATAAGGAGAAATATATATAATACAAATATTATTTGCGAAAATCTTAAATTCAGTAATAATATTTTAATAATGTTAAATACAAACGTTTATTATTGGATTATATTTATATAATATATTTATTGTGCTGCATTTATTCTTATTAATCTGTATTGTCAAACTTTATATTCTATTGTCTGTTACAGTATCTATTACATGATGATAAAATGAAATAAAATACACCCACCCACAATGAAAATGACCTCAGCCCGATATCTATTACTTTTGTAGTTAAGGTTATATGTGACTGCTTAAAAAATAATAAAGTTAGTTGTCAATGTCGGAATATCTTTCATTATATAACACTAATTGATAGATATAATAATAATAATAATTTTAACTGTTACTTAAACCTTAACTGTTAAGTTGCTGTAACTTGTTACAAATAACACATCGTGATGTGTAACAAATAACACGATACGCGGTGTAATGCGAGTTGCGACAGAATAAATTCGCTGAGACATAGTATGGGATCATCTGTAGCGAATATCTATAAGTCTTCATCTTTAACCACGCACGTCTCTTTCTCTTGTAAAATATCAAGAATATACACTTCAAACACGAAGGCGTCGTATTGTTATCCTATTATAGAAAGAAAATTAAAAACGCGATGCATTTAGCTTTAGTTTTTAAATATGTCAATTAGTTCATTTATGTTTTTAAATGTATTTTTCGTTTGTGTTTTTAATTTACAATAACGTCTAAAATATCTAATTGATAAAGACATTCACGTTTATATGACATATTTAATTGAAGTTAAAAACAACAATAAATAATAAACTTACTTGCAATCAAAAGAGTCGTAAGAAGAAAGAACAACATGGTCCCATTAACGATTGTAATACACTTTAAATTTAAACAATCGCTATATCGGTATATTTATCACTAGAACTTTGTCACCGAACTTGAAACTTCAGCCCGCTTCAACGCGCTCGTTTTCAAGTGAAGCTTGTATAACGTCCACCCTGGAGTAGAACTCCCGCTTAACTAACGGGAACCGTTGCCGGGAGGTTTGGTCTTGTAAGTTATGCATTAGTGACATAATTTACTTAATACCTCCGTGATTTATTTTGTTAATTATTTTGCGGTAACTCATAAAAATACAGCGTTGACTTGTTAAGTGTGATATTGGTGTAATTGATGTTTTATTTATAGATAATATTAAGAAAAATACTTAGATAGTATTTATATTTTTGTCTTATAATTCAAGTGTTTCTTTGGGAAAAAACTACTTAGTTTGAGTGCTTAATTTCTGTTTATAATAATTAATTTTGTGATCGGCGAGTAAGAAACCTGTATTTGTCATTTGACATTATGCCACATGATTCATAAAACTCCACATCTTATAGCTTTTACCAAAATGATGACTCTCAAAATGGTTACTCCCCTAATACTTTTTCATTTACTCTCAAAAATGTACTTCTCACTTTAGGGTGTAACCATGTCGAAGCTTCAAGGCCCTTTTAAGCTTATGACGAGGCGACATGTGGCAAAAAACGCACCCGGATAGGCCATTTGTAAAAAGTTGTAAAAATAACGCAGAGAAACATTAAATTACAGACTAGCTACCCGACCCGATTTCGCGCGGGTAACATAAGGGTTTATATTCGTACTATTTTATATTGTATTGTTTATTTTGATGTAATGATATTAATCCGACTACATATTCTTATACAAAATTTTCTAGTTTCTGTGATAATTTTCGGAGAGTTGGTTTATAGAGCGCTTCAACCGATAATCATTTACATTTCGACCACGTTGACACAAATAGCTACTTATATGTATATAGATTATTGTCGTTGGATTGGTCGGAGCAGGAGGGGCATAAATAAACAAACATAAATGAAATGGTTTATACATATTACATTTATTTTTATTCAAAAAAAAAAAATAATAAACTAAATAAAAGTTATAAAACAAACCATGTAAAAATTTACTATAAACCTTTGCGTAAATGTAAGACTTTATGAATCTCTGCATGTTATAAAAGAAAGTCGCTTCCCGCAGCCGGTACGCTTAGATCTTTTAAGCAACGCAACTGATTTGAATGCGGTTCGTCAATAAGCAAAGTGATTCAAGAGAAAAGTTTATGTGTATAATGCATACACATTACATGTAGAATAAAGCTCAGATCTCAACTTTCAGGAAAGTTGAAAGGCCGGAATAAAGGCAAGAAATTTTCTTTTTATTTCTTCAATCTAAAGATTGCATATTTTCCCTTATTTTACATTGCTGCCGAGACAACTAAATTGAAATATAGTTAAATTTTAAATGTTATTAATCGATGTAATAATAATAATTTGACCGCATAACGGTGCAATCGTGTAGCAGAAAGCTAATATTTGCTCGTTGATCCGTCCGGCGCCCGCGAACGCACGTTGAGCTTGTTGTTCTGGATTACAATTGTGTAATTGATTTTACACTTATGTGCGTTTCTATTTAATTTTGTAATCAAATTAATAATTTTTCCCATACTAAACTTTATTACTATTACTCCTGATTAATTTCGCCTATCGTGGACATTCTCAACTGGTAACTCGATATAGGGATTATAGTACAAAGGTGTGGGCGCACACACAGACACTCTGTTCCCATACTATTATAATATTTTCCGATGGATACCAATCTAATACGGCGGGAAAGAGTTCAGTGAATTCTGAGAACGATAGCCAAATTTTTCTACTGAGAATTTCAGGATAGAACCATCAGGAGTGAATTACTTTACTAGGCCTTCTAGGCCCAGGCTGCAATACTTGGTGAGTTTTTCTACTGGTGGTTGTGCAATATTTGAATCCATTTGGTAAACTGAAACACATGCACATGTGCTATGTGCATGATTTGAGTGTTTTAACTCGTAAAAAATATGCGTAAGGAGCGTCCGATTATTAAAAGTTTCAGCGAATAGCAGTAACAATCTTCCACAGACCCTGTATAGCCAAAATATCAAATCCTCCATCGAGAAATACTCAATAAGATTTTATTAGTCCGACCGGCGCTTCAAGCCATGAAATGGCAATAAGCAGTAAAATTATGCAAACAATTGCATAAAACTGCCCATTCGAGTAGTAGCCGGAAAATGTTCTAGATCTAAATAAATTAAGCCTAAATAAATCTAAATAATCTAGAACCTATCACTGATTCTCTAATATTTCTAATTAATGGATGTTTATAAGCTCCGAATTTAATGATGTTACTTGGACAAAATCGCAGTGCGAATACATATGAAATTGAATTTCATGTAACATTTTTGTAAAAACTAATCATCATCATTACATAGTACCTATCAAAGTCACTTACCGCTGTCTGTCCCTATCTATGCTTAGATTTTTTAAATTGTACAACGGATTTCAATGCGTTTTTTATTATAGACAGTTTGATTCAAGAGGAAGGTTTATATGTATAATACATCCACAATATAGTAGAGAAACACTGATAATTTTAAAGGTTTCTAAAGTGATGTCGTAAATAAAGACAGTTTTACATTGCAAACGCTGGCTGAACCCTACGAAATACATCAAAATAATGTAGGTACTATGTATAGTATTACACCTTAAAAAGGTCGTCAAAAAAGTCACTGATGGTATACGCTTATCTCTTAGAGATAACCCACAATAACCAATTTTTATCCTTTAATTTTTACGAGAAATAATGACTTATATTCGAAGTAATTTTATGATTATTATCTAATGACTGAAAAACTGTGAACGTTATAAGACATTCTGTGCTATATTTAATATCAGCATTGCACCCGTGCGAAGCTGGGCCGGGTCGCTAGTTAACTTATAAAATGTCTTTTATTTTAATCTAATAATGTCTGTTGGTAGATAATTTAATGAATCAAGATTACTTCAAAAACTTTTATCCTCATCTTAATGACGCCAAGATTTTAATGTCCAGGGGCTATAAATTTTGCGAAAAAGAAATCACTTTGAAACATTTTCAATGACGTCCTGTTTAAAACACCCCATTCTCTGTTTAAAGGAAGAGAAATTTAAAACAACATCGTATTCATACACTACGTAGCGTTTGTGTCGGATAATTGTTTTAAATATTGTAAGCAAATAATCATTGAGAAAGACTAATGATCTAAAAATATTAAACAGTTCTCATACCTTTTATTTTTTTAATAAACTCTTAACATTACTTAAATTATAAAAAATACAAAATATACACATAAAATTTGTTCGATTAATTTAATCTTAACGATAAATTTATTATTATATTTTGCAATTTATATAGTAGCTCTCACTATACAAGATTAATAGTGCGATCCGGCTATTTGCCCGGATATTTATTGTTGCTGAATATACTTGAAATTACGCCGCGAATTGTATGGCATGCATTTTAATATTAATTTTATAATTTTGCAATATAATAATACAATATTTGTATTTTAAACAAGAACACGAAATTCACGCTCTTAACGTCAATGCTCTAACGGTTACTTTTACGATAACATCCATTATTATTTTATAAGAAATATTCTATTAGGTAAATATGAATACTGTGAAACGGATTTTGTATCAAACATTGATATGCTTTCTGGGCACGTTCTTCATATGAGAAAGCGCTGTTAAAAGAATATCGTTATGTCATTGCTGTATCGCAAACTCACACCATAAAATAACAAAATTTTGTTTCCTAGGTGTAATTGAAAAAAAAAATGATTACTTTAAATAGTAATGTTACTTTTAGCTTTTTAGATGTGAATCTGCCGTAATCGTTACAAATGTCATGTCACAAACTTTTTTAGCGTCATTACAAATTTTCTCATCCACGTCTGCTTGTCTGACTGACCGCGATGATAAAAAGTGACGCACGTTTTCAAACAGTTTTCAACGTTTGATTTAGGTGGATAATTCATTAGGATTTGGGTTATTTCATTTTGGGATATTTATTTAAATGTTACTGTAAAATAGCGCATTTTTCGATGTTGTCTTTAATAATTTTATAAATCGATCTAAAAACAAAAGACCATATGAAGTCTATTAATATTGATAATTCAAACACACTCATTTATATATAGTTAAAGAATAAATCAATTTAAAAATTTCCTTAAAAGATAATGTTTGCATAATAAGAGCTTCAGTTAGCCGAGGAAGGTAGACGACATATTCATAATACACTTGCTGACATTTTGTCACGTTTTCCTAACATTATACACACTTTATCTTTTTAAGCAAAAAAATATTGAATAGAATAATGCTTTTTATAAAAACGTAATGGATTTAACCAATGTAAAGTAATCATACATATTAAAGACAAGCATCTATTATCTTTCTACTGAGATATATCTTTTTACTGAGATAATGTTTCAGTATATAGGAATGTTTCAGCGTAGTATATGAAGTGCAGTTAATTTATATAAAATATTAAGGTAAAGACTGGTGTTGATTATTATATAAATAAGTATATAAAAATGCGAGGAGTTGTTTGACATTCGGTTGGAACGAAGTTCTATTTAACAAGTAATTCAATAAATTAAAATAAAACTAAAAATATAATTTTAACATTAATAAAAATTAAAAATATTACAATAACGTTCAAAACATTAAAAGTTACGTATTATTAGACAATTTACACGTACTGTGGACAATTGTTTCGACTCAGCTCTCTCCTAAATGTCTGGAACTCAACGAAAAGAAAATATTGAGTTCGTGCGAATGGGATACTTTTTTAAAATGAATAGATTTATTTAAAAAATAATTCGATTTTATATCAAACGTTTTTATTTATTTATTTATTTATTATTTATTTATATAATACATTACAAATTCCTTTTACGGTGTTACAAAATCCCTGTCGGGTTTATCCGTACACCGGCATTCATCGAGAGCACTCGGAACTTTTAGTACATAAATATATTACCTATACACTACATATAAACTACATAAGATTTTGAGTAACTGATGTTTGTTTAATTATACTCATATGTGAGGGTATACGTTAAAAGATTTTTAAATTATGTTATTAATACAATAGTTACTTACGATGCACTACTTGGCCGGTCGGCTCGGTTTTGCGATAATGTATTTGAAAGAAATAACTTGTAAATAGTGCATAGTGCACATACAGGATGATCCGTTTCACTTTATGAGATGTTATTTTATTTTATTTTATTAGTATATTAAGTATTATTATTAATATTTAAAAAATATTCTTTAAGTTTCTCCTTTATATTTTTTGTACTTTTTGTACTTACGTGACATGCGATATTCAAGTAAAATAAATATATATATTTTCTGTGATTTTATAAGGCTCCAATTGTATCACGGTAGTCTTTTATTTATTTTGGCCGCAGTCTAGTGTGAGCAGACCGTTTCCTATTTCAGCAGTCACTGAACTACAGTTGAACATGACGGCGTGAACAATGTGTACGCCCACAATAACTTATAACGTGAATAGAAATTTACCAAAAAAATTCACATTAACAAATGTACTTGAATTTGAGGCCTTTTTGTGTATGGTATAAATATTTTATCCTTTTTCGGTATCATATGACTTTACATTTTATACTTGCAATAGTTTGCTATGATTTTCAAACGTGCAACAACTTTAATGGAATATCATCATCATTTATTTTTACATTTTAGTATAACGAAATTGTATGATTAACTAAATGATTATTAAATTAAATTTGTAATTGATTTAAAGAAGTTATAAGCTTTTTTGAATTTAATAAAAATATGTTCATATGATTTCAATCGCTTTCGATTTAGTAGTTGATCGACTGATACGACTGATGATTCGACTTAGAGTTAATTCAATTCGACACGTTATGTAAGTACACATTTTCACGATATTTTCCTTTTAACATGATACAATTTTTTGTATAAAAATACATTAGTATTTGTACGTTTGCTTTCCACTTGGCCGTCCTGGCTCTAATGACGACTAATTTATATACAATAAATCTAACTATACTTAAACGAAACGTTTATAAAACTTGAATCGAATTAAAAGCTATGATAAAGCAAGCCTTAAAACTACATCATATTTGAGTCTCGCATCTAAATTATTAACTAAACTATGTGCTGAAGTATTTTTAATCAAAGTCTCATAGTAAAAGTTTAAGTTTATGTTGTCAGCCATGCATTCCATTCCCGCGAGTTAAGTGATATTGAAAACCATCCACTAGCAATTTTCCGCTAATCTGCAAACGCTTTTTTTCGATTATTTTATATTACATTGATTTGAAAAAAATCTGCGTATGTTCTGGAAAACCGGATGAGAACTTGGTTGTAGGGCTTTGCGCAATCCCGTCTGGGTACCGACCACACTTCAGGAATTCTTCCGCCAAATAGCGACACTTAGAGTTGTTGTGTTCCTGTTTGAAGAATGAGTGTGTGGTATTTACATAAGAAACATAACGTCTTTGTTTTTAAGGTTGGTGGCGCGTTGGCGTTGTGAGGAATGGTTCATATTCCTTACAGCGACATTATCTATGGGCGGTGGAGTCCACTTACTATCACGTGGCCTTATATTACATAAAAGATCTTCATATTATTACTATGTATATACTAATTTTTTTTTATCTCGTGGACAAGACATTCGTAGATAATATTGAGCTCCACCAAAAAAACATGGTAAATATCCCGTTTCAAATACTGTTAGTAATTACTATATAGTATTTATTACCCGTCGAACGATATTAATTTAAGTTAATATTTTAATAAGTTTAAGAACATCATGTGTACATATTTACGTACTTATTTATATTTTATTAAGGATTTCGACTAAGATAAATAGAGCTCCAGTTCGATAACTTTGGAAAGCGTTCCCTAGCAACCCAATGTAAGATACCTTTATTTACGCTTAGATTAAGTGAACATAATTGACCAATATGTGCCGTCTGCTACGAAACGTACGATGCGTTAGAGCCAGGAGGCGTTACCTTCCTAAATGAGGATTAAAGCGGAAGTTACTGACACGCGTGTCTCTTAAACGTCATTGTTACATTGTTATTTATTCAATCAGTTACATGTGAGACGGTCCAGTGGTTAAATCGCTTGAACCTTATTTGATGATTGCGTCTTCTAAGCAAGCACCACTAAATTTTGATGTGCTTAATTAGTATTTATAATTCAGTATTTGTCGGTAAAAATAAGTACTTCAATTTCATGCACCAACCCGCATTGAAGCAGCGGTGGAAATAGCTCCAAACCTTGTCCTCAAAGGACAAAGGGGAGGCCTTAGTTTAGCTGAGGGGCATTTGCAAGCTGAACTACTTTTATTTATTCTCCATTCAATTTTCAAAATAAAAACAAAAAAAAATTTAACGTTTATCATTTGGTTCAATTACGAACATATATGTGCTCTTCGTTCTACAGGATGTTAATTTTGCCTTAGGATGGTTTCACTTACGTTATTGCATCGAGCTCTCTCTGGTCGCCAAAGTCTGCATCGTGCTAATTACTAGAGGCATACTGCGTTATCGTACCGTGGGCTCAATAAATTCACGACAGGAATTCGATAGCTTTTTATTCGTAGAATAGTACCTTTGACCGAAAGTATTAGCAGTTTAATTTTAATAATATTGATTCGTAGAATAAATTCTTATAAAATGTTTACGGATAAATAATTTACATTGAGATCACTTAAAAATATTAATATATATTGTAATTTATCATAAACCACAAACGATGATAAGAGATAAATACGTAACAAATTATCTTTATTTATATTAGAGTTGCATTCTGGAGGCCACGAAATTGTATAACTTTTTTTTTTTTTTAATTACCACAGCATAAAGGCTTACCCCGAGCCGAGATGGCCCAGTGGCTAGAACGCGTGCATCTTAACCGATGATTTCGGGTTCAAACCCAGGCAGGCACCACTGAAATTTCATGTGCTTAATTTGTGTTTATAATTCATCTCGTGCTCGGCGGTGAAGGAAAACATCGTGAGGAAACCTGCATGTGTCTAATTTCAACGAAATTCTGCCACATGTGTATTCCGCCAACCCGCATTGGAGCAGCGTGGTGGAATATGCTCCAGACCTTCCCCTCAAAGGGAGAGGAGGCCTTTATCCCAGCAGTGGGACATTTACGGGCTGCTAATGCTAATGCTAAGGCTTACAATAACTCTCAATTAAATTGTAAAAAACAACGCTTCTAAATGTTCTTAAATCTACACAATATTTTTTTTCGATGAACCCTTCTTTATTATAACAGACATGTGCCAGGGATTTTCTTCAGATCTAACAATTTTATAAAAACTCCGGTAGTATTCGAGTAGACAGGCTTACGTTTTGCTAGCGTGCTTTTTTTTAAATTCTATTAAATAAATTCAGAGAACAATTTTGGGTACTTACTATTATTTTTAAATTATTTTAATGGCTATTAATTCCACTCGATTCGAGTATGCCTGAAGACCAAATCTATTTTATTGATTAAAGATTTTGGACTTTTTATGCATACAATTTGGATTGTTATATTGGAAAGCGGATATTTATGGTGACACCTATGCGCTCTTGTTATTTACGTAACGTTTTGCGGATACCTATTTGCATTTTTTGAGTTCCGTACCGAAAATTACTGCAGCCATTTTCATCAATTTATTTTGACTGCTGTCGGCTTAAATGCATTTGTTTTAACACATTTTTACATGCAAATTGAAAATTACTACAATTGCAACTAGTTTAATTCGTGGAATTTAAATTTCAAAATAAAAAAATATTTAAAAAGAATTAATTATCTTCAAAGGAATTTTTAAATTTATTTACAATTTTTGCTGTTAGTATTGTATATACCATAATCTCTCTATTAATTGTTTTCTAACGAAATCACCCCACGCAACTTAGAATTCGGCGAAATACTGATGCTCAGTCGCTTGCCGGTTAAGTATCTCCGAATAAAACTAAAACTACCAGTGGTAGTCGGTAGATATCCCGATATTACTAATTCATTACCGATCAATAACTAGTTGAAGTTCTTTAAGAGAATATATTTACATTACATAAATAATATGTAATTTGTATTATTTTACTCCATTTAACTTTCGTTTGAACTTTTTGGCGCTTAATTTGTCTTTTATATTAATTATAATTCAACTTGTGCTCGGCGCTGAAGGAAAACGTCCTGAGGAAACTATATATGTATGTGTCTCTCCACCAGACACCAACTCGATTATGTAAATAGCCATAAGAGGGGTTCAATAATTATTGAACCTGTATATTTCGTATTGGAGCAGCGTGGTGGAATATGCTCCAAACCTTCTCCTCAAAGGGAGAGGAGGCCTTTAGCCCAGCAGTGGGAAAATTTACAGGCTGCTAATGCTAATAAAAAAATATTTCGTATTGCAGGAGGTTTTTTTTATACCTACCACTTGGATTAGAAATTTAAATCTGAAATATTAAGTGTGGACGGCTGCAGTTTCCTGGTCGTGTCCGGATACCTGGTGCTACTCAAAGGATGGCGTGGCGGTTCCCTTAAATATTTGCATTATCCACATGTATCTGGAAATTGGGTGACGTACCCACTTTTATTTTTATAGGAACTTAGTTTACACCGACTTGGCGAATGGTGTACTAAATAATTAAATATAAAATTATTTAATTCAGTATCGCCTAAATATGAATTTTAAATAAGATAAATTATTCTAATTTACATACATTGACTTTTCAAATTATATTTTATCCATTTAACTTTCATTTGAGTGACCCATACTGAGTCTAGCTGGCATAATTTTTAGTTATAGAATAACTCAAAAACTGTAACTGAATTAAGTACATAGCTGTAAGACTAATTTAATATTTAATAAGAATATGTGTAATCCACCATTATAATTTGTTATTTAAATTAAATAGTTATATAAACAATACTGCTTTCTTCTTCTTCCTCAAATCCCCATAGATTTTTAAATGCAATGGAGGACATGTTCAAGACGTGGAACTGGAAAGGGCGTGGCATCAACATCAATGGCGACATCTCTCACTTGAGATTCGCAGACGACATTGTCATCATGGCAGAGACGCTGCAGGACCTACAACAAATGCTGAATGAGCTGGCTGATTTTTCGTTACGGCCTACGGATGTAATTGGATAAAACCAAGGTCATGTTCAATGAACATGTTCTACCGGAACCGATTGCGATACACGGTACCGTCTTCGAAGTTGTTCAAAAATATGTCTACCTCGGGCAGACATTGCGATTAGGTAGAAAAAACTTTGAGGAGGAGTTGAATAGAAGAATTCAGCTAGGTTGGGCAGCATTTGGGAAGTTACGACGAATCTTCACATCGTCGATCCCACAGTGCCTTAAGACGAAAGTCTTCAATCAGTGCGTCCTACCCGTCATGATATACGGAGCCGAAACGTGGACACTCACGACAAAGCTGGTCCACGGGGTTAAAGTCGCTCAGCGTGCTATGGAAAGGTAAATACTCGGAGTATCTCTGAGGGATCGCATCAGAAATGAGGTAATCTGTCAGAGAACCAAAGTCATCGACATAGCCCACCGGATTAGTAAGCTGAAATGACAAAGGGCCGGCCATATTGGTCGTAGAACCGATAACCGTTGGGGAAAACGTGTTCTAGAGTGGAGACCGCGTTTCGGCAAACGTAGTGTAGGACGTCCTCAGGCACGGTGGAGTGACGATTTGCGCAAGACGGCTGGCAGGAACTGGAGGTCACTACAGGAAATATTAACTATTCCCTATATGGTCATGCATTGCGTAGTGCGAATCACGAATAAGCAAGACGACATACGATTTTTTATCTACCTATTCCTATTCTACCTCAAATTAAAAATTAAATCATCAGAGTTCGGTTGGAAGAAATAAGAGTATTGGGATAAATTCACCTTTTTTTACTTTCAACGTCTTGTGTAGTTTAGTTTACTACTCGTATCGTCATTTGTATACATAAAGGTTGCCACATTCATTCTGTGGAGACGCTTTGTGTTTATGGGTAGAAAGCTATATAGATGAACTACTAAGAATGTAACGATTTTATATTAAAGGAACACGAATGAAAACAAGTTCTTAGAAATACATTTTTAAAACGGGAAACGATAAATAGTTACAGTAAGCATTGTTCTGTGTGTAGGGATCCGAAGGCACTTGAGCTTAACAAAGAAGTCGTTACTTCAATTAAACATATCTTGGATGATGTGTGTTTGTGTGTGAGTAAATGTCTGTATCAAGACTGTTTAGTTTATGAACATTATGTTTAATTTTATCTTTCCTCATTATATAAATAAGTTTGTTATCTATTAAGTTTAATTAATCTACCTCGTATTCTATGTTTAATTATTTTAAATATAATCAAATTATAAAATTGTAAGCTAATTTTATCTGAAATATTATCAAATTCAACGAAAGATATCTTAATCTTTCATGAGATAAATAAGATTAGAGTCGTTTTTTGTCTTGTTTTTCTTCCTCGGCATATTGCACACTGCTTTATATCGATATTTCCAATATATATGGAAGTAGCTCTTCCGCCTTCCCAGGTTTGTCATCTGTCTAACCGCGAAACCCGTTGCCGCATGGCTTGATATCATAACGCCCAGAATCCTTATATTTTCTGTCTAGTCCAGCAAAAAGTATTCACATTTCGTCACCATATGCAATAGCAAGCAATAATAATTTGTAAATCAAAAACCAATGATATTTGTAAAGCAAAACAGGGAATTTTATTATTCTTACGATGTAATTTTTATATAAGTACAAATACAAATTGAAATGATCCTCTAGTTTTTCCTGTGAAGAAAGTCATTAGGACATCACCGATATCAATATTCACTAATACTGTTTTCCTAATATATATATATTAGTCTAACATATCTTAAATATACGCATGTGGGAGGATAAACCCTAAAACAATAAGAAACTATCAAAGTTTTCACCGCACGTGATCCGATGCGGGTAACATGAACGATATTATACAACGTTGGAGGATTACAATTAATATTTTATTCATAGATTTGTTTATATCCGTTAATATAAACTAATATTATTTTTATTTAGGACTGGATTTAGAGAGATTTCGAATAATTTTCCAAATAAATTGTACAATTAGATCGATATTTTGATATCATTCATTTAATTCCTTATAAAATATAGTCTGACAAATAAAAATGTAGGATACGAGTATAATTCTTGTATTGTTTTACTACATATGTGCTTACTCGTTGGAAATAGGATCTTTTTCCTATACAAAATTATATTGTAGAGGCCCCTGGGCTGTAGCCTCGGATAGACTCCCCTAAATCTATATATGTATATCAAACAAATAGTACTGTACAGCATTTTCTAAATGTTACTGGATAGATTTATTTTAACTTCGATGTAGCACAACATAAATGTTTTATTAATAAGTGTTTTTTATGTTCATTTGCAATATTTTTTTCTCTCGAAAAACTAAAGTACAAAAGTAATTTTAGAAATACGATCAAGACCAACATATATTTTTTAACACATACTTGCTGTGAAGCCTTTGTCTCTTAAGGTAAAAGGTAACTGGTAACGGTAATATTTGCTTCCGCTTATCCGATATTAAGGTCAGACACAAATCGAATGTGTGTTTCCAGAAAAAAAAAACAAACTCGAGATTCTAAATATAGAACATAGCCATTATAACAAGTGCCATTCCTTTTATCGTTTCACACCTCAAAATTAACTCGTATTTGTAATAAGAAGGCTCGCAGGAGCTTTCTAAATGCCGTTGGTTTTTATAAGGATTGTGTGGAAAAAAGAACATTATCAAAAATATAAATATTCAATATAATACATTAATGAAAATATAACGTATAATGAATAAAATAATTACTGCAGCTTGTTTGAAAATTTAATTAAACAAACCTTCCAACAAAACAATGAATACAATTATTATATAAAGAATATAAGTATATAAACTATTTATTTGAAGTGACAACTTCTTATGGGAGGGTAAACCGCTTCTGGCCCGGGGGCAAGTCGTCCTGGCGGTGTCACTCGATGTGACGAACGCCTTTAACAGTCTTCCATTCGAGACGATCAGGGAGGCACTTCTATACCACGGGGTGCCGACCTATCTGAGGAGACTGTTGGAAGCGTACCTCCAGGACCGGGAGGTCCTCTGGGTGGGGGTCAATGGGGAGCTAGTCCGGCATCGGGTAGGCTGCGGCGTTCCACAGGGGTCGGTTCTCGGCCCAATCCTGTGGAACGTTAGTTTCGATTGGCTCTTGAGAGCTCCCGTCCTTCCCGGGATGGGGGTGCTCTGTTACGCGGACGACACCCTCATCACGGCGACAGGGCGAGACCTTGGGGACGCAGCCCGCTTGGCTGAAGTCGGAACTGCTCTCACCGTGGACCGGATGGAAGCACTGGGCCTGAGGGTCTCCATTTCGAAAACGGAGGCTCTCCTTTTCCACGGTCCACGAAGGGGACCCCCTCGAGGGGCAAGTATCACCGTCCAGGGGACGGTGATCAAGGTGCAGGCCCAGATGAAGTACCTGGGCCTGATCCTGGACGGACGATGGAGCTTCAGGCAGCATTTCGCTCAACTCGGGCCGAAGCTCATCAACGCTGCTGCCGCCCTGGGACGCCTCCTACCAAATGTGGGAGGGCCGGGATCGCTATGTCGGCGACTATATGCCGGTGTAGTGAGGTCAATGGCGCTGTACGGTGCCCCGATTTGGATAGACGCCCTCACCGCTGGCAATCGGGCCCTCTTGCGGAAACCGCAGAGGGTCATAGCAGTGAGAGGTATAAGAGGGTACCGTACGGTGTCATGGACTGCGGCGACACTTCTCGCGGGTGATCCACCTTGGGAACTCCAAGCGGAGGTGCTCGCAGAGGTGTACCGGTTCCGGGCGGAGGCGAGGAACGGCGGCGACCGTCCAGGGTTGGCGGAGGTCGGGCGGATCAGGGCCATAGCCCAGCAAGCCCTGATCGCCCGATGGGAGGAGGATCTGGGGTCACCCACGGCAGGCCTGGCGACAGTTGAGGCGGTTCGTCCCCACTTGAGTCGCTGGGTCAAGAGAAAGCGTGGCACGCTCACGTTCAGGATGACGCAGGTACTTACCGGGCACGGATGCTTCGGTAAGTACCTGCACGGGATAGCGCGGCGGGAGGTGTCACCCTCCTGCCATCAGTGTGGCGCGTCAGTGGACACGGCGTACCACACCCTGACTGAGTGTGCTGCGTGGGGGCCCCAGAGGCATTCCCTGGTGGCGTCTTTGGGCGGAGACCTCTCGCTGCCGAGCGTCATCAACGCAATGCTCGGTAGCGAGGCGTGCTGGTCAGAAATGCGCTCCTTCTGCGAAAACGTTATGTCGCAGAAGGAGGCAGAGGAACGGGAGCGGGAGGTGGACGCTGCTGCAGACCCGATCCGCCGAAGAAGACCGGGAAGGAGGAAAGGATCCCGTGGCGCCTACCGATGAGACGGAGAGGGTACCGCTGGTTTTTTAGTGGGTATTCCGGTGTGCCGCTAACATCTTGGGCACCGGCGAGTCCCACATACCCCCCCACTTCCACGTGGGGGAAACGCGTAACGCGTTTTTCCAGCGAAAAAAAAAAAAAGGGTAAACCGCTTCGTTACGTAACGCGTTACGGCGTCAATCTGAATTACCTTTCTCTTACGCATACAGCAGTTGTAGGCAGGCTCCTCCTCTCTCGCTCTAGCCCACAGCTCTATTTCGGATAGACGTTTTTTTTAAGTTATCACTTCGGTTTTGTATTTAAAAAACATTATTTTTTTACATATATAATTTGCATATATGTAATGAATTTATTAAATGAAATAATTATATATCTTATACACATGATAATTAAGTCGTCAGTAGTCATGATCTTTACTACTTACTCAGCTCATTCAGCAAATTTCAACAGAACTGTACTGTATAATTATTTATCCGCGATATTCACCTGTCCAATGTCCAATTGAATGATGGTTGTACGCCTAAAACCTGGTATACAATTTAGGTACGAAAACAGTTGATATTCGTTTATATTAACGACATGTATTTTCCACGTAATTAAAATATTCTGTGACTTGTTATGTAATTTCAGTAACCATCTATATATCATCTATCGGTTTTATTAATAAAATTACCTAATATGCCGTCGATATATGATATGAGTTATTTACAAAACAAATTAAATTGTTTCTATGTATTTTTATTTTTAAGTACGAGTAACTTTTACTAAAAAATTACCAACTACGTAGTGAGCAAAGGTCGTCACGCTTGAAGCGATTTACTCCGACAACCTATATTTAGGGAAAGGATAAAATCACGAGGAATAATGATAATTTATTATTCATAAAAAATATGAATATAATAATAATAATATAATATAAGAAGGCGTCTATAAAATTCAGCCGAATGTTCTTTACATTTACGTTACGTTCTTAATATTTAATTAAAGTTATTCTTAGAGTTTTTCAAGAGATATCAATGACATAATATTTTTTTTAAATAAACTTGCATATTTATTATTTATATAACTATTCTAATATTAAAAATGCGAAAGTAAGTCTGTCTATTACTGCTGAACCGATTCGAAGGAAAGGTATGGAGATAGTTTGAGTCCCGGGTAAGGACATAGGCATTTTTTTTTTAATTAACCCCTCGAGGGGTAAAATGGTAGATAACGGCTTGTGAGCTATAGGTAAAGTTTTATAAATTTCGCACTGGTATAGCCGCAGCTTCAGCTGGAAACTTTTAAAAAATGTCAGAATTGTGAAAAAGCGTATTAAAGGAATATTTTTGCTAAATATAATGTTCGATTCTAATTCATTCTTTTATTTTTTTACAACTCCGTTATATTCTTTCCCTCCTGTTGCTATGGCGACGTCCCTCTCTTCTTTTTCGTTACTACGGTTGCCATCGGCAATAGTCTCTCTTGCATTAACTAGCGAATGACTCTTCGAAAAGAATGGTTCGGGTATTTAATTCCTCTCATTGTATATTTGGATTTGTTATTACTCGATAGATAGTCACAGGCAGGCTTGTCGGGCAGTTCCAGCACTAATTGTCGTGTCTTGGTTTTTGCTTTGGCTTTGGCTTTTGCTTTGGCTTGGCTGGGCTCGATTCGACTCAGCTTGGCTTAGCATATAGCGTGGCGTTACATATGGGAGACCGACACCAAGATCAGCAGTTACTCTTTTCTAACGGTTGAAATACAGGTCTCAGTCAAATACAATTTAATACACATCATATAGCTACCTGCCCGGAAGTCAACAACTCCGTGCATTTTAATGATTAATTAATATATTTTTAGCAAAGTTAAAAAAACACCACCTAATCAAATTTACTAATGTAAAGATTATATCGAGAAGAACCCGCCAGATATTTGCTAAAACTTTTTTCCACGACTTCAGTAATAGGTACATATTTTAGTAAGATATAATTAATTTTAAATGACTGTGATTTATTAATGAACCAGCGGAGATTATTGCTGAAGTTATATCCATTACCAGATATCAGACTCGAGTTCTACCGGAAATTACAGCGTTATGATGTTAGCAGATTGCTTTTACGCGAGACTGAAAGTAGGGAAACGGGCAACACGTCCTTTGCGATTCTAATATAAACGAATCTATTCATTAGACTTATTATTCGTTATCATATTTATATCAACTGGCTGCCAAGGTTTTTTCACTTACAGTGAGTATTCAAATTAAATCAATCATAAACTTTAACATAAATTATTTTTGAATTGTAAATATTTCCACTCTACCACTATTTCGGAAAGCAGAGAAAAAACGGCAAAAAGTTTTACAATGAGGTTAGTATCCAAGATTAATAGATATTATTTGAATGAATCATACGACTTATCGATTAGTGGTGTCTTAATAATATTCGCCAAAATATACTAAAATCTCTTCTTAGATAGATTATTTTATTCGTGTATAAGACAGTAAGTAATACCCAATTTTTCATACTTTTACGACATAGATTTTACTACAACTAGAGTTAGTGCTAGGGCTTGATACTATAGTTTTGTACTTACGGTTGGACAGGATTGCCCTACCAAGTAGTACTGGGTACCAGCCACTCATCAGATAATCTACCATTACCATCAGGTGGCCCATTTGCTCATCTACATATATCACAAAAAGTATTATTTAAAAAAAAGGACAAAAACGATTTTTTTGAGTAGTATCTCTAATAACTACGCAATAGGCCATCTCGATTTAATTACATTTTTTATTAGAAAATACCACCGATATAAATTTAACCTTTTTTTTTCTTACACGCGCGTAATACAAATTTACTGACTACAAGGACTCAAATTACTTTCTTTCAAATAAGAAATCAAAGAATTTACCCTATGAGAAAACATCTAACGATAATATTTCATAAAAATATTCATTCACGTTCCGCACAATATTTAAAAAAATACAAACAAAAAGGTCAAATACTGCTTGAATGATTTGCGACACTTATCACTTAAGCTTAAGCGTTGTTTAAAATCAGTAACGCTATACAATTAGTTTTGAAATTAATCTAAAACATGTTTAGTCTATTCCAACCACAAGACCACCAATAAATAAGATTGACGTCGAATTGAGACGGTATCATTGGTCGAGAGCTTGAATTAATCTAAGATATTTTGTTTCGAACGTCGACATAGTTGTCATCGGGAATTTTGAAGTAAAATTAAAGTGAATATAAGTAGTTATATAGATAAATTATTCAACAGCTAGTGCACAATATATCTAGGGTTTGTTTAATTCCTTTTCATTTATATAATTGAGTATACGTGAATGCTAATGAAAATATGCTATATATCCTTTTAAACCGCTGTACCCCATTTGAATATCAACATTATCACGAACCGAGTTCGAGTGTCACGTCTCCCCGTAACGATTCCCCAGAAGCGTTGCATGCAAATTATTGTGACGTAGATATTATTTAAATATACTCAATGTGCTAAATTAAGTCTTTTGAAATTTTGAACTCATTAAATTAGGTTTTGGAATTAAAACGTTTTCGCTTAATATTATCTTTAGCAAATTTATTTGATTTTAAATACCACTATGTGTTTATTTATTTTTCAGACTACTAATTTCAAATCAAGAGTCTTTGAGGTTAAACAATATTTTCTTTTTGTTAACTCAAAATAGTTGTTTATAGCTATTGCTAACCATTATATTGGGATAGCGCTGTCGTCAAGTTATTAATAACATATATATCTATATTTTTTTATAGATTGAAATCTACATATTGTAGATATATTCACTTACGAAAGCTCTACGTGAGCTACTCGTAGAACTTGAAAATATAGGTTACCATATAATCTAATTTTATTTTTTTACTGTCTACTCTTATGTTCAGAACCATTTTGCCGTATTAGCCGATTTCCCGATATTTTTGAAAGGGATTGTGAGTCTAATTATAAATCTTTCTCGTGAGAGGAATTAAATTTATAATCTTTTGTAATGTATATTTTGTTCGAGTAACTGATAAATGATTGTGAGTCTAATATTTATCACTCACACTAGTTACTCGAACAAAATATACAGTACAAAAGATTAGTCTCTTTTTAATAGAATATTTAGAAAAAAACTTAAATAAATAATATTTGTTAAAAATGCATAATTCGTGTCTATATGTCAATATAAATCATCTATAAAAATGAGTTGTAAGTTATTTCTGAAAGCACAACACAAACGAGGAAATTGCCGTCTCTAAAATGATTTGATAATGAATTTTGATAAAAAAATATTCCAATATAATTAAAAAAAAAAAATGCATAAAAACTAGGCTAAAAGTGAAATTGAAACACAACGTGCATATTTTCATGCCGTGCTGAGCGCTCACAAAGGCACACATTTATGTATTTATTTTAACTTATATTCATCTTTATGTATATAATTATACAGGGTTATTGGTAATTCGACGTATTCCCGTTAGGAGGTGATAAGGTAACTATGTGCAATAACTTTAACCCCCATATGCATAATGCAAAAGTAAACCATTTTTGAGCTATCACATTTTTTAATTTTTTTTCAAAATAAGTCAAAAATTTAACATCAATATTTTTTTAAAAAAAAGTATCAATTAAAATCTATTTATTCTTCTGATTTATAAAAACGAATAAACACTGGTTATCTATCAACATTAACAATAATAATCGATCCAAATTGAAAAATGGGAGACGCAAAAAGATATTATTTCAATATTTTTTTTGGTTTTTTTTTTTCCACAAAAATGCCTTAAAAACAAAAAAAATTGTTATGAAACTTGTCCTGCAGATTATATTAAAAATATAGCCGTTTTAGTAGCTTACGAAAAATGTATAACAACAAGGAACTTATATCAAAACACCGAAATAAAAATGACGGCGTATTGCCGTTAAAGGAATAAATACCTCTGATGTGTAGACGAGTTAACTAAAATTGATCACGTACATTGTTCCGAAACTTGCAAATTAATTGCAGATTCAATTAGATTGTTTTCAATACTCGTTCAGTTATCAACAACTGCTCGAACTCGTAACGAATAGTTTCAGTATCATACACATTGCATAACGCATAGAATTTGAAAGTCTCTCACACCTAGCATTGCATAGCGCAAATATATTTTGCCTGTATTAAAATATGGAAAGAAGAAACTTAATTGCTACTTCGCGAGTGCATCAAAGCGAACAAATGCAAAAATTAAACGTGCAGAAACGCATACGAGTAAACGTACGCACTACGTGCAATGCCCAAGGTAGCAAAAATAGCTGAAGAACACCACATCGGTCTAGATTTTAGAAATTTATTTCTAGATATGATGGTAAAGAGATACACGTGAGTGCTTGTGTTAAGACTCTGTAATTTGACCAGAAGCCACGCGGGATTATGCATTTTTAAACCTATTATTATTATTCATTATTCGTTTATGGTTCGCATGGCGCTCTTAAGTCTCACATAATCTATTTTATTAACTGGCAACACTTTCATTTAACACCGAGAATATATTTCTAAAACAAATAAAATAACACATAACGCAATACTTTAAATAAGTAGTTTTCCATACGTCATTATCTATATATGTGTTAGCGAGTACCCCTAACCGCCAACACGGTTTTATTTCATAGGATGTCATAATCATATTATATTACATATAATTATTATCACCGGAAATATTAATTTTACGTTATTATGTATAAAATAATTGTTGTAATTAATTTTTTAATGATTTGTTAAACTTCGATTCAATTTATTTTATGTAACATAATATTTCAGGCTGACATAATACGTTTTTTTTTTTTTTAATTATTGATCTGTCACGAGGAATAATCACATTATTGCGAGGGATTGAGAAATATATTTGTTGGAGAATTATTACCAAGAGTTTATTTTGTCATCCTGTTCTACCGAAATTACATAGAACTGAATTTTAATAAAATAATTTTTTTTCTAATTACATATTATTCAGAAATAAAACTTCGTCTCTTTAAATTAAGTCAAGGCTTTAGCTACATATGTTTTTTCTTAACGTTGGCAGACATTTTTGGTGTGGAGCAGCATTCGGGTCGATCATTAAGGATAATTTATTTCATTTATTAATAGAAATATAGCGGAAAAATACGTTCCTCGATTTTTTTATCACTTTTGCATTATTATAATGTGAGATGTATTCAGATATATTCAGCGTCATAATCGTTTGAAATATGAGAAACCCTCCTTACAAAGCAGGATACACAAACTGTATATTGTTGTTGGAACTCCATACAGGAAAGCTTAACAACACGCTCGATAAAGATAGTTACTATATATTCTTGAGATTTATGAGCATTCAGTAATAAAGCAATTACGTAGAAGAATTCAAGGGTAGTGCTGTGTACCCTTGGATAGTTTAACGTTATATTTTAATTGTTCCGTTTTACGAACATTTTTTTAACGGAATTTCTGTTTCATGCTCTCCGTTAACTTGTAAACATAAAATTAATATGTACAATATTAAGCTTAGATGCCATAGATTAAGTGTTAAACTATTATTTATGTACAAAATAATAGTTTTTATAAAACAAAATAAAAACATGTAAATTAGTAATTAATGTTATACGCTATGAAACGGAAATCTTTTGAAGTTATTCAGAGATGGTTTTTTACCTTCTCTAAGCTTTAATATCACATAATTAATGTACCATAGAATATAGGTATATTTAAAGTATGCTCAATCGCATAAAAAGAATCGTGTATTTTGTAATTTAGATGAACGGTTTCTCTAAAACTTTTCGAACGAAAATATATTAATTATTTCGAGATGCTTTTAAATATTCCGCGAAATTTAAATACAGGTTTTATATAATTTGGATTAAAAAGAGGAGGATTTTTTGTAATACCTAACTGAAAAATAAATGTTAAATATACAAAATGGTTTTAATATACATAAAACTTAAACAAGAAGATACAGCTCGATGCGGCGAAGGTTTCAGTAATGTTTTAGTAAATAATTTCGTCATAATCATAAGAGTGCTTCAGTTGTTTTAAATATAGAATATTGCGGTGGAAAGCATCAATTTTATGTTCTTTACGACTGATATAATAGGTTCGGTTATTTATGAAATATGCAGCAACAAGCTTGGCACCATTGGAGACGAAGAAGTTATGTCCACTGTGCATGTTTTTTATATTGGCTAACTTTATATTGGGTATATTTTGATTTTGACTTTAAATTTTGAATTATCCTCTGATAAAGTAGAAAAGTGAATAATCAAACTTGTTAATAAACAAAGTTATTTACTCATATAATATTTGCAAGTAAATTGAGTTTTAATGTTGTTATACGCGAACAAAATTAACTTTTAGGGTCAATGACACATAAGCGAAGTAAATTAAATTTTATATCTACATTATTATACTTCATAACACGTGTTACACGAAAGCAGGCGCGTTGGGGAAAACTGTTGAAAAGGGCACGAATAGCGCCTACTGATATAATTCTCTGTTCTTTCCCAACCGGTGGTAATTTTAAATTTAAATTAATCTTGTAAAAAGACGTGACGTTCAAAGTGCTTGTGTAAGCGTATTCTAATAAAGTATACTTTGGTTTGATTTGGTTTTGGACTTCAACCTGAAAATGGCGATTCAATTGATGACGTCATCTCAATGGACATCACATTTTAACATTTAATTCAACACTAACATGACGATTCCAAAGTGCTCTCATATAAACCTACTTGAATAAAGAATATTTTGATTATGACTTTTTTAGACATAAAGCTAATCGAATACTATCTAATACCAGATTAGCCTAAGAATACAAAGTTCCACGAAAGCCAGTAACTTTCTTGATGTTGATAAGACAAGTGACAAACAACATCCGGTTCAATGAAGAAATCGTAGATATAAAAGAAAGTAACACCAAAAGACACCAAAAGTATATTATCTGAATGACTCTTTTGTTTTATTTAAATTATACAATACGTTAAATTTTTGACATCAACTATGGGAATGTGATTTTTATTTCGTTCGAAATTTTTAATTAAATTAACCAGTTAATTATTGTCTTTGACATTTGTATAATTTAATATTGTTTTTTATTGACTACAGAACCGTATTGTAAATATTTGGTATTATTTTAAATGTATATATGTATAAGCACCATAATTTTGAAAGTCGTTATATATTTTTTTAGTATTTTTTTTTGTTTAGATATTGATGCATTGTGAAAGAAGCTTAACTTTTTAAAATGAAACAATAAGCGAAGTTATAAAGTAGCAATGTTTACGTTTTGTTTAAATTATATAAGATATAATCTCTTCATTATGATTTTATTGTTTATTTCTAAAATGTATCATATTTTATTAAACTAGATTATAATTTTCTATTATTTTATACATTACATACTCCTAAACAACAACTTTGGTTCTTAGTCAACACAATACTCCAGCGCGAGTTAGTAGTAATATAAATGTGATACAATTTAATCCGTCCTCACGATAAGAAGATGTTTTATAAACACAAATTTTATAAAAACAAGCCTGCTTACTATCGAACCCGCAATTTTGTGAATTAACTTAGACACTGAACCATCATAATTTAAAAACATTTAATGACAATCAAATAACTTATTCTTATTACATAAAAATGTATTGTTATACATTAAGATATCTACTTAAACATAATTTTAGTGTATCTGCGTTAAAGGTAGGTTGAATGTTAAACGCTTATAGTACGAACGAGTTTATTCCTGTGCCAAATTTGTGACGTAAAGATGAAGTGCTATAACCGTACGAAGCGTATACTATTCAATGAATTATTCAAGAACAAGCTGCGTACGTAAACCACCTGAATCTGGATAACGAACGCGATCCATCAAACGTTATACAATTGTGATATTCCTTTACTATATTTCAGAAATGTATACAAATTGATTATTTTGATAGAACAATGTGAATACATAATTATGTAATGTAATTTGATTTAAACACTGATGGATTCGTTGATTACTCTTTGTACATGACTCGATGGTAATGTTTAGAAATGTTCGAATTTGTCGTTTTAATAAAATTATTTAATAAAATATAAAATACCGGTTGGTGCTCGTGTACATTTAACTAGAACTTGGCTGACACGCTTCCGCGTGTCTAGATAGAGAAGGAAGCTTTAATTTTATATGTATTAAGAATTTTTTAAATGTTTTTTCATTGATATGACACATCTACTACAGTTACTTTTACGAACAAAAAATCTTTTAAAATCGGTTCAATGAATTACACTCGATCCTTGAAAAGATTTACAGTTTTGTAATCGTATAGATATGACATATTATACTCCGCGGTGGGGGTGACAGGAGGTGACGTAATAATTTCGTTTTTTATACTTCTCAAGGCTCCAAAAATGCACATAGATTATTTTGATCAAATGATAATGTCTATTTAGAACTTTAAACAGTTAAGTAATATAAATTGTAACTAAATCTGGGACTCTTGATTCAAAATTGAATGCCAAGATACAAATATTATTAAAAAAAATCATAGTTATGTTTTATTGTATAAGTCAATTGGATTAAAATGTTATGATAATGACCAACATATAATATAATAATGTTTAATATGTGTCAATTATACTGAAAATAATTGATACGCGTACACGCGTACGCGTTAAGTAAACATATATTTGTATCTATTAAGAGGGATCAATGGATTCGGACATGCTTAATTTGTGTTCATAATGTATTTCTCGGTGGCGGTGTAAAAACATCGAAATTGTTGTGTGTGTCGGTTAAAATTCTATTACGTAACGAAATAACCTCCAAACATTCTCCTTAAGTAGATACGAGAAAGAAAACAATAGGATGAGGAAAATAACAGCAAAATGACGCAGAACATTACGCGGCAATGAAAAATAAAAAAAAGATTAATTTTATTTAATCAAATTTTATGGTAGGATTGTGCGGGCAATTAAAACGAGATGAGTTTATGACATTTATTTATATCTTACTTTAACAGTGCGCTATTTAAATGAACGATATTCGTTAATTGGTAATATCTCTATAATATTTTAGTAAAGATATTATCGTTCACTACCGCCCATGAAATACAGAATGCTAAAAAACTTATTAATATACTAACGGTTTAATTTAAGCCACGTTTTAGAATAGTCACGTGTTTGGAGAGGCTTTTGATTTTATCGGCTATTCAATCGGTATACTTAAAAAGTGTAGTCAATGCAAGTATTAATTAAATCACTAGACTTTAACCGAAATAACCCACGAGTGTAAACGTCTCGACATAATAATGAAATTTTGTTTGTGGAAATTTTATGTCAACATTGCCCTACCTTACTCGTCATAACGAAGTAAATTGCTTAAAACATACCGAACGTGAAAATTAATTTATTCATTATAGATCAATAGCTTTGTCTCCTTAATCAATTTAAAGATTATTCAAAATATTATTAATATTTTAAGAAACTTGTTTTAATTTGCATGACTTATTATGAAATTTTCTTAACTTCCTGTCTGAGAAGACTTCCAGCTAGCTGCTATTAGCAGTTAGCTGAACGTTTTACCAAATGGATATTAATATTTTTATCTGTTGTTCTTGCGTTTCAGTTTACAGAATATGTGGCACAGTGCAATACAAGTACAGGGTACGTGATATCTTCCTTCTTATTTTTGTTAGCGTAGCTTATTATTAACAATGTAAGTTATTGAAATTGAAATTGAAAAAAAAAACGTTTTTCAAAACGCTTTTTTTTCGAAATTTCACATATAATTTTTTTTTCGAAATTTTGTATTATCATTTTAATCCTGTGCACGTTATTTACAAAGAGGACGCTGAAAGAAGGGTTGCTTTCTGTAGATTCATGCTTAATGAGGATTTAGAAGATGCATCTTTTTTGAAAAAAATCCTCTGGACCGACGAAATCAAATTTGATGGCATTACTAACTACCACAATAAACATTATTGGAGTGAAAAAGTAGACAAAAATCCTAATAAAAAGAGGCCAAAATGGTCACAACGCCGTTTTTCGGTCAATTTCTGGATGGCAATTACAACAATTTAATCGGACCATATTTCTTACCAAGCTATCTAAATACTGCAGCTTACGAAGATTTTTTGACAAAAAAAATGTTTGACCTCCGACAAAATATGATATACCAGAAAAAGGGATGTCACATTAAATCCCTGGTTTATGACGTTTCGCCTGTGTCATACGCGGAAGAAATCAAAATAAGAATTATGAACGCTTCAAATACAATAAGGAATCATTTGACTAGTTCGGTAGTTAAGTCACAACTTAGAAAAAGAATGCGACTTTGCGTTCGCAATAGGGGAAGTCACTTCGAGCAAGAACTAGGCTAAATTACAAAATATCTTAATTGTAACTTAGCTACTGAACTGATTATGTATCTAAATTTTATTTTAAATTTGTATTAAGTAAGTAAGTTAAGTAAATAAGTAAGTTTTTTACATCAATTTTGTGGGAATTTTAAAGAGCGACCTTTAGTACGAATTCGGTCAAGTTCAAATACGAATTTCCACCAGCGTCCTTTCTGATCATTTTATTTCGGTTGCTTTGAAATAAACCCCTAGTTTTTATACATTTTCGGAAAGCTAAGTAAACGGTTATGTTTTTAAAATAATCTGCAGAACAATTTCTTAATGTTTTTTTTTCGATTTTCAGGCATATTTGAGGGAAAAAAATAAAAAAAATATTGAAATAATATCGTTTTCCGTCTCGCATTTTTAAATTTGGACCGATAATTATTGTTTAAATATTGAAAAATATTCAGTGTTTAATCGTTTTTATAAATCAGAAGAAATAAGTAGATTTTAATCGAAATTTTTTTTTAACTAAAATTTTGAAGTTGTAATTTAGAATTCATTTAGAATTCATATTTTGAAAAAATCTAAAAAACGCGATAACTCAAAAATGGTTCACTTTTGCATAATGCATATGGGGGTTAAAATTATCGCAAATGGTCACCCCTATCACCTCCTAACGGGAATACGTCGAATTACCAATAACAATTTATAATTAATTTTAGTTTTTGAATAACAACCAGCTTGTATCGTAACATACTACAACAAATTAATATCAGGTTTAATGATAATTAAGACATAGTCTTAGGCTCAGAAGCTGGCAAGTATATCCTATAAAATCTGCCCATATGGACACTTTATTAATAGCAAAACTGAGCCGTAAGAAATATTCCGTTCACCTCGTTAGTATTGTTGATGTTGACAGACACTCCTTTGAATATGTCAAAAAAGGACAAAGCATATGATCGGCTCTTGTCTTTGTTATTTTTAATAAAGTATAGGAGTGTATGTAGTCTTGTATATAAAGATTTATTTAAATGGCGGTGTTTTCAATAAACAAATTCCTTAATCGTGCTAGAAATACTTATTTATTCAGTTAAAATAATATCTAATATATGTATATTTTGTTATTGTATCTGATTTCATAAAAATAAATGTAATCGTAAGTAATCCCGTGTAAAATTTGAAATAAAATGACTGTCAAATGGGAAGTTTTTGTCAATTTTGATTTTTTTGATTTGATTTAATCCGTATACTGGTATAATTACTAATCGTTATACAACTAGTAGATCAATTGTACCTATTAAGATGGTATAAACGTAAACACGTTTTTTTCCTAAGTTGATGTTCACATTTCATATGCAAAAAGAATGTCATTATGTATAAACTAAATAAAAACACCAAAATTCTGAATCGTTTCGAACCGTTTAATCAAACAAGGTACAACGAAGAATTATATAGAACTTGAGGGTTTATAAAAATAGCAAGATGTGTTGTTCTAGCTATATTATTTTCTCAGCATAGTGTTAACATTTTATTTATTTATGTTATCTAAACCGTAATTGAGTATTATGTTTACAAAACAATATCATCGCAAAAAGTATTTACGAAAAATACTATTTAAATATTACTTACTCCAAGTTCAATGACGATAAACGTTTAATAATTAATTCTGCTTGAATTCCTATTTCTAGATATTTATTCAGCCGTCTTGTTTTCAATACATGAGCCGATGAATAATGATTTATAAGAGGATCATTATTTCGTCAGCTCAGATGAGTAGTCCGTGCGGTTACTAGACACAATCTTGCTTAACGTTATGTGACGTTCAATGAACTAGCGCTAAACTTTACTAGATGTTCAGTCATCTGTAAAATAGGCTTCGAATTTATGAGTAGTCTGTATACTGAGGCATGATACGACAGAACATCGTTCAATATCACAATATAGTTTATGATCCTAATCCTAGCGGTTTCATTTTGAAAAGCTTGCTGTAATTTAATCTGTGACACACTTTTTTTTTAAATTCAAGTACATTGTTGACAGTCGACGTTGTTTGCGTCTTTGGTGCGGTATTTCTTTTGTTTTAATTTTTTTATATGGTTTATATATATTCAACTTCACAAACGATTTTTTAGTACCACTGACTATAAAAAAAAATAGTGTAAATAATGACTATAAAAAATTTCAATTTGGCTCCAAATCTGTTTACGTTATAATTATAGCCCCTACGTCTTCTGTGTCTATCTGACACTAGCTGTTCCCCGCGATCTCTTTAAATATTACTTAAGCAAAGTGTTTCACAAAATTATATTTTAATTTAGTCAGCGTATAGCACACATGATCCCCAGCTGCACAGAGTCATTTGATGTATCTTCAAGAAAGCTTGTTCCAATTAAATTGCCGCTTGTCAATTTCTGTCATTATTAAGCTTGTGTGCGTGTAACTGCTTTTGTGCGTATAATCACAACTACTATGGTCAAGCCATGATGCTATAACAATATTTATTCCGTATATATTTCTCATGGGTTTTATTTTCAATTGTATAGAAAATAAAATAGTATACGATTTCATAATTAATTACTGAAATAATTATAATACATTGGATAAAAATGTTTTCATTAAAATCATACACATCAACCTGATTTCCATATCTATTGCATTCTATGGTATTCCAGCAACAAACATATGGATGTTTATATGGGTTTTTATTATTCAAATATATTACGGGCTGTATGATCTTGTCATGACAAAATATGAATACAATTTCATTGAAATAACTATCAACACACCATCATATTATTTATGAATAGTATTTTTATTTACATAAATGTCAATTTACTTATGTCAATAGGCTTATGGTAACTAAAGTAAGAAATGAAAATGTTTGATTGGAATCTATCTAAGTATCGCATAAAAACCGCATCGATTGTCGTTTTATATTATGAAGTAATGAGTTTTCGAGAACTGGAGATATTTAAATTAAATGTTTCAATTAGAAATTAAATTATTTCTTATACCAGCGTCTGAAGACATCTTTAAGATCAAGATTCTAAACAAATACGAAAATGACGATTCAATATGCTTATAAAAAAAGCCTACACGAATAAAGTTTATTTTGATATCAAAATAACCATAATAAATACGAATCAAATAAAATTATAGATATAATCATTTTCCAAAGAACAGCAAAGTACATATTTTATTTTTCATATTTTAAATTAATAACTAAAGATTTCGTTTTTTTTTTTTTAATAAAATAAAACTTTTAATGGAATGATCTGAGTAAAATATTAAAATCGATTGTCGCTCATTGTAATCGAAAATTTTACGGTGCTTACGATTTGAACAATTTTATTTTCAAATTTTGCGGTCAAACTTGTAGTCTGATTTTTGTATAATATGCAAAATCTACAAAAAAAAAAAACATTACCCTAACCTTTAAGGACACTGTTAGTCTATTAATAAATAACAACTAAATTATGAGTTCAAAAATAAATAAAATAAATTGAATATTAAGTTTTTTCTTTTAATTTAAGGTACCTAGGTGGTGGGTTAAAATTACTCATAAATGAATAACGCTAAATGTAAAAAAACAATCAATTAAATTTTAGAGACAACTAACCCTATTTTTCAGCGCTTATTACTGATGTTTTCTCGTTTCAACTACCGTATAGCAAAGGGAGAAGATTTAGTAGGAAGGTTTTAAACCTTAGGTTTCATATAATTATTATAATTATCAAAATAAAATTAAAATAAGCCCTTCTAGGTAGGTACCATCCTCTCATCATATATTTCACCGCCAGGCCGGAATACTTTGTAATCTTGTGTTCCGGTTTAAAAGGTAGCCCAGTGTAACTACAGGCACAATGGACACAACATTTCAGTTACCAAAGTTATGTCAGAAATTGTTAAAGTTTCTTACTTACTTAAGCGTCGACGTCGCTGGTCTGTGTGGAGCACTCCCTCACACTCAGGTGACCCATAGATCCGCCCGTCTGCCGATGATAATAATAATATGATATTATTTTGTGTATATGATTAATTTGACATTTATGTTTGATGGCACATACGTGTCTACAAAGAGGCAACAATTTCTATATTTTGTTTTGTGTTGATTTCATGACTTTGTCTTTACGTAATAAAATACTATTGGATTGATTGGCTGATTGTCCGTAGCAATTACTGAAAATAATAAGTTACAAATCATTTAAAAAATCTTTTTCTTGATTAAGTCCTTTATCAACAGAATAATTTTACGAAACTCTGCCTCACTGAAATTTTAAATTAAATTATGCTAATTAATACTTAAATTATGTCTTAGAAAAATACTAGTTAAATACTAATTAGGATAAATTTAATGAACCTTTTTGAGTAAGCATTCATAGTAGCATCCTATAAGCACCCATTGTTTTATTTTCATGAGTTTTAATTTGTCCACTAATATACATTTATTCAATATGAGCGTATTATACATTTGGAAGAAACTCTATCGAGTAGTTTGGAAGAAGTGAGCGAACAACCGGACGATTGTTGTATACTTTTTGGTCGTTATTGCGTATTTAAGGAAATATCTACCTATAAGTTCATGTAAAAGCTAGTTTAAGTGCGAATTCGAGACAGCTTAACTTTGGCTATATTGGATCTAAGGAAATACCGCTTACCAACTCGAGATACTTAGAAGGAGGAATTCACACTCAACATTAGAATTTATCGGTCCAGGAAGAAACCGCGCGGACTCGAAATGCAACTTTGTTCTTATTGAACATATATCTTTGTTTTGAAAATGGTTTGTTCTAGTTTTAAACTCTAGTTAGATAAGACAGGAAGGAAAGCTTCGTACAACATGCAAGTTATAAGCTTAACGCCATCAAATTGTTTTTGGAGGCGCTCGTGTGCACGTGTCTGTACGATCATAACTGTAAAAAAAAAACACCATTAGCTGATTATATTACTACCTCATATTATTTATATTTATATATGTTACCGTCAATATAACCGGCTTTTGTTTCTAAAATCAATAATATAATAATATGTCTTTTAATTTCTAATTGGGCAATCAGATAAATTCGGATAGATCTTATTGTACATTGTAACATAATTAGTCCTGTGATCGTTAGTCTTATGGCGATGCCGTATAAGATTTGAGTTTAAGAGCATAAAATAAGGTACCTATTTGAAAGCATACATTTCGTAAGAAAAAATAATGACTCGTGAATAAGGCTGACGAATACGACTGTCTCAGAACGTATTCTGCCCAAACATTTATACAGTAAAATCACAATAATAAAATTATCAATTTCACTGATACATTTCATTATCAGTGTTATCAAATGAAACCGAATTGTATTTACCAAAAATGATATCACAATTGCTTGTCAACATTACTATATCTAGATAACATTATAAAACAGTTTATATTCCTGTTTGTGTTCTCAATATATTCTGTTGAAATAACATTGTAAAGACGTTTTTTTTTATCAGAGGAGTGTGTAATGTTTTTTCAAGTATCGTGACGACATTTGTATTTAATTGTTTTTATTGACGCACTTACATTTTTATAAATCTAGGACACAATTGTTATTTTTTGCCAATGCGGTATTGTATCGAAGCTGTATTTGTCACGACGCCGTTGGTCTGGTAGCTAACTTATAAAGCTGAAGATCTTATTTTTGAAAATAAGTCTTTTTATATTGAAAAAACAAATATATTATGTATTTAATTTTATCCATAAAAACAAACCCTTTTCGATTCTTGGATCGGTCACTAAAATGTTATTCTGTTGAGAAATTCTCCTTATCAGCTCGAAATTATGATTGGTAGTGTTACATTATCGTGCCTCAGAAAACTAAAAAGCCATGGCATGTCAGGCTTGGAATGATATTATTTGTGATATGACGGCCGTTTGTGCGAGTCCGTTTGGATAGGTACCACGCACTTATCATATATTCTACCGCCAAGCAGATTAGTATTGTTTCAGAGTGAGCCAGTGTAACTTCAGGCACATATAACATTTTAGTTTCTAAGCTCGGTAGAGCATTGACGATTTCGGTGTTTCCTCTTAAATTACTTCTTCTTCATTTCTTATGTTTATGACTTGTGGTGTCCATTTACTATCAGGTAACCTAGTTGTCCGTCTGCCTACCTATGTTATAAAATAAAATAATGTACATAATATGTATGTAATATAAAAGAACATCACTATTGTCTACAAATAAACTGAACTTTCACAACAACAAAATAAATCCTATTAGAATTTTTGAGAAAGTACATCGTTCCTTGTGAGAAGAATCTTTATTCCGTTGTTTGTTGATGATGTATGAGATATATAAACACGAGTTACTTTTAAAATTATTGGCTATTATTTTTGTTATAATTATGTTCACCTTTTAGAAATAAAATACAAACCAAATTGAAGCTTTGGTAACTTTATATAAGGACATCGAATAATTGCAATATTAATCTTAACTCAATTCATTAGATCACATGATTCTTTAACAATTGTATCGGGTTCAAATGAACGGAAAACACACAGCATCGACCAGCAACTGATGACACTTTTCAAATAACAGCCTGCGCAGCTTTCCTTGGCTAAGGCCTCCTTTTGAGGAGAAGATTTGGTGCTGATTCCACTGAGCTGCTCTAATGCATGATTTTACTCAAACCTGCATGTGGTTTTCCCAAGATGTTTCCCTTCACAGCCAAGCGCGAGATGAAATATAACGACTCCTCATTGGTTTTAAGTCAGCCTATCATTTGCGTGCTTATCCAGTTTACATGTGGCAGAGAGTACGTTAACTATAGTATTTTGACGAACATGAGTACATCACCATTTCAAAATTATGTGCAACGATCAATTCAACTAACAATAAATCGTTCGTTCGAACAATAAAATTTTGACCGTAGTCGTTAAAATTATTCAAATTTCTATAAAAGCCGCGGACACAATTAAATTATTATTCATATACATAATATAACTTCAGACATACTTATTTCAAGTAATAGATAAATATAAAATAAATATACCGACTTAATGTTTTCTCGCTAAGTCACTTCTCATTTTCTACATTCATAAATCAAGGTTGCATCCGCACGAAGCCGGGGCAGGTCACTAGTAAATTAATATAACTTCTTGAAATTCTTTTGTTTTTATTTTATATAAAAGGTTTAATCTATTTATTGCTTGTCTGTATTAAATACTCCCTTATCATTTTTTATGGCTGAAATATGTTGATCAGAAGCCAGATACGATGACTATGCGATGAACAGTATGACGATGCAATATCGTGAAAGATTACTCCGTACTTTTGTATTTTATTTCGATATAAATTTGCCTTGAAATACGGCGAATCAGAAATCAATTGCATAAATGAATACGACGAAAATAATTATTAAAATGATACGTATCGCAATTATACAGACCAGGATGTAGAATCTAGTGCTAGTTCTTAATTATTTTTTTTACATCCATATTTTTGTAATTATTTGATTTTATGTTTCACTCTAACTAGAATAAGTAGGAAGCCGACTCAGCAGAATATAAGGATTAAATAAGTTCAATAATATGATATTTCTACAAATTTTATTAAAAAATATATACAGACATAAAAAAATAACATTTAATGCTTAGAATTCGTGTGTGGTGACTTATGCTTGCCGCTTTTCACATCGTGAATAGCTTGCTGTACCGCTCCTAGAATCGCTGCTCCATGGAAGAACTTCCCCTAAAAATAAAAAAAATATTTAATAGTAATTGTATTGTAACAGACATGGATACCCTATGGTCGAGAGCCTTAAATACATTAGAGGGTTATTCTGACAAACTGCTGGTTGAGGCATATGACTCAATTACAAGATTATGTTAATGACAAAAACCAAAGTATTTGTTAATTTCCAGGATATATATAAATGGTATTATACTTTATTAACATAAAATCTGTAATTCTAATGGTGGTTAGTAGTAACTGAGTTTCTTGCCTGATTATACTTTCCGAATCGGTGGTAAATGTAGATTTAATTCAATACTTCATGGATTAAATTTTGTTACAAGTAACAAAAAAATCAAAATATGCTCTATTTAAAAAGACTATAAGAGCTGTATTGAATCGTCATCTTTATTATTGATTTGTATGTAAAACTATCTAACTTAACTATTTTACTAACAAGTAAAATTGGGATAAGGGCAGGAGGATGATGATAATGATGTAAAACTATCACATCTACGTCATGTAGATTCTACTAAGATAAACCTGTAAGAAACACAGTGGTTAGATTCTTATTTGGAAAACAAACAGGATATTATTACAATGGATTGAACAATTATTAGTACATAAACCAAGAAAGTTACCAATTTACGTAAGTATGTCAATTACGAGTAATTAGCTGAGCTTGCAGCAATACAATTTAATTAATTATATTCGGTATTGTTATTATTATTGCTGGCCTAAGACATCCTCGCCTTTTCAGGTGATGGTTTGGAGTTTGTTCCGCCACGCTGCCCCAAAGCGGGTCAGTGAACAAAAATGTGGCAAATTTTCCATGTGATACATGCAGATTTCCTCATGTTGTTTTCCTTTAATGAAACCTCAGTTTGTACCGGATTCACGTTTCCTAACCACTGTACTATCGCGGCTCGTTTAAGTACAAATATTAAATTCAGGCTTGTTTACTTTTTTTTTAATTTGATTATTATTTTTATACGTACCAGACCATCGCTTATTTTTTTGCGCCATGGCTTAGGGGTTGAAGTTGTCGGTGAAATATTACCCACAATTTTACTTCCCATAATGTGAGTACATAATGTTATTATTACAAAGAGTAAAATAATCTTCATGTTGTCCGAGTCTTGCTGTTAGAGGAAAATGAATTCGTTTGTGAGTATGATGAGGCTTTTATATGAACTGCGACGGGGCGACGGGGAAAAACTTTTTGTTCTCTATCTCTGCTTGAGGAAAGCGCTTTTGCAACAAATTATTTCAACAAAAACCCTACGTCACTAAGACGTAAGCATGATTGAAATTAACTTCATAGATTTCATTCGAAACGCGATGTAAATGTAAATGAGATTATTCAAAAGGTGTCAATGTCAAAAACTAGTTCCTCACCGATATAGGTACACTTACCTATATCAGTACTTGGTATATTATATATGTTTTTAATAAAATTCTACTAGTCTATTAGTGTGAATTACATTATTCTAATATTTGTCTATATATAAATATTTTGACAGTAACTCAGTCTCTATTTTGTTACGCTCACGGCGAGACCACAGAACCGGTTTTGATGAAATTTTGTAGGAAGGAAAGACGATTGTGATGTTGATTTGGAAAGATGTGTGCAGGTTCTTCAGTTTTAAAAATAAAATGGTACTATTGGGTATGAAGGCCCAATAGTTTTTTTTTTTTTCAATTAAAAAGGTTTCAAATTACTTCTATAGGAGGTAAGTAATATAGTATGACTCCATATGGTGTTGCCATACTTTGTCAAGATATGAACATTGATGTTTAATCTTACCCGCATACCTAACATTAACCTGCATTACCAATAAAATCAGACCTTTTTTTAATTAGAACCAAATAGGGTTAGGTAATGAAACTCAATAAATTAACTAGTTTAATTTTTTGAAAATATTAATGAGTAATACCATTTACCATTTATATTGGTAAGTATTTAAGCTATGTCCAAAGGTGAAGTTGACCCAAATGTTAAAATCAGGTTATGATTTTAACATTTGGGTCAACTTCACACTGCAATGATTAAAAATTGGGGTGGATGTTAATTAATATGATTGATGCCTTCAATCCACCACCACCCCCATCATCCTCCACCCCAGTCCAATGCTGGTTGTAGATAAGACACACATGTAATTATGATTTGAGTCAGTAGCCTTACGTAATTGCCATGGAAGCAATTTAATTGACTCACGTTGCTTCTAAATTATTTTTATTTCTTTACCGTTAATTTTAATATGCAACATTATTATAAAATGACCTTAGCATTAAAAGATTTGTATGCCACACAGGTTCATCTAATCGATTATATGTGATCGTTAATCAACATATTAAACTAAGCACATGATAACACCGTCGATTTTGTCAATTATAAAATTAAATCATTAAAATCATATTTAGTTTCTGTGCTAAAGAAAATATACGATACTTAATACATATAATATTAGTTAATATAAGAGCGACATAAACCCTACAATACTTCGAGTATCTCGTATAATCGACCTCGACTTTTGATTTTATTGTAGTATTATACTAAACCATTTTGACTGCCTCGGTCTCGAGTCTAGTAGCTTGATCTAATGCCGCAGATCTCGAGGTTTTGGGCTCAAATAAAAAAAGTGATTATCAATATGATCCCGGGGTTCAGTAATTGGGAATGTATACTCTTCCATGAACCGGAAAACCCGTAAAGCAATGTCACGCAATATGTTGGTGCTGCGCCTGGACTCTTACTAGTCGTAGCAAATCTGTGCTGTCCCATAGAATTATGAAAGTGATCGATACTAGAAGAAATTGCTCACCATTTCATGGATTTACTGTGCGGGTGCACAGTGAATCCATGGAATGGAGTGGAGTGCACGGAATGCGCTCCCTGCCCAGCCAATTTGGTAGGAATCCGTTAGCTCCATAAAACTTACAGCAGATCTCGACAGACCAATGTCTTTTAGAAGGTTATAACGATATTCTGCTGGTATTATTCTCGCTTCCACTTTCGCCGCATTTAATTAACCATATAGCCAATTTTTATTAGCTCATTCGTTAATTCGTAATATTTATTAATTTTAATTGTGTGGTATTTCGATATGTTCGATTCCCACGGTAAAATAAACTTTACAACGACCTACTACAGGTTTCGTTTGTCTAGAGAAATAGTAAATCTGGATTGAAACCTTACGTCTTCTGGGATTTGATAGTGCTTTTCATACGTTTCCATTGAATTAGTCCAGACAGGTGACTTAATTAAATAGGACTAAAACCTAGGATTAAATAGGACTTGCTTTTAGAGCTAGGATTTTACTAATTCCCGGTCGTTAACCTTTGCACCTGTCATAAAATGTTTATGAAATTGTAGCATTCATTCATTCAAATCTGAGGTACTTTTGTCATTTGAGAGAGTTACTAATGTAAGTAATAATTCCACGTGGAGTTTCCCCTGGACATGCATTTTGGTTACTACTATGTTTGTAGAGTTTCGATGGCTTTTTTTAATTTCTTCTCACAAGTATTTTGATCCCTGTAAGGAATCAGCTAAATGTAGCCATGAATCAGAATCAGAATCAAGCCATGTCTTCAATATATTTATGACAATGTTATTATTATATTAAACTAGTAAGTTTAATATAAGCCTACAATTATTTATTTATCTCCAGACAAATTAGGGAGTTTTCAGGAAATAAAAAGTTAATTTTTGTTTATTTTTTAATTATAATAATTAGCTTTTACTTAAACACTACATAATGACTGATTTGGTATTTATATAAATTGATTTAAAATGATGTTGTATATATAACATATACACACAATAATGTTGCCGTTTAATGTTTCTTCTTATGTAGTGCGCCCCATATGTCGTGAGCGGTGTTCGCAATGTTGATTGCTTTTATTCCTTTACCCTAGAACAAAAGTATCAAAATATTTATATGTACATTTTAAATTTTTATAATAATAATATTACTTTAATACTAAATAATGTAAACGCCTAAAGATGTCAAAACAATACTAACTGTCTCTCTAAGTATCAAATTTACATATTTTTTTTTTCTTTTATTTTGTATATATGATTTATAAATAAATTGCACATTACTGGGAAAGAGTTTCCTGTCCTTTTTACGGAAGATTAAGAATATAAGGAACTTTCGCAAATTCACTCATATACCAAAATTACAAGTTATACAAGCGAATACAAGATACATTATACAAGCAAAAATGAAGACATGCAAAATCCGTAGAGATTGTCTAGATTTTAAACTTCAAATATTTCCGTACGTAAAGTAAATACGTATTTTATCCAAATATTAGCTCTCACTCTAAAATCAAATGGAATAAATTAATTTTATTAAATCAAAAATCAGCGTTTACTTGAACAGTATAACTCTATAAAAATACAAAATTTATAACTCATAAAATATTATCATGATTGCGAATTGATATTTATGACGCAATAATTCGACTTTATCAATATAATTTATAAATCAACGTTTTCTAAACAAAAACAATTATCAATAATAATTGACACTCACGACAACTTTGGCTCCTTTCCTGATAGCGTTTATTGGTATTTTCCCCGGCCTCGCTTCACTTGGCACGAGAAAGAGTGATAACACACTCATTATGATAAGAAAAAGCGATGCTAATTTCATTTTGATATATTCTATCTTCACTGTTCCTCTCAGCTCGAGATTGATACGTGTATAATGATTCGACGGACATACTGACTTATATATCTTAATTGTTGAGAAAGATAATAGTGTTTCTTCGAGTACGGGACTCTACCGCCTCCCGCAAGCCGGGGTCGTCTAACTCACGCTTCGTGACGTCATTTATTATTTATTAACCGTGCCCCGCAGTTTTATCCGCGTTAAATTTTATATTTAGCGTGAAATAAATATATATGTAAACTATAACTTGTTGTAAATATTGATAGTCAACCGATTTTTATGAAATAAAGATTAAACGGTACCTTAGAATACTCCTTGTATAGAATCAGTTATTTTATATATATTTTTAATTTTTAGCCATTTGAAGACAAACAAACATACATATAGTCAAAAAAAAATAATGGTTGATACTTAATTTAAATATATTTGTACATAATAATTAAACATATTTGGACTCACTTCAGATAATTATTTATCTTCACAAAGTACTCTATCTTTTTATTCGTACTTAAATAAAGACCGATTTAATTTGACCCATGAGTGGTACGCGCGTTTGTATCGTTTAGGGATCAAGTTACGGATTAGCTATGAATTAAAAAATATGTTTAAAGAATGTTTGAGTATCTTATCAATTTAAGACTTAAGACCTTAATGAAGGATAATGAAAATATTAGCTATTGTTTTAAGATGTTTTTTATTTAAGACAAATAATATTGAGATAATCTTGTTGACTGGAGATGTACATATTCGATTACTTTTATAATTATCGACTTTATATGTGTTGACACACATACTCCATCGGGTATTTCTATATATTAATGTATATTATGTTGTATATAACTTTTAAGATTGCAGATCCCGGAGCCCTGGATTCAAATTTCATAAAAATATTATCATAAAATTCATTGTGTTTTTCTCGCTAAATTCGCAGCGGTTAAGGAAAATTATGGTTCAAAGAAATCTTTATTCAACGTAAATAAACTTTAAACTTACTCATTGAAGGTCAAATTTTACAATCAGCTCAAAAATTAATACGTTAGACAAGGAAAAGAAACCAGGGTAATTAAATTGATTTCATTCGAAAAAGCTTGGAAGCGATTTTTTTTTAATTCCTAAGTTGTCGTATAATTTCAAAAAACATGATTTTCAGAGAAAACTTATTAACACAAACGATCTCTTAGGATATTTTTGTAATGTTGGCGTAAAAAAAATGTTGGCGTAAAAAGTAGTAAACTATAGTATTTTGACGAACATGAGTACATCACCATTTCAAAATTATGTGCAACGATCAATTCAACTAACAATAAATCGTTCGTTCGAACAATAAAATTTTGACCGTAGTCGTTAAAATTATTCAAATTTCTATAAAAGCCGCGGACACAATTAAATTATTATTCATATACATAATATAACTTCAGACATACTTATTTCAAGTAATAGATAAATATAAAATAAATATACCGACTTAATGTTTTCTCGCTAAGTCACTTCTCATTTTCTACATTCATAAATCAAGGTTGCATCCGCACGAAGCCGGGGCAGGTCACTAGTAAATTAATATAACTTCTTGAAATTCTTTTGTTTTTATTTTATATAAAAGGTTTAATCTATTTATTGCTTGTCTGTATTAAATACTCCCTTATCATTTTTTATGGCTGAAATATGTTGATCAGAAGCCAGATACGATGACTATGCGATGAACAGTATGACGATGCAATATCGTGAAAGATTACTCCGTACTTTTGTATTTTATTTCGATATAAATTTGCCTTGAAATACGGCGAATCAGAAATCAATTGCATAAATGAATACGACGAAAATAATTATTAAAATGATACGTATCGCAATTATACAGACCAGGATGTAGAATCTAGTGCTAGTTCTTAATTATTTTTTTTACATCCATATTTTTGTAATTATTTGATTTTATGTTTCACTCTAACTAGAATAAGTAGGAAGCCGACTCAGCAGAATATAAGGATTAAATAAGTTCAATAATATGATATTTCTACAAATTTTATTAAAAAATATATACAGACATAAAAAAATAACATTTAATGCTTAGAATTCGTGTGTGGTGACTTATGCTTGCCGCTTTTCACATCGTGAATAGCTTGCTGTACCGCTCCTAGAATCGCTGCTCCATGGAAGAACTTCCCCTAAAAATAAAAAAAATATTTAATAGTAATTGTATTGTAACAGACATGGATACCCTATGGTCGAGAGCCTTAAATACATTAGAGGGTTATTCTGACAAACTGCTGGTTGAGGCATATGACTCAATTACAAGATTATGTTAATGACAAAAACCAAAGTATTTGTTAATTTCCAGGATATATATAAATGGTATTATACTTTATTAACATAAAATCTGTAATTCTAATGGTGGTTAGTAGTAACTGAGTTTCTTGCCTGATTATACTTTCCGAATCGGTGGTAAATGTAGATTTAATTCAATACTTCATGGATTAAATTTTGTTACAAGTAACAAAAAAATCAAAATATGCTCTATTTAAAAAGACTATAAGAGCTGTATTGAATCGTCATCTTTATTATTGATTTGTATGTAAAACTATCTAACTTAACTATTTTACTAACAAGTAAAATTGGGATAAGGGCAGGAGGATGATGATAATGATGTAAAACTATCACATCTACGTCATGTAGATTCTACTAAGATAAACCTGTAAGAAACACAGTGGTTAGATTCTTATTTGGAAAACAAACAGGATATTATTACAATGGATTGAACAATTATTAGTACATAAACCAAGAAAGTTACCAATTTACGTAAGTATGTCAATTACGAGTAATTAGCTGAGCTTGCAGCAATACAATTTAATTAATTATATTCGGTATTGTTATTATTATTGCTGGCCTAAGACATCCTCGCCTTTTCAGGTGATGGTTTGGAGTTTGTTCCGCCACGCTGCCCCAAAGCGGGTCAGTGAACAAAAATGTGGCAAATTTTCCATGTGATACATGCAGATTTCCTCATGTTGTTTTCCTTTAATGAAACCTCAGTTTGTACCGGATTCACGTTTCCTAACCACTGTACTATCGCGGCTCGTTTAAGTACAAATATTAAATTCAGGCTTGTTTACTTTTTTTTTAATTTGATTATTATTTTTATACGTACCAGACCATCGCTTATTTTTTTGCGCCATGGCTTAGGGGTTGAAGTTGTCGGTGAAATATTACCCACAATTTTACTTCCCATAATGTGAGTACATAATGTTATTATTACAAAGAGTAAAATAATCTTCATGTTGTCCGAGTCTTGCTGTTAGAGGAAAATGAATTCGTTTGTGAGTATGATGAGGCTTTTATATGAACTGCGACGGGGCGACGGGGAAAAACTTTTTGTTCTCTATCTCTGCTTGAGGAAAGCGCTTTTGCAACAAATTATTTCAACAAAAACCCTACGTCACTAAGACGTAAGCATGATTGAAATTAACTTCATAGATTTCATTCGAAACGCGATGTAAATGTAAATGAGATTATTCAAAAGGTGTCAATGTCAAAAACTAGTTCCTCACCGATATAGGTACACTTACCTATATCAGTACTTGGTATATTATATATGTTTTTAATAAAATTCTACTAGTCTATTAGTGTGAATTACATTATTCTAATATTTGTCTATATATAAATATTTTGACAGTAACTCAGTCTCTATTTTGTTACGCTCACGGCGAGACCACAGAACCGGTTTTGATGAAATTTTGTAGGAAGGAAAGACGATTGTGATGTTGATTTGGAAAGATGTGTGCAGGTTCTTCAGTTTTAAAAATAAAATGGTACTATTGGGTATGAAGGCCCAATAGTTTTTTTTTTTTTCAATTAAAAAGGTTTCAAATTACTTCTATAGGAGGTAAGTAATATAGTATGACTCCATATGGTGTTGCCATACTTTGTCAAGATATGAACATTGATGTTTAATCTTACCCGCATACCTAACATTAACCTGCATTACCAATAAAATCAGACCTTTTTTTAATTAGAACCAAATAGGGTTAGGTAATGAAACTCAATAAATTAACTAGTTTAATTTTTTGAAAATATTAATGAGTAATACCATTTACCATTTATATTGGTAAGTATTTAAGCTATGTCCAAAGGTGAAGTTGACCCAAATGTTAAAATCAGGTTATGATTTTAACATTTGGGTCAACTTCACACTGCAATGATTAAAAATTGGGGTGGATGTTAATTAATATGATTGATGCCTTCAATCCACCACCACCCCCATCATCCTCCACCCCAGTCCAATGCTGGTTGTAGATAAGACACACATGTAATTATGATTTGAGTCAGTAGCCTTACGTAATTGCCATGGAAGCAATTTAATTGACTCACGTTGCTTCTAAATTATTTTTATTTCTTTACCGTTAATTTTAATATGCAACATTATTATAAAATGACCTTAGCATTAAAAGATTTGTATGCCACACAGGTTCATCTAATCGATTATATGTGATCGTTAATCAACATATTAAACTAAGCACATGATAACACCGTCGATTTTGTCAATTATAAAATTAAATCATTAAAATCATATTTAGTTTCTGTGCTAAAGAAAATATACGATACTTAATACATATAATATTAGTTAATATAAGAGCGACATAAACCCTACAATACTTCGAGTATCTCGTATAATCGACCTCGACTTTTGATTTTATTGTAGTATTATACTAAACCATTTTGACTGCCTCGGTCTCGAGTCTAGTAGCTTGATCTAATGCCGCAGATCTCGAGGTTTTGGGCTCAAACCCCAGGTCGAGTCGATAAAAAGTGATTATCAATATGATCCCGGGGTTCAGTAATTGGGAATGTATACTCTTCCATGAACCGGAAAACCCGTAAAGCAATGTCACGCAATATGTTGGTGCTGCGCCTGGACTCTTACTAGTCGTAGCAAATCTGTGCTGTCCCATAGAATTATGAAAGTGATCGATACTAGAAGAAATTGCTCACCATTTCATGGATTTACTGTGCGGGTGCACAGTGAATCCATGGAATGGAGTGGAGTGCACGGAATGCGCTCCCTGCCCAGCCAATTTGGTAGGAATCCGTTAGCTCCATAAAACTTACAGCAGATCTCGACAGACCAATGTCTTTTAGAAGGTTATAACGATATTCTGCTGGTATTATTCTCGCTTCCACTTTCGCCGCATTTAATTAACCATATAGCCAATTTTTATTAGCTCATTCGTTAATTCGTAATATTTATTAATTTTAATTGTGTGGTATTTCGATATGTTCGATTCCCACGGTAAAATAAACTTTACAACGACCTACTACAGGTTTCGTTTGTCTAGAGAAATAGTAAATCTGGATTGAAACCTTACGTCTTCTGGGATTTGATAGTGCTTTTCATACGTTTCCATTGAATTAGTCCAGACAGGTGACTTAATTAAATAGGACTAAAACCTAGGATTAAATAGGACTTGCTTTTAGAGCTAGGATTTTACTAATTCCCGGTCGTTAACCTTTGCACCTGTCATAAAATGTTTATGAAATTGTAGCATTCATTCATTCAAATCTGAGGTACTTTTGTCATTTGAGAGAGTTACTAATGTAAGTAATAATTCCACGTGGAGTTTCCCCTGGACATGCATTTTGGTTACTACTATGTTTGTAGAGTTTCGATGGCTTTTTTTAATTTCTTCTCACAAGTATTTTGATCCCTGTAAGGAATCAGCTAAATGTAGCCATGAATCAGAATCAGAATCAAGCCATGTCTTCAATATATTTATGACAATGTTATTATTATATTAAACTAGTAAGTTTAATATAAGCCTACAATTATTTATTTATCTCCAGACAAATTAGGGAGTTTTCAGGAAATAAAAAGTTAATTTTTGTTTATTTTTTAATTATAATAATTAGCTTTTACTTAAACACTACATAATGACTGATTTGGTATTTATATAAATTGATTTAAAATGATGTTGTATATATAACATATACACACAATAATGTTGCCGTTTAATGTTTCTTCTTATGTAGTGCGCCCCATATGTCGTGAGCGGTGTTCGCAATGTTGATTGCTTTTATTCCTTTACCCTAGAACAAAAGTATCAAAATATTTATATGTACATTTTAAATTTTTATAATAATAATATTACTTTAATACTAAATAATGTAAACGCCTAAAGATGTCAAAACAATACTAACTGTCTCTCTAAGTATCAAATTTACATATTTTTTTTTTCTTTTATTTTGTATATATGATTTATAAATAAATTGCACATTACTGGGAAAGAGTTTCCTGTCCTTTTTACGGAAGATTAAGAATATAAGGAACTTTCGCAAATTCACTCATATACCAAAATTACAAGTTATACAAGCGAATACAAGATACATTATACAAGCAAAAATGAAGACATGCAAAATCCGTAGAGATTGTCTAGATTTTAAACTTCAAATATTTCCGTACGTAAAGTAAATACGTATTTTATCCAAATATTAGCTCTCACTCTAAAATCAAATGGAATAAATTAATTTTATTAAATCAAAAATCAGCGTTTACTTGAACAGTATAACTCTATAAAAATACAAAATTTATAACTCATAAAATATTATCATGATTGCGAATTGATATTTATGACGCAATAATTCGACTTTATCAATATAATTTATAAATCAACGTTTTCTAAACAAAAACAATTATCAATAATAATTGACACTCACGACAACTTTGGCTCCTTTCCTGATAGCGTTTATTGGTATTTTCCCCGGCCTCGCTTCACTTGGCACGAGAAAGAGTGATAACACACTCATTATGATAAGAAAAAGCGATGCTAATTTCATTTTGATATATTCTATCTTCACTGTTCCTCTCAGCTCGAGATTGATACGTGTATAATGATTCGACGGACATACTGACTTATATATCTTAATTGTTGAGAAAGATAATAGTGTTTCTTCGAGTACGGGACTCTACCGCCTCCCGCAAGCCGGGGTCGTCTAACTCACGCTTCGTGACGTCATTTATTATTTATTAACCGTGCCCCGCAGTTTTATCCGCGTTAAATTTTATATTTAGCGTGAAATAAATATATATGTAAACTATAACTTGTTGTAAATATTGATAGTCAACCGATTTTTATGAAATAAAGATTAAACGGTACCTTAGAATACTCCTTGTATAGAATCAGTTATTTTATATATATTTTTAATTTTTAGCCATTTGAAGACAAACAAACATACATATAGTCAAAAAAAAATAATGGTTGATACTTAATTTAAATATATTTGTACATAATAATTAAACATATTTGGACTCACTTCAGATAATTATTTATCTTCACAAAGTACTCTATCTTTTTATTCGTACTTAAATAAAGACCGATTTAATTTGACCCATGAGTGGTACGCGCGTTTGTATCGTTTAGGGATCAAGTTACGGATTAGCTATGAATTAAAAAATATGTTTAAAGAATGTTTGAGTATCTTATCAATTTAAGACTTAAGACCTTAATGAAGGATAATGAAAATATTAGCTATTGTTTTAAGATGTTTTTTATTTAAGACAAATAATATTGAGATAATCTTGTTGACTGGAGATGTACATATTCGATTACTTTTATAATTATCGACTTTATATGTGTTGACACACATACTCCATCGGGTATTTCTATATATTAATGTATATTATGTTGTATATAACTTTTAAGATTGCAGATCCCGGAGCCCTGGATTCAAATTTCATAAAAATATTATCATAAAATTCATTGTGTTTTTCTCGCTAAATTCGCAGCGGTTAAGGAAAATTATGGTTCAAAGAAATCTTTATTCAACGTAAATAAACTTTAAACTTACTCATTGAAGGTCAAATTTTACAATCAGCTCAAAAATTAATACGTTAGACAAGGAAAAGAAACCAGGGTAATTAAATTGATTTCATTCGAAAAAGCTTGGAAGCGATTTTTTTTTAATTCCTAAGTTGTCGTATAATTTCAAAAAACATGATTTTCAGAGAAAACTTATTAACACAAACGATCTCTTAGGATATTTTTGTAATGTTGGGATAATTTATGTACACTGGATTATTTACTTGGTGGTAGGTCTTTGTGCCGTACATATTCTGTCGCAACACTGAGTATTGCTTACTCAGTGTTGTTGTGTTCCGCTTTGAAGGATGTGTGACATAACATTTTAGATATTTAATATTGTTATGTCAAAATATAGTACACGTATACCCCTAAGTTAAATAATCCTCTTTGTAAATATTTTAATGTTACATTGTATTATGTTATATATTATTACATATATTATTTATAAAATTCAATACATTTTTTTCCATTTTAATGAAATAAAAAAAAACTCTCTGAGTTGAAAACCTTTTTGTACTTTATTCGATAATATTGAATATCAAAACTAAACGTTGAAACAAAGAGAAATTTAACAGTCTATTGAAATTATTCACTTTATTTTTCAGCGACTGGTATAAAAAGTAGTAAACAATTTAAACTTGTTTATTGATTTTAGTAAAATTAATTGTAAAACTAATATATATGTACAGGTCGGGGCAAAATTGGTCTCGTCATTAAAATTATGCTCATAATATGTGATGCCCGGGCAAGCGCGGCAAGGTGAAGGGGGAAACGGAAGGGCATTTCATTCAAGCAGCGTACACAGATGTACATATATCTTATACCTATATAATTTTATACATATGTATCTGACCGGGACACAAATAAATAATATATTGTATTGTTACAGTTTTACCTGCAAAAAACACATAAAGAAATTAAATCAATGTGTCTTAATTTTGAGTTCAAGTTAAAAACAATCATGAAATCAAAATGGAGTTCGAAGCTGATCAAGTCTTAGTTATTAATAATGTACAAAATATTGAAAGAATTAATTCATTTATTAAACATAATAACTTTGACTAATATCACTTCTTCCTGGAGTACTTATCAGGTACCATCACTTTTCAGCTGATATATGATTCGACAATATACAAACAGCATTGTCTGTTTGCAAAATGGCGGTTTGTAAAATGACGAAGGTAAACTTTGAAATGCCTCATCACTTTGTAAACATGAAATGCAAATGACGATTCGAATGCTGAATTTACTCGATATCAGATATTCTACCATTAAACAGCAGTACTCAGTATTGTTGTGTTCCGGTTTCAATCGTTAGTGATCCAGTGTAACTACAGGCACAAGGGACATTTTAGTTCCCAAGGTTGATGTCGCATTGGTGGTGGAAGGCATTCCTTATGGCTAATATTTCTAACAGCGCCATTGTCTATGGGCGGTGGTGACCACTCACCATCAATTATTTAAATAGGCTTTTAAGAAACTTTCGTATCGTGATTTTACAATTCGATAACAATTGCGCTGTTACTTAAAATACTTAATTTTTTTCCAGATCTGACAATGAATAGCACAGATGAATTGAAATAAAAGGATGTTACTTACCCTCAATGTAGTGTGCCAAAGAAGTTTGACTTTCTTCCCGTCTTTTCAAGTTGAAAACAACCACAAACATTCAAATTGTATATACCTACAAACAACCCTTTCGGAACACTAAGTACGCTATGATTATAAAGTGTATATAATGCAAAAAACCTACCAATAAGAAGGAAGATCTAAAGAAATTGGTGTGTTAATATATAACTCAATAAAAAAAGGATTTATTATAGTTCAATCATTATTTGAAATCAAAGCTTATGTTAAGCAAAATAATATTAAGCATATTTCCATACACGGAGCACTCGCTTTGTAGACGTTAAGAGCGGTTGTATATGTACTTATACTTGAGCTTCAATCCCGACGTTAAAGTTCTTACTATCTTATATCGAGCATGTATTATTATTTTCCATGAATAACAGCATAGTAATAGCTTATATATTAATATTGAAAGCATTCTAGAGAAGAACGCGACCTTATGATCAGGTAATATTTTATTATGAATTTTCTTAAATGTTTTTTTGATGTCTAAAAATATTTTATTAACCGAGAAGGGATTTTTATGTATATATTATTGTGATACGGTGGCTGTGAGACTATTTTCATGTTTTTTTTTTTATTTATTTATTTATAACGATATAAAATAATACATATTACATTAACAGCCTATAAATTTCCCACTTCTGGGCTAAGGCCTCCTCTCATTTTGAGGAGAAGGTTTGAATTATACTCCACCACGCTGCTCCAATGCGGGTTGGTGGATACACATGTGGCAGAATTTCGCTGAAATTAGATTATTTCCTTCACCGCCGAGCACGAGATGAATTATAAACACTGATTAAGCACATGAAAATTCAGTGAAGCTTGCCTGGGTTTGAACCCGTAATCATCGGCTAAGATGTACGTGTATATAAATTAAAACAGCACTTCTTAATATGAACAAATCTGGGTAACTGCGGGTTACATCGTGTGCGTATGTGACTCGATATCATCGTTGGTTATTATTAACCGAAGTTATTTTTTGTTATGGAAGAATATAAAGTACCTTACAGATATTTTCAAGGCTGAGAGAGTAATATAGAACTTGTTTTTTTTTCTAATCAAGAGTTTCCCCTTTGAACAACGCATTTGACTAGACAAGCCAATACTTTATACAACACTATACTTAGATGTATTTAACGACAATGAGATCTATTCACTCACGAGGCGCGCCCGCCACGTTCAATTGTTATTAGCGTGCATTAGAAGGAGTGACGCCCGTGCTTACAAGTTGTCTAAGTGAGCGTGAGACGAATAAATGCAAGGACTATAAAAAAATAAAAATTCGATTATATTGTTTAAGTTTATTTTATTAAAACCCTGATAGTTTATCGAGAAGAACACTTTCAGGAGTGAACAGATCTATACCTTAATAGGCAAGAATAACAGAAAAAGATAGCGAAACTTCAATTTGATATCAACGATTCTTTGATTATAAAATCAGGCTAAAGGCTTTTCAACAATTCAAACATACAGAAACAATAACTATTGGTATATATCGGTATGTATATAAAGATACAACAACAACGCTGAATGTCCAACTGCTCGGGAAAATCATTCGTTCCTACTTAATAAAAATAAATGGACTCATACTTTTTTAATACGTTGAAGGCAAACAGTAATGAAATAATTTTAATTTAGAAATTAAAAGAAAGAAATAGGTACTTAATTTCTTTTGTCAAACATTCAACGTTTCTGAAATAAGGACACGGAATAATTGCCCCGATTTATGAAATATTTTAATATCCGGAATAACCGCTTAAGGCCTTACAACTCGTATTACTTAAATTGCATTACCATTGTAAAAAAATATGCGTTCTCATTAAAATTGTAAGCCTCAATTTACAATAAACACCTAAATTCTAATTAGATATATTGTATAATTAAGTCAATAATCTTTGATTACATTTAAGGGTGGAGTGGAGTCTTAAGCAAATATCATACTGATTAGGTACAGTAATTCTATATGCGGCTATATAACTTGCATTAACCCTACGGCCCTATGGAATGAGGCAGTGACGACGAACGACAATGAATATAAAACTGTGTGATAAAGTTATTAATAATATGAAGTAGATGAAAACAAAAGTTCCGAGAGCGGAAAAAAGTACAAAAATATTCTTAGCAGACATTCAAATCTACTAACTATTCAATATTTGATCGATAATAAGTAGACAACTTAAATACACATTTTAATTTAATACATAGTGATGTTTTTTTCTTTATCCTAAGGATCGCTTACTAATGTAATGTATTGTAATACTATAAAATGTAGTGCAGTATGAACAAATCTTAGGGTAAGGAGTAGTGTTGTATATCGATAGTCCACTATCGATGGTCTACGACCTCGGCTCCCGTTTGATGGCGACTGAAACGCTTCTAATGAAACCTCTTCTGTCGAATTACGATAAGTAGTTTAGAAGTGGGAACCGATAAATAATCACACGTAGCGGAATCGTAATCCTTTGGCTTTGCTATAGTTGGGTAATAAAAGTAGTCAGCCAATTTTACACATACATTTATTAACACTTATATACTTACTTAATATTCATATTCATAAATAAGTACACTATGATTGTAAATTTTCATTTGCAAAATGAATTTTATTGTTTTTGAATCGAATATGGTTATAAAGTTCATTTAATGTTTCAATATCACTAATGATTCCGAGACCTTTTCTCTGAAAATATAAAAAAATCTATGAATATATTTTGAGGTAGGTTGACCTGGATAATGAAAGTAATAATTAAAAACAATCGCCGAAGCTCAGCCAGCCATTAAAACTTTAATTTATAAATTATTTAAATAAAAATAAATTATGTTTGTTTTAACTGCTGAGTTGCTTGCCTAAATTCTAGGAAATATTTTGAACTTAACTTTGAATTTATCTTGGTAAACAACAATACGAACGTGCTTGTAGAAGCCAATTTATTTAAATGAAGTAGGTATAATCTATACTAGTATTATAAATGCTAAAGTAACTGTCTGTCTGTTACTGATTAGCGGCCAAACCACTGAACCGAATTTGATGAAGTTTGGTATGAAGCAATCTTGGACTCCAAGGAAGGCATAGATGACTTTATTTATACCCAACACCTAACCGCCCACCCTTAAAATGTAATCTAGGACAAATAATTTTAGTACAGAAACTAAAGTAGTACAATAAAAATATTATCAACTTACTATGAACCGAGCTCCCTTCCTGATAGCATTAAAGTTCATTATAGGAGCTGTGCTACTTTGTCCGGCGAAGATTGAGAGCACTACTACCAACATTACAAAAATTGTAGATAATCTCATTTTTTTACGTTTCTTACGTACTGCCTTCAGGCGATCAAGTTGAGGGTTGAACACCAACTTTACTAATGATGTTACCATAGTTTAATCCCCTTATTTAAAACAGTATTACCTAATTTTCCTGTTGAATATTATTGGTAAATTTGTATTCTATGGGGTTTTCCTATATTTTATCTATACGATACATTTTTTACGTCACAGTGTTGCATACTATATAAACCGCACGTTCACAGTCTCGCAAATTAAGATAACTGTAAACGTTATAATATAGAATATAAACAAATACTCTATTGTAAACCATTTTTGTATAACACAATACAGGAACTGACTGACGTACGGCTAACACTATTTCACACGAACCCTATATGCGTCACCGTGTGTGTGTACGTAACATCTTTAAATGAATGTGATACGCGTGCGGCAATTAAATTTATTTATCGAAAATTAATGGTTTTCTACTTTTTTACTGAATTATACTACTTTAATGAACTATGATAGCTCAGTGGTTAGAATACGTGAATCTTTATCGATGATTCAAAGTTCAAACCCGGACCTGCAGCTTTGACCTAATTTTCATGTGTCTATATGTGGTTATAATTAATCTCGTGCTTAATGGTAAAAGAAAACATCGTAAGGAAAAGTGCAATTAGTGGATGAAAGTCTGCCACACCGTGTGTGCTTCTTGCCTTCTTATCAAAGAGAAGAAGTGATCTTAGTCCAGCGGAGGGACATTACTGACTACTACTTTTACATAATTAAGGAGGAAAATGTTTTGGAGAAGGTTTCAGTGTGCCTATAATATTTTGATTATACTTACTTATAAGTAAGTGCGCTTTGGATCCTATAAGTTTAGATTATCGACGGGTCAGATGTGATGTCATGTTCTTGTTAGACCATTATTTGGAAAACTGGTGGAAGGTGTTAGATGTCCTCCTCTGCACCCTTGATCACTTGTACTTCTGCAATTGAAATAAAACTAGTTTTTTAACGGATTTAATCGCGTATATTAATTATTTTATTTTAACATCCCGACGTTTCGAGCACTTTGCAGTGTTCGTGGTCACGGGCAGACTAAGGTGACATTTGTCTGTTCGAATTAAAAAGAATATTATTTACAACTACCGCCAACGATTTCTTAAAATAAAATAAAATAATTTATATACGCGATTAAATCCGTTGAAAAACTAGTTTTATTTCAATGTGTAATAATCGCGAAAATCTAAGACAACTTATGCAACATGATATAATCGAACGACAACAGAATATATACTCTTATATTTAAAACATTATTTCGGAAGGTTAAAAATTTAACATTAAATACAGTATAATTTTATTATTACAAACAATCGATCTTTATCGAAATAATTATTCAATTCATTTTAAACATTTAACGCAGATAAATATTATAATTATTATCACAATAATAAGAACATCACGGAAGATTTAAATAAACGCGTGATAACGCGGGGCACGATGCATTAGCGCGGAGCAGACGATAGGGTACTTTCGGTAGTGAAAAATAAATTATGACATTTGATAAAAACTAAAATGTATGTAGAAATATACTTAAATATTCTGATTTTGAATTATAAAAGCACATTATTGTTTTATTTTATTTAAATTTAAAGTCGTAATTTTTAATCTATAGGTATATCACGTGACCTAAAACACGAGCCGCCATGTAATTGAGGCAAAAACTGTCAGTTCAGTGTAAAAAGCTAGGTTCTAACCATCAACTTTCATAGTAATTCTAGGCTACCATCAACTTTTGTTTGGTATTTATTTATACATTTATTGGAAAAAAGGCAGTTTTGAATGAATGGCTAAAAAAATCGCTTTGAATTAAATCCATATTTTACCCGTGTTAATTGAAACAAAATATATACATACCTGCTACTCTATTTCCAGTTTTGAGCTCATAGTATATTTGCTCAGCCATCTTGTACGATTTCGTGTATATATTTTTTTATTTTGCACGATATCGTTTCGAGGCGATGCGTCGCTACAATTTTTATAAGTGGATTTAAAGATACTGAGCCGAAAAGACGAGACCAGTAACAGCCGTCAAACTTATATATGTAGGTATATATGTAACTTCAGTAATTAAAGTAATGCAAACTTATGACTACATATTTTAACTTGTGCACTCCAAACTTTTATACCAACAATATTATATTGTTCTAACATTAGATATGAACCATCCCGTGGTTCATATCTAATGTGAATATGAAATAATGTGTCCGAAGCAGCCAAATTTCGAGCCGAAAATAAACCCGTCTATGAGACAGCCGATCGCCAAGTTTTTTTAAAAATGAATTACGATTATTGGAATGAATATAATTATTGGAATGAATATATCGTAACGAAAGGAAATATCTAGAATTAATTCTAAAATATCTTTAAATATTGATGTTTTTACTCCAAGGATGGCATTCCTGTTCCCTTAAATATTAGCATTATCCACGCGTAACTGGAAATTTGGTGAACTCTTTAATTTTTACACAAACTCAGTTTACACCAGCCTTGCCTAAGAGCATGCAGTGTAATTGCAAACTGCAATCTAGAAATTCATAGTCGTGTTTATTTTGCTTACAGGTTTTCAATGATTTTTGACACATTGGAGTTGGAAACGTCATTTAAAGTAAGCAGGACTTTGAAATTCCCCTTTATTCTTCCCCAATAAAAGTGTCATTAATATCTACATCATATATCAGTTATATTAACGTTAGATTGATACTTTTAAAACTCGCTGTAACATAATGATTCAAAAGTGCTTTTAATAAGCATACTTAAAAAAATATATATTGATTGATCGAATGTAGATGTATCAAAAATATCTCTCAAGAAACTCAGTAGGTAGATACTTTTTTCACTAATAAAATTAAATATAAATTAATTATAATATGTACTGAAAATTAATGAATACTCACTCCACATACTAAAGTGGGTGTTAATGGTAACCAAAATTTGTTCAACGGAATATATCGGAAAGTAAATAGTAAATAAAAATTTAGAAAGAAGTAATAGACTGTACATGTCCAACTTCAAGGGTCCAATGCAACCCGCATATATACACAGATGGTAGATTTTCATCAATGAATGCAGGTTGATCTTATGGTTTCCTTCACTGCTAAGCATGAGACGAACGATAAACATAAGTTAAGCACGTGGGGGTTTCAAATAATTTAATTATGTCGGTGGTAGATTCTAAAAGATGGTAGCTCATAAAATGTAAGTTTTGTTTAGGATGCAATGTCCAAATTGGCCTTCTTACTTCCTACTATAAACAAAAACATCCCTGTTTGTGCCCTCTTATCGTTAACATAGTAGATGATAAAATAGAAATAAATAAAACGTCAACAACATGCAGGCTTACTATTAAAAGGTTTTAAATGTAAAAAAAATGTTCGAAATCGGTGCCAAGCGCAAAAACATTGACTACAATGTTTCACTTAGCAGCATAAACGGCTTTCGGCGAATAGCGAGCTAATCTGGAATATAAATGAACAAAATGCAGCAACAAATGCAAACGAGAGTTACAAGGGTTTCCGAAAGTACTATTCCAAAACGGTACATTTATTTTCCGTAAATGTTTACAAGTAATGTTATTAATAAGGATTAATATTATATGGCAGATAATTTTTACTAAGAAGAAAGTGGGCGAACGTTAGTGAGCGAGGTGCCAGTCTAATAAACTTGACATTACCGTTTTTCTGAAAAAGGAAAGTACTTACAATAAAGTTTAGGTCATCAAAATCGGCAAAGAAGTTTTTGAGTAATCTCTGAACACAAGTAAAGTTTGGGAAACATTAATAATAATTTGTGTAAAATAATAAGATGTTTTTAAAAATTCATAAGCAACAAAATTGCTCTTAATTCAAAAAGTATCTTTACATTGTATAGTTTATGTTGAATTTGAACATTTATCTTCATAAGCGGACTATGTAAGTTATTTTACTACTAAATTTGCACTAAAATAATGTCTTTAACCTTTTTAGAGTTAAGCCATTAATTATACAGTCAACCGACCCGATACTAAGAAGTTTATTATTTATTACCGATCAATATTCGTGTCCGCTCCATCCTGAAGCAACATCGGTAGATTTATATCTCATCAGCCTGAGCAGTACCCATAAAGCTCAGTTAAACTGTATCCGCAGTGAATATTGAAAATTTGATATGAGTTATCATTTTTTTATTTTATACCTCAGATCATGATGGTTCGTGGTCTATCTATCCCGTTTCGATATTTTTATGTAAAAAAAAAAACATTACAAAATAAACTTATCTCACCCATTTTGTATCGCCCAACCTGAATTGTAGCAGCATTGTGAAATAACCTCCTGAAAGGCAGGCAGGGGAGGCCTTAACACAGCAGTGGGCAGTGTGGCTGAAACACAAATATAATGATACAAATATTGAAGTGAAATACATCCTTAAGTAAAAGCAATTGCCCATTACGATCTGGTAAATTCATAATTACGATTGTAATCTACTGAAATACCAAAATAACCTTCTAAAGTACTTCAGTAATAAATACTTGAGTGTGTTTAATTATCGTTATACGGTGAAGATTTACGTCTTGATGAAATGTTTCGTTGTAGGCTTATTTGCATACATTTAGAAGGCATTTTTTTAAATATATCATGTTTAATAGTTAAGACATTTTTATTATCGGTCTAAATATTTTTAGAGCCGCCGAATAATTTAATCACTCACAAGTACTCGTAAACGGCATTAGGGGTAATTATAAGACATTTAAAGGCGTAGAGTCCCCGATAAGGGGTTTTTTTATACAATGACATAAGATTTTTAGCCGAGATGGCCCAGTGGTTAGAACGCGTGCATCTTAACAGCACATGATTTCAAACCCAGGCAGGCACCACTGAATTTTCATGTGCTTAATTTGTGTTTATAATTCATTTCGTGCTCGGCGGTGAAGCGAAACATCGTGAGGAAACCTGCATGTGTCTAATTTCAACGAAATTCTGCCACATGTGTATTCCACCAACCCGCATTGGAGCGGCGTGGTGGAATATGCTCCATACTTTCTCTTCAAAGGGAAAGGAGGTTATAGCCCAGCAGTGGGAAATTTACAGGCTGTTTATGTTATGTATGTATGTTATGACATAAGATTTCTATACCGAGGTCGTGGACAGAAGAGGCTCTGGAGATGATATATGTTACAGATTCCTGTATCATTATTCAAGTTAAGAATTTCTTTTTTACAAAAAAAAATTTGTCTACATAAGAGAAACATTTAAAGGTTTTAAATAATATAATGTAATTCAAATGAAATTAAATAGTAATCGCTTTATTAGAACACGTAGACATTGTTAGGAATATATCAATTAGTAAAAAGTAATAAATTTGTCTGTGTCTAAATCTCATTGGCTATGGTTAGTTAATATCTATTACATTTGATTGTATGTCAGAAGGCATAAAGAAGGAAAGTGAAATTAGTGGCAAAATGATAACTTAATAGTGATATAAATACAGCCATAGATAATTTCTTTAGCTCCTCTATGAAAAGGCACGCAGAATATTACAAGTATGAAAAATATAATAAATATTATACATTCAATTATACAAGCTCCTCCATATATATAGATAGTCATAAAATATTTTTCTAAAGGAAAACGAAAAGCTTTATGTTAAATATTTAGTTTTATTTTCACAATAAGAGGACTGAATCCTATTAAACCGAGGAAAAGGAACCAATACCCTGTCTCTGTGATCTTGAATTATTATAATATTTATATTCAGGAGAACTGACGCGCAAGTGGACCACTTAATGATAAGTCGTACAAAGACAATCTTCCCCTGTAGAAACTGGCTCTGCAGGAAATATAAACCACTTCCTTCACTTGTAATTACACTGGTGCCCTCAAACATCGAATTCATTTTAAATCATGTGTTTATATTTAATAATTAAGCTTTATACTTGCTTATTGATAGTGAAATTTAACTACCAACTGTAATAACACAAGTCTTGAAGTAAAAGCGATCGCTCTTTACGATTCTGTAAATTCATAATTACGATTGTAAACTACCGAAACACCATAATAACCTTGAAATAAAACTAATTTTTTAACGGATTTAATCGCGTATATTAATTATTTTTAACATCCCGACGTTTCGAGCACTTTGCAGTGTTCGTGGTCACGGGCAGACTCTAAAATATATCAGTAATGAATACTCGAATGTGTTTACAAGTATCGTTATGCGTTCAAGACATTTCGTCAAGGCGAAAAGCCTTGACGAAATGTTTCGAGGTAGATTTCTCTGTACAAAATTTGAAATAAAGCCATTCTTTTAAGTATCATGCTTAATATTTAAGACTTTTTATCATCAGTCCAAAAATTCTTAGAGCCTCCGAACAATTTAATCCCTCACAAGTACTCGTAAACGGCATTAAGGGTTATTATGAGACATTTAATGGCGTAGAGTTCCCGATAAGGGGTTTTTTATACAATGACATAAGATTTTTATACTGAAGTCGTGGACAGAAGAGGTTCTGGAGATGATATATGTTACAGATTCCTGTTTCATTATTCAAGTAAGAATTTCTATCATACAAATAATATAATTTTGTTTACATAAGAAAAACGTTAAAAGATTTTAAATAAGCTTATGTAAATCAAATGAGAAATAAATAGTTATCAAAGAAGTCATTGTAAGGAATATATCAATTAGTTAAAAGTAGTAAAATTTTCTGTCTAAATCTCATTGTCTTTTGTTAGTTAATATCTATTATATTTGACAGTATATCACAAGGATATATATGAGTAGGGTCTATGCCGAAGAACTCTGTACTATAAATATATTTAGTATAGTGTAGTTAGTAGTTAAACAAAACAATAACTTAATACTGATAAAAATACAGTCATAGATAATCTCTTTAGCTCCTCTTTGAAAAGGCACGCAAAATATTACAAGAATGCAATATATTTCATTGCCGCTTCCAAGACTCAATATGGCTTATCCTCTCACGTCTTTTCTCAAACTACCCACGTTTTTTCTTGAAATATGAAAATGAATTTTTCGAGGAAGGCGTGTTCGTGTTTTTCTTTATAATATTACTGGCACCCCGACGGACATTGCCCTGAGTTTATCTATAAACCAATTGGCATAGCGATAGGTTATGTACGTGTTTGCCATCTTGTGGCGAGCAGCAACGAACTTAATTTTATAAAGATTGTTTTAAAGTAACAACAATATTCTCTGATTATTTATATGTCTAGATAGATCGTCAAAGTTGCACCGCACCGTTGTAAAGTAGTATGGCGTTTTGCGAGTCAAGCTTAGCACGCACACCTAGAAAATGTAAAGCTATTATATTTATTGACAATAATAATCCAAGCATATATGTTATTGTAATCGGTCAAATGTACCAACATCGATTTTTATATGAGAGATAGCGATAGGATAAGTATTAATAGTTTGTTAGGATTTGTAAAGTTATAGTATCTGCAATAGACCTGCACTATTGTTCTAGATTCCCGCATGGCTTTAACTGATTCTTTGTTCACAGTTCAATAAAGTTAGCTTGCTTTTGGAACTGCTCCAATAACTACATTGGATTTTTCAATTTTTAAATAAACTGTTGTTTATAAAATGCATTTTTGTTAAAATTTGTCAATACTACATATTATTTCTTTAAAGAGGATACAGGAGCGATGGACGGTTCTTAAATTTTAAAATTAATTTACCATTTAATTTAACGGCCATTTAAAGGCGGTGATATAGTTCGTGTCGATCAAACGCTTTTCGATATAAAAATTTCAAATGAAAAAATATCTTAAATGAGTCGCTTTGACAGCAGCAACGAGGTGAGTTAGCACATTTTTAATTTTGTGATTTACGTAAGACATCCTGCTATATTTAGCGGTACATCTGGAAAGAAGTCCGCCTGGGGCAGTACCACCCACTCATCAGATAATCTATCGCCAATCAGCAATACTCAGTATTCTGGTTTGAAGGGTGAGCGAGTGTAGCTACAGAGGTCATTGCATTTTTACAAGGGACTTTGTATAAGGACGCTTTCTCGTTTGGAACAGGAGTTAGTATAGATAAGAGCATAAAACCATTAGGAGATGCTGTGTAGTCGATTTCGGACTTATTATAAGGCTTTGCTTCTGTAATACAAGATCTAACAGTCTACACATTTGTTTAATATATTTTTATTATATTTATATATATACAGACAATATGTTTTGCGTGGATGGTGTATCTTTTTTTTGTATTTTTTATTTTAGTGTGTCTGATTGTTTTCAATACCAGGAAGCAGCAAAATGTAATTAATAGGATTTAAAAAAATTGTTTGAATATTTTTATTTTTTTTTAAGTTTTTTGAATAATACACTGAGATTCTTATTGCTAAGTGTAACTACACTTAGCAATAAGAATCTCAGTGTATTTTTTTATAATAATAATGCGATGTCGTTATCAATGCCGCTTGGATGCAGCTTAAACCGATCGGATAGACACAATGAATTGGTCTCGTTGTCGTGAGCGTCGTTTAAATAATTATTTAGAAAGTAAAAAGAGTTAAGAGATTTATAAGAACACTTTAAAGAGTCGATGTTAACAGTTCTCTTCGACGTTTCAAATTAAACCTTTTAAACATACATTTTTATTTTAAATAGAATTGGGTAAGAAAATAAAATAAAAATAAATGTACAAATTATGTTGTGTTTGTTAAATACACTACAAGTGTTAGGATATAACATTATTTAGACATTTCGCTTTTATGTAAACATAGAATCGTATATAATTTTCTACAAATGTGGTCCTAACAAAATGAATATTACATTAACATACAATTACATAATAATTATAATATATTTTGATGTGAATAAATAATCGCATTTAAATGAGCGCCAACAATTTTTTTCTTGTTAAATTTTAATAATCAGTAATTAACAAGACTGAAGTATCACTTGAATTTCAATAGATATTTCAATTTCTTCAAAGTTTCCTTATAATAAAGCAAAATTGAAAGACAATCTGTAACTCGATTAAAATTTAGCGAGCGACATTTGTAATCAATCACCGAAACAGTGACTAGACTAGTGGCTCAGAGACTGTTCTTCTATTTAGTTTACTATTAAAATATTTGTATATCATGTTTATAAAAAAACACCATTCGTCTTTCCTCAAGATTTGAGAATATTCCAATAGCCGCCACAGTATTTGACCGTATCCAACGTAGAGCAGGTCGAATTATCGATGATCAAGCCCTTTCTGATCTGTTTGATGCTTTGGCTTTGCGTAGAGATTTTGAATCACTCTGCATCTTCTACCGAATTTTCCACGGGGAATGTTCCGAGGAATTGTTTGGATTAATCCCGGCTGCTGAATTTCAACTTTGGACATCTCGTCAAAATTCTAAGTTTCACCCGCACCAACTAGATGTTCGGAACCGATACGACTTGGTAACCTTCAAGAAAAGAGTGTACTGCTTCTCTAAGGGCCGGCAACGCACCTGCAAGCCCCCGGTGTTGCAGATGTGTATGGGCGGTGGTAGTCACTTTCCATCAGGTGAGCCTCCTGATCGAAGTTTTCCACCTATGAAATAAAAAATATAATGACAACCGTCAAAGTTACCGTCAAAAACCCAAAAAAAGAAATGTTTTAAAATAAAAACGTAATCGATGTACCTACTTAAATATTTTACAGCATTTTTTCGTCCTAGCAATAAACATGAATCAAGAATTAAACGAAGTATGTAAAAAAAAAATTCGAGTATTTTTTTATAACAACATCCAGGTATATGTGTATTTTATGGCTGCTTCTTGTATATTCATAAAATAAGACATAATTTATGAATCATTTTTGAATTTCAAGTAACTAGCCATTAAGTCGTTTCTACATAAAACCGACGTAAATTCGTAGACAATACTAACACCCGTAAGGAAACTCAAAGGAGAATCTAGTAAGCGGAAATTATAATTTCTGAATGATTGACTCTTTAAAAAGGAATGTGAATTAATTTTACATTCATTTATTTCCGTTCTTAGAATTTATATAAATTCTTAGAGTTGCTTAATTAGCAACGTCTGCTTTTGTGTTCTATACCTTACGTAATTAATTATTGGGTATTTTAAATGTTTTAATTATATATTTATTAAATATATGAGTCTTCTTTATCAATAAACAATAAAAAACTTCATTATATTATAACTTCACTAAATCCTTAATGCGCCTTTACATTACACGACTAAAGTCTCCCCAAACCGGTTTTTGCTACTGATATAATTTAATAGACAGTTCATTTGGGTTCTTTTATGTATATAAATGTACTAATATACGATTTGTATACCTCGTTACGCTTACTACGTTACGCTTATTCTCATCCAAGTCCTTTATCCGAAGAATGTCTGTTAGAGATTGCTTTCTTAACGCTTTTTGTAAGTAACTTGATTTTTTGGGATAATATTCTCGATATTATTCTTTTTATATAGATATAATAAAACCTTTTGCTGCTAATTCAACTACATTTTGAAGGCGTTTCAGAAATGCGTGTCATATGATAATATGTTTGTGAAATAATCCGACTACAGATCTAGAGGACAGTTATGTCTATATGTCTGTGGCTAATGCAGTTTTTATGTTAAGCCTCGGCAAATGAATGCTTTTTAGTATCATTGATAAAATGAAATTATTATCAATACTTATTAAAAAATAATTACCCATAACGATCAAAACCCTTGTAAGTTACACTCAGTAGTTATATTAAATACTAGCAGAATATAGTTATAATTTCCGTTGGATAATAGATAAAGACACGTAATACCTGTGCCCACCGCTCAAACTAGGCGGCAGACAGGTGGATACTAGTACTATGATAAAAACTAAGGGAATAATTATGTACATACTATATTTAAAGAATGAGTGACAAACATTATACGATAATCTATCACCGTCAAACACACGTGACTTAATTAATGAGATCGAAGCAAATCAACTAAAATCGAGAACGCACTTAATCAATATGTATATACATTAATGAATAATAATGTTGCTTAGTGAGATCCAAAATGGACAAGTGGTGAGAACACGTAAATCTTAACCGAAGTTTTCAGGTTCGAGCCCGGGAAACATCGTGAGTGATCCCGTTGGATGTAATTTTGCCACATGCACACCCATCTAACCACATTGGAGCAATTTTGTGAAATAAACTTCAAACAGGGTCAAACTTCTTCGATTGGGTCTTAGCCCTGTCGTGGGAATTGTACAGACTGTTACGTATCTGTTAGTTAACTAAACTCAAACTCAAACTCAAATTTCTTTATTCAATATAGAAGCATTACACTTTCTTATTGATGGTCAAATTAAACACTACCACCGGTTCGGAAAAAGGAACACCCTGACCTGAGAAAAACCGGCGAAAGAAACTCAGCGGGTCTTTTTTTTTCGTCAAATTAATTATATACATAATTGTATATGAATAGAAACAGCCAGGAGGCGATCGTTTAACCGTAGTTTGTTTCGAAATTAACGATCACAAAAAAATCTTAGACTTTAAATTAGTTACCTACAATTAATGTCAGTTGATTAATGTTCGCCTTTTGAATGCGAGAGAAACTACAGTAACGATTATTCATGTCGCGCGGCGGAAAGCGTAGAATACATTTTTGAATAGAATCGTTTTGATTGTTCTCATTTCGTTCGCTTAAAACATAAATATGCATATTCAATTACTTTCCGACACCAAAATGAATAGTAAAAAAGTTAAGATTTTATTTCATTCATTATTCAACTTAAAACTACAACTTGATACAATAATAATCGGTAGGATTTTTGAAAGAATTTGACGTGCTTTTTTGGTAAAGTCGATTGAATTTAGTGGTGGAATAAATTATGGTGCGTTGGGAAAGTAAATTAAGAATAAAAGTTAAAGGAACGCTTGTAGGGAGCAGATATTATACAATTATTTAGTTCATGAATTCATTCCGAGAGAGCATTCTGAGTAATGATACGATCGCCTCCCGGCTTTTTCTTTGTTATAATGAATATTTATCATCGATTACAAAGCCTAAACAAAAAAAAACCCCGAATTTCTTTAGCCGGTTCTTCTGTATTTTTTTTCCGAATCGGAGGTAATTATTAATTTGTCAATTAATAAGTAACTGTAGTTACAGTTGTCTATTTCATAAAAAGCTTTGTATATTTCCGCAGGAGATTTTTGAGTTGAAGAGTATGTATACAACGAAAGTCCTAAATATTACAATTTTTCACTTGACTTCACCTGCTCCTAATATATTTTCGGATAAGGTGTTATTAAAACTTTTCAAGCTGCATTTTGTTTTTCGTTCTCTTATATTTTATATAAAATATTAGTTTAATAACTAAAACTCTGAAAAGTTCGAAACGAGAAAAGTATTCTTGTGCGAAATTATCATCTTCGTAGAAGTAATTATAATGCAATTGAGATAACTATCATTGAATGAGTTTAGAATTTATTTATTTGCATTGAACACTTAGTGTAGACGATTTGCAAGAACATAGTCTGATGATATCATAACCACTTTTGGTTTCGTCGTAGATGGGCAAAACTTAGTTTATATGTAATACCTTAATATATACTCGCTTAGAAATGTTGAAAATAGGAATAATATTAAACTCAATCTATCTGGTTGTAAAATGTCCACGACAGTAATTAGAAAGAGAAAACAATTTGATTAATTTTAAGAGCCTTCGTTTATCATTCTCGATAAAAGGTCGTAAATAGAATTTGTATGGAGGCGTGACTCCTCAACTGTTTGTATTATCAATTATTTGTTTCGTTCATTTATTAGTATCATTTTGAGGAAATAAAAATGAAGTACATTGAAATCGTGTTATTTTGTATTAAATTTATATAAAAAAGTTATTGACTTTTAGCTTTGATATTTTTTCAACTTAAATGATTGATCCTTTGAATCCTTTTGGATTCAAAGTGTTTTATGCCAAGATCTGAATACACTAAGTAAGTTTGTATTTCATAAATTTAAGGGTATTTACAAATCTTTCAATATTTTTTTGTATTTAAGTTTCGGACCATTTAATTTTGTTAATTTTTAATTCGTTTAGAATTATCATAGTGGCCATTATTTTAGCTTTTCTCACTTAATACGTGATATTGAATCAAAACGATATGTAATCCGTGATATTTAATTAAATTAAAATACGTGTAAGGTGATTTTTAAATTAAATCTCGGTATCATAAATTGAACGCAACATTCAACAGAATATTAGGTCTGACATTTAAATTTATGTCGATATTCTATGAAGTTTTTATTAGATTAAGGAGCCTTCTTCATCTCGTCCAGTGCAGGTAACTCGTTGACAGGGCAATTTGTCTATAACAATGTAAAACGTAGCTCAACTTCGCAGAAGTTGTAATTATTTTAGAATGAAAACTAGAATACAACTTAATTGGAATTGCGGTAAAGCTTAAAAAGGTTTGATATTTCATTAAGATTCCATTTTTGAAACAATAAGCAGAAAAATGAATTTTTAAACGTTCATTTACAACCTCCCTGTTAAAGTGATGGTTCCTAACAAATTTATACATAATGCAAATAATGTTAATTTTATATGAATGTTTTTAGTTACTTTAAGTTTTTCATAGGGAGAAATGTACGCTGTTTTTTATTAAACGTTCTTTATTTATAATTTGATATTACTCATCGAAATCATAATCGCCGGTTTAAATATCTTACTGCTAATGATAAAAGTAACCATATCGTTAGGAAAACTATGTAGTTTTCGATGACCTAATTTGTCTGCTGATAATATTGGCACTTTTTAAGCCTAAAGTGAATAGGGACAAGTAGAGATGTATGTACATTATACGCTAGCGTATAGCAACCCGGTAAGAAGTTGGTATACGTCGTTGACCTCGTACGACTTAACGTTACGGATGAATATGCTGCGCGGAAACACCCCCTGTGCCCTGTAATTGCGGAGATAAGTGTTACTGGTGAAAGAGGGGTTACATCGCGGCTTGCGCATATGGATTACGTAAAGAAATCGTTAAAAAAATACTCAACATATATAACTCAACCCTTTTTCCCCTTGGCTCTTCTTCATATCTTGGCCGCAGTCCAGAGCCGCGAGACGCGAGGCCACATCTTATTATAATACTTCGCTAAGTTTTTATTCACCGATTGTCTTTTGCAGACTGAACTAAACGACTCATTTTGTTATTCGAAATGTTCTTCTCATTTTTCAGATTAAAGATAATAAACTATTTTTATTGTATAAGACTCAATTAGAATATAACACTCAATTTTACGATGACGGCCTGTAAATATTTCACTGCTGGGCCAAGACCATGTAGTCTTTCTCACGATGCTTTCTTTCACCGGCGGGCATAAGATGAATTATAACAAATTAAATATGGAAATTCAGTGGTGCTTGTCTGAGTTTAAACCCGCATTGATTGGTTAAGATGCACTCGTTTTAACCACTGGGTTATCCTGGCTTATACTAGATATTGCATGTTACATAAATTATATGTATATTCATCCCCTTTCTTACCTCTTTGAGTGGATTAAGAACAGTAACCTATACTCTTTCCCGGGACTCAAACTACCTCCATACCAAATTTCATATAAATCAGTTCAGCGGTATTAGCGTGAAGAGGTAACAAACAGAGTTACTTTCGTATTTATAATATTAATATAGATTTTTTGACAGAACAAGACATTTCAATTGGCACACAAGTGCGATACTGCAAAAGTCCTTTCTAGTACGGCTGATGGAAAACATAAATAAATATCATTCTTAAATACAACAAAAATTATATTTCAACAATAAACATACAAATGTATACATTTTCGGTGTATGGAACAATTAATATTGCTGAATGTGTGCTATCAACATACTTTAAAAATAACAGTTTTATAGAAAAACAATCGCTTGTTAGCTCACATAAGAGGCGCGGAGGTCAAAGTCACTATTCAAATATTAATTCTCTGAAAAAATATTCGTTCTTTTTTTAGTGTCCTGCCAGCAACATTTAATCGTGCGTGACTTTTGAAATGTAAATAGTCTTTATTTATATTACTATAAATACTTTTTTTATTAATATTGTTAATATATTTATTGCCTTTATTTTTGCATATTTACCTTCAAAAATTACCTTAAAATTACAAAACAAATTTAAAATAAATATAACAAATTCAGCAATGCAATATAAAAGCAATACTGAACATCAATTTCATTATTTGCTTATATTTTACATTTATTAAAAAATACGTTTTCGCTCATAATATTTTCTCAATAGGTGCTACAATAATTTTCACAAACTATTCAGTTGTGACAAAACTATTTAATAAAAGCCTCGTAAAAAGCTTACGTAATTTTATTTACAAATTTACTTATAGTATTTTTTCATTATATTGTAGAATTTGATATTTTCATCTGTCAGTCATGCTTGCGGGTACATAAATAAAGCCTACGTTGACAGGGCTATAAGTACTTAAGCGGCTTATATTCTTTGGGTCTTTCACTTTATCTAAAGCCACACAGCAATTAAACGCAATCTATAGGGCGAATATATTTTTATAGCGCTCATTTAGTTTTGCACAATATGACATTACAACTTCATTCATATATTTACAAGCCACTAATGACGCGGCTTGCCACACAAAATATAATATATAGCATCGTTGGTCTAGTGCCTAGGTACAAGACCGGATCCGGAGATGCTGGCTTCAACCCCATTTTTTTTTTTTTTTTTTTTTCTCGCTGGAAAAACGCGTTACGCGCTTCCCCCACGTGATGGAAGGTGGGGGGGGTGTGGGACTCCCCGGAGCCCTGGACGCCGAGTGCGCCCAGGTACGCCGGGTTTACCCACTAAAAAACCAGCGGTACCCTCTCCGTCTTTCGGCGGGCGCCACGGGATCGCTTGCGCATGCTACCGTGACGCCCTGACGGTCGGCCCGCCTATGCGGGCCTCCAACACCTAGAGGGGGTTCTCGGGGTACTGAGACCCCCCCTAGTCCCTGCGACGCCTATTGAGGCGGGGGGAGAAGGTGCGCGTAGCGCTTCTTCCTCCTCCCCGGTCCTGGCTTCAACCCCAGGTCGAACCGATAACAGTTGCTAAGTCTGGATGTTGGAAGTGTGTGCACTCCCGTGCCTCGGACAACACTAACAGCTGGTGATCCTGTGCCTTAACTCTTTCCCGTAGTGTCGGATTTGCAATTCCATCGAAAGTGAGGAATTAGAAAGTGCACCTGTGTTTGCACACATACTTGTGCACTATAATTTGTCTTGCGTAGTCGTCCTTCTCCCTTGAGATTGGCCTCCGTGGCCGAAAGCGATCAGGAGGAGTATTAGTGCGTTTCCCGAGCGAGAAAATTTTCTACACATAAATGCAGTGAAATAATGAAGTTCTAATTTTTAAACTGAAACTTTGAATATTACCCATTATTTGCTGTCATTGGATGATCTAAAGTTTAGATTATCCAATGATAGGAAATAGATTTAGATTCCAAACTATTCAACGAATACTTTAAAATATTTTTTCCAAAAATTTAAATTCGTAAAATTAAATATGTTGGTTTCCTCTAACCGTAACCTATTCCGTTTAAACTATTTCAAAACTCATGCAGCACACGATTGTAGGATGTGAAAAGTGATATGCAACATCGACTAAGCATAGGTATTTTAATCAAAATAGCGGAACGGGTTTAGTGTGTGTTTCAAAATAATATTTTCTCGAGTGAGATACAAAGTGTGTCCGTACTTTTTTTTCTAAAACCGAATAACCTTTTTTGTAATATGAAAGGGCAATGTCCTTGGCAGTTGATCTTTGCTATTATATTCAGGATTCAAGTTGAAGTAAGAGGTATGTCGTAACACGTATAAAGAGATCAGCGGCCGTACCATTCACTTGTCAGAAAGTTATGATTGATGTCTCAACGAAACACTAACTGAAGCTATTGTGTTTTTTGGAAAATAAAGTCAAGCCATTTTAGAGTTAATAAATGCCTATGCAGAGGCTTCTATTATGTTATTGCAAGGATAGGTATAATCAGTTAATGTATTTTTAGGGAAACCCTTTTATTATTATTCTTTTAATTTTTAATTTAAATTGATCTTCGAGGCGTTGACATACCGTTGAAAGTATACAGTATAGAGCTTTCATGCAAATGCATATTCTAATAAATCTTACATATTTTATATAGTCGAATTATAGACGAAGATTAAATGACTTAATTCTGCGAAAAGGGCTCATGAAAACAATTTTCTGCAATTAGACATATTTTAAATACGAGAAGTAAAGATACACTTACAATATGAAGCCTTTTGATTCCGAAAACTCTATACACATTTTCTGGGAACTCGCATGTTTACCAAGTAATCCTTTTAAAGCGAGGCCAACCCTTCACCGACAGCACTCGCCTGTAATGTAACACTCAAGATTTGTCTTTTAACATTACATTATAGTACTGCGTCATTGACTGACTGACTAGCATTTGTTTGTAATGTAACGACCTAAGATTCGGTTGTTGTTAAAGATCTTGTTTTTGGACATATCAATAATTTTAAAGTGTTAATTAACATCTTCTATAATATTTTAATATTAATTCGTTAACATCATCACGAACTATTAGGCTTTTTTGTAACTAATAGAAACTGACATCTAATTTTATTTTCCATATCATTATCAAAGATTGTTTTAAGTAAAAGGGACATTAGAACTAAGTACATGCTAAGTTTAGAAGCCTGTGTGCCACAGGCCAACAGCTAGCATATTAAATGTTGAGTGGTTGCAACAGGGTTACGTTAAATAAATTAATTTACAACAAAAACGTCCTCGAGAAGCCGTGAAGTCATTATTTTTAAAAGCAGCAAATTCTTTTAACTTCCTTAGCGGTAGAAATAAAAGATTCGCACAAAGAAAGACTCGGTTGAGTCGTTTCCTTAAAGTTTAAATGTTTCTCCTTCATATATACCGACTACACGAGCGTGCAGCCATTGAAAAGTTAAATGGATTTCTTTTCACGTTTCATAATACATAAAATGAAACCCTTCATACATTTTAATAAAATTATTAATTAAATAAATTATGTTTTTTTGTCTTTGGGCGTTAATCACGTGAAAACTATTGAACGTATCGGTATGAGACCAATCGACGCGGAATCTAGATGTTTATAGCCTGTTCATTATTAATATATTTACAGTTGATCTCTCCCCTCAATTTTATTTAATGTCCAACAAAGCGGACGTGTAACATCTAGTATTAAATATACATTAATTTGTCGACTAAGATATCATTTTCAAGCCGTTACTATTGAAACTAAGAGCGTTATTTTAAATAATAAGTATTCTGGACTTGGTTTTATATGTCTAAACTGATAGGAGGCCCTATCCTCCTCTCCTTTTGAAGTGGTTTAAGTTAAATACACATGGTACAACTACATACACGTATGTATATTTAGTCACTAAATTTTCAGTTGCTTCCCCGAGCTTGAATCTTCGATGTTGTTTTGACCCATCATCATTTTTATTTCTTAATAAAATATGTGTGTGTGGTGTTTAATTTTAATGTTCAGCCATGAAAGTTTTTCATATAACAGCCGAGGTTACGGTTTTACTTTTATTCCAACACACGAAAAGCACATTAATGCCACCATTTTGTAATTTGTTAGAGTTGGCTTAACCATAAAATATTTAAGCTTGCATTAGTCCAAATATAATTTGTTTTCGAGAGAATGTATACTTGACACTGTATGTGGAAAATTATCACAAACATACATATAAGTTTTGTGTTGTAAAGGAGAAACAAATAATAAAATATATTAGGTATATGTGAATGTTACATGGATATTTGAATTAATGTTATGTATCAATGAACCTTATTATTCAAATGTCTACTGTCTAAAGTGTTTCTGGAATAGTACATTTTTCTACTGTTATACTATATATAATTTAACATTTACTTACGACACTCGGTACATTTTGCTGGTGATTATAGAATATGAATAACATCGCCTACGGGGTTTGATGATTCTTTATAAAGACGCTGATTGGTCGAATCAAAGAGCGTGCACTTGCTGTTACATACTTCCATCCCTTTTCTTGTGTGTTGATGTCCTTATAAATTATATTTTAAGCACAATAGTAACTAAATTAGAAAATGTAATGAAATCGTATATTTATTTATTTAATACATTATACATTTAAATATTATAACGTAAGTGAGATTTTATTTCAGAAAAACTTTTTTATATAAAAAAGAAAACAATTAAATATGAAGTTTAATTTTAAAATTATAATTAGAATTCTTCGTGTTAAATTAGTTTCACTAATTTATAAAATAATGATTAATTAAGGATTCTGAATTTCAAATGAAGATGGCCGGGCGGTAGCTCAGAGTATCTTTGAGTTTTAACATGCTTTAATTTTGTGTTTATAATTTATCTCGTGGTTTGCGGTGGAGGATAAGTGCACGAGATAATTTTTGCAAAATAGAGCATTGGTGGAGTAATCTCCAACCCCTCTTTTCAAATGTTAGTCCAGCGTTGGGATTTAGAGGCTGTTTAGGCTGTAAAGCTATAGAAACATGGAAACAAATCTCTTATAACATTGATTGTTACCAGCGTTATGATTTTCCAGAATAGCACTTTTGCGTACATAGTCGGATCCGTGGAACCGCTAGGGGATGAAGTAAATGTAGAAAGTATTTTTTGTTTCTTTTTTTTATTACTGTCGGCTGTTTTTTAAGGACTGAAAAGGTTTCTTGTATAAATATCCGTAAATTGTTTGTTAAAATTTTATTCACAAACAAATCATAAAATTATTCTTTCACGTCTGAGTTGAAAATATTTTTACTTTTATTGATCGTTTCAATACGATTATTAAAGTCCTAGCTATTTTGTTGAACGAAAAATAATAAATTCATTTATTGTTTGTGAAATTCACTCATTTTGGAACGAAGTTATTTCACGCGGCTAACAGTAGACTAAACTGGCAGAAATCGTAACATTCATAAAAAGCGTTACGGCCATAACACTTCTTCTCTAGGCGACCTTTCCCTCTCTTTCTCTTTTTCTGTCTCTGTCTATTGCATACGGTTTTATATTAAAATATTGCTTAAATTTATTTTTGTTAATCCTATAATTCAGATGTGATTTTTATTACCAATTATATTTCTTGTCGCTTGATTAATCTATAACGTTGTTCATTTATTTTATTGTCTCTTGCAACTTCGTTCCAACCGGGCGTCCCAAGACACCTCTCATTATGTGATTTTTTAAGACAATAGACAATGTTACAAATGATAGCTATAGTGTTTATTCCCTTGTACTATGAATATTAACATCAATGTTCGATGTTTACGTATATAGACCTCTTAATATATACATTTATTCATAGGATGTATAATATTAGGATTTGAGTAGGAAGGCATGCACTCGACCAATAATTTATGTATGAGAAGTTACGCAATAACTATAGTACCATGGCATTTTCAAGGGATTTCCCATCAGTATCATCTCAGGAAATTATGTCTTTTAATTAACCTTTTAGGGAATTAACTTACAAAAAAATGTTTCTTAGTACGGTATATATAAACATTATGTGCAAAATATCTAGCAAACTCATTCCGCCATACTATAGTTGAAAAGTGTGCCGCGAACAAATTCCTTCATTATGCATAAGAATTTCTATATGTACTAAATAATATATACTAAATTCATTATTAAAAGTTGAAATGTTTTAATTTATTCCGTAAAAATGAACTAGTTTCAGTCCACAGCTCCACCTGCAAGTGTATGAAGGGTCTGTTGAGTACCCGTTCTGTAAAATTTCTTGATGATCAGATGTGCAGTTAAGACGTGATAGCGTAACAAATAAACAAACCTAAATTCGCATTAACACTATTAGTTAACAACAACTAAGCATGTGTTAATAATATCATAACAACGTGAGTTACTAATTTAAACTCTCAAGGAAAAGAGAAAAAGCCAAGGAGCATTCGAAGCTAATTCCACCAGGTTGGTCGAATGCTGCTTGGTGGATAGATATATGGTAAATTCTCATCAGACACTCGCAGATCTCCTCAAGATGTTTTTCTTTACTGACAAGCACGAGATAAATTCTAAAATTATTTTTAATCGATGCATGCCGAGTATCCTCCAATTTTTGGTTAAAATACACGTCTTCTAACCACTTGGCCATCTCGATCATCTATTTTTTCTTCTTCTTTTATAATAATGTATTTGGACAGTTTGATTAAATTTTCTCTCAGTTTACTGTACACAAAATCTAAATGCTATCAAATGTTTGGAGTGTACGCAATTATTGCATATTCAATTCAACACAATACAAAGTTTTGCTAGTTGGCAGTATAATATATGTATGATGAGTGGGTGTTGCCTACCCAGATAAAGCCCTACCACCAAGTAATGTTATTTCTTTGTGTTTATTATTCATGTAATATTTGACGTTAAAGGAATACATGATTAGGAAACCAGCTTATCTCGATAGGCTTGACGTGTCTCCACTAATCCGCATTAGATCACCGTGATGAAGATATATTGCATAAGTATTCTGAAACAAAAAACTTGATCTAAAACGATTCATGACCAATAAGTATACCACATTCTGAAAATAGACTAAATAGTCAAACGAAAATTCTGTGGTGCTTGCCCCAGTTCAAGCCCGTACATGTGACCCAACCACTAAACTATCTCGGCTAAAGGTTTTTGAATTTATTTCGCATTATTCATTTCAGATAAAGCTCTCGCGATCACAAATCAGGATATTGTTGTAGTTTATCGAATTTGCATACATAAAATGGAAAATAATGAATCCATTGCCAGAGACAAATTTATTATTCGAAGACTATAAACTTATATACTTTCATCAATTTTTCTTTATGTAAATGAATTACGAAATTATGTTACAAATGCTTCAATAAAATATCCATCCAAACAAATAAATCGAAGTTCGATTGATTCGAAAAATGACGAAACAGATGAAACAATACTTGTACTTTAATGCTGTATATTTTGAGATAATTTCATTTGTATCTAATTACATATATACATACATATATACATATGTATGTATATATGTATGTATACTATTATGCATGTTAGATATCAGGTACTGTACATTATTTTATTTTAAATATATTATTATTTCAGTGCAATATATTTATATATTATGTTTTATCTCTGCTATGTATAATTGTACACCCCTACCTCTTTCTATCTCTGTTTCTTTTCTCTACCTTAAGGTTGCCTGGAAGAGATCGCTGTTTTAGCGAACGAATTCTTGAACGTGGCTAAAGCATGTGTTTATTGGTTTACAATAGAGAGTATTTTGATTTGATTTGATTTGATTTGATATATAATTCGCTAAATAGGTATTGGAAATCGAAATGGCTGAGCTAAGTATTTCTCTTCTTAGAGGCTTGGAGTTTATTTCACCTCACTGCTCCACGCACAAACACACATCACAAACATCTGGGCATTCGACACATTGAAGTTTCTTACTCGCACACACTGGTGCTTTATTAGATATATTTCTTAATTCTTCGGCTTCGAAGGCCGTTCTAACCGAAATCGATCAAGAGGACATTACCAATGTTTAACGTTTAATTAAAGTATAATGGCAAAGGGGACTGAAAATACTTATTGACTTAAATCGTATCGTAAAATGATTGTTTAATTGAAACTATACCAATTAGGAAAATTGCAATTTGTCAATATTCAACTTTGCGCAATTAATCCCAAGATTAGCATATTCAATTATTTATTATTGTTAACCAATTACAAGCTAAGTTACTTCGCCTAACTTGACAAGTTATCAAGTGGTATTTAATTTAACAATCGATCGAAATCGTTTTGAGATAGTATCGGAATTCATTTTAAATTGAATTAACTCGGAATTACCACCACAATTAGCAAACAAGTACCATGTTTAGTAGAATTATTTATTAATAAGTGTGGAATGTAACTTTCGAAGTAAGATTTGATTTTAATATAATACACGAGTTGATATTTTTTGTATTTTTAGTGGTTATTTGGATGGAAATAATAAGTATTTTAGTTCAAAGAATTAAGAACATTGGATCATAACTATGAACTATCTCGTTGGCTAAGCTTACAAAGCTGCAGATACTGAGGTCCTTGGTTTAATTCCCGAGTCGAGTGACTAAGAGCTATTGGATTTTTATCTACAAAATCATTATGTAATTTTAGTCATTTTAGTAGTAGCCTGATAGAGAATTGCTGCTTTGGAAAATATTTAAAGTCGTTTGGTGTTTGTTTGAGTCTTTAATTCGTGTCGGATAAGTATCCCATCGGATTTTGTACTGAGGAAACATCTGAGGAAAAGTATAATATTTTTTTGGCGAAACTCTTTTCAGACCATTCATATTTTATCACAAAAAGTAATCATTTTAATTTCGACGTGTTCAATTCGTTGTGTTGTATAGTTTCGCTTACTTAGCTTTCGAAATTTTTTTTTTTTAAATATTTACTTACTTTAGTTAATTTCGCAATAACCCATTTGGCAAAGAGATCAACTCCATGTAGTACTGCATGGTACTAAAGTGGAATAGTTTGCGTCGTCCAACTGTATGACCATTTAATTAATGCTATCAATCATCACTGCCATTTGCTGGGGCATCATTCGTTGCATATGATAAATTGCGTTGAAATCAAGTCCGCTGTGTACTATTCAATGCTAGATATAAGCGAAATTAAATTGTGATTAATGTCGAAAACAAAATAATACATAGCACATGCACATTAAAATAAAAATAAAGATATTAAAACGTAACGTTTTATTGTTAATTTGATTTGTAATATAAGTATGTGAATATTCACTTAGTATATGTTATGAGTTATAAATATATATTATAATAATAATAATCAAAATAAACTTTTTAAAGTAAGCTCATACACACACACACACTGTTATATTTATTTTTTAATGATGTATGTAGGCGGAAGGAAGGAAGGAAGCAAATGGAACACCTGAGTGTAAGCTGTCACCGCAGCCCACAGACATTGGCGACGTAAGAAATTTAATTATTCTGGTTAACTTAAATTTTAGTCAAATTAATAAGAATTTAATTGATTACTATGAGAGGTGATTTCAATTTCTTAACTGTTATTTTATGTTTTCAGCAATCTGCGATTTTATCAGCTAAATATATAAATATTTGTTTGTAGAAACAAATATTGTTACTTGAATAGGATTTTAGAAGGCAAGGATTATATAATCTCGTTTTCCGATAGATAGTTTGTACCACAAAAACCGAATGCCGTTGTGGTTGTTTTGTTTAAACTCCACATTTGGGAAAATTATTAACGCTTGTTACTCTCTGCATAAAATATTACGGGAGTCAACTAATTATAGGTTTGTGTATATTATAGATTAGTACCAAGGTTCTCGATTATCTGTTAAAATAAGAATTTGTTTTAAATTATCACAGTCTCTACATTCAATCAATATTGGGAGTTTTTTTTAAATAAAATCTTTCTCCAATTTGAATAGAGACTTGCTTTCTTTTTTACTAAAAATATAAATAAAATTGCGTTGTGATAAAAATTAATAAAATATTAAAAATTATGAAGCTCGCCATGGTGAGAAAGAAACGTATAAAGTTGAACTCATACCAAATGCAAATCCTTCATATAAGTTTTAGACTGTTCTAAAACTGTACTGTAAAACGTCTGTAGGTTATTATTATTATGATATTAACGCAGGAAGTATTGAAACTCGTACTACAGATAGGTACTTCTCTCTCTCGATTGGAATTAAAAATAGTAACTGTGCAAGTCCTCATGATGCGTTGATTTAAGCAACACTAGGACAAATAAAATTAATCAACATTCATATACTGATAAAAGTATCATATCGGCTAAGTAGTCCGCTCCCGAACAAATCAACCGAACTCGAACTACACAAGCGGCAATATGACGGGGTGTCAAAATCAAAGTCAAAAATCTTTATTCAATATAGAAGTGTTTACACTTGCTTATTGATAGTCAAAAATCTACCACCGGTTCTTTCTTTTTTCAATTATAAAATTATTTTGAATTTTATAATTGAATAATTTTAAATATTCTTGGAGTAACAAGTTTATTATTGTTTTTAGTGTTAATAGAATGTACGTCACAATTTCTGGGAAAATCATTTATGTTTTTGCGTACATATATAACATTATCAAAAACAAATTGAGAAGCGACAGACATTATTTTAATTTCTTTATATTTATCTCGTAACGAATCTTTTGGGCCCAGGTTATAAATTGCACGAATATCCCCCTTCTGCAGTACAAAAATGGTATTAATGTCAGCTGCATTACTCTAGAGTAGGATGCCATATGACATACATGTGATATCGAATAACAATACACACTCAATAATAATAATAATACATTCAGAATGGAGTTTCGCAAAATTGGACATTCAAGATACAAACTTGTCATAAAAGTTACTCTTCACAAAATGTCACCCTTGTTGGTTTAGAAATGAAATTATCCAAATAAAATCTTTAAGCTTGATAGTGTACCTAACAAAAACATAGATTACAATATTAGGAAGTAATGAGTTTCTGGACTTTACTTGCCCAAATGCGAGTTAGAACTTGAATACATTGAGATTGTTCTTGATATCAAATGAATTGGATTGTACTTCTTGTCGGTTGAACAGTTTTATTGCAAAACATACCTTTTACAACCTCTTAAAACTGAAGACTATATATATTCATTTGTCGTAATGTGCTTAAAATAATGATTCTCGACCCTTTTTAAGTCCTCCATTTTATTACGAAACAAATGTCAAAAGTGGAATAGCCATTCCAGACATTGAATCCAGTATCTTAGGACTCTCCACTAAGATAGCTCGATAATTATTTGAATGGTAAACCTATTGTAAGCAAAATTCAATTTAAATCGAAGATTTGATATAATATCTGTATGCCGAATTGAGAAAATTGACATTCAAAGCATCATCATCAAATAAAGCGAAAGGCTTTTAAGAAGGGGCTTAATTGAATTTTGCTTTAAGGTAAATGTCTTCCATTCTATCGGAGTGAAATAACTGATTATTTCAATGGTACTTTAATTAAAAGTAGCTTATTAGGATGCGTGCTATTGGGGTTTTACTCTATATTTTTATTTTGTACTTCAATTTGTAGCCAACCTACCACCCACTCACCATAGTATTTTGTACCACTAAGCAGTAACACTTAGTTTTGTTGTATTTAGGTTTGGTGAGTGAGCCAGAGTAACTAAAATGGACATAACGTCTCAATTGGCGCATTGGTTTTATAAGAAATAATTAACATTTCATATGGTGAAAATGTCTATGACCACTTATCGGCGATTCCCTGAAAACAGTATATTATATCTTCAGTCTCGTATACTATACGGTATAATTGTAACTGACGTCTTCTTAATAATTAAAAAAAAAACTCAAATACCTACATGCACACTGAAAACATTATACTCCTTTATACAGTGGAGTTAATATATCCGTATGGTTCATCTACATATCCTAAATTATCTAATGCTAAATTATTACACACTCCATTATTCATTATGTAATGCATTTGAGTTTATGTTATCTTAATTCATAATCATATAGAGAGTCAGTGTTAAGTGTCAAGCAATAATAAGCTCAATAGAGCAGTTCTGTGAGAACAAACTTAAAATCTACAGATCATGTAATCAGATCCTGTAATTTTAGAAAGTGTTGCGACACTTTTGCCTGTGGCTTTACCCGCGTGTTAGGGGGGATTATAGATTTGAGGTATAAAAAATAGCCTGTCCTTCCTTGGGGTTTATGTTCATTAATTGCTTCCTACCTAATTTTATTCAAATTCGGTTCTATGCTTAAGTCATGAAAGAGTACTGACTGTCAGTCTATCTGTCAGAAAGCTAGGCAGACAGAATTACTTTTAAATTTTTAAAAGTAATTAAAGTTAACTTTTTAAATTAAATTAGATAAATTTCGATTTAAAAGGATTAGATTCTTAGGATTTGTTGTTGTTTATTGTACACAAATGATCTTACATAAACTTAACTAAGCCGGAAACACTTTGTACATTACAACTGCGGACTGAATCGATGAAGGGATGAAATTGATCAAATTTATCGTTCCATCTTGTTCTACACGTTTTTACGTTACCATCGTTACCGTCATCACTTCTCATATTTTACATCAATGGTTGAATGTAAAATAAGATTAGTTTTATTAAATAAGTAATTACAATGTTTCAGAGAAAAAAAAAATTAATACATAACAGCTATTGATTTATTTAAATCAATAACAGTTTCGTCATTTAAACACAACAATATAAATGTAGCTGTGTATGTCTACTTGTTACACAATCAAAGCTAAACGACTGAATCGACATGCAGGTAACGCGATATCTAGATCAGGAAATAATAGACTAATAGATAAGAGCGATTAGCTTTACTATGAAACAAATAGTTGAATGTAGATAAGCTTACTGCAAGCAACTACTTTATGATATTGCTAAAAGTATACTTTCAGAATTTTTACGACGATTTAAAGAAATAACTTTTAGATATGCCATAATTGAAGTTTTAATTTTATTGTTTTAAATTAAATTTTACACAAAACCCGAATTGGTGAAGTGATAATGACCTTTGGTTATAAATGCACTCATAAAATATCACACAAAAACCGTAATAAACAAAATGCAACGTTAACGGTTTCTTTACGTTGGTATTTTTGGGTTAAAATATGCTTTCAGAATATTTACTTTTTAATAAAACGAGTTTTTATTATAAAGGCTTATTACTCTTTGTTTTTTGTTTTCATAAAATCTTATTTTTCAGAGACGTCTGTAATTATTAAAAGAATATAAACTAAAATATTTAAGCCAAATGCAGGTTCGACAATGTCAAGTTTTCGAGCAACATTTTTAATCTTCAGCGTACCGTAGATTTTCTTGAAAATCGATAAAGACAAACATAGAAAAAAGATTATTTATTCTGAATTTGAAAGGTATTAAGGATTCTGAGATTTTCGTAGAAATGGAAATTGTTTTAAGTGATATTGATCCGACATATGTGCGATCGAAAACTGGGTGCCGTTTAAATGGGGCGTACGCGTCCAAGTTGGATATCGCTCGGCGTCCATGATATGGTTTTATCAGACCGACCATTCAATTTATCTAAAAGGTATTTCGAAGAAATTGATAGGCTAGATGGAAGTCGTGTTCAGAAATAAATTTGAATCGAAAACTTTCTTTTTAAATGTCTGCAGACTATAGACGCAGGAATAAAACATAACAGGCCAGAATTAAAAATAATGAGGAATTAATGGGACGCACCCACGAATTATTTAAGTATTTTTATTGCCCCATGTTTTTTAGACTTCCACGTAAATCACTACAAGCCTAGTAATAAAGGCTTTTGAACATCGATAAATAAGTGCATAAAGCTTCGCTAAGTATTTGTTACCTCGCGCTCCTCTTGTTAATCCTCTAATATTAACGAAAATCTCGAAAACCTTATAACTTTAGCTACTCGATATCGTGTCAGTTATGAATGCCTACAAAAAACCGTGGGGACTTTCTACTGACGAAATGTTCCCCAGCTTTAATATGAATTATTAAGAGTCGTCATATTTCAATATAAGAAGAATACGGATCTGATTGGGTCTTTATAATATTATTTCATGATTTCCGTAACATCAAAATATATTAAAGTAATTATTACAATAATTTACATTTAATTAATTCAAGCATCTATGGGAAGAAAATATAAGTAATAAATTACCAATTACAGGTCTTTTCGGAACTATATTTAGCGTTCTCATTTATTAATTAGTTTAAAAATAAATACGTTGAGGTTGATGTTAGGTTGATGTTGAAACTGCATAATCACCTTCTAGTAAATTCACAGTACAATCATATGCAGCTATTTATAAGTATAACCTATTTTTAATTTCACTAGTGGATCATATATGTATTTAAGTAGACTAATGTGGAATGACTAATTAATTAGTTCAAACGCCAAACAAATAAAATGTTTGAAATAAATAGTTTGTTGTAATTCTTCTTTGAAAATGCTTTTTCTTTTGTTGTTCCTATGTGCAATATTTTCAGCTAAAGTCAATACTAAATTATCTCTTTGTATTCTAGAATAAGGTTCGTATAAAACACGAGCCTCCGCTCTTCGTAACAATAGCCTCACATATGAGCCATAACTGATAGAATCTCTGTCAATGTACATAATATATATTTGCATTGCTTCACTGTAGTATTTGGCGAGTTCCATGTGCCTTTAGTTTTATAATCTGAGATATACACCTTGATTTTAATAGTTGTTCTGTGTGGTAGCTATCTGTGCATGCTGGTCTGGGTATACCACCCTCTTATCACATATTATGCCACCAGACATCAATATTTGAATATTGTTTTACGATTTAATGTTTTGTGGGCCACTATATGCGTTAATAAATATGCCGAGGTCTCTGAGTAGAGAGTAGTGTTGACCACTAAATTTGCTTTCTTAATATTTAGTTACGCTTTTGTTCGGACTTTACATATAGCATTCCAATGAGCTTGAGGACCTAAGGGAAGTTTATGAGATAATTAATTTGATAGTACTTCATCACTAGAAAAGAAGTTGAATATTAATATATCAAGTATTCTTATTTAAGCTTATTAATAAGTCCATCAATTCTCCTTATCTTTTAAGTAAAATTGTTAATTGTCCTAAAGTTTTATTAATGTTCCTATTTATAATTCTGAAAACAGGTAAACAAACCTGTTTTCAGAATTAAATATCCTAATGGTATCGTTGTGTAGTTTACATTTTGTAGTTTAGATTACCTTTTACCTCGGTTCCAAGTGTTAAAACAAAATAGACTACATATGTAGATGGCAGTCTAGCTTAAACTAACATGTCTAGTTTTCACGCTGTTTTTCCATATATATATATCAGAGGCAAATGAGGACCTTCGTTATCAGATTCGGAATTAGATGGATTAGACATCGCTATTATTATCGTTGGTTATTATCGTTGTATTTTATCTTACGGGATTTCATAATCATGGAGAAATGGCTATACTTACAATTGCTTTACAATATGTTTACAAAAATATTATTTATAGTAAAAGTAAAAACTAAATGATTGGTCTAAGGCCTCCTCTCCCTTTGAGAAGAAGGTTTATGCATATTCTCAGAAATAAAGAGACAGACAATCAGCGCAACAGGTACGAGGAGAAAAGGCAAACTTATATCACCTAGTTTCGACTTCGCAAAGTCAATACATCCTTCCTGGGGCACGGTATTCGTTTCTATAATAAGTTTCGGTAGGTATTTTCAACTTGGCTTATTAATAAATATGAATCTCATGACAAAATATTCATAAATAATATTAAAGATAAAAAAGCGTAGATTTAGTATTTGTTGATTTCCAGGCCGGATATATTATACACATTTAATTATATTTTATTTCAAACTAAATTCTGGAAATTAAAAAAAAAATAGTAGAAAAGAGTAAAGAGAAATTAAAATAGTAGAAAAGAGTAAAAATTAATATTGTTTTAAGTTTCTTCTCAGCGGAATAAACTTTACGATGGCAGCATTACTTTCAATTCAATATTGTAAAATGTGTGAATAAAGAATATTTTAATTTCGTTTTAACATATTGGTTGGGAAAGAGTAACGCAGTAAAGAGTATTCATTCCCATTATTTTATCCAAAGTTATGGTCTTGTTTTTATACTTTACAATTTAGATGTATAATATTTTAAATGTGCCTTACATTTTAACGTTACATTTGTGATCAATTTTAATTAATAAATCGACTTCATATTCATCATAATAACATAACCAAACACAGATCACAACATACTGCGGCGTACAGCCTGCCGCCAAAATCAGTAGGAAATACTGCATCGGGAGGCGGGACAGCGCGGCGCGTTGTTCTGTTATTACAGTTTTAAATTATTATAAAAATAAAGTATCAAATGGGTATGGTAAATGTACCAATGCTGGTCTAAGGCCAACTCTCCCTTTGAGGTGTGGAGCTAATTCGAACCAGCTGCTCCAATGCGGGTTAATGAATGATGGCAAAATTTTATTCAAATTAGACACAAAAAGATTTGTTCTCGATGTTTTCCGTCATCGACGAGCACGAGATTAATTATAAATTCAAATTAACATCATGAAAACACAGTGGTCACGCAAGCCCAAGATGCATCCGTTTAAATTATTTTTAGTAGCAATATTTTCTTTTGGATTTTTAAATTTAGATAGGTTAGCAGTGAGTGAGAAACAATATAATATAATCCGTACATGTTTCATATTGATTGAGATTAAAATTCAATTTATATGTTACAAAGCTAAAAAGGCTAGGTGGTAAATTATTTGCTCGCGTATTTGTATGGGCCTAAAGGTCAAAATCATTCTGAAAAGAAAGAAAATTCATGAGGCATATATCTATTGTTTTAATATAATCGTCATAGTAGACTAAATAAACAAAAAAGCTATCCTAAGCAATTTGTACGGTTCTATTATAGTCCAAATGATTTATTATGCCACCTTAAATTCAAAAAAAAAAACCAAGCATTTTGTTTACACAAAGGCTGTACGGGCAATAAATTCATGGAAAAAAGAAAGTAGCTATTTCAGCCTATACATAATTCAGCGACATATTTTTATTTATATTTTTACTATATTTGTATTTTATAATAAAGTGAGAAATACTTTCTTAGCTTAACTTACTTATTAGAACACTGAACAAACAAAAATGCCTTCGAATAGACCTTTTTAATATAATGGAGTAGCTTGTCTAAGCTTGTTTTTTAAAAACATGATGTCAGCATTGGTGACGTCACGAATGTCAGGGTTTGTATTTCTATCCATCCTCGAAGGTATGAAATCAAACGCAGGAAATAGTCCTCTTTGATTTATTCCAAGCTGAGGAGGTCCGATCGCTTCGACGGCTCGAACAAGCCTGTCGATACCGGTTTTTTTTTGGGGCCGTTGGCCCTACTGGCCTTTACAGCGTCACCAGGCGTTTGGGCGAGTACTAGGCTCAGCTTTGAAGTTGAGCCCTTTCGGGCTCGAAAGTGATGTTCGTCCTGAAGGTGTCTCCTATGAGATCGCACCTCAGCTCTGAACGTAGTCGGGCTTTTATACCAAAATTGGGTGGGGTTCACTCAATATAACACCTATTTATGGACATTAAAATATTTCAGACTGATTTAAAATCTCATAATTCACTAAATAGTATTAATAGATTAATCAAACAGTTTTCAATCAATAAAATAACTAAAATAATCATTTCCGGGCACGTGTTTTTCTTAAATACGTGGTTTCCCGCCGTCAAATATAAAATATTGGTTAGTAATAGCGATTTAGTCTTGAAAGTAAATTAAAATTAAATCGGCGGATATTTATTACATTTATATTTTTTACATTGTACATGAAAGTACGATAAAAATTACACGAAAAAAAAAAGAAAATATATACCAATAAAATGAAGAGAGTAAATATAAATTCTCAAGGTCTCCTTTCCCATAAGACGCCGTAAGTGGTTCGTAGTAAGACGAATTACATCCCCACCAACTTTTGCTTCGTTACAACCATAATTTTACCTTATTAACATACCTTTTAATTATAATCTGTTCCTAACACCATGTGTTTACTTACCAAATGGTAGAAGCTGTATTCAAAACTCTATATTATGAAAATAAAAGTTATTTTTTGTACGTTCGAGAATAATTTATATAATATGCTATCTAAAAAAAAATAGCTTTCACTTTCATAAGTTAAAAAAATATTAAATATGATTACAAAAAAAATGTCGAAATGTACATTTGAATATTGCTAAAATATTTTCAGACTGAGACAATTTTTAATTTTTTTATTTATACTTCAATTTCCACCACACGAAAATAGTAAGGTAAGGACTGATTAATGTATAATACAAGTGGTGGACTGACAGCTAATTAGATATGGAAATGACAAAAATAGTAACCATCTTTTTTAAATATCTAATCAATTATTATTTTCGAAGTCGATCTCAAAATAAAACACCTAATGTGGCCATACGCGTAAAAAGCCTTTAAAATCGGTTAGAAAGTAATGGTGCTCATTGTACTAAAATACGATCTTTCTGTCTGAAACACAAATTGTGATACGCATACAACCAACGCTGGCGTTGTAGAGTGCAAGCATTAATCATTTGCCAAAATCGTACTAAGCGGATTTCAGTTATGCAAATCGACTGAAGACTTTTGATAAATGTAAAACCGATACATCATGTAAGTTTAAGCGCAATGAGCATTTGGGAAATTTTTGACAATTAGGTGCCATATATTTTTGACATATGAGATTATTATATATTTTTTTAATTTGAATTACAATGTAGATAAAATACGAACACTATTAATTTAGTGTAAATTTTAATTGGCAAATTGTAAACCACAGTCCAATGTATTTGTTATAAAGATTATCTGAGTGATATAGCTTATCCACATATTAAGTGTTAAGGGGCGTCAAATATTAAACTTAATATTTGACGCCCCTTAACACTTGTTGGGTTTTAATAGATGTTCTAAGATCCCTTTACACTACTACTTCAATTTATTAAATAAGCAATAATTATACACAAAATTTTATACTACTCTAGCTATAGATTTGTCATAACAGCCGTGGCCTTCAATCCGATGGAAACGGTGTAAATGTAATTTCATTCCTACGAAGGTCGCGTTGACTAAAGTAGCCTCGTCGTTGTCTAACTGGGAATTGCTTAGAAGCCAGTGTCTTCCAGGAAGGAGAGATTTAAGAAGTAATTTTTCTGATTCACGGTGGCCGTATTTACCTTTCTCTTTCAGCGACACCAGTAACTAACTTTGAAATAGTAGTGAGAACTGTAGGGTTGCGCTGAATGCTTGGTCAGTGCAAGTTGTGTATTTTATACTAAAGCCAACCTATAGCGATGGCTTCGTAATATATATGAATACGTATTACCAGAGAAGATTCTTACCGTTCATCAATAATATGCTTATTTTTTTTTAAATATATATTGATGGACGGGCTAACGAGCTACCTAAGAAATATCAACTATTTCTTACATCGTCAATGCGTCACCAACCTCGGTAACTATGAAGTTATATCCCTTGCGCGTAGTTACACTGGTTCACTCACCCTTTAAAGTATTGTTATTTGGCAAAAAAATATCTAGTGAGTGAGTGATACCTACAAGGCGGGCTAGCACGAAACCCTGCCACCGAGTAAAATACTACGACGGACGAGATAAGATAGAAATTAAAGAATTAAATGAACATAACTTCTATATACGTTTTTATTTAATTGAGCAATTAAATTCAATTTAAAAGGATCCTTATCAATGATTGAACAAAAATGGCTTTCTTTTCATTCAAAATATAGGAAATTGAAAAATTAATATTTGCGGGTAAATTGTTGAGTGGACGTGCCTGGTCGGGTCTTGATAACATAATCTTGTTCAGAGCGCAGTGAGTCGCATTGAGCCGATAATGACTTTAATTTTTTCTCTAATTCTATCTGACCACTGCAACAGAAAATAGATTGAGTCTAATTATATATACGAAAATTAAAAATACGAAAGTAAGTCGGTCTGTCTGTCGCTCTATTACAGCCAAACCACTGACCCTAATTTGACCTATGCTACTTTTTATACCTAGCACCCGACGACCAAACTCTAACACGCGAGCCAATCTGCTGACGACAACTAGTAACTTATAAAACTACTTTTCACTTCAAGAATTTCTTCCGTCTTAAAATTAGATCAGACTTGATTTTTAATTTATACAAACGCGATGAAAATTTTAAAATCAAAGAGCAATATTTGGCATGTAGGTAAACTACCGCGCGATAACTAAATGTACCTACCTACATAACTGTTTTGTGTCGATAACGCAGCTAGGGTGTTCACACGATGCGTAATTAATTACATAACTTTTGGTTAACTTTACTTAGAAGTTTATTAATATTTATGTTATATTAATTTTTATTTTGTCATATATGATCGTCAAATATCACGTCCTCAAGTATCGATAGTAATTAACCAGTTATCCTGTTTAATCAAGTATTTTGTAGTTTAAAGTGATTTTTAGACACAACTATAGTGCTTCATTTAATTAAATGAATATATATTGGTAAGTAATGATAATGTCGCAAAATTCCTCTCATAAAGTTATCGGATTAAGAAAATTTAAAAGATACAATGAAGGAGGGCTGTAATCAAATTATTTAAATATATATGTACGTACATAGCTACTATTGTTATATTATTTCTAAAAAGAGGTTTCATACCTATTATTATCAAGGAGGATTACAAATTTAATACACACCGTTACGATACACCTTTTCGTATAAGCGGATATACATTTCTAAGAATTTCTTTAGGAACGTAGGCTTAAATTCCTGATTTACATCACAACAAAGGTGTCAGTTGTCACGTAAATCAGGAGAGATGTACCTATATGCAAACCCAACGAATGCAAACCAAAAAGTTCGATTTTGAGTTTGTTATCAAGATGTCAGTGTAATGTGTATGTTCGTATGTATTTGTGAATTTTCATTACTTTATGATTAAGTTTATTATAATAATAAAAACAGGTGTGTCGTGGAACACCCCGTTCAAACCAAGATGCTTTTGCTATTTTATATTATGTATTAAAAAATAGAGGAGATGGAGCATTTTTTTACATACTTACACCTATTCAAGGTAATTGCATCCACATTACATACCACATTTAATTTTCGTTTACATTTAATTTCCCGAACGGCGTTGATAAAAACTATCTATAGTTATATAATTTTACGTCAACAGAAAATGAGATCTTTAGTATAAGAATGTGTAAAGAAATCAACTACCACAAGTTTTTTTATTTTCTTTTTGTGTACTTAGTCTATTGAGCTTCAACTAACGATACCTACAATTGATTGTTACTTGAAGTGCACTTTACTCGCTATATTTACCAAGTCTATTGAATGTAAGCTAACTTTGATTGTATTTAAGGTAAAATAATTACATTATCGAAAGAATGTCTTCAGGAACATCCGCCTGTACGTCACTTAGTTCTTTCTTCAACTCGGAAACTTCACGTCGCAGCGCTGTTTCTTCGTTTAAAAGCTTTGAATTAGTTTCCTTTGCCACTTCTTGTTTGGTATTCATTTCCTCTTCGTTCTTCAGTAGGGAGAACATTTTATAAGAAATATTAAATTTAGCTGGCTTCTTAAATGAAATAATTCGAAATCGAAACTTCCTTGTTTAAGGGACCTTTTGTTAGCTTATCGAATTATCTAATTTTTTTCTTGCCGATGTTACTCAATATCTTCGCCAATTGTTAGAAAATGTTAATGATATTGTTTTCTATTAAATTACGAATCAATAATATTATAATATAAATACATTTATTCAAAATAAAATTATATATTTTGAGGTATTTTGATAACAAAATCCATATAATGTGTATGGAATAAGAGTGAAATAGTAAGGAATTCTTTCTTTGAAAAGGACATTTCTATTACCAATTTATATGAAATATGTAGGTAAACAGAAAAGAATACTTCAAAGGCGTCCGTAAACGCATGCACACATACGAATATATGCGTGTGTGAATGCGTGTATAGACAGAGACATACGCAATAAATTGCTATTACATGGCCTTCAAATGAAATGCTAAACAACCTTGTTCTAAATTCCTAATTAAGGCTGATTAAAAATGGTTTACTTATTCAGGTATTTAATACTGTATTCAAAGCTAGCTTTGAGCAACATTTAAATTTAACACAAACAAATCTCCACTTGAAAATACTCATTAAAATTCAATTTGCTAGAATTCGTTGCGTTTTGCTAGAATTTGTGAATAGGAATAAACAGAGTCGTTTTTCTCTTTGCATTAAGTTATTACAGAAGATGTTGTATCATAAACATTACGGATGAAACGTGTCGTATATATGTCTTATTACATTACGGTTTTAAAGCCAATATTTTGTTTTTTAAGAAATAGGTAGTTGGAGGGGCAAATGTGCCTAGTTATAGTAAATAGTCACCACCGATCATAGACATTGACTTAATTATTCCTAACATCTCCAATGCGCCATCAACCTTGGGAACTAATTATGTCTCTTGTGTCCTGTAGTTACACTGGCTCACACACCCTTCAAACCGGAAACCAAGATTAAGTGTTGCTGCTTGGCAGTAGAATATCTGAAGAGTGGGTGGTACCTATCTAGACGAACTTGCACAAAGTCATACTACCAAGAAAATTACACCAATAACTTCTAGATATACTTGTTGAGCATTATAAATTTGTTAACTTGACTGAGTATCGATTAACAGCCAAAACTACTGAATCTAGAAAGCTAGTTTTACAATGTTTTTTTAAAGGATTTTTGGAATGTGCAACTTAAAGGACAGCTTTAATCGAATATTCCCGTACAAAGTCGGGCGGGTATCTAGTATAGAATATAAGTGAACGAACTATATATTGCCTTAGTTCGTAATGAAAATATGAATTATTACATTACCTGGGTATGAAAGTTGCGAAGTTTTATTGTTTTTTTCGGTAATTCTGTTAAGCATAATACCATTCCTGATATTCATTAAAAGTAATATCGTTAATACTCACATAAAGTGATCGAGACTTTCGAAATCGATCAGCCAGTTCACGTAATGTGTCTTCATATCTTCTTCTGAAACGGTTTTAATTGAAAAAGTAACAAAGGCAAGACTTTATTAAATATCTAAGTATGATACGAGATCACGCGGAAATCTTTATTAACAGCGTTCCAGAAAATTGGAATTAAGTGGAATATTATATTACATAATGGAAACAATTAAACCTGCTGTACATTAATACCATGAATAAAAAAGTGGTTTTGTCTTTTTAGTCCGGCATTTACAGAACTATTTCTGGCACTTTACGATCTATATCTTAAAGTGACTTTTTATTTCGAAAATAATGCACGGGAGTGTTTTATTAAATATAGACTATAAGGTGCATTTTATTTTTATAATATTGGCGGTTGGGACTATGGACCACGTGATGGTGATTACTCACCATAGCCCATAGACTTGAACTCACAGGCACACGTTCGAGAAAGTGTGCGAATGTGCAATTCTCTGCGCCATCACCGTGAACAATCAGATCTACATATTCCTCTTTATCAATTTACAATATGTATTGCTATTCACTCGGTAGTAAAAATATACTCTGCAGGGTGCTATACTAGGTTTAGTGTACTTAAGCAGTTTTCGATTTTATCATATGAATTAAATTATAAAGTTTTACCAAATTCACTTCAATCGTAAAGTGATAAAGTAATAAATGTGCAACCGTCGTAACATTGAAATGGAAAACACGAGCGTACATTCCGAGTTCAGTATCGCGTTCTTCCTGTTTCAATAAATCTTCGAGTTCGCTGCGATTCAAGCGAGCTCTCTCGAGTGCTTCGCTCACTTCCTCACTTTGTCGCTTCAGTTGCATGCGCTTAGCAGTTAGTCTTACTAGAATAATACATCGTTGTTACGTATAATTCTAATTGTTTCAGAATAAATTGATTTTGTTCAATAGAATTTATCCAAAACACTAAATTTATGCCTATAGACTATTGAGTACAGTTAAAGATATACTTTAAGATATATAAGATATATTATGATATAAAGTAACAGCCTGTAGGTGTCCCATAGTTGTACAAAGGCATCCTTTCCTCTTGAGGAGAAGATTAGGAACTTATTCCATCACGCCGTTCCAATCCGACAAGTGATGCGGTTTTCATGCGAAACATACAGATTTACTCACGAAGAAATCCCTTCCTCCACCGAGTACGAAATTAATTCTGAACACGTTTCGCTTAAACCCACAATATCCGCAAACTTCACACACTGGCTTATCTTAGTTCCATAATGATTGATGTGACCTGAACGATATCTTGAGAACAGTATTGCTTCATGTAAAGTGGACACTATTTTTTGAATTTGCTATTCAATATTTAGCATCATATGATGTATTTATATATGTGTTCTCTAGTTTATTATTTTTAATTAAAATTTGTACAAGTATTAGGGTTAAATAAATATGAATACATTTAGAAATTAATTTGTATAATACATATGTACATTTCAATAAAAATTAAACGCTTTTATAATGAACAGCTTAGCGCCGTACCGAAAAATTTATTTCCCTTTCATGTAACCCTTAGTAAAATGAGTCTGTGTCGACCTATTTACTTTGCATACAGACGGCGAAATAGATATTTACAGTTTACAATGTTTAAATCAAATTTACATATGATTTAAAATCTGTATGGTCACTTCGTTATCACAATACACTATCTACTTACCTGACTTCGTACAGGTGAAATAAGAATAATTTTATAAATGTATTAATTCGTTAAATAAAAGTTATCAGTGTAACCGCAGCGTCACCTATGTACCAAGTACATCTAAACTATTTATTAACACAGCGATAAAATATGTGTCGGGGTGTTTTTACAATTTTTAATTTTATATTTATTTTGTCCTTTTTAAAGTAGGTATAAATATTAGGAAGGTATTTATAGTGATTAGTTAGTAACTTGTTTAGGTACTAGGTATCATAGGTATAAATATAGTGGTTAATTGAGCCTAATTGATCCCATTTAATTACCCACTTTCGAAATCTAAACCTTACCTAACATGTCATATTTGAAGTCATGCTTTCCTTACCATGTTCTTTCAATATCATTAAAGTAATACGGTACTATATTTCGAAAATATAGGACATATGGAAGGTAGTCAGATCCCGTCATCAACTATTATAGAGCTGATGATCTAAACTGATAATCAGATTTTCATGAAACATGGCTTAGAACACTCAGGATAAAATTATGTATGACACAAAAAAAAACTAAACGAAAATCGGTTCATCCGTTCGGAAGCTGCGATACCACAGACACGCAGATACAAAGTTACACAGACACGTTAAACTTTTGTACCCCGTCTTTTTGCGACGAGGGTCAAAAACGAACTCCAAGTCTGTGAACTCTCAGTCTGTGAACTCCAGGTAAACAGTTGGAGTTCATAGACATACACATGTGCAGAACAATTATTACATACCCACATAAAGGTGTGATTATATTCTGTCTTAAATTTATTTTATGTTTTTAAGAAACAAAAGCAACATATTAATATGGAAATAAAATTAACATCCTACAAACCACTCTCTTGCTTAAGACGTTCTATTTCAGTATTGAGAGAGCGGGCTACGCGCAACGCTGTCATAGTTTCGCGATACTTTTTTTCATTTTCAGCGTCTAGTGCAGGCATCGCAGAACGCTATAAAAAGATACATTTAAACCATTTCTTATAGCATTTATGGAACTTGAAAGACAAAAAATAAATGTACATACCTGTGCCACTAAATCGTTTTCTATTTCTTCTAAGTTAGATTTAAGAAGACATATTTCAACTTGTTGATCTGCTGGAGAAAACATTTTTAAATATGTTTTACAATAATGTACTTCTATTTTGTTCAAAATTTTAAACAATTGAAATATTTATGTAGATATTTTTCGCGCCAAATTGTATTGTATGTTTTTTTGACACTTTTTGTACAGTATGCCTAATGTTCGATTGTATTCAGACAAAATATTTAATATTTAAAATAAGGCGATACTTTTTTTTAAATGAAATGTAAATATTATACAATATTATATTTAAAAACTATATTGTATTAATTATTTACTTATTTTGTAAACAATTGTAATGATTTTTTTATAAACTTATTTTTCATAAAATGAATTCACAAATTAATTTATGACAAAAATTTGGACTAATAATAATCGTAATAAAAAATATGGATCTTATATACAAGTTGTACCAAAATTAGCGCCAAATTATGTATATATCGTATACATAAAACCCTTTCAAATTTGTTATTCGCCCTTTTCACAGATAGAACAAGTGATTGCGGCTGCGATTATTATAATCGTGTAAAATGTCTTCCTATTGAAAATAAATAAAATAAAATGTTTGTATAAAACGAATACTTTCGATTATGTCATTTGCAAGAAATAAATATCACATCAATAAGTACCATAGAATGTAACTATATCTATGACGCACAACAATAATCGTGTTTAAAAAAAACATATACAGTAATAAAATGTGTCTAAGAAGTTATAAATAAGACACTTGAACAAGATTAGACAGTTTACATATTTTTTTATTGCGCATTTTGAAGTTAATTTTTACCCAATTCGCAAAAATTACGTTCCAACGCGTTCTAAAGTGAAAATCTGGTTGGATATATAGATAAAGCTGATTGTAAAAACATAAATAATATACTAGCAATGGTAAAAATATTTTATTATTTTGTAGGACATAAATATTAAAATAATTAATATCAGTGATACGACATCAATACCTTCGTCTCATAGTACGATAAAAAAACAATAAGTTACGACGACGACGACAGACGATATAATCTGTGCCCTATAGTACGATTCTATAAGTATTCACTCTACATCTCAGTCGTGAAATGTTGAGAACCGACTAATTGTTCTTATTCTTATATTGTTGTATAATTTGTGTTGTTATTAAAGTAAATGTCGATTATTGTGTTCTGACATTTCATGCCCATGTTTTGCGGTGAGTAATAAGCAGCTTCCGTAAAGAGCTTCTTACGGAATAGACATATGTAGGTACTGTTGGCACAACTAAAATACACCAAAGTTAAACTAAGAATTCAATTGAGTAAGCAGTTATTGGCTTCATTATATTAAGCAAATTCATGATAATTCTAGACATTGATATATATTCTACGATAGACAAGAACGTTTATGTAAACAATATGTTCAAATACTGACAAGAGTTAAAACTAAAGTTCGCTGTAGCGGTAAATCTTCATTATGTCTTCAAATCAAACTATGAAAGTATACAGCACAAGAGCCTTTATAAAATCTGGTAATTAGCGTTTTTGTAAGCGATTTATTTTGTGGTTTTACTAATTATGATATTACTAATTGGGTATTGAATTACCGTAACAACAAGTAGGTCTACTTACTGAACTACTGAATTGTTATTTACCTCTAGATTCATACTTTGGTTCGGATTTTCCAATTGACTGATTGTATTTCACACAGAACGAATGGCAAACCCATACTATTATCATTACATAAGCTTCATTGACTGTAATGATTATGGCACTTAACATGCTTCAAAATATCGTTACCGTAAAGCAACGCACCTGCAAGCCCCCTGTGTTGCAGATGTCCATGGTCGGTTTTGATTAACCTAGTGCTAGTGCTAAGTATTTTTCGTAAATTCATATTTAAGCATTTTAAATGAATTTATAATTAAAGTCTCCTGATATTATTTCACAAAGTAAAGCCTTACTATTCCGCTATAGCTAACATAACACGTCTGTGATGTGTTTTGATATGTTAATCAGTCATTTGAGCTTTTATAAATTAAACCATACTACAATATCCTTGACTATGAAATATGCAAATACCGCTGAATCGATATCACGAAATTAGATTAAATTTGAAAAATACTATTATATGAATCAATTAATAAAAGTCAAAGTCAAATCTTTATTAAATATAGAAGTGTTTATACTTGCTTATTGATAGTCAAAAATCTACCACCGGTTCGGATTTTAACACCTCGGACCTGAGAGCAACTGGCGAAAGAAATTCAGCGGGATATATATATTGTACATGTAACATGAAATATATATTTAACAGTACAATAATATTTTATTATATTTTAGTTATTTGAAACAGCCTGGAGGCGATCATTTCATTGCCAAGGTGTGCGGTCAACTAAAAAGTCATTAGTGTTGTAATATCCTTTAGCATACAAACGCGTTTTCTGGGATCCTGTTGTAAAAACGTATACATTGCCCCAAAAAAGAGTTACTAACCCTGTGTAATCGAGTACTTGGAGTAACAAGTTTATTCATGTTCCTAGTGTTAATAGAATGTAGGTACATTACAATTTCTGGGAAAATCATTTATGTTTTTGCGTACATACATAACATTATCAAAAACAAATTTTGAAGCAACAGTCATTATTTTATTTCTTTAAATTTACCTCTTAAAGAATATTTTGAGCCCAGGTTATAAATTGCACGAATTGCCCTCTTCTGCAGCACAAAAATGGTATTAATGTCAGCTGCATTACCCCATAGTAGGATGCCATACGACATTATACTGTGGAAATAACTAAAATACACAAGGCGAGCCGTATCCACATCATTCAAAAGTCTATTTTTTTTACCGCATAGGCTTCAGAGCTGAGTCTATTCGCCAATTTTTTCATATGGGGGCCTCATTGAAGCTTAGAGTCTATTGTCATACGAAGGAACTCTGTTGAGTCTAAAACATCTAATGCTTCCCCGTTTAAAAGTACAATAGATTCTAAATATCAATATTAAGACCCCTAAGCTATTACCGACATAATTAACATTTTTAACTCGTTTATTCATCCGCACATACACCCATCCACCAACCACTTATCGTCCATACAGTCATCTATGCATCCACTTTTAAAAAGTAAATATGTTCAATGTAATAATATATTGCTTATAACAGTAATATATCACCTACTAAACGACTAAGCTTTGTCGGTGTTTTAGGCGTATTAACAAAAATGTAATTTAAATTATATTAAAAAAATGTTATAGATATTAGTAAATATTGTGTCTCGCGTATGCAAATTGCAATACGAGCTATAAATAAAAACGGTTTAAGTTTTTCATCATGAATGAAAAGAAAAGATACGTCTGAAGCTCATTGCATCACAAAGCGTTTGTACTGCACTAAAAAAAGGAAGTTTCATTACGTAACGTATCTATTTGTGGAGTTACGGTGGGAGGAAAATGTCCATGGTAATTCCAAGTAAATTGGAATAGCAATGAAGAGTTATTAAATATTTCAATTTCATTTTAAGTCTGTAGATAAATACAGTAGGAGTAGCTTTAAAACTACGATTAGCATCGCGCTTTTGTTTCATTTATATATTTATTTATTTGAAAGTTTATTACAATTATAATTTAAATATTCTAATATTAATAATATTATATTAATAATATTTTTTGTAGGAACAAAAAATAAGTAACGAGTCAAAGAGACAATCGAATTTATTTTTATACAGTTTTAATAAAGTATATGCGGGGTTACGAATTTCCACAAGCGTCCTTTGTTGTCATTTTATTTCGGTTGTTTTGAAATAAGTTTCTAGTTGTTATACATTTTTGGAAAGCTAAGAAATAAAAACGGTTATGTTTTTAAAATAATCTGCAGGACAAGTTCCATAACAATATTTTTAATTTTTAAGGCATTTTTATAAAAAAAAAAAATAAACTAATATCGTTTTCCGTCCCGCATTTTTAATTTGGACCGATAATTATTGTTTTAATATTGAAAAATAATCATTGTTTATTCGTTGAAATAAAACTAGTTTTTAACGGATTTAATTTAACGGATTTGTTCGTGGTCACGGGCAGTGCGCTGCAAAGTGCTCGAAACGTCGGGATGTTAAAATAATTAATATACGCGATTAAATCCGTTAAAAACTAGTTTTATTTCAATGTGTAATAATCGCGAAAATCTAAGACAACATTATTGTTTATTCGCTTTGATAAATCTGAAGAAAGAAATAGATTTTAATTAATACTTTTTTTTAATAAATTTTCGAAGTTGCATTTTTACTTATTTTGAAAAAAAAAACTAAAAAACGTGATAACTTAAAAATGGTTCACTTTTGCAGTATGCATAAGGGGGTTAAAATTATCGCAAATAATCACCTCTATTACCTCCTAACGGGAATACGTCGAATTACCAATAACCCTGTATATATTTCCGCAAAACCTGTTCTTAGTTAATCTCTATGCTGAAAAAATATTATATATACGTATGTATTAATTATAAGTTACATATTATTTGCATTTAATCAAACATAAAATCGAACTGGATAAAATAATAGCTTTTCAAATGATCTTTCACAGCGTGTACCTGTTTCAACTGGTGAATATGTGTTGGGTGTGTATTTACAGAGCTTGACAATTTTGACGGTGAATGATGAGTCATTCACCGTCAGTGAGCTGTAGCGCGGCACAGGCAAGCACTATTGAAATTGTTTTTATAACTTTTACTTTTGTCTTTCCTTACAGAGTAAAAAAAAAAAAACTGAAATGTTATTTTGTAGCTATAATACACCTTAAGCACATTAGCTTTTATTGTTTGCGTAGCATTTTCAATTTAATGGTGATTACTTACTTAATAAAATGTACATTATGAGATCTTTCAGATCTTTCAATTAAGGAATAAAAGGAAACAAGGTATTAAATTAAATTATTGTACCGAATATTGTTATGAACATATTTTTACACATAATTAAGCCGGTAATTCTGTCTTTTAATACTAATACGATAGAAAAAGTTCTCAATTATTTTCAAACAATGGTAAAAATAATATTATTTTAATGACAAGAAGGTTTACGACGTTTGTCTCATAAGATTTGGAAATTCATTTAATCAAAGGTTCATGCCGTACGCATCTGTTGCTATTATATGATTATTCTATATCGACAATTTTTTTTTTTAATACTCAGGAAAGCATTCCGTGTTTCTTTACATACCCATCTAGTATTAATGGATTAATTGCATTATGAGAACCGGGAAGGTTTATATGTTAAGTTTATACCATGCCCTATCCACTGAATACATGGAACGCGCGCTTAGTGCGCGCATTCCCTCATCCTCTATGTCGGAATGTGACGACCCCCCCGAGTCCGCCACTGGAGGCTAGGCTTTAACGAAGCTGACGCCCTGCGGCGAATAAGATGGTTGGCTCCGCCGCTGTCGGCCGGTGCAAAATACATGGGAGTCTCGAGTAGCGAGCCCTCCCACCCCTTTCTAGCCAACGAGGCCACTCACATGGTCCGCCCTGCCGAATCGTGGACGTACCAGGAGCTGTCCCGCGGCATCCCTCTGAGACAGTCTTAGCCGCGGCCGACGAGCAAGCTCAAGCCGACCCCGTTGCCCAGGGTACACCACGAAGAGGTGACTGACATGTATCCCTAGTAAAAGATGACCTGTTCAACCGGGTAAGCACCACTAATTATTATTTAAGCGCATTTTTAATTAAGGAATGACACTACTACAAATTACTCATTTAAGACGCTCTGGAAACTCCTGTTACTTATACTGTCTGATATTCTTCCAAAAGTTATTTATTCTTGGGATTTTATTTCCGATGAATGTGCCGCAGTACAGTTTAGTACACGTGACAGCTGACAGCGACAGAAGTTTATTCATCTACAAGTTTATGGTCGTGGTTTTATACATTAATTGGGTTTTGTACACACTCAGTATCTTTACTGGGGCTGGTTCTTACTTCAGGGTTTCGGGCGTTTCACCGAAGATTGATTATTATTATTTGAAATAAAACATCTCAGTCTCGAATCTCATGAGAGACCAATTTTCCTTAAAACGATTACACTTGAATGAATTATGAAGAATAACAAGTACGGTAGTTAAATAATTCTAAATTGTATTTTATGCTCATGTATGATACATTCGATATTACGTTAGCATTATTCGTTTCTAAATAAATTTCATTTGCTCCATATGAGTTGACTGACACAATATTCATAATAAAATTTGTTGTACTTTGTAAATATATATTTTTTCTATAAATGTATGACGTGCCTGAAATGGATTTTTTGAGTGTGTTTGTGCGTGTGAATGTTTGAAACATAAACAAGGAATATAACGGTATACTTATATAACTACAAACTATGTCAATTTCTTATTAAATTTAATATTAAAATTACGTTGAATAAAAAGTCAACTGTATTTAAATATCGCAAACTACTCAATGAAAATTTGGCTTTAATTTGATAATATAAGGTCAAACTTGTAATCATTTTAGACCAATTTTTGTTACGCTGACAAGGTTACGAATTTGCAGTAAAGACTGAAGCAAGTGCTTAATTAAATAAAACGAATGAATACAATTTTTGCAGTCGTGTCGTAATAAAATACCGAAAAATGTAATTAACTGATCATTTAAAAAAATATTAAGAAAAAGTTAATCAATCAATCTTATAATTTTCTCTCTTAACGTTCTTTTTCATTAAAAATAATACTTTTTGGATGCCTGGATTTAGGCTCGCGTTCAAACACAAGACTGATTACGAACAATAATTGTGAATACTGACATCATTTTGGCATGAGATATTGACATTTAAAAGATATATTATATTTGTAGTACCGTTTTCTTTTTATGTAACGGCAACTTGATTAAACATATTTGGTTTCTGAAATTCCTGGATTTAAAAACAAATGCGTATATGAAAATATAATGAAAATATATTTATGATTTAGTTTGAATAGTTAGTAGTTGTATGTAATTTGTTATTTTTATCTTTAACTCTAGTATACAAAAATAGTTGTTAATCCTTACATATTTTGGCATCAAATAGACCTAAATAAATAGGTATTTATTACGAAACGGCATAGGCTACCGACCCGTAATGAAAGCCTATGACAACATTTAACTAACACATATATTATTATTACCAAGTAAGCGTATCGATTTGTTTTAAGCAATAACATAAAAAAAAACGAACCAGCTAATAGTGGGTTAGTAAAGAAATACTTTTGATGGCCATCATTAAAATTATCTGAATCGTAAACAATAAATGAATTCGAAGTAAAAATACTTTTTAAAAAAAAGCTTTTATTTAAATGCTCTAAAAAGAAAAAAAGAAAATTTTCCTTTAAAATTTTAACTATCAATTTATAACATCATTATACACTATTTCTTTGTCGCGTAAAAACCTTGCGTAAATTAACTAGTACCTTATAATTTAGTAATTTAATCAATTCAATCATTCAATTTAGTAAAAAGTGTTTCGCTATTTTCCTGATCACGCCTTTTTTTTAGTCGTTGGCGTTTTTGCGTCATACTTTTTCTTGCCATTTTAGTTTCTTTTTCTCTAGTCTTCTCTTCCTTTGTGTTGATGTTTCTGTTTTTCCCATTTTGTTCCCACGAGTACCGAAGAAATATACGTCGACCCTCCCAGAGCTTCGTTTAGAAGGATAAGAGCTAATATACATCGGGGTTCGACATAACCATTATATTTAAGTTTAAGTTAGTAGAAGAAAGTAGAAGAAAGCAAAACAAACTTCAAAAGTCCGTCATATTGGATTAAGAGTGATGTCAGAATATTTTTCAATTTATTCTATTTTTCAATTTATTCAATTTTTCAATTTATAAGTGCATAAAAAAAAAACTATTCTGCCATCTCGAATGTTCCACCATATTGGAATTAGAATGACGTCACAATATTTTTCGATTTACTCTCAACAAGCCCTATCATTCGATACCCATATTGTAGAAGTGCATAAAAAATAACTATTCTGCCATGTCGAATGTTCCACCATATTGGACTTACAATGACGTCAAGCTTATCGTGTAATGTCATCCAAACTTAACGTGTATACAAAATGTCAGCCAAATCGGTTAAAGATATATGCTTTAAAATTGACTAGCAAGATTCCATTCCACCCGCACAGACACATATACATACATTGCAAGTTAAATAAAAGCTTTTAAAAACAAGAAGAAACACATATATTTCCTACTATACCGATAAATCTAACCGACAAAAATATTGTTGGTTAGATTAATCCTGTTGAATAGCAAAGCTGCCTATACAAATTGCCTTTGAATAATCAAAAATCCCAAGGTGTTACTACGCTTCATGCAATAGTGGCCAGCTATTCTATAAAATCTCACTTTGTAACTCATTCATGTAATGTTTAAAACTGATTATTGCTGATGCACCATTTTAATACGTGTGCAATACGTGTGTAAGTATTGTAAATATTACAATCAATTTTTCATATCACTGTAAAACTTTTTACAATAGTGTACTGCCGACGAGTTTCTAATATGTTTCTACAGAATAGTTTTACAGGGCTTTATAGTCGACATGTGATAGATGCAGAGGAAATGAGTAGGAAACGACTTTGTGGTTCCTTACAGTACGTACTAAATACCATTTAGTCATTACAATAACTAAATAATGGGGTATTTTAAGATAATAAAATGTGGTATTTATGTGAAGTATTTAAGACATTCGGTGTTGGTCAAAGTTAAACGTCGGATTATGTTAAATACATATTTAATATTTCGATCGACGTTGAAACTCAGAAAGATTACTTGTTTTCGAATGAACTTGAAAAAAAAAATTATGAATTCGCACGTAAGCTTTTGGTTATTATGTTATCAACATATTTTTTGTCGCATATACCCTTATAATACCCGTTTATAAATAGAAAAAGATTATATTTAAGCGTGTACTTACACGTAAGACTACTAAATCGAGTGGTATAGAACTTCCATAATATTTTAGTTTCAGATCGGACGTAGACTAGATATATTAATATATTGTATATTTTTTTAAATAAAATTTAAAATAGTATAGTATGATAACATGGTTAAAGAGAAAACTGGGTACCTACTACTGGGTATATACGTGAAACAATAGGAATGTGCAATATCCATACAAACTCTATGTCAATGGGACATTCAGAGTTGAATTTTAAAAATGTAATAATTACAGGAAAGCCATTTATATTTTGTAAAAGAGATATCTAAGAACACTCTCAATTGATTTGGCTGATGTTTCGCACATATTTGACACTGAGTTACTTAGACCTGACCCCAGAGCCAGATTAACCCGACACTATACCGAAGATATCCCAGACGTCAGTCTGTGCGAGATTAGTATGGCTCTCAAACAGCTTAAGAATAACAAGACGACGGCTGATGATGGAATTACGGCTGAGCTGCAGAAGGCAGGTGGAAAGCCGGTTGTAAAAGCCCTTTTTAATTCCGTCATACTCGAGGGCAAAACGCCACGAATGTGAAACAGAAGTGTGGTGTAGCTTTTCTTCAAAAAGGGCGACAACACCCTACTGAAGAATTACAGACACATCTCACTTCTAAGCCACGTTTATAAGTTGTTTTCGAGAGTCATTACGAATCTTATCACACGCAGATTTGACGACTTCCAGCCTCCGCAAACAAGCCGGTTTCCGTAAAGGCTTCAGTACTATAGAAAACACACATACGCTGCGGCAGGCTATACAGAAAACCGAAGAGTATCAGTAACATGCCATTATGCTTAGCGTTTGTGGACTATGAGAAAGCTTTCGATTCGATCGAGACTAGGGCTGTGCTACAGTCTCTCCAGGGGTGCCAAATTGACTATTAGTATATCGAAGTCCTGAAGTCGCACTATGTCAGTCCGACTACAGGACCAGAACTCGAAACCTATCCAGCTGCAGCGAGAAGTGAGACAGGGAGACGTTATTTCTCTGAAACTGTATACCGATGCTTTGGAAGATGTTTTCAAGCTTTTGGACTGGAAAGTATCTGGCATCAACATTAACGGCGAGTACTTCACTCACCTTCGGTTTTCTGACGACATAGTAGTCATAACTGAAACTATGGAAGACCTAACCACAATACTCGATGACCTCGGTAAAGCCTCCGAACGAGTGGGTCTTAAAATGAACATTCATAAGTCGAAGATTATGCCAAACATCCATACTGTGCCCACTCCCATAAAAATCTGAGAATCTACACTCGAAGGTGTCGATGACTTCATATACCTGGGACAAACGATCCAATTAGGTAAGTCCAACTTTGAAAAAGAGGTCAACCGTCGAATTCAACTCGGCTAGCAACGTTCGGGAAGCTACAAAAAATCTTCTTGTCCCATATACCGCAGTGTTTCAATACAAAAGTATTTAACCAGAATGTATTGCCAGTGATGACTTAGGGCTGTGAAACGTGGTCCTTCACAATGGGCCTCATAAGAAGACTCAAGGTCACCCAAAGGGAAATGGAGAGGGCTATGCTCGGAGTTTTCCTGCGAGATCGAATCAGAAATGAGGAGATGCGCAGAAGAACTAAGGTCACCGACACAGCCCGAAGAATTGCCACACTTAACTGCAGTGGGTGGGGCAAATTGCTACAAGAACCGACGGCCGATGGGGCCGACGATTTCTAGAATGGCGAACATGGACCGGAAGACGCAGCGTGGATAGGCCCCTCACAAGGTGATCCGACTACCTGGTGAAGATCGCGGGAAGCCTCTGGTTGCAGGCTGCACAAGACAAATTAACATCGTTTAAGAATAATTGAATTGCAAGGCATAAAATTGTTATTAAAATTCTCGTGAATTAAAAAACAATAAAATAATGTTATATAACACTATATATACTAGAAACAGAAAGATTCAGAGAAAAATAGAGAGTGAAAGATCTGAATTTCGTTAATAAATACTCGAAATATTCATACAAAGTTCCAATAATATAATATCGCTTCCTATAAGTAGGTTTTTACTTTGATAACAAACCTCACAATATGATTTACATAAAAAAATAGTTGTAATTTAGTTGAACACGTAAAACAGATATATTTAAATTCAAAGCATTGGTTGTCTCGTTCATGAAATATTTCAATAGCCAATAGGCGCGTTGTGTTAAACATTGCGGTGTTTTAATATGTTAATGTAATTTAACAAAGCATGTCCAAACCATGTCACAGTTCATTAACCGCAGCCTAAAGCTTTATTAGGATTCATATTATTACCTTTTAAACCTATTAAATAATAATTTAGGTGCCTTAATTAAATTATATTGTAACATTTTAGTGTATCTATTGCTATGCTGAATATTCCTAACTGCGTACATAACTGTGGGTTGTGGTGAAAAAAATTACAAAAGAAAGAGCCATTAGTCATTGTTCCAATGTTTATTTGTTCGTAAGTGATAAAGTTTTAAGCGCGTGAGTGGTTCACAGCTAGAATAAAACCAAAGCGTTTTACCTTTATTACCGTCGACAAGGGATAGTATAAATTAACATTGACAAATGGTTATTGCCTCGTGAGTCTAACTCGGTGATATGTGAATGTGTGCGTTTGTGTTACGAGTAGAAGCCAAAGTTTAGTGCAGATTTATCCACCTGAGAATATAAAACACTCTACCTGCATCATTGGTTTTGTTCTTCACGGAGACTTTATAATATGTTTTAACGTTTTTGGAACTAATTGTACTTAACGTATTAAATAGTCTTATTGGACCGGGCTTGAACCATTAAATAGGTTTTGGATTTTTCCGAAACCGAAGCGAAATTCTTAGACCGGAGTCAGAAAGTTGGCAATGTTTACAATTCTGTGGTTCAAAATTTACATGAAGCAGTTGGAGTCTGAGCTCTTTGTAGTCGTGTCGGTTTCTTCGCCCCGTGGGATAAGAGAGAGGAAAAGTGAGAGCACTTTCAGGTGTCCTGCTAAGCTAGCTAGTCTCGCTTGAAATGGTTTCTCAAAAATCGAACATTTTCCATAGATACAGTTTTTTTTTATACCAAATTATATACATGGTAAAAGTCTTGGTCTGGCGACCAATGGCTTAGGTTTTGTTATACTTAGCGCTCAGAATTTTTGGTTAAGTACGAATGGTGGACATAATATTTACCATTTTAAAACGAAAATTATACAATTATAGTCAAAATTTAATATAAATAATAGTCCGTTTTAGAATAAGCCAAAAATAATATGCTGTGGTGTATAATTTGACAAAGATTGTGCATCCGGCCCAAACAAACTCAGTCTGGAATACACACATAAAAATAACTTTTATATTATTAATTAATTAGTGTTCTATTATCCTGTATATTTTTCCACACTAAATTTCACACATTGAAAATGAATATGATTTTATACTTAAAAAATAGCTTACAGGGAAATTATTCTAATTAATATTAAAACCTGGAAGTACTTCAATTCTATTTGAATTTTTTATTACAAAGAACAATATATTTATTATGTATTATAAATATATGATCAAAACGCGTTGCAATCCAAATTTGTGGTCCAAGATACAATGAGCCAAGGTTTATCGTAATGCGAAAATTCTCAGCCTAAAATAATGGGTGAGGCAGTTGGGCAAGCAAACAAAATATATCAGGAAACACATATAACAAAATACCTTATGAAGCACCGCAAAAAACATATTCGCACTCTATTAATATCTTGAGGAAATACCTACATCGTAAGAAAACCGTCACGTGTATCCTGTTGAATATTATTCTTTTTTTTTCTCGTCAAATGCTACTCTCGGTAAAATTTTCATTTTCATTTTTACTCAAAAATTAAAAACATGATAATTTATTGGTACTGACGCAAAGCCTAACCCTTCGGTTAAGATTCACATGTTCCAGCTACTGAACCACCTCAGCTCAAAACGCAAATCTAGAGATCCCTATATAAGCTTTTATTAAGAGTTCTAAACAAATAATAATGGCAATTAACGAATATTTTCACAATAATATAATTACATTAATTATATAATATACAAGTGTAATGATAAATACCTGCGCTAAAAATAAAACAAAATAAAATAAATAAAATATGCACTTGTTAGATTTTTTACAGGGACTCAATACATTATGTCAGGATATTTTAAGATATTTTTTTTATTAGAGAAGATAATTATTTTATTATATTTTAAGGTTATAAGAAAATAAAAGATTATATATGAAACACAAATATTTATTTAGTCATTATAATAGCTGTAGTAATCGTAATATTGTATCAATTAATAATTACAATAAAACCAATTACCTTAATCAAAATCAAAGTCAAAATATACTTTATTCAAGTATGCTTTTACAAGCACTTTTGAATCGTCATTTAACAAACTATTTAAAGTAAAGCTACCACCGGTTCGGAATGTAGACTCTACCGAGAAGAACCGGCAAGAAACTCAGTAGTTAACTTTTTCAATATCCAAAAACACAGTCATGTTTGTTTAATACAATTATACTAACTTTGCATATATAATACTAACTTTATATGTTGATAATTGCAAAAACACAATTCATATATTCATCAATAATTTAACAAGCAATAACAATTATACTATATCACACAATGATATTCTAAGTCTAGGCCTCATCCACACGAAGGATGATCCCTAACCCTAATTTTACATATGTGTATGGTAGTACATGCATGTCCAAGACGTAGTCGGCAGATAGTTGTGTTAAAAAAACATCAAAATGGTCCAAAAAGTTATCCTTTTATTTAAGTGTGAAAAATGATTTTTTTTATTGTATCTGTTATTGCGATTAGCTATCTGTGTCTTTGTTGTTTAATTATAACAGTTAAAAAACACCCATAGACTTTTATTACATACATATTTTTGAATATTATTTTTTTCTTATAACTTTAAAACATTAAGTCGTTTTTTTTCAATTCAATTTAGTTATATGCCCTTTTGAATTATCATTTATTTTTTTTGCTTTTTTAATCAATGGTATAACATATACTTAATTGACAACGTAAACGCAACAAATTATGTTTATTGTCTCTATGTCCCATCTGCCAGTCCGCCTACTTGTAATCTTCGGAATTAATTTTCTGATTCTAAAACAATATATACTCTTAGAAAGCTACATTATTCCATAGTAAATTATATTTATATCCTGTAATTTTATATCTTAATAAACTGCACCCGTGCGAAGCCGGGCGGGTCGCTAGTAGACCATTATGGCGACTATGCGCTACTCTCTGGCCTCAACCCTAAATAGATGGAACAATCCGCTCCGCCTATAATAGTGCGCAATCTACTTACGGTGCCTGGAACGACGTGGAGCGGCTCGGTGCGTGGTACGGCGAGCGATGGCACGGTGCTTGGTACGGCCAGGCACGTAAGAAGACACGGTCGCTGTGTGTTAGCTGAACTGCAAGTTGAAGTTACTACTTACTACAACACTTGACGTCTTAACTCTTAGTCGTCTTACGACTAACACCATAAAGTAATATTGTGCAAAGTTTTATAGATAGCTTAACATACCTATACCTACGTAGGCAGATTCATCGGCCGAAAGGTGGGTACCTCAGAAAAGACGATCCTAGAGCACAGCCTCAATTCATCTATGCAAATAAAACGCGATATTAGAGTCGCTGAAGCTGTGCTCTCTCTGATCAAGTGCAGAGCAGGGCCCTTTGGATTGTGGTAAATCTTTTAAATCCTAAGTGTAGCATAACTGTGTATTTAAAATCTATGTCTATTAAAAATTGTGTGTAAATAGAAAGTCAATGTAGATATATGAAACAAAGAATAAATAAATAAATATTAACAATAGTTTGTAGTTTGTAATAGTAATTGAAGTAAATATAACCTAAGTCTATCTAGAAATATGTATATTTTGAATAAAATATAACATTAAAAAAAATATCAGTGTGGGCCACGTCTTTCAAAAAAGACTACGTGCTCCAACTTCAGCGAAAATATGCTGATGTTTATTAAATTAGAATAAACTTAAACCGCCGCACCTAACTACAACCAAAAACTAAAAAAAAACGGGCAACTGTGAGCCTGTGAATATAGTGTAACTAAAAAAAAATGTCTACGAGTGGGATATAAAAATTTCCATTAACGTGCTTTCAAGATTAATGTTGTCGAAACTAAAATTATGAAAGAAAGAAAGAAAGATGTCTAAGAAAAGTCAGCGGCATAATGCCCTTCTTTTATAAATAACTACGAGTGACGATTATAATTATTATGATGAAAAAATTTAGCTATTTAATTTTAATTTTTCATAAATTAACAAAACATAAATACATTTATAAATATTTATAGTACGGGCGCATAGATCGGTTGGTTAATATTTTATGAACACTAACTATCTATATATTTATGTATCTGATTGATAACAAAAAATAGCATGTGATAATGTCCATATTTCTTAAGTAGATTCAGGTAGGTTTTTATAAACCTCAAATAATTTACCATTCAACAACATTTTACTCGAAAATTACCGTCGCTATAAACATATTTCATGCGCAAACTCTAATTAAATCCTTAATATAATGTGTGGGACCAAGTTTGAATTTATTAATAAGCTTTTACTTACAAGTAGACAATTTTGTTGTGATGTGGGCTGTCTATATTTATAAAAGTTTTAAAAATCTCAAAATTTACATTTGTAGAAATATAAATTGGGAAATGTGATAGAATCAATATTACCTAACATACAATGATATCTGATGTGTATACAATGTATTTGTTTTAATATTACAGGAAAATAAGATGTTAAATTTTTGTACTGTTAAGAAAGATTTAACGTGTCCTATTTCTGAAACGATATATTATACGTAATTGTGAAACTCTAAGTCGATTAATATTGAAACAAAGATTTTAAGCAGATTATGTGATTTGAACATTATGTGAATGTTGGTTTTAAATTAAAAAATAATAGTGGTGGTCCTGTGGTATAGTTTGGACCGTATCGCGTTGTTCTTTAAATTGAAACTTCACATTCATAGAAATATGAACTTTTTAACATTTTACTTATGCTTAAAAATTTTTTTTTTTCTTGGCAAAAATGACAATTTCGAGAAGATCACGTATTAATCAAATAATATTTTAGAATAATAAATAGATAAAAGTTATGACTCGTGGTCTTTTCGTCGTCAAATTGAATTATTTATGCCTACGTGAAACACGTGATACGTATCGCGGTAAATCTCAATAATTAATTACTACAGCAGTGTGCTATATTGTTGTAATTACTGCTGTAATACCTCGCTTAGTAGTTTGAAGTTATTACTTTCCTTAACAGACAGATCATTTTCCCCACCTTTTTGATCAATAGGTGTAAATTTTATTTAAAATATATTATATTTTTTAAAACGTGTTATATATGTCAAAAAATCTTATTCAGACTAAGAGTAAATATATAAAAGTGTATTCTGTTATCATGAAACACAAATGTTACTAACAGCTGTGTAGCAACAACTATTTATTGTAATCTTTTCAATGCGAATGTTACACACACACAGCGCACTTCACTTTGATCTCAATATGTGATAACTCTTAATGTGAATAATTAGCGAATTCATAAAAGCGCTTACCGAACAAATTGTGATGACTGCGTCCATGAGCTGATTGGTGGGTTACGCTAATATAAACATAAGCGAGTGTATAAGGACGCTTTACATATTTCGCAACAAAATATGTATACTCCTTCAGGTGACAATTTAAATTCTACGTCGATATCAGTTCTCAGAAATAATTATGTCGTTGCGTGGCAAAAATATTCACCAAAAGAAATTGAAATTATACAATGAAAGGCGCCGGCATCCCGTCTTTATTGTTGTCTTTGCTCTTGCTTTTTTTCGAATATTGTAATATAGCCTATTTATTACTATACGCGTTCATGAAAAGTCGATGAAACAATTATTATTAAAGTCTAAACTTAATTGAAAATACAAGCAATCAATGCGAATACATGCTCACCTAAGTCCGAAAAACACTCTAATTTTTGCTCGAGTTTTCGCCCTCCTGTCGAGGGGAGTGATCACTCATACCTACGATCGTAGATTATATTTATTTAAAAAAGCGGCAAAGTGCTAGTCGGACTCTCCCATGAAGGGTTCCGTAGCAGCAAGTAACAAGGTTTATGTTTATGAAATTAAATGTTTTTTTTTTTTATATATTATAGTTGATTGAATGAAAGGTAAATGGCGGATTTCGATTTATGACGTATTAAAAAACAACTTACTAGATCTCATTCAAACCAATTTTCTGTGGAAGTTTGCATGGTAATGTATATCATATATTATTTTTAATTTTATTATTTTCTTACTTCAGAAGTTACAGGGGGTGGGGGACACATTTTACCACTTTGAAAGTGTCTCTAGCGCAAACTATTCAGTTAAAAAAAATATTTTAGAAATCTCATTATCAGTTTTGAAGACCTATCCATAGATACACGTACGGGCACGATGAAAAAAAAAATTGAATTTCAGTTCAAGTATGCGGAACCCCAAAATTTTATTGTTTTTTTTTATTTTTGTGTGAAAATCTTAATGCGGTTACATCTTCTTAGTAAGGTTCAACAGTATAGTGATATATTAATAGTTTCGGAAAAAATGGATGCGACACACGGACGGTCAGACAGGCAACGGACGGTCAGACAGGCAGACATGACTAATCTATAAGGGTTCCGTTTTTTGCCATTTGGCTACGGAACCCTAAAAAGCCTTTGTCCTTTCTTGGGGTTCAAGCTTGCTTCATTGCAAATTTTATCAAATTCAGTACAGAGGTGTAGCCGTGAAAGCGAAACAAACAGGCAGACATTCAGACAGACTCGTATTTATAATATTAGTATAAATTAATTATTTTTATTAAATTATCTAGTATTAATTATTTTACTGATGTACAATATATTTTTCTGACTTTTGTAATAGTTATAGTGCATTAATTTAAGGGCTATGAAAGGCCATATTTAAAAAGACAAACGTTTAATATGTTAAATTATAATAATATTATTCCAGTATTCTTGGTTATACCTCGCCAGCTCATCACATTACCCTACAAATATAAACCTTATCTTTATCTTTGAGATTGTAAGCATATTTACTACATTTAAAAACAGTCACTGCAAAAGCATAGTTTAAGATATTTTTGTGACATGTCGACATAGATAATGTCACCATTTTTTTAGAAATTTCATATGAGTTTTGTTTATACGCTCATGTCTACCAACCCTTTGGAGCAGCGTAGTGGGAAAAAATCCCAAACTTAAATACTACAAACTGCTATATGATCTATATTATGTTTTTGTTGTTTAGTTAAATGTTTCGGAAGGCTGACAATGCACTTTGAAACTGTATGCATGCAAATAACATAAAATACAGTAAATCAAACAAAAAAAGCAAATTATGGCAACTCTGTGGTCAGCTGCATAATTTAGTTACCAGGCACTAGTGACCTCGGTTACTTACTACTCGGTGACTTCGACATGGAAAGCTAAGAGTTCGCTTTTACTTGGGTACTAGCATCGTTCGAGAGTAAACTAAGTTTAGAATAATAAATAATGTAGTTATTCGGATTAATAAGACAGAGTAGTCATACGGATATTGGTCATGTGATATCCAAAGTTAGATAAGTTCAGTGCTTTTTTTAATTTGGTTATTGTTACCAATTTTATTATTGCAAATAATACCTATCAGCTCAGTATCAGCCTGATCTTATCCTAACTTTATTGTTTATCTTGAAAATATTCTAAAAGAAATTATTATAGCAATAAGTTACCAAAATCACGTCTAATAAAATAAATTAGTAATATGATATTCCATTGTTTGTCCAAAGAAATCAGAATTGCGAAATGTCAAATCATGGGGGAAATGCTGCTAGCACTCCCAATCACTATTCTCAATGGAATTATTTTTGAGCAAAATTATTTAAAAACAAATGAATGTTATTGTATTCCAAAGTCACTTTAATAAATATTTATACTGCCTATTTTATATGTCTTAACATCAAAAAGGCTGGCCGGTTGGCTATATTCATTTTGAGTTTTCCTGAAGTATCAGAATCCTCGTGAATTAGTTACTTAATTAGTTACTTACCCTCCACTTCATAAATAATAGTATCCTAAGCGACACCCCGGATATAAGCTATCGTCATCCTAGCGGGTCCAGGCGGATAAGTGTCTTAAAATACACGTATACTGAAATAATTCTGTATTATATTTTCTTTTAGTAAACAAATATGTTTTAAATATGTTTTCTATATCTATACTTAGATTATATCCTAATCGTAAAGGGAAAGATGTTGGTGATTGGTAAACATATGAAGCATTTCGTATTTAAGCATGGGTAAATGGCCCATCTGATGCTATGTGGCCACAGCTTATAGACATTGGTGCTGCAATAAATATTAACCGTTCTTATATGTATTACTGTTTGACGGTAGAATATCTTCAAATCACCTCTAAAGATATTATTACTCCTCATTCTTGTATTTAATTGTTATTTTTATCTAAATCCCTATTGCATGCTTACCTATGATTAACTTATAATTTTTTTCAGTAGTTTATAAGCTTAAAACTGTCATAAATATAAATACTTACAAATGTTATAAAAAAACTGATGAAAACTGGTAAAAATAAAAACATATGAAACGTTTACTTGGTGGTAGGGCTTTGTGCAAGCCCGTCTGGGTAGGTACCACCCACTCATCAGATATTCTACCGCCAAATAACAGTACACTGTATTGTTGTGTTCCGGTTAGAAGGGTGAGTAAGCCAGTGTAATCACAGGCACAAGGGACATAACATCTTAGTTCCCAAGGTTGGTGGGCCATAGGTGATGTAAGGAATGGTTAATATTTCTTACAGCGCCTCTGTCTATGGGCGGTGGTGACCACTTGCCATCAGGTGGCCCATATGCTCGACCAATCAATATATCGCCAACCAATGCCATAAAAAAAAAGCTAATGACAATTAATTAGGATTTAACGTAATTTCGAAGATGTCTAGCGGTTGAATTCGTTTGGCTGAATGATGATGAACGATGAATAAATCTTATTAAATTATGCAACTCCAACTAAGAGAGATTCAAGTCAATGTCAAATAAGATTAATTTTATCTGTGGCTATTTGAAAACAAAGGGAGTTGGTTTGTCCTCTGAACAATAATATAGACTAGGTAGTACTACGTTAAGAAAATTTCATTCAATTTATTGAAGTTAGTTAAATTTATTGAAGCCTCATACTCAAAACAACAATGCATGATTCCAATGTGATTGTGAACGATGTCATTTGATCTAGTAAAAGAAATTGAACAATTTTTTTAAAAAATTGTTCAATTGTATTGTATGTTGTTATATTGTATCTAATTCATATTAATGTACAATGCAGAACTCTAGTATTACTAGAAGTAAATACTTAGTAGTTGAATTAATGAACATTCAAAATGTTATCCTGCCAAGTACGTCAATAAAATCAATACAATTCGCGGGACGTCATGAAAATTAGTGTAAATTGATATACTCTATACAATTATATAACTAAAATAAATTCTCGGTATTACGACTGCGCTGTTAAATTAGTTCTGTTCGGTCTATCTTGTGTCACTTCTAGAAACCTACGTCACAATATATTCACAACAATATTATGTTAATTTTCTATAATATAGATGTACAAAACGCAGACCAGATAATTTAGATACAATTCATAAAAATAATATTTAAACATGCGAAGCAAGCTTAATTGACAACATCAAAATCTCGGATATAAGTAAATAAGGTAATTATAATACATATTGTTAAATCTGTATAGACTTCTAGTTGGTTTTTCCTCGGTAGATTCTACTTTTCAAATTGGTATTATATTTAATTAATTATAACTGTGTAACGATTTAAAAGTGTTTCTAAGAGATTATTCAAATTAAGAATTTATTTATTTTCGTTTCTCATAAAAGATATAAAATTGAATTGTAAAATAGTAATTTAAGGATGATTTGTATAGATCTTCGTTTAATTGCTGGTCAAATATATATATTGCAAGCAAAACAAATACATATACTAGCCGAAATTCGTTTACATAACATTTCATCGGCTACAATTAAGTTGCAATTTTAATGAATTGTGTCGGACGGTCACGTCAATTAATACGTGAATGAAACGCTCACATTTTTGATACAATCATCGCCGTTAACTTCAATTTAATTTTTTTTATGAATATCATGTGAAATAAATATAAAATAAAACTTAAACAAAACATACTATTCGAGAATTCCTAGGAGTTGGTCGTCGCCGTTTTCTTCACCGAAGATTTCCGACCAAATTTTTGAGGAATTATCTAAAATCTTTTTTATTAATATCATATATTTATTATAAATGTATTGTTTATTCGGATATTTAATATATTGGAATATTTAAATTGAAAAATGCTCATATTTTATAATTGTAAATGGAAAGGTCTAATTATTTTATTTCGTCGGATTTTTTATATTTCATTATTTTACTTTTCACTTATATAATATTTGAATATCACAGTATATTTATGGTATTTTCAGTTTTTTTTTTTTATAAATACCTAACTTGTTTACAAGAGCTCATTATGCAACATATTTGCCTATGTGACACTTATATAATATTTGAATATCACAGTATATTTATGGTATTTTCAGTTTTTTTTTTTTATAAATACCTAACTTGTTTACAAGAGCTCATTATGCAACATATTTGCCTATGTGACATATTCCATCGTAATAAATTCTATACGATATTATTATTTAGTTTGGTACATTATGAAAATGTCGCTTGTTTATCCAGCAACTGCGTGGGAGCGTAAGCAATAAGCTCCAAACCATTTAATCAAAGGGACCAGCAGCAGGACGTTTAAAGCTAATTACTTTATACTATAGCAAAATATAAAGTTCGTTTGTAAACTTAATGGGATTTAGTATTGGATAAGCTATCTCCAATTTAGAAACAAAATAACATTACTATACAAATCGTTTATTAATCTCATTATTATAAGATCAATTGATAGTTTGGTTCAGTATTCTATTTACACAAGTTATTTTTAATTCTATATCTAGCAATGTTTCATTTGGTTTTAGATAATTATACTAAAGTTCAAATATTATTATTTAGAATATAAACAAAATTAAACAAATAATTACAAAATATGATTTGAATTTGTTTTATTATTTAAATAATATTTTTTGATAAGTTAAAAAAGAAAGACACCTTTGAAATTTAATGAATAAAATATAAAAAGCAATTTCGATTTTTTTACTTTGAAGTTGATTTAACTTATATTTCCTTCTTGATTATATTTAAAAAATTATAATTTAACTTTCTAATTTATTTATATACAGTTGGCTTATATACAGATGATTAGTGAAATGAACAAAATCTAAGCATGTTACAAGCAATGTACATCGATATTCAATACTCACTCATTCTATAAGTTCACAAACACAAGCTTGACAAAGTGACAGTATCTGAAGCTACTCATAAAACTTTTTTCTATTATGATATTACTTTTGTTTTACAGTCATCGGGGTAAATTAATGACGTAGTTGAAATTTGATTTTGATTGAACTATTACAAAGATCTACAGCAGCATCATCAGCATTATAAGACACGCTATAAGAACATATCCTAGGAACCAACATTTATTACTTATATCTATTAAATGAATTAAACTATTGTTTTAAAGTCTTGGGGGGTAAAGTAATGCACCAGATAGTGCAGTGAGAATCGGAGTCACGATTTGTGGCAGTGATGCAGCGCAGTGCGCGCGGGGCTGAGCGCTGCAAGCGGCTACGTCTTGCGCGAGCACCCAAGCCATCCGACGCAGAAGGTTTCCGGCTTGGGCTGAACAAGCTCGTCCAGCCATTGCCACGCATGCAACGAATGCGTCACGGGCACTATAATAAAACAAACCATATTTTATAATCCAGTAATTAGAATTAATAAATAGTACGTCTATAAGGATTTTTCAACATCACCAAAACTTAGTTTGTGGTAGGGCTTTATGCGACCCATTTGTGTAGGTTCCACCCATTTATCAGAATACCGCCAAACAGCAATACTTAGAATTGTTGTGTTTCTGTTTCTAGGGTGATTGAATGTCAGTAATGTTTAATATTTCTTACGGCGCCATTGTCTATGGTCGGTGGTGACCACTGATATGGTTGTGGTGAGATGGATATGGTTAAAAGTTTACTTGCAAGTATCACGTCAGCACACAGACTGATTAAGTTAAATAAGTACTTGTAATACAGCAAGTAAATGTCACATGTAGACAGAGAACCAGCGTTGATGTATAATCCTTAACACACCACAGCGCCACATTACCTAGCATTAAATAATAATTAGTATTACCTTTAATATTATTATTTTCTTGCCTAGTAAAAGTAATAATTTTTTATGATATTTTTATATCCCATAAATTGTTTGATTTTACATTATAGATACGTCGTTTTATATATTTAAATCGTAGTTTGATGTCAAAGACATTTTATTTAATTTCAAATACGAATAGTTAAATCTACTACGGTAAATCTGATACAGAAAATTAATTATTATCGATTCATATCGTGCATCGGATAAAATACTATTTGCTAATAAAAATCCATGAAAATATATTTCTGATTGGCCTACTTGCTTTTTAAAAATGTATGTTATGCTAAGAAATACATTTCAAGCGCGTGAGAAGATTTTTTATATTGATATAAAAGGCTTTGTAAGGCATATTTCAATGCATTTTTTTATTATTTGCAACGTATATACGCTTTTACATACATGATAAATAAATATAAATCAGTACCAGTAAAGCCCTAGCAATAGACGGGGATATTGGAAAGAGGACGTAAACAAAAAAATTGAAATTTCAAAAGCAGCCTTCTCTATTCAGTACGAAATAACATTCAAACTTTCAATGTAAATCCCCCAGATATATCGCAAAATAAAGTATTTATTCCATATTTTGATGTGTGTTAACTCTACAGGGGGCTATATGCAATTTCGTCTCTGTAGGAGTACCTACTACCTACTCATGACATGTTCAACCGCCAAATAGCAATACGCATTGGAGATATAAGGAATGGAGACCACTTATCGTTTTTGAATCAAAATATCAAAGTGAACAATATATCAATACAAAACATTGTTTCTTATAAAAAATAGAATTCAATGAATCAATATGAAATTCCACATTAAAATAATTAGTATAATAAGTAAAATAAGTAACATACCATTTAAAGAAATATAAATTTCAAATCAAAATCTTTTTTCAATTAGTTCAATATAGCATTTTTTTTCATTCTGGTTTTTATTTGTGCCAAGAGGGCACAGATTATTTCGCCCATGTCACGTGCGATCGAGAAGACACGATGGATATTGATCGGTACGGTCGTTCAATATAACATTATGCTTACATATTGATTGTCAAATTATAAACTACCAGCTCTTCGGAAAAGATAATAATACCCTCACCTGTTTGATATTTTTTAATAATATATTCAAAGAAATAGCCAGGAGGCGATTGTGTTGTGCTATAAGGTATGATATGATGTGGGTTCATGGTTATTTATATGATATATGAAATGTATACACTATTCTAATGAGAATAGGAAAGAACCAAAACAAACCGTACTTTTCAATTATATAACAAGTGTTTTGTTGATAAGTCCGCTATATGATTTACTACAAACAGTTCTTGATTAATATATCTTCATTTTTAATACAACAATATTTCACTTAACTACGTAAAACCACTTTAATTTTACTTCCAAACTAACGAAATCAGTTTTGCCGACATTCAAAACGCCATTTTTCGATGAACGGACTATTAAAATGGAGGCCTTATTAAGGATGTTCGGTAAACGAATGCATAATGAATAAATTTATACAGATAAAAAATATATTATTTTAGTTCTAAGCTTACATTTCAGTTTTTTTTTTTAATATATATTTATTTAATTGGTTATATATAGTATGGAATATAAAATATTTGTGAAAAAATGTAGAAAGTTACATAATGTTCGATAAAAATATTATTTTATATAGTAAGGTATAAACAAAAAATTGAAAAGAATTAATTAATTTTAAAGAAATAAAAAAATCTCAAAATACAGTATATCAGTTGTATGCAAAGCAAAACTTAATTTATAGTTTTGAAAATAATACAAGAGTAAGATATTATTCGGAATTATCAAAAGTTTTTTTCTTACGACCTGGCTTTGTTTAAGCGAACTGTAATTGTAACCGTATAGTATTTACTACCTTTTGCTTTCGCCTAGTGACTTTTGATTTGCCTTCAACACGGACTACGCTGATTGAACATTACTTTTTCAGTTTAAAGATTAAGATAAGATGTTATTTTTAATGACATTTTTTTTTTAATTCTAAGAAATTTATTTTAAGGTCATAGTCATTTTAGATATATGATAAAGTAAGAGTTTTCTTTGAAATATATTTAAAATTTTATTTATTCAAAACCTTAATATTATACAATACGTCATATGTCTTGAAAATGCCACTTTATTATTGAAACATACCATGTTTCTTTTTATTAATGAGGGAAATTGTGAGTGTTTTTGTGGCTTATCACTGAAAATAACTACCTCTTTATTAGTTAATAAGGCTATTTGCGAATTACAACGATTCAAATCAAAACTAACTAATAACGACCTTATTTTTATTTAAGGGGACTACATGAGCTAAATGCAAGTTTTATAATGCAAAAAAGTATATGATCCAATGCAGTAAACCAAATGAAAAAAATATATGATAATCTTCAGGATACATGCTAAGTATTTGTTATTTTGAAAACATGATGTAATTAATTTGGTACGATAGAAAAAAATCACAAAGTTACCTCTAAAAAGATCTTTTAATCAATAATAACTATACTTATATACGTTCCATAATTCTGGTTTTTTGTCAGATTATTTTACAAGCAATATACTATTTAACCTGGGTGTCACTTTTTTAATAAAATCAATAGATTTTTTTTAAATCCGATATTCTTATTTTCGAGCAAAATGCGTACGCATGTGTGCGTAAACGCCGTGTACAGACAATGCCGGCCGAGGCCTGATGCTATATAGACGTGTCGATCTTTTCGACGCATCATTCATTACGTTACGAGATATTTTTTTGTAATTTTAATTGTAAATTCATTGTTTCATGTTTTCTTATAATAATTTGATTCTTTCTTGTAAATAAATATATTAAGTTAAAATAGTGTAGTAGTAATTAGGCATTTGTTTTTTTATTATATTATTTGTTATAAATTTTAATTGTGTAAATATGGGAAATAAAGTGAAACGCGTGAGGAAAACTAAAAAACGTTTATATAAATCAAGCGCCGAACATACATATGAACGATATTAAAAGGTAAGAGTATTTAATTAGTAAACATATTTTTTTTTTTATAAATTATGAATATTTTAAACATCTATTAGAAAAATGTGCAATCAGTTCGCATATAATCAGATTTTTCGAGCCATTTTTAATAATTACGATAGAGTATTTGGTCAAAGGAAGGAAAACATCAATTGACTTTCATTGGGATCAAGTGACTACATTCGATCCCCATGAACTCGAAGCATTTTTTTTTCATTATAACTACTATGACATATTATTATACATATTTTTTAAATACATAATTTTATAATTAATAAAAATGTAATTACTAACATATATTTATTTTTTACAGAATAAATAAAGTCGAAAACAATAACACGGAAGCTATTTATATTGCGTAAGAGTTTAATTTTATCGATTGTTTATAATAAGAATTAAAGTTATGTATGAACTAATTTTAATAATAATAAAAAAAAGTAAAGTCTTAACAAAAAAAATGTAATTGTTCTGAACCAGAGAACTAGAATATATAGAAGTGTCATTTGTACATATTTCATAAATTTAAATTTTTTTGTAACGTCCGCCATATTGGATTGAATATAGCAGCAATTCATGAATCGTGCATTGTCATCGAGATTAAATATGTGTGCCAACTTTCAGCTGAAAGTGGGTGTAATATTTATTCCAAGATTCCAGGACATATGTAATAACATTAATACATACAAGTGAAATTAAATAAAAAAATAAAAAAAAAAAAATAACACTAAATGTTTTTTTTTTTGTAGTACTAAATATAAATAAAAATATTTTAAGTAATTAAATCAGTTTTATTTTTTAATCATTTTCGAATAACAGTCAAAAGCAATACAAATAATTCTAATATCCTATTTATTTTTATGAGATTTATGATTAAACCTATTATGATTAACCTTTCATTCATCAATGATTCAACCAAATCGAATTGACAACATTTTTTTCTAGTAAATATTTAGATTTTTTTTTTTTAAATTGAATATATATTTTTTCTTTATGAACCAATTTTAATAAAACGAACAAATACTACGCTATATGTTACCCCACGGTCACTACACTACAGATTTCGAACACTTACGATTTTATTATATAAATAGATCATTAAACTTTCATAAAATGTAAAAAATTGGTATGTTTCAATATTTAGTATAAGAACTAATTGTGGTATAATAATATAAATAATAGAAAAAAAAGGTTAAAACTAACTGTCTATTTTATTGTATACAAAATATAAATAAAAATATTGTAAGTTTAATTGAATCAGTTTTATTTTATAATCATTTGTTAACTAACATCGAAAGAAATAAAAATAATTCTGTTGTCCTATCTATTTTTTATGAGATTTATGATTGATCTTACGTCGCTCGGTTTGGCGCCATCTATTAGAATATTTGGGCGTAATCTCGTTACCTCGCTTAACCCTTAGTACACGGGCTTGCCGTTTTTGTCGATTTTGTAAGTGTGTGCGTGCGATTCTCAAGGGCACGTAGCTCTTGTAGTCCTCTTAAGACTAAAAATACTGCTACCTAAAAATTTGAATATGTGCCTTACCTGCAATTTATATAAAATTTATTTAAAATATAACATTAATTTACGCAAAACCAATAAAATATGTCGTTCCTTAGCATTCATTACCCATTCACTCAATTATTTTCTCCTCACTATTGAAATAAAATGTCATGTCAATTCAAGGACAAAGTTGATTACTTACATTCTTTCCTATTCCCATTGAATTAGAGTATACATATAACCATGAACCCACTAATTGCGTAATAACATTTTCCGCACAAACGTTTCTTTAATCTTTGTTATTTGGTAACAAAAGCATTTTTAAATCTTTCTAAGATCCTATTGAAAGATCGTATGCATTTCTCTACAGAGAGTAATTAGTTTGTGTTAGTTAGTTATATATATATATATATATATATATATATATATATATATATATATATATATATATATATATATTATCTTGATAAATATGCAAATTAACAAATATATAAAAGTTCTATTATATTTAATGGAAAATTTCTTCATCAATGTAATTAAACAAATGTTACCGAGATATAACGAGGTTAAACTTAAGTAACAACAGGTAAAGTCACTACCAACTGTTAATATTGGCGCTGTAAGATATATTAACCATTCCTTTCCGCTAATGTACAGCCAACCTTGGGAACTATGATGTTTTACTGATTTACTCACCCTTTAAACCGAAACACAATAATCCAAAGTATTGCTATTCGACGAGCGAAAATCTGATAAATGAGTAGTAACTAGCCAGAAATGCTTACACGAAGCCCCACTAAAAATATAGGCAAAATTGAATACTCCGTTCACTTTTTTTTTCTTATGATTCGGTAACATATATATTTAAAAGCTGCTTGTCATGACATTTTAAAGTTTTCAAATGTTACATCGTTAAAAGTTAAACAATAAGCGTATTGCAACAGAACATTTGTCTAACATTGAATTTCAAATAAGTTCAAATAACAAAATAATTTTGCGCGAAACGATTTCAGAATCAAAGTAATTCCAATATAACGTAAAACATTTTTGCGTTACATTTTCAATTACGGCAGCGTTTTGACTTACTCGATGTTTTCTAATTAAAATATAAATTTTACATTAAACTGCTATACAAATGTGCTTAATCACTTTTTCAACACTGGCATTAATCAATTTTGAGAAACAAAATCAAATATGACACTATAGTCATTATTGTATATTATGCTGCAATAAACGTTACACATTTATTTAATTTCAAGGGTTTATCAACATTATGGGATGTAAGGGGGCGCAAACTACACCTTGGCGCTCCAAGCCAACCTCACCTGCCCGTGGTGCATCCTGCCGATCAGCAAACGAGGCTCTGGCGACCGACTGATGGCGGTATAACCATCAAAAATAGGCGTAGCCAAATACCACAGGCCGGTAACGGGCAGCAGCGTCACCGGTGCAAGAGGTTGCGTCCTGCGATCGCCAACCCGCCTGCCCAGCGTGGCGATTATGGGCAATACCCCTAAATGGTGAAAACAGGTAAGCCACGGCCCCCAGTTCCCGGCGGTCCCGCTATTCCTCGTCATGGTGGCGACGGTGGTAACGGCGGGATGGGGGGTGCTAAGAATCACCGGGCTACGGGAGGCCACCACAACCGACTGACCCTGGCGACGTACAACGGACGCACGCTACGGCTTGACTCGCATCTAGCGCAACTCGAGGTGGAACTTGGGAAAATTAGGTGGCACATATTAGGGCTATGTGAAGTCCGTAGAGAGGGAGAGGACACCGTAACCCTCGAATCAGGCCACCTAATGTACTTCCGAGAGGGAGACCAACAATCCCAAGGAGGCGTTGGGTTTCTGGTTAATAAGTCCCTAGTTGACAACGTTGTGGAAATCTCCAGTGTGTCGAACAGGGTAGCGTACCTAATTGTAAAGCTCACCGATAGGTACAGCCTCAAGGTGGTGCAAGCGTACGCACCGACCTCGACACACTCGGACGATGAAGTGGAGGAAATGTTCGATGATATATCGAGGGCCCTCCACTGCACCACAAAAAACCCACTACAACGTTGTTATGGGGGACTTCAACGCTAAAGTGGGAGTACAGAATTGTAGCGAATCGGTAGTAGGACCCTATGGATTTGGAAGCAGAAATCATAGGGGGCAAATGCTTGTCAACTTCCTCGAACGAGAGGGGCTCTTCTTGATGAACTCCTTCTTCAAGAAGCAGCCCCAAAGGAAGTGGACGTGGCAAAGCCCCGACACTATGACCAAAAATGAGATCGATTTCATCATGACGGACAAAAGGCACATATTTAGAGACGTCTCAGTGATCAACAGGTTTAATACCGGTAGTGATCACCGACTTGTCCGAGGCTCTCTGAATATCAATTTTAAGGCCGAGCGCGTCCGTCTGATGAAGTCTACACTCCGACCATCCCTGCTCCAAACCATTACGGGATCTGAAACGTTCCAGTCAAACCTGGAGAACCGATTCGCTGCCGTGAAAACCACAACAGACGTAAACCAGAACCTCAAAAATGTAGTGAGAATTCTCAGGGAAGAAGGCACGAGATTTTGTAGCATGCAGCGTAAGGGCAGAAAGTCCAAACTTTCGGAAGAGACTTTAGGGCTAATGAAGAAACGACGTGAAAACCCACCGGTCACTTCGTCCGAGAAACGGCAACTAAACCAAGAGATTAGCAAGCGCGTACGACACGACCTCCGGTGCTCCAATACTCTTACGATTGAAAGAGCCATCGAGCAGAATCGGGGGTCTAAGGTGTTCGTACAATCTCTTGGAAGAAGCCACCTGACGAAGTTGACAACAGCAAGTGGAGAAGTCGTTTCTTCCAAGCCGGCAGTTCTTTCGGAAGTAGAGGACTTCTACGGCCGGTTATACGCAACGCATGCATCTCGACCTGATCCCGAAAATGAGGATCCTAGAGCTACATTAACACGCCATTTCACCGAAGACCTGCCTGAAGTCAGTATTGGCGAAATCGAGATTGCTCTTAAACAGCTTAAAAATGGAAAAGCCCCTGGAGAGGACGGCGTTACAACAGAGCTATTGAAAGCAGGAGGTAAACCCGTACTGAGGGAGCTCCAGAAGCTGTATAACTCTGTCCTCTTCGAAGGGAGAACTCCGGAGGCGTGGAGTAGGAGTGTGGTCGTCCTGTTCTTCAAAAAGGGAGACAAGACCCTGCTGAAGAACTATCGACCCATATCCCTAATGAGCCACATCTATAAGCTGTTTTCAAGAGTGATCACGAACCGTCTTGCACGAAGATTCGACGAATTCCAACCCCCGGAACAGGCCGGATTTCGGAGCGGATACGGCACCATAGACCACATCCATACAGTGCGGCAGATTATACAGAAGTCCCATGAGTATAATCGGCCCCTGTGTCTTGCATTCGTGGACTATGAGAAGGCCTTTGACTCGGTTGAAATCTGGGCTGTTCTGGAGTCCCTGCAGCGTTGCCAAGTTGATTGGCGATACATCCAAGTGATGAGATGTCTCTACAAGGCCGCCACCATGTCCGTCCAAGTACAGAGTCGGCAAACGAATCCCATACCATTGCATCGAGGAGTGAGACAAGGGGACGTTATTTCCCCCAAATTGTTCACTAATGCAATGGAGGACATGTTCAAGACGCTGAACTGGAAAGGGCGTGGCATCAACATCAATGGCGAGTACATCTCTCACTTGAGATTCGCAGACGACATCGTAATCATGGCAGAAACGCTGCAGGACCTACAACAGATGCTGAATGAGCTGGCTGATTCTTCTATGCGCATCGGCCTACGGATGAACTTGGATAAAACCAAGGTCATGTTCAATGAACATGTTCTACCGGAACCGATTGCGATACACGGTAGCGTCCTCGAAGTTGTTCAAAAATATGTCTACCTCGGGCAGACATTGCAATTAGGTAGAAACAACTTTGAGGATGAGTTGAATAGAAGAATTCAGCTAGGTTGGGCAGCATTTGGGAAGTTACGACGAATCTTCACATCGTCGATCCCACAGTGCCTTAAGACGAAAGTCTTCAACCAGTGCGTCCTACCCGTCATGACATACGGAGCCGAAACGTGGACACTCACGACAAAGCTGGTCCACCGGGTTAAAGTCGCTCAGCGTGCTATGGAAAGGGCTATGCTTGGAGTATCTCTGAGGGATCGCATCAGAAATGAGGTGATCCGTCAGAGAACCAAGGTCATCGACATAGCCCACCGGATTAGTAAGCTGAAGTGGCAGTGGGCTGGCCATATTTGTCGTAAAACCGATAACCGTTGGGGAAAACGTGTTCTAGAGTGGAGACCGCGTCTCGGCAAACGTAGTGTAGGACGTCCTCAGGCACGGTGGAGTGACGATTTGCGCAAGACGGCTGGCAGGAGCTGGATGCGAGTTGCCGAAGAAAGATCACAGTGGCGTGCATTTGGGGAGGCCTATGTCCAGCAGTGGACGAATGCGGGCTGATGTGTGTGTGTGTGTGTGTGTGTGTGTGTTTATCAACAGTTGTTACAAACTATATACTATGTTGATTCGAACATATCGCACATTTTTTACAGATAAACACGACTTACAATTATACTATGTAAATTATAATTATTAAAAAATAAAAAATATTCATGTTATTTAAATAATAAAATACAAATATAGTCTATAAATTTAACAAATATATAATCCAATTTAATTATGACAACGTCTCCATAATTTTGCGAAAAGAACAAATAAATTTGAGAAGACGTCAGATTTCACTACTCTTGTTAAATAGGTTCCATAGACGTGGAGTCAGATAAATGATTTTCAGTAAAAAGATTTATCCGCTTAGAGCAGTGTAGAAGTTAAAAGTTTTTATAATTTAAATTGATTACATATTATTTTAGTTATTATTAACCATATAGGATCACTTTCGACGCAAAAGAAGGTTCTGAATGTAATTCTACAAGTATTTGTGGAGTTACCAGCATAGTTCGGTGTTCTTGTTGAAGTAGACTAAGTGGTGAGAGCGCTCAGAGATGTCGCGGACGGCGAGCTGCAGTTCATCAACGCATCGTGACCAGTCTGGTGATACTAACGCCCAACATGTTGGCTCCTTTAGAAAATCTGTACAGAAAATTTCAAATAAATGTCCGTAGCACAGGCGCAGGGGACATGGTTTCTTAATTCCCAAGGTTGTTGGCAATGGCGTCCAATGATATTTATAACATGTAAACTCACTAACATGATGTGGATCATCGTGGTGGTATATGCTTCATATATTCTTCTCAAAAGGAGAAAACGCCTTTGACCATCAGTGGGACTTGTACGGATTTGTTTTTTTTTAAATAAATTATAAGTAAGATTAGCAAATGGGCCACGTAATGGTAATGATATGTGTTGGTAAGAAATATTAAACATTCCTTACATTGCCAACGCACCATCAACCTTGGGAACTAAGATGTTATGTCCATTGTGCCGGTAGTGTTTGGCGGAAGAATATCTAGAGTGGCTGGTACCAACGCAGATGATTTGCACGAAACCACCATGGCATAACTTTATAAAATCTTACCTCTCCGTAGCGCTGTTTCATTGGTACATAAGAATCGCATTAGTGCTCGCGCGCCGCCAATTTGTTGCTGTACCAATTTTTGGCCGTCAGTTGGCAGACACCGCTTGATCCATGCATCCATACACGCCATTCCCGTCTGATATGCCCTAAGATATTATAAAACACAATGCAGTTATGATTTTTATTTTTTATATATTATACTAATTGTCCTGCAGCATTGCTCGCGTTTTATCGTCGTCATCAGTTGCTAGGCAAAAAGAAAACATAAATAGTCTGTTTGTACATATTCGCTATATACATATAGAGTGAATTAAAATATGTCAAGAATAAAAGTTTGTCAGCTTATTATGACAGATTGTCATCCTACCTCGGACCGTCCTTTTCAATGTTTTTGCTGGTTGATCTCCTCCTACTATTCGGTGGTAAGCGTTTGGGGTGTAAATGGGTCCGATAAAAATAAATGACTGATATAGTCATTTGAAAATAATACATTGACATAATTCACATTACCTTCGTAAATAGCTTAAAAAAACTTGTAACCTAAAACTGTCTAATTAAGGTAAGCCTAGGTTTCGACCCAAGACTACTAAAAAATTGTCAGTTTATCGCAATCGAATCGGAACGTAATCGTTGCCGTTCAGCCGTTTACCTATTCTTTGTAGAATACGCAACGATCTAATTACGGTTCGGTCGAAGTTGGATCGTTATATAATCAGGATATCGTATTCGATATCAATAAATATAATTGGTCTTCAGTTACTATAACGCAGGCGTTAATTTTATGTCCCGAAATAGAATCTGGAACGTATCATTACGGTAATGAGTTAGTAGAATTGAACCTTAGTCTAGTTATCTAAATTTCAAATATCATTATGGTAATGGTTGATTCATTGAATTTACTCAATTTATTTAATTGTAATATTTAGTAGCGAAATAATTAACATTTCAACGTGAACTGCACCACGAAGTTCTAATTACTTTTATTCAATTGATTTGAGCAAACTTTAACTATCATAATCATTTCTAAAGATATCAAATAAAAAACCGCTTTTCCGGAATGTATCGTAAAACTTTTATGTAATAATCGTCCTTTGAAACAGCGTTCATTTCTTTGCGTCATATACGAGTTCTCGTGAGTGATTAAATTCAACCTGCACATTTTTTTTTTATTTTATTCAACTAATTTTAACCATAATTTTATATTTAATTCATTCAATTGTTCGCCTGATAGAAAGTGACTACCACTGCCCATGGACATCTGCAACACCGGGGCGCTTGCAAAATCGTGGCTGGCCTTTAAGGAAGGAATACGCTCTTTTCTTGAAGGTTCCCTAGTCGTATTGGTTTGGAAAAACCACCGGTGAAAGCTGGTCCCACAGAGTGGTTGTGCGAGGCAAAAAATGTCTTAAAATCGAGCTTTTGTGGATTTTCGGACATCTAGGTGGTGCGGGTGTTATTTGGAATTTTGACGAGATGTCCGAAGGTGAAATTCAGCAGCCGGGATTAATCCGCACAATTCCTCGGAACATTCCCCGTGATAAATTTTGTAGAAGATGCAGAGCGATCAAACATTTCTACGCATAGCCAAGGATCAAGCAGATCGGAAAGGGCTTGACCGTCGATAATTCGAGCCGCTCTACGTTGGATACGGTCAAATGGAAGGAGCTGGTACTGGGGAGCACCCGCCCAGAGGTGAGAGCAGTATTCCCGTGAGGCCGAATTTGTGCCTTGTATAGTCTTAGACGATGGGCCGACGTGAAATACTGTCTTGCCTTGCTGAACACACCGAGCTTTTTTGATGCCAATTTGGCTTTGCCTTCCAATTGACCGCGGAACTGAACGATGCTCGAAACATCGACGCCAAGTATTCCGATACTAGCTGTGGCGCCTAACGGAATGTTCTCGAATCATGGAGATACGACAAATGGTGTTTTTTAGCAGTTAACGCGCAAACTTGCGTCTCTTTGGGGTTGAAATGGACTAGGTTTAGCCGACCCCAGTTCGAGACTTTGCTTAACGAAGACTCGATTCCAGATGCAAGTTTGTTCCGGTTTTATTCGACGTTTTCCCAAAAAATATTAGCACCTCATACACCGGCCGGTGTATGAGGTGTCTACGGTGCTGTCGTCTGCATAGCAGCGAAAGTTACTGATTTGCAACAAGTCCTTGATATGCAGAAGAAACAGAGTGGGTGATAGAACGCAGCCTTGTGGAACACCAGCATTGACGAATTTTTGGTCGGAGCATGCACCGTCGATAACGACCTTGATGCTCCGATCTGCCAAAAAGCTGCCAATTGCATAATTTCCCGGGAAGCCCATAGGAAGGAAGCTTCGAAAGAAGCACTTTGTGTCAAACGCGATCGAAGGCCTTCGTTATGTTCAGACTGGCTGCTAATGCCTCACCCTTGCTCTCAACTGCTTCCACCCATCTATGAGTAAGGTAAACTAGAAGATCACCGGCTGAGCAACCCCGACGGAAACCGTACTGGCGGCTAGTAATCTAGTCAGCTGGTACTTCTCTAGGTACCGCAAGAGCTGGCAGTTTATAATGGACTCCATTACCATTGAAAACAAGGAGGTGATGGCTATATATAAGTCGAGTTCTATGCCCAAAGGTTGTCTGAAAGTGATCGCTTTCTATCGACAAGACCGCTTTTGTACATCTTCTCTTGCTTGTATTTACAATTGTTATTTGATTTGATATATAAGACTAATATTAGGTATATATAAATATAAAATATGCATCTTTGTATAATTGAAAAAAAAGCAGTTCTCCGGTTCCTTTTTCTCCTCTGAACAAATATTTTCTTCTTTTTTTGTTTGATAGCTATTCACAAGCTTCAGCTATCAATAAAGGAAACTTGGAAATTAAAGAAAAATAATCGTAAAATGCAAATTCCCACATTAAACTTTTCTCAAAATTACAGTAACAGTTATAGCTCAATGTCGAACCCCGGGCGAATAATAAATGTAGAACATTAAAGCAACACAAGATTAATAATAACGACTAGACTTATTGCAGCTTTACGATGAGAAGTGAGTGAACCAATTAAATTACGAGCACATAAGCCATAACACCTTAGATATCTATTTATACTTGTATATAACAGTAAAATATGCCTACAGTTTTGTTAGTGAAACAAAATATATGAAAATTGAATTTTGAGACAATACGCCAATTCTTCTCAAAGGAGGAAGCCTTAGCCCAGCAGTGGAACATATATGTTGCTTTATTTTGTGTAATTTAATATTTCCAGAAAATAATTTATGTTACAGTAAAGTTTTTAAGTTACAAACGCCACCTTTCAGATTCTTATATTCAATAATATTACCCGCTTCGAAATTATCATTCATTTGTCACCAACTTATCACTTGTCAGGCTTACTCTGCTAGAAAGCACATGACATATTTATAGTAGAATCTATAAAAAAAAGGTTTTAAATATATTCTCACTGGCAATGAGCATCTAATTCTTCTCTTGTGCGAGGCAAGCCCACCGGCGTCCGCGGTGTCATGTCTACGCAGGTCTTCAACTCGCTCGGATCGCAGCTGTCTTCATTTACTTGTGCTCCGCCACCATCTGTAACAAAATAATAGTTAATACTGCAATAGACATGGTAAGCTCTGCTGAACCAGCAGCTGTTAATAGACAAAACAGTGACATCATTTCGTTTATGAAACGGTCAGAATTTGTATTTAAAATAAAAAGTATAGTAGTAACAGCCTGCAATAGGTCCTCATTTATTTACATTATTTCATAATGAGACTCCTCCCCTCCCATCACGCTGCTCTAATGCCCGTTGGTGAGTGGTAGAATTTCAGCCAATTTGTACAAGTTTCGTTACGGGTTTGAGATAAATTATAAACACTAATGAAGTACATGAAAATGCAATGGTTCGATCAAGTGCGGAGTTCACGAGCTCAAGGCACTGAACTATCTCCCCTTATTTATCACTAGTGGGTAATGAGTCGCTCGCGAAACTTCGTGTTTATTCAACAGATTTTTAGGAATTTAGAAACCTATGACAGGTTTTGTTTTGATTTTATTTAGCTGACAACGTCTGTTCGCACGTTTTATGTTTATTTTTTTATGCAGTCATAGCGCCGCTCTCTACCCGGCTAGTAACTGCTCTCTAAAAATAATTATTTGTTAAATCGTAACAATTTAATAAATTGCAATCAATAATCCTCCTTATTTTTTGCACATCTACGGCTGGAAATGTTCAAAATAAGACCATAACCGATCGTCTACGTGCAGCTATCGCCCCAAAAACACTGGGACATACATTACATTTATCCAGAAATAATTGTTCAAAACCTCGATATTTAAGACTTTTATAGCTATTTTGCTAATTATACATAGTATTTTTTAATGGAGGCCCATGCGCTATTGCAATGCGTCTTTCACATATTTGTAAACAACCATCCAATATTTATATGTGTGTATATGTGCAACTAATACCGAGACTCAAGTGCGTATAACAAACATCGTTAGATAAGTGGCGCGCGCGTCGAATACAATCATGATTACATTACAGTACAGTACATTGTATTTACCAATAATTTAAAAAAAATTACTTTATGCAATACACGCTGTGCCGTATTTACTTTTAAAATATAATCAGCAATAATTATAAAGCCTACAAGATCTTGTTCAGATTCCTAAAAATAATTAGTATTTAATAATCTGTATGTATGTTAAAATATTACAACTACCTGTCCGTCTGTATTTTAATAATAATAATATTAATTTTTACCAGATGAGATACTGAAATATGAAAAAGAAAATTATATTTGAAGTCCAAAATGACTGATGAGAGAATAGGAATAATATAAATATCACAATTAAAGTCACGAACTTCATAGAGAGTTTTTTCATTAAGAGTTTTAACATTGGCTTTAGCAGAGCTAGTGCAAAAGTTGTATATGTGGTGTGCAATAGGTGTAGTGTATTTTCTGTGTAGGGTGTAAAACCTACACAGAAAACAGGAGCCTACTTAAAGGACTAAGCTTTCTGTGAATCTCGCTTACGTTAGCTTGCGTCTTAATAGTACATCTCTCCATACGCTTGTGACGCTGTCTGCTCAAAAGTTTTGAGCAGAATTTATATAAACTATCTTTTAAATAGTTATTCAGTTTGTCAATAACTCTAAATTCTACGTATTATTTCAAACAAAACAAAAAACTGCGGCTTATGCCAAAATCGTGTTTGGAGTTTTGGTCTACTTTTGTTTTTGGTTTGATTATATGACACAAATAAGGTTCAGAACAAAAGTTAATTTTTATCTCAAATATGATAAAATAAAACAAACATTTGGTTTATTTTATCATATTAAAACAAACATTTGTTTTATTTTATCATATTTAAGTTTAAATATTATAGGAAGTTGTAAAATAAAACGAAATCCGATAAATATAATACCAGGAATTTTGAGTGCAACTATTATTTCATATTTTTTATCAAAGCAAAATGATTATTTATAGCACGTATCAAAGTAGAATACGTTTAATCTACATATTAATTATGTACGTATGTTTAGGCAAAAATTAGCAACGAGTAGAAGATTAAAAGGAGCGTACATTCTGTTGCTTAATCAGCATGGAGGTAATTTTTTTTCTCAATTTATTGAAATACTTTACTTACACGCGGATGTGTCATATTAAAACGATTCCGTAGCCTCTATGATTCGGGTCGTAAATGATCATATCAGGGGTAAGACTCACACCTGCTCAAACCTGGTCTGTCAAAGATCAGGCTTCCCTTGCTTGATAAAGACAAATATTATTTATTTCATAGACATAGTTTTAATATACATATTAACCATTATTACATAACATTAAAACGGTGATACATTCACAAGCATGTACGTAAACAAGTGCACACGGCATTAACGAAAAAGACATGTAAATTATACCAAGACAACAACGTAAAAAATACGTAAGCTTTGGTAAGACTCAGTGATAGGTGATCGGTGAGCTTTTTTCAAATAAAGTAAAAGAATTTTGAATTTGTCGATGCCAGGTATAGCTCGGGAGATTTCTGTATATTTTTCATATTTACGAGTAATTGGAGCATGATTACGAAGACGCGCTCTAGCGACGGGTATGTGGAATGTTTTAAAGAACGGAATGATAACAACGGGGGTATTTGCGCGCTACTGATAATGGCATCCGACCAAGCTCATTTCACATAAGTTGCTATATTTTTTTATGATAAAAAACACATTTAGAATTTTCCGCCTGCCTAGAAGGATTCTAAATGACGCCGGAGAAATCGAAGTAAGTTCTCACGATTGTAAAAAATAACTCGAGTACTACTCGTCAATATTTTGTTTTGTGCCAAAAGAGGCACTTTTTAATTATATTATATATTACTGTATTATGTAATAAAGTAAAGTTTGTATTAAAGTAAGTATGATGTAAGTAAAGCCTGATAATATCCCACTGTCGGGCTAAAGCCGCCTCTCCTTTTGAGGAGAAGTTTTGGAGCTTTAGTCCAACTAAATCGCATTGGACAGGATACACATGTGGCAAAATAGAAATTAGACACGTGCAGGTTTCCTCATGATGTTTTCCTCCACCGCTAAGCACGAGATGAATTATAAACACAAATTAAGCACATGTATTCAGTGGTGCTAGTCTGAGTTTGAACCTGCACTCTTTGGTTAACCAAACGGGTGCATCTTAAGATGCCGCCGTTCTAACCACTGGATCACGGGTTCAGGTATGATATAAAAGTTATCAATCGAATAACTAGATTTTCTGTTTCCCGGGTTTTGTGGTTTTAATTATGTTTATATTCGACTTTATTTATTTATTATTAGTAAACATAAAAAACTTTTACTTGGTGGGCTTTGTGCAAGTCTGTCTAGGTAGATGCCGCCCACTCATCAGATATTCTACCGCCAAACAGCAGTACACAGTATTGTTGTGTTTCGGTTTGAGGATGTGTCAGCCAGTGTAACTGCAGGAACGAAGGACATAACATTCCCGTCAGCATATATAAAAAAAAACAAGGAGAAGGAGAAGGAGGTGGCTATAGCAATCTCCGCTTCGGTAAATTGAACTCGTGGATGAAACCACGGGATAGCTAGTCAGTAAATAAGATCAGTGTCACGTGTATATGAAGCCACTGGTTTGAAATATATTTTGTCATTATTATTTTACATGCAAAAAGCCCTACTTCAAGCCGGCTAACTTTGATTGCTCGGATTATTATGACTATTACGTATAATTAATTTCCTCTGTATATATTAACAGTAAAATAAAATATAGTGTTACACTAAAAATTATATTTATAATTTTAACTTTTTTTAAAATTATATAAAACGTCACAAAAGTGTCAATTCGCTAAAATCCGTGCCGTTAACCCATTTCCCACTTCCTAAATATCGGTATTGCTAGCACAATACATCATTTTGTCATTTTATTTGAATTTAAATATTAAGATAAATTACATTTATTTTATCAATGCAGTAAAATAATTATTACAATTAGATTTTACTATCTAATTCGTTTGTTCTATTTTTTTGGAAGTCATTTCGCATCGTTTCAGATTAATTTATTAGCTGTCATCCAATTTAAAAGGTTAGTATTTGTATGAAAATGTCTTATAATAGACTTTTATTAAATTAAATAATTATTCCATAATTATTTCCTTGATTTAAATATGGATATAATTCCTATTTGATTTAGGGTTTTTGGTAGTGATTCTGGCAACACTTCCTAAACCTTTCAAAGTTTCAAGAACTTTCGATTTCGTTCTTTTTGCATTTTTACATCTTCGGTTTAACACCGAATTCAAACTTCAAATTCGATATACTGAATATATCGGTAAGTTATCTTAATAGTTGAGTTTCTTAATTTGTGATTGATTATTACTTCAGTGCTTTAACGGCATATTTCTTTTCAGAATATATTAATAATGGAGTTTTAAAGTTTGATAAAAACTTTATACAACGTATTGCTAATGACCTTAAAAGATTGTAAGTCTTTAATTCTTGTTTTTGCTTAAATTCATTCAAAAAGTCGTAGTCATGTTTAATTTGTGATTTACAGTGATTTTTGACCCATTGGAATGATTCTTCGGAGTTGAAATCGTCATTTAAAGTACTAATTACTGCTTACATCCCTCGTTAAAGGGTTTCTTTAATCTCTTGAAGTTTTATTTTTTACCCACCACATGGATTTGAAATATTAAGCGTGGACGGCTGCAGTTTCCTGGTTGAGTGTGTCCAGATAGCTGCTGGTGCAACTCCAAGGATGGCATGCTGTTCCCTTAGATATAAACAATATCCACGTGTAGCTGGAAATTTAGTGATGTACCCACTTTAATTTTTTATACAAACTTATACACCGGCCTGGCGAACGGTGTACTAAATAATTAAAAATAGAATCTTTGAATCGTCAGTGGCGCCTAAATTTTAATATTTAATAAGATAAATTATAACGCATTGAATTTTCAAACATTCCTTTTATCCCAAGTGACCCACGATGAGTCTAGTTGGCATATATTTTTTTAATTATATATAGTACAAAAACTGTAATTAAATTAAGTAACTTATTATAACTGTAATATTTATAAATTTTGGTTTCTACAATAAAATAGTTATATAAAAAAACTGTTTTCTTAAAATCCATAACCCACGTAAAAAGGTAACAATAGGAATGTTTTGAAACGTTATTTATTGCTTACTTTATAAATGAAATGAACGCTTAATGAAACGCATAAGCGCCTCTAGCGCTTAGACGACTTTTGTGTCATCGAATTGCCAGTCAAATTGTTCGCTGTATCGGCATTTGTCAAGATTTATCTGCAATGATTTTGGAGTATTAATTATTTTCAATACAGAATATTGTATTAATCAGAGAGAAGCCAGCTAATTTTTTGGCGGTTCATCTCTCTGCAGAGAAACTTCCATTCTTAATCGGTGATAGTCTTACAATGAATTTTACTTTTCTAACTGATAAATCAAAATTGCTAATACAAGGCATTTTGAATAGATTTGAAGAAGAATACTTTAATTTTGATCATAAGCAGATTATTTTACACCCCCCCCCCCCTCTCTCTCTCTGTCACTCTTTCTCTCTCTGTCGCCAGTAATTTTACATTCGAAAGAAAAAGACAAATGATTATGTAATAATACGCGCTTATTAATTAGAATCTACATACGATGTATTAAATATGTAAGCTAAATGATGGTATAGTCGTGATTACAATGGCGTCTTGGAATGATAAATCATAAATACATAATAGTGTGAAGATGAAACGAAATTTTGATTAACCTATACATACATACTCAAAAAGAGTACTCAACATCTAGGATGCAGCAAAATGACATGCAATTTAAATTGTCAGAGGCGAAAGCTACGGCATGTAATATTTAAATTTCAGTAGTCGAATAAATAGTCTAGTGAATGTCGCTTTCCTAGCTGTCGTGTAGAGTCCGGTCACGTTTTTAATAAGTATCACACCTATGTTAATAAGTAAATACTTCCCCGACTACGAAAAAAAATGTGCTATGTAAGGAATATTTCACTTAATTTTCGAAATGTCCTTTCATCGGACACCCAATACACATTAAAAAAATATCCTTCACTGGGCGCCATACTGAATTTAGTGTGACAAGAAATAGTTTACAACTGACAAATAATAAATAAATATTCATTATTATATTATAAAGATATTTTGATTTATATAATACAAATTGTGATTGATCACTGGCAGTTTAAAAATGTAAATAATACATTATTATTAAATCTTTCAATTTCACTAATACTATTTACCGCAAAATCATCTAAAATATAAATAAATATATATTTAACCTATAACCCAGTAACCCAAAAGAAAACACATCAAATTCTGAAAATACATGGTCAGTTACTCGACGACCATGACTTCGAAATTGAAAACAGTGGCTCATCTTTACTTCAGTAACTTCATCTGAGTGTAAACATAAATTATTTATAAGTTTTTTATACACTACATTTTACCTTCACAGAAAAATACCGCCAGCAAAACATTACGTTTCATCTACGCAGAATGTAATTAAGCTAATTCGTGCCCTATAAATTAAATAAACAGTAAATCAAAGTTTTCACAAATGAGGTCGGTTTTCACGTTGCAATTGAGGTTACTATTTTCAAATAAGTTTTGGTAATGCAACTGAATTCCCAAGTGTTAGTTTGCATCGCATTGTTTTAGATATGATTCTGGTTTTAAACTATATCCCTCGACGGCGTTCTTGGAAATAATGTATGTGCCTCTACTTTGTTCAGCCAAGTAATTAAACGGTATTATTTTTTTTCCATTCGGTTACCGAGAAAAAGTTATTTTGACAGCATATTATGTTTTTGTCGGTCGTATAAAAAAATCGACCAGCAATTCCCAGGCAGATATTTAGTCAGCCAAAACAATACAATCGATTGGCAATAATAATAATATTTTTTTAATTACATAACATGTTTATTTTTATTACTAACAGTATTTAAAACGGGATACTTACCATGTTTTTTATTTTTATTTGGTGGAGCTCGACATTTCGACATCTACTACGAAATCTATCTACGAATGTCTTGTTCACGAGACGAATGTCTTTTTCAGTCACACTTGTGCCGTGTGCGCTATGCCTTCTGAAAAGTTACTCTACTACTCAGCTACTCTCCTATGAGAATGACTGCCGTGGGCGGAATGTGCCAGATGTATCTGAATAAGTTCGTTTTAGATTTAAGAAATGTCGTTATTTCCCATACAATTATCAATATAACAATTTATACTAATACAATATAGAGTAAGCTGACAAAGATTGCTTGTATGTTAATAATTCAAATTCCAATAGATTACAATTCTGTCTATAAGTAATTATTTATAAAAAACAATCTCTTGTCTAGCTCATTATTATTAACACAACATTAATTATAAAACAAAGAGATCTTGTTATTTTGTCTAACATTAATAAAGCTTCGAAATTTTGCTTTTTAAGAGCGATTTACTCCTCCTTAATCTTCAGACGACCATTCTGTTGTTCTTTCATTCATCCAAGCTCGCACTCAAACCACAAATAAATATTTAATATATATGCTAACGTTCTGGGTAAAACGTAAAATAATCTGGTTTGTTTTCAAAAATAACAGTTTTCGTTATTTGAGCGGTCCACATTACAGTTTTATCGCACATTGACATATTGCAACAAAAACTTTATATACAAGCAATAAAAAAAAATCGTAACAGCAATAAAGTGTACTGTATATATAAGTGCCATATTTTAACAATTTATACATTAAGACATAATAAAAATGTGCTGTTAACTTAATTTATAGTGATATAATATATATTGTTCAAAATAATGTTTTAATCTGACTAGAATAAATATTTGATTCTCGGGAGAGTATAAAATAGGTAAATTACCCCAATGAAAGATGTATTGGCTGAATGTGATTGAGACCGCTGACCGAACGGCGTCGCTTAGCAAAATGGATCCTATTAACTAAAAGACTACTAATACGTAACTACACTACTGCTACGTACTAATAAATCTAGCTGGCTGCGACTTTTCACCAAGCCACATTAGAGCCGTGTGATGGGAAGAGCCTTAAACCACCTCAGACATTCAAACAGGCAGTTATAATAAAATTAAATACATCTATAAAAAATAGTACCTATTAAATTCGATATGATTATGTTTTATTATGACATACTTAGGCGGACGAGCAAATGAGCCTCCTTTTGGTAAGTGGTCACCACCCCCATAGACAATGGCGCTGCAAGAAATATGAACTATTCATCTATGGGAACTAAGATGTTATGTCCTTGTGCCTGTAATTACACTGACTCACTCACCGATTATTATTATCATTGAATATTAGGCATTGGTCATCTTTTTATTTACGCAATAAAAGGAGAAACTACTGAATAACTTTTTCATAATTATATTCTCACCTGATTTAATGATTTCATCACGTTTCAGTTCTCTTTAAAATTAATCCTGCGGAACTCGCTAGCGAAACAAACGATTACTTCAAATGCATCCGGACCGCATAATATAATATTTGATTAAAGCGTCAAATTATGATATAATGTATACTATTTAAAAAATTAGTAGAATATAATTAGAATTAAAAGGTTCCCGTCCAAATAAATTAAACAAGAATAATTTGTTAGACGCAGGACAAGGGAAGGATTAAAGTAGTAATGTGGTACTAAGTGCCTCACTATTGGGTTAAGGCCTGCTGTCCTTTTAAGATATCGGTTTTGAGCTTAACCAATCACGCTGCACCAACGGGTTGCTGGATTCAGATGTGGCTGATTTTCATCCGACTCACAATTTCGCCTCTCAACATTTTTCTTTATCGCCGAGCACGAAAACTACAAAAACCTTGCATAGTTGCTCTTTTAAAAAAAAAAAGATTTACAATTATTGATAGGAGCTAAAATCCAAGCATCTTTATCCAACGCTTTTAATGACTATAATATTTATTTTTTTAACGTCTGCGGTGATAACGGTCCTAGTTGCAGGTCAGGTTAAAAATCAACGCTCATACAAATAGGTACCTAATACGTTGATTTTTAACGACAAATACTAACTTAACAGAAATTATATTTAACAAATTAACATTAGCTGCTCAGAACGATTCCCGAGACACAATATCAGTTTGTTTTGAAAATTTATATCTATCGTAATGGGAAAAAGGTCTACCGCCGCACCAGTTCGTAAATAAACACCTCAAATATGAAAACAACCTGCGAAAGAAACTGAATTGGGTTTTGAACTCAAATAAAACTACTTTAGGTTTCACATCAATAACAACATATTATTCTCTTATTTAAAGTGGCCTGCAGGCGATCATTTCATTGCCAACGTGTGCAATTATCTAATAAGTCTTTTGTAAGTGACTTTTTAATATTCCAAGTTGGATTATCATTTTTATCCTTTGTCAGGATAAAATAATAAATATCACTTAATATACGTCTTGCAAAAGAGAGAGGATTTTATGATTATAGGTTGGGTACAAAATTATATTTGCGGCGCACGATGTAATGAAAACAGTGTAGTAGCGGCGTACACCGTTGTTAAGTTAATTTGGAGCAAGATCAGTTCAAAAGGCACGTTGATACTCGATAAGTCAAATAGTTGGATATGGATTAGACAAATTTCGTAAATCAGAATAATCAGGATAATCACGGGTGAAATATCTATTTAATCTACCATCGATTGCAATTAAAATTAGTGCTAAATTAAACAGATACCGACATCGAAATTTCCCAGAATGCCGACGGAGGAAAAGTGGTTATTTCAATTTAATGAAGTTTACGATGATTCAGTGTCACCTCCGCGTACTAATTATTATACCGTATTGGCGCTGTAATAAGTAGTAGCCATTGCTTACATCGCCTTGCAATCTAAGAAGTTATGTCACTTGTGCCTGTAATTGCACTGGCTCACTCAAAGCGGAACACAACCATGTTAAGTAGCGTTTTTAAGCGATAAAAACCACTTGCGCAAACCCCTCAAATAAAATGTTCATTTTGTAAATTAACTTAGGACTGAACATAGAATATAAAAATAATCAACTTAATTAGCCCTGCTAAGGACAATCTTGCATTCTTTGTTTTTTATCTTCAATCGCCGGCGGAGTACAGACTAAACCACTTTGACTATAAATTGACGTGATATAATTAGTCGAAATTTTAAATTCATCAATATATCAAAATATGACGTGAAATAATTGCATTTTAAATATCGGCGGGGTTGTTGTCGGAACCTTGGAAGTAAATTAAAATTAATTTACTCATGTAATTAAGTGGATATAAACAATATTGTGCTGAGGAGAAGGTTTGGAGGTTATGAAAATACGTAATGTTGTTGTAAACATATTGTGACACAACTCTAAGCGTACCTGGTTTAAAAACTACTCGAGCCCCGAGATTAGACTCAGTTCTGCAGCCTATGCGGTTAAAAAAATTAGACTTTTGACTGATGTGGATATGGCTCGCCTTGTGTGTTTCAGTTATTTCCACAGTATAATGTCGTATGGCATCCTACTCTGGGGTAATGCAGCTGACATTAATACTATTTTTGTACTGCAGAAAAGGGCTATTCGTGCAATTTATAACCTGGGCCCAAAAGATTCGTTAAGAGGTAAATTTAAAGAAATTAAAATAATGACTGTCGCTTCTCAATTTGTTTTTGATAATGTTATGTATGTACACAAAAACATAAATGATTTTCGCAGAAATTGTGACGTACATTCTATTAACACTAGGAACAAACTTGTTACTCCAAGTAACCAATTACACAGGGTTAGTAACTCTTTTTTGGGGCAATGTATACGTTTTTACAACAGGATCCCAGAAAACGTTCAAAATTATTCAATTATAAAATTCAAAAGAATCCTTAAATAGGGTTTGTGTGCTAAAGGATATTATTACAACACTAATGACTTTTTAGTTGACTGCACACCTTGGCAATGAAATGATCGCCTCCAGGCTGTTTCAAATAACTAAAATAGAATTATTATTGTACATGCAAAATGGTAAAAAAAAAAATATATCCCGCTGACTTTCTTTCGCCGGTTCTTCTCAGGTCCGAGGTGCTAAATTCTGAACCGGTGGTAGATTTTTGACTATCAATAAGCAAGTGTAAACACTTCTATATTGAATAAAGATTTTTGACTTTGACTTGACATTGAAATCATGACACCCACTAAGGAGCGAATTTTGGAAATTCTACCCCTAATGAGGTGAAATAGGGGTTGAACGTTTGTATGGAAGTGCGTTATTTTTTAAGTTAGAAACATGAAACTTTATTTTTGGGATACTGATTAAAAAGGAGTAGATACCTATTTAAGTGTTTCATGACTTTCTGTTTGGCCTAAAGGTTGACTGGTAGAGAATGCCTTCAGGCATTAAGTCCGCCTTTTGTTCCAACTTTTGTTGTTGGTCAATAAAGTTTTTAAATAAATAAATAAAAAAGTGTTTCTGCATATTATATGTGATGTATATATCTATATGAAATAAGTTTTGAAATTTTGTATAAAAGTCCGTCATTTTTTAAGATAGAAACATGTACTTTATTTTTGGGATACGGATACTGATACGATATAAGTAGATACGTATTTAAGCGTTTCTAGATAATCTACCATTAAGGGGGTGAAAAAAGGGTTGAAAGTTTTTATGGGAGTCAGTCTTTTTTTAAGTTAAAAACATGAAACTTTATTTTTGGGATACTGATTAAAAATGCATTGATACGTATTCAAACGTCTCTGGATATTGTATGCTTAAGGAGGAAAATTGGATTAACTGTTTTTACTGTTTTCATGCTTAGTGAATAAACATATTTATTATTATTTATAAGTATCTATTAACAATTCCGACAAAGATTGGCTTGTAGTCGATATTCTCTTTTCCAAATATTGATTCCAAATAATGAAACATATTCGTACATATATTGTGTACACAAGAACACAAATATAAGGCAGAAAGTCTGAAATCACAAAATCTTACATCGTTTCGAGTTTTGTGAAAGTATTAACTGGTATTAATTGAGTATGTTCTGAAATTTTCTAGATAGAAAACGCGATGGTGTTGTTATTTAATACATAACATTTCAAAACTGATATATTTCGTTATTAGACATTATTTTAATCAATATGTATATTATATACCCCCGTCTTAATTGAAAGCATTTTTAATTCATCATTTAAACTAACATTATAAAGGCGAAATTAACTCGAACAGCGTGCCGTTGTCTGTCTCTTACGCTTTTACGACTAAACCACTAAACGGAATTCGATGAAAATATGTTATAAAGCAAGCTTGAACCCAAAGGAAGAACACAGGAATTGCCAAAACCTGAAATCTGCGAACTCGACATGCAGGTGAAGTCGTAGGCGAAAGCTAGTATTTCATAATTTCATAAATTTGGTATTAATAATACAATAACAAGTGACACAGTAGCAGACAATAATAATTAAATATATATAATACAAATATTATTTGCGAAAATCTTAAATTCAGTAATAATATTTTAATAATGTTAAATACCAACGTTTATTATTGGGTTAATTATAACATTAGCAGCACAATAAATATACTATATAATTAATATAGTATATTTATTTTGCTGCATTTATTTTTATTAATCTGTATTGTGAAACTTTATATTCTATTGTCTGTTACAGTATCTATTACATGATGATAAAATGAAATAAAATACCCACCTCACAATGAAAATGACGTCAGACCGACATCTCTTTATACAGTAATATTTCTTTATTTGTACCTCCAATTATCTTGGTGTTCAGAATTAATAAAACATCACCACTGATCTAGAATAGGTCCTATGTACCTAGAACTTTGGAAATATTTTATTATTTTCCTATTAAAATACTATATAGGACTAGTTTAAATATATATTTAATTAATGGGAGTTTTGAAATTTTGTTTGCCTTGATATTGGTATAACAAATAAAAAACAAATTTAATTTTATTTGTTAATTCGTTTTAATCCACTTAATAACTGTTTTAATATTTTATCACAATTATTCCATAATTTTTTTTCAAACTTACTGTAAAAAATAATTAATAGATTTGTTATAATAATAATAATTGAATAATAAAAGAAACTCATGTACCTACACAATTTGTTTGCAGTATTATCTAAAACTTGGGTTTTTACATTAGCAACACTGATAGTGGAAGTCTGACCTGGAAACTAATAAAAATTGTAATATCAGAGTCAGCGATTCCCCGACAATTCATTGCACACTAGATTAGATCCCTTAATATGCTATACTTATAATATAATACTACGTAATAAATAATAGTATGTTCATACGCGTGTTTTTGTACAGTTAACTAACTGTTAAGTTGCCGTAACTTGTTACAAATAACACATCGTGATGTGTAACAAATAACACGATACGCGGTGTAATGCGAGTTGCGACAGAATAAATTCGCTGAGACATAGTATGGGATCCTCTGTAGCGAATATCAATAAGTCTTCATCTTTAACCACGCACGTCTCTTTCTCTTGTAAAATATCAAGAATATACACTCCTATTATAGCAAGAAAATGAAAGCTTTAGTTTTTAAATATTATTATAAATAATTATTGCTTGTCTATGTCAATTAGTTCTTAATTTATGTTTTTAAATGTATTTTTCGTTTGTGTTTTTAATTTCCAATAACGTCTAAAATATCTAATTGATAATGATATTCACGCTTATATGACATATTTAATTGAAGTTAAAAACAACAATAAATAATAAACTTACTTGCAATCAAAAGAGTCGTAAGAAGAAAGAACAACATGGTCCCATTAACAATTGTAATACACTTTAAATTTAAACAATCGCTATATCGGTATATTTATCACTAGAACTTTGTCACCGAACTTGAAACTTCAGCCCGCTTCAACGCGCTCGTTTTCAAGTGAAGCTTGTATAACGTCCACCCTGGAGTAGAACTCCCGCTTAACTAACGGGAACAGTTGCCGGGAGGTTTGGTCTTGTAAGTTATGCATAAGTGACATAATTTACTTATTTTCTCTGTGATTTATTTTGTTAATTGTTCTACAATAACGTATAAAAATACAGCGTTGAATTGTTAAGTGAGATATTGGTGTAATTTATATTTAATTGATAAATATATCAAGAAGAATACTTAGATAGTATTTATATTTTCGTCTTATAATTCATGTGAATCTTTGGGCAAAAACTACTGAGTTTAAGTGCTTAATTTATGTTTATAATAATTAATTTCGTGATCGGTGAGTATGAAAACTCGCATTGGAATAGAGTTGTGCGATAACCTTAACCTTCCCCTTAAGAGTACGAGGGCCCAGCCAGCTCAGTCATTCTTAGTAACAATAATTGAAATACTATTTAAATTGGCATGTAAGTTTATAAATATATCACTTATTTATAAATAAAAACAAATTATCAAATGATATTTTTATTTCAAAAGAGTACTTAGAGAGATATTAGTTAAAATCTCACGTAATCCAGTCACCCCATAGTCCTTTACCTAGGGTAGCTTTCTGAAGGTTTTCACAGCGTAACAAAGGCATGGTTCATAAAACTCCACATCTTATATCTTCTTACCAAAATGATTGCGCTGTCATAATGGTTACTCTCCTAGCTCGTTGGCAATATATATTTTTAATAATACTTTTTCATTTTCTCTGAAAATATGTACACTTAAGGGTGTAACCATGTAGCGGCTTTAAGGCCCTTTTAAGCTTATGACAAGGCGACATGTGTCAAACAACGCACCCGGATAGGCCATTTGTAAAAAGTTGTAAATATAACGCAGAGAAACATTAAATTACGGACTAGCTACCCGACCCGATTTCGCGCAAGTAAATTAAGGGTTTATATTCGTAATATTTAATATTTTATTATTATTTATTATTATAATTTTTTATTTATTTTGATGAATAAAAGCTATTAAACAAACCATGTAAAAATGTACTATAAACCTTTGCGTAAATATAAAACTTTATGAATCTCTACAGGTTATAAAAGAAAGTCGCTTCCCGCAGCCGGTACACTTAGATTTAAGCAACAAACAAGGATTTTAATGCGGTTCGTCAATAAGCAAAGTGATTCAAGAGAAAAGTTTATGTGTATAATGCATACACATTACATGTAGAATAAAGCTCAGAATTTCAACTGGCCGGAATAAAGGCAAGAAATTTTCTTTTTATTTCTTCAATCTAAAGATTGCATATTTTCCCTTATTTTACATTGCTGCCGAGACAACTAAATTGAAATATAGTTTAATTTTAAATGTTATTAATCGATGGAATAATAATAATTTGACCGCATAACGGTGCAATCGTGTAGCAGAAAGCTAATATTTGCTCGTTGATCCGTCCGGCGCCCGCGAACGCACGTTGAGCTTGTTGTTCTGGATTCCTATTGTGTAATTGATTTTACACTTATGTGCGTTTCTATTCAATTTTGTAATCATATTAATAATTATTCTCAGACTAAAATTACTATTTCTCCTGAACAATTTCGCCTATCGTGAACATTCTCAATGGTAACTCAATATAGGGATTATAGTACAAAAGTGTGGGCGCACACACAGACACTCTGTTACCACACTAATATGTCCCGATGGATACCAATCTAATACGGCCGGAAAGAGTTCAGTGAATTTTGAGAACGATACCCAAATTTTTCTACTGAGAATTTCAGGATAGAAACATCAGGAGCGAATTACTTTACTAGGCCGTCTAGGCGGCAATACTTGGTGAGTTTTTCTACTGGTGGTTGTGCAATATTTGAATCCATCTGGTGAACAACACATGTGCTATGTGCATGTGTTTGTGCTTTTAAACTCGTGAAAAATATGCGTATGGAGTCGGTTTATTAAAAGTTTCAGCGAATATCAGTAACAATCTTCCACAGACGTTGTGTAGCCAAAATATCAATTCCTCCGTCGAGAAATACTCAATAAGATTTTATTACTCCGACCGGCGCTTCAAGCCATGGGTTGGCACTACGCAGTAAAAAAATTATGCAAGCAATTGAATAAAACTGCCCATTCGAGTACTAGCTGGAAAATTTTATAGATCCGAATACATTAAGCCATTTAGCATTTAATCTAGAACCTATCACTTGTTATCTAATATTTCTAAATTAATAGATTTTCATCAGCTCCGAATATGTTACTTGGACAAAATCATAGTGCGAATACCTATGAAACTGTATTTTATGTATCATTTTTGTAAAGACCAATTAAACTTCTAATATGTAGGTACTTTTAATTTTATTTAATAATGTTTGAGATTAGATAATTTAATGAAACAAGATTGCTTCAAAAACTCATATAGTCATTATAATATGACGCCAAGATTTTGAAAGCCCCGGGCTATAAATTTTGCGAAGTGCACATTTTGAAACATTTTTAATGACATCCTATTTTAATTACGCCATTCTGTTTTTACAGGAAGAGGAATTTAAAAAACCATAGTTCATATCAAAATAGATAGCGTGTTAGTCGGATATTTGTTTTAAATTTTATAATCAAATAATAATTGAAAATGACTAATGACCTAATAATATCAAACATTTCTCATGCGTTTTAATATTTTAATGAACTCATCACATTTATACAACAATTATATATATTCACACAATTATAACAAATACGAAATACATACATAAAATTTGTTCGATTAATTTAATTTCAACGATAAATTGATTATTATATTTTACAATTTATACAACTCACACTATACGAGATTGATAGTGCGATCCGGTTATTTGTCTGGATATTTATTGTTGCTGAATATACTTTAAATTACGCCCCGAATTGTACGGCGTGGTTTCAACTATTATGTTTAGGTATAATTTTACAATACAATAATACAATGTTTGAATATTAAACAAGAACGTGAAATTAACGCTAGTTACGTCGGTACTCTTAATTTAAAGCTGGTGAAACAGCGCAGCTAATTATATGAAAATAGAATATACTAAACCTTCTCCGAAACGTGCTGCATCTTGTGTAATCTGGCATAAGTTTCGTGTAAAATTGTTTAATAGTTTCTTCATTAGGCTATGCAAAAATAAGTATCTATGTTTATTAGTAAAGATTTAAATAAAGTTGTAGATGTAAAAAACTTTAAAATGTTACTTTTACGATAACATCCATCCATTATTTTTTATAACAATTCTATTAAGGTAAATGTTAATATTATTAAACCGGTTTTGTTACATACATTGATATACTTTCTACGCACGTGGTTGATACGAGAAAATTCTGTTTAAGGAAAACAAGTAGGTACACACAATTATATCCGGAACAGAAAAAGCGCGATAATCAAAAAATAAGAATCACAAATTAATAACATTTTAGTTAGAAGTCAGCATAAATACGAGATCTGACATTCATTATGTCATTGCTGTCTCACAAACTCCCCAATAAAATAGCACCATTTTGTTTCCTAAAAGTTTTTTTTTTTTTTTTAAAGAAACGTTACTTGTAACAGCATATTTTCTTTTAGCTTTAAAGATATTAATCTAACGTCAATAATCAATAAAATCATGTCGCGGACTTTTTTAGTGTAATCTTAAAATAATTAAATGAGTACACTATTGCAAATCTCACCTCTGTTTGTCGAGTGATGAAGCTAAAACCTAACGAACGGATTTTCATACTATTTTTTTTACATTTGATGGAATGATTCAGGAAAGTTGTAATGTATTCATTAGTTTATTTGGCTGAGTGGAACTATGCTGACATGAGCCGAGTAAACCAATGGAGTTATATGTATTTTTTTTTAAGAATAGTAGCAGTACTCCAAATTCAATTAAAGAATTACTAACGTAAAGTTGATTTATATATAGTTAAAGAAAAAACCAATTTAAAATTTCTTAAAAGATAATGTTTGCAACAAGAGCTTGAGTTAGCTGAGGAAGGTACACGTGACATATTCATAATATACTTGCTGAAATTTTGTCACGTTTTCCTAACATTATACACACTTTATCTTAAGTTAAAAATTATTGAATCGAATAATGCTTTTTTTACAAAAACGTTTTATAAATACATTTTTAAGGCAAGGGTTTATTTTATCTACGAAAAAGATTTTAAGTATATAAGAATGTATCAGCGTAATAAATTCGGTGCAATTAATTTTAAATTTAATTGGACCGACACATACAAATATATAATTATATTAACACTGGTAAAGATCGCATCTATTATTATTTAAATAAATATATAAAAATGTGAGGAGTCGTGAGGCACCCAGTTGAAACGCAGTTCCTTCCAAAAAGTAACTCAATAAAGTAAATGAATTCTAAAAACATAATTTTAACATTAATGAAAAATAAATAATATTACAATAAGGTTCATAACGTTAAATGTTACTTATTATTGGATAATACACACGTACTGTGGACAATTGTGGTGATGGTCAAAGTCTTCCAATTATTTCGACTCAGCACTCGTCCGCCAAGATTCTGGAACACATCGCAAGGAAAATCTTGAGATTGTGCGATGAGGGAACTTTATTTTAAAATCAACCGATGTATTTAAAAGTTAATTCGATTTTAAATCAAACGTGGCAATCGAATTTCAACTTTTGTAAAAATAAAAATATATTTTCCTTTTTATAACACACCGAAGAAGTTTGTTTATAAGGCTTCATTTGTATCGGTACAGTCTTTTCTTTGGCCACAGTCCAGTGTTAGTAGACCGTTTCCTACTTATGTCGGCACAAACAAAGTATATGCCCAGAATAACTTGTAACAAGAATATAAATTTACCAAGAAAGTTCACATTGACAAATGTATTTGTATTTAGAGCCTTTTTGTGAATAATATATATTTTTTATTTTTTTGAGTATCAAATAAATTTATATTTTATAGTTCACTACACGACCACACACACTACTGCAGTTTACTTGGAGCAATAAAATTTCGTTGTCATCGTGACATTTTAATTTAACGAAATTTTATTGCTAGGCAAATAAATAATAGTACAATTAATTTTTTATTTGATGAATAGAAGTTAAAGCTTTTATGAATTTAATTTTCCAATTTATTTAATCGATCTACTTGCGTAAACGCGGGCATTGTCATGTAAGTAGACATTTTCACGATATTTTCCTTAACTTTTAATAAGTAATTGTTTAAATTAGTATTCGTACGTTTTCCTTCTACTTGGTCGAGCTGGCTATAATGACTACTAATTTATATACAATAAATCTATCTACACGATTATAAAACTTGAATCGAATCAAAAGTTATATAAAGCAAGCCTTAAAACTACGTCATATATATGAGTCTCGCATCCAAATTATTAACTAAACTATATGCTGAAGTATTTTTTTTTAAAGTCTCATAGTAAAAGTTTAAGTTTATGTTGTCAGCCATGCATTCCATTCCCGCGAGTTAAGTGATATTGAAAAACATCCACTAGCAATGTTCCGCTAATCTGCAAACGTTTTTTTGTTTCGATTTTTTTATATTACATTGATTTGAAAATAACTGCTTATGTTCTGGAAAACCGAATGAGAACTTGGTAGTAGGACTTTGTGCAAGCCCGTCTGGGTAGGTACCACCCATTCATCAGATATTCCACCGCCAAGCAGCAGTACTCAGTATTGTTGTGTTCCGGTTTGAAGAGTGAATGAGCTACGAAATGTTTTATATTTCTTACAGCGACACTGTCTATAGGCGGTGGTGTCCACTTACTATCAGGTGGCCTTCTATTACACAAAAGATCTTCATATTATGCTATTTATTACCCGTCGAACGATATTAATTTGAGTCAATATTTTAATAAGTTTAAGAACATCATGTATACATATACGTACTTATTTATATTTTATAAAGGATAACTTTGGAAAAGCTTTCCCTAGTAACCCAATGTAAGATACCTTTATTTACGCTTAGATTAAGTGAACATAATTGACCAATATGTGCCGTCTGCTACGAAACGTACGACGCGTTAGAGTCAGGATTCGTTACCTTCCTAAATGAGGATTAAAGCGGAAGTTACTGACACGCGTTAGGAAACCATACATCAGATATTTTGTAATATACAAAAGTATATAGTTTGTGAATAATACTGCCCTTTTAGAATATCTTAAATCTCATTTTTACCTTATTATTTATTCTATCAGTTAGATGTCGGTCCTGTGGCTAGAAAGCTTGAATCTATTTAATGATTGCGTGTTCAAAGCAAGCACCATTACATTTTGATGTGCTTAATTTATGTTTATAATTCATCTGTATTTGTCGGTAAAAATAAGTATCTCAATTTCATGCACCAACCCACATTGAAGCAGCGGTGGAAATAGCTCCAAACCTTCTCCTTAAAGATGGGGAGGCCTTAGTTTAGCTGAGGGACTACAGGATTTACAGAGGGATTTACAGGCTGAACTACTTTTATTTATTCTTCATTCAATTTTCAAAATAAAAAAACAACAATAGAAAAATTTAATATTTATCATTTGGTTCAATTACGAACATATAATATTTGCTGTTCATTCTAGAGGATGTTAATTTTGCCTTAGGATGGTTTCACTTACGTAATCGCATCGAGCTCTCTCTGGTTGCCAAAGTCTGCATCGTGCTAATTACTAGAGGCATACTGCGTTATCGTACCGTGGGCTCAATAAATTCACGACAGGAATTCGATAGCTTTTTATTCGTAGAATAGTACCGCTGACCGAAAATATTAGCAGTTTAATTCTAATAATTTTGATTCTTACGACGTAGAATAAATTCTTATAAACTATTTAGGGATAAATAATTTACATTGAGATATAACTTAAAATCATAAATACCACTAACCACTAATGATGATAAGAGATAAATACGTAACAAATTGTCTTTATTTTTCACGATATCAGTTGAATTCTGGAGGTCACGAAACTGTATAATTTAAATATTTTTTTTACTTTTGAATTTCCACAGCAAAAAAGGCTACTAACTTTAATAACTCTCAGTGAAATTTAAAAAAACAACGCTGCTAAATGTTTTATACCTATACAATTTATTTGATGAACCCTTCTTTATTACAACAGACATGTGCCAGGGATTTTCTTCAGATCTAACAATTTCATAAAAACTCCGGTAGTATTCGAGTAGACAGGCTTACGTTTTCCTAACTTGCTTTTTTTAAATTCTATTTTATGAATTCAGAGAAAAATGTTGGGTCCTTACAAATTTTTTTTAATGATATTTATTCCACTTGATACAAGAATGCCTGAAGAGACGACCAAATCTATTTTATTGATTAAAGATTTTGGACTTTTTATGCATACAAGTTGGATTGTTATATTGGAAAGCGGATATTTATGGTGACACCTATGCGCTCTTGTTATTTACGTAACGTTTTGCGGATACCTATTTGCATTTTTTGAGTTCCGTACCGAAAATTACTGCAGCCATTTTCATCAATTTATTTTGACTGCTGTCGGCTTAAATGCATTTGTTCTTTCATATTTACATGCAAATTGAAAATTACTAAAATTGCAACTAGTTTAATTCCTAGAATATTATGTTCAATAGAATTTTTAAATTAATTTACAATTTTTTACTGTTAGTATTGTATATTCCATAATCTCTCTATTAATTGTTTTCTAACGAAATCACCCCACGCAACTTAGAGTACGGCGAAATACTGATGCTCAGTCGCTTGCCGGTGAAGTATCTCCGAATAAAACTAAAACTGGTAGTCGGTAGATATCCCGATTACTGATTCGTTACCGATCAATAACTAGTTGACGTTCTATAAGAGAATATATTTATATTACATATGTGTCGGAGACATCTGTCCGTCCACCAGGCACCGACTCGATTGAAGCAACAAGATGTTTTACAGTTGTTAGTATTTTCCTTTTTTACAGATTAAAATGATATTAGCAAAGCTTACTTTTCGAATGTAACGTATTTAAATAGTTTAAGAATAATTTCTACAACTTATCGCTAAGACTTTTTAAAAACGTTGTACAAAAAAAACAGTGCATCTGCTCAAATTCATAGACGGCGAATAAAACACACGTAACATAAATATGTTTTATTGTAAACAAAATAATATATTCAGATAAAGGTACATAAGGATCTCGATTATAAAGGCGGTCCTCACTCGTATAGTTAAGAGATTGCTCACTTTCAAGGAACTGAGGGACCTTCGGACTGTTACATTAAAAATCATTTTTATAATTTCAACTTTTTAATAATTATCTAAAACGTCACAAAAGTGTCAATTCCCTTGACTCCGTGCCGTTAGCCCATTTCCTACTTCCCATATATACCTCGATTTGGCAATTACAATAATATTTTATTATCTCATTATCAATTTTGCATATCAATTTTGCATCGTTTTAGATCAATTTATTAGCTGTCATCCAATATAAAGGTTAGTATTTGTATGAAAATGCATTAGTCTACAACTCAGAGTTTACACCGGCCTGACGAACGGTGTACTAAATAATTACATGTAAAATAATTCAATGGTCAGTGGCGCCTAAATATGAATTTTAAATAAGATAAATACATACATTGACTTTTCAAATGATATTTTATCCCAAGTGACCCACACTGAGTCTAGCTGGCATAAAAACTGTAACTAAATTAAGTACATAACTGTAAAACTAATTTCATATTTTAATAACAATATGTCTAACTCACCACTATAGTTTGTTACTTAAATTAAATAGTTATCTAAACAAAACTGCTTTCTTCTTCTTCCTCAAATCCCCACAGTGTTTTAAATATAACAGTGGCACCGCAACTGTAGGGGCGTGACTTGGGATAGTCAGTATATCTGTATGTGCTATATTGAAAGGTGTTTGAAAATCAATGCTTAATATTATTATTGTATTATTGTTATTCTAAGGATTTATTAAGTACTATTTTAATAATTATATCCATTGTTATAAGTGTTTTAAATTAACTTTACAACTTTTTATTTTGCAATTTAAGTATAATTCATTTTAAATTTTAGTTAAGGTGTAAGATTGAATAGGCACTGAGATGTGTTAATGAGTATATTTCAATTAAATATTTAAAAATATAACAGGCGATGTTACTTTTTAAATCAAAAATATTGAAGACTGAAAATTATTTATTAGTCAACGATAAGGTCAGGAACTGGACATCACTACAGGAAATATTCACTATTCCCTGTATGGTCATGCAATGCATAGTGCGAACCAAGAAAAAGCAAGACAACATACGACTTTTTATTTACCTATTCCTATTCTAGCATTAGCAGCCCGTAAATGTCCCACTGCTGGGATAAAGGCCTCCTCTCCCTTTGAGGAGAAGGTTTGGAGCATATTCCACCACGCTGCTCCAATGCGGGTTGGCGGAAATTCCTATTCTACCTCAAATCAAAAATTAAAACATCAGAGTTCGGCTGGAAGTTGGGATAAATATCGCCTTTGTTCACTTTCAATGTCTTGTGTGGTTAAGTTTGCTACTCGTATCGTCATTTGTATACATAAAGAAAATTGTAACCAAATAAAACCGACTTCAAACAAAACACTATTTCAAAACAAATTAATAGGCATTAAAAGTAAAAAAAATAATTGCGTATTCTTCTACAAATAATCAACTTACTTTTTCTACTCATCAATATGTAGGTACGATCTATGAGTTTACCACGCGAGAAGATAGGTGGGTACCTACCCACTTTAAATCTAACTCAACACATACCTGATCGACAAACAATGATAAAAATATTTTTTAGAGTTCTCGTAAGCAAGATAAAATGAAAAATATTATAATACTTAAAATTCGATTTACGATAATATAATGTAGTTAAATTATTGTTAGTTTCCGAGTAGCAGAGCCGCTACGGGAACGCATCGCGCCAGTGAAGAGAAAGAAGCGATATAAGTCACTTGATTAAGAACCGTTTCAGATTATTTTCTCTTTCTATATTTACACCGTCCTTCTTACGATAATTCATTGTGTTTAATAATGGCTTTTTTTTCGTATCACCGTTTGTTACATTATGTCTCAGCATAGTGTCGTATTAAAGTTCGTATAATAAGGTATTTATGTCGTTTCAAGGTCGCAGATAGTGTCACAGTATATAATCGTATAAAAGGTAATTTGTAAAAAAATATATTTCTTAGAGTATTCTCGTATTATTTTGGCTCGGTATATTGTAGTTTTTCGACGTCCTAAATAAACACATTCTTTGCGCTTACATCGCAAACGCTGGCTGAACGCTATGAGATAGATCAATATAATGTACTACAGTGTTGTACACCTTAAAACGGTCTTCAAAAAAGTTCACAAAAGTATATGTCTATCTCTTAGGGATAACTCACAATAATCATTTTTCTTTTTAGGAAAAATAATGGCTTATTTTCGAAGCGATTTTAAGCAATACAGCATTAACATTTATCCAATTAAGTACCTTATATACCTTTTATAAAGTTACGACGATAGATCGTTGACGAACATAACGAGACTACGAAATCTGTTTTCAGACAATGAATGCCACTCATAATGTCATACATCATAAGGTCACACATTATGTTGCAATGCAGCAACGAATATACGTGTAATCAAATTTTAATGTGCTTACATTAAAATTTGGTTACAGACGGTTAGAAATTCTGCCCCATATCGCACCCTTACTGTGAGCCATTAGGAAGCTCTAATTACTTGACCATAACCACATTACGGTAGATTACTCAAATATCCGGATACCCTATAAAAGATTCGACCAAGTATCGTTAATTTGCTCCTCAGAATTGAAGAGTTTCGTTACTTTGTCACGGATTCAATAATCAGAACGTAACCAAACTCTCATCAAACTACTCTTGAAGTATATCCTTTCTAATAAAAAAATAATGATCAAAATTGGTTGACGTGATATTGAGTTATTCGTCCATTTGTCGCGCACATACTTAATGCAAATTTAAGACTTATATGGTTTTCTTATAGATGCTATCATCAGAACTGGATCAAAAATTAAAATGGATCCACACGAGAAGAAGCACTAGCTTTCAAATAAAAATCGGTTCACCCAGTCGAAAGTTCTGAGGTAACAAACAAAAAAAAAATACGGACGAATTGATAACATCCTCCTTTTATTTCATTCATTCTGTGGAGACGCTTTGTGTTTATTGGTAGAAAGCTATATAGATGAACTACTAAGAATGTAACGATTTTATATTAAAGGAACACGAATAAAAACAAGTTCTTAGAAATACATTGTTAAAACGGGAAACGATAAACAGTTACAGTGAGTATTGTTCTGTGTGTAGGGATCCGAAGGCACTTGAGCTTAACAAAGAAGTCGTTATTTCAATTAAACATATCTTGTATTATGTGTGTTTGTGTGTGAGTAAATGTCTGTATTAAGACTGTTTAGTTTGTTAACATTATGTTTAATTTTATCTTTCCTCACTATATAAGTAAGTTTGTTGTCTATGGAGTTTATGTAATACCTCGTATTCTATGTTTAATTATTTTAAATATAATCAAATTATAAATTTGTAAGCGAATTTTATCCGAAACATTAAATTCAACGAAATATATGAGATAAATATGATTAAAGTCGTATGTTGTCTTGTTTTCTTCCTCGGCATATAGCTCACTGCTTAATATCGATATTTCCAATATATATAGAAGTAGCTCTTCCGCCTTCCAAGGTCTGTCATCTGTCTAACCGCGAAACCCGTTGAAATATTTAAATTATCGCTTCACTTGACGTGAATGATACTCCGCGCATGTCTTGATATCATTACACCCAGAACCATTATATTTGCGATCTAGTCCAGCAGAAAGCTTTTTTTTCGTTTTGACACCATATGCCATGACAGTTAATAAAAATTTGTAAACCAAAAAACTATTATAAGCAGTAAAGCAGTAAAGCAAAAACACGGAATTTTATTATTCTTAAGATGTCATTCTTATATATGTACAAATACAAATTGAAATGATCCTCTAGTTTTTCTGCGAAGAAAGTTATTAGAACATCACCGATATCAATATTCACTAAGGCTGTTTTCCTAATAAATATATATTAGTCTAACATATCACAAATATACGCATGTGGGAGGGTAAACCCTAAAACAATAAGAAACTATCAAAGTTTTCACCGCACATGATCCGATGCGGGTAACGTGAACGATATTATACGACGTTGGAGGATTACAATTTATATTTTAGCCGAAATTTTTTTTATATCCGTTAATATAAACTAATATTATTTTTATTGGGACTGGATTAAGATAGATTTCGAATAATTTTCCAAATAAATTGTACAATTAGTTTTCGTGGTGGAGTGGAGGGCCCTCGAAATATCATCGAACATTTCGGGCGTACGCTTGCACCACCTTGAGGCTGTACCTCTCGGTGAGCTTTACAATGAGGTACGGTACCCTGTTCGACATACTGGAGATTTCCACAACGTTGGCAGCTAGGGACTTATTAACCAGAAACCCAACGCCACCTTGGGATTGTTGGTCTCCCTCTCGGAAGTACATTAGGTGGCCCGATTCGAGGGTTACGGTGTCCTCTCCCTCTCTACGGACTTCACATAACCCTAATATGTGCCACCTAATTTTCCCAAGTTCCACCTCGAGTTGCGCTAAATGCGAGTCAAGCCGTAGCGTACGTCCATTGTACGTTGCCAGGGTCAGTCGGTTGTGGTGGCCTCCCATAGTTGTAGGTAGAAGAATCACCGTTCTTAGTACTCCCCGTCCCGCCGTTACCATCGTCGCCACCATGACGAGGAATAGCGGGACCGCCGGGAACTGGGGGCCGTGGTTTACCTGTTTTCATCATTTGGAGGTATTGCCCATAATCGCCACGCTGGGCAGGCGGGTTGGCGATCGCAGGACGCAACTTCTCGCACCGGTGACGCTGCTGCCCGTCACCGGCCTGTGGTATTTAGTTACGCCTATTTTTGATGGTTATACCGCCATCAGTCGGTCACCAGAGCCTTGTTTGCTAGTCGGCAGGATGCATCACGGGCAGGTGAGGTTGGCTTGGAGCGCCAAGTTGTAGTTTGCGCCCCCTTACATCCCAATGAGTGTAAAAGATCAATGGAATGGAGACTGTGCGTTTGTTAGTGCACACACTTAAACACTATATTACATCTACGTGGTGGAATGAACTCTACCTTTTAAGACAGGAAGCCTTTGGACAGTAACCTTGACCTTTTGGACTTATCCAATGACAAATGTAATATTACCACAATTTTCTTATTAGATAAAACGAATCAAACCGAAGCGCAAAGTGAAGGCACTAATGTCTCTCTTACACACTCAATACAACTGGATAGATAATATCTAAGCGTCGAGATGGCCCAGTGGTTAGAACGCGTGCGTCTTAACCGATGATTTCGGGTTCAAACCCAGGCAGGCACCACTGAATTTTCATGCGCTTAATTAGTGTTTATAATTCATCTCGTCCTCGGCGGTGAAGGAAAACATCGTGAGGAAACCTGCATGTGTCTAATTTCAACGAAATTCTGCCACATGTGTATTCCGCTAACCTGCATTTGAGCAGCGTGGTGGAATATGCTCCAAAAACCTTCTCCTCAAAGGGAGAGGAGGCCTTAAGCCCAGCAGTGGGAAAAATTTACAGGCTGCTAAAAAAAATATCTAAGCGTAAAATTTGTCGCTCCCGGGAGCATGTATAGATAGATATGGTGAAATTGTATCAAAGCAGTGCCTGTTTATGAAATGTTTCAAAGGATTACTATTGAATGAAAAGTTCATTTATTTAGTATCCAAAACAATCTTTTGAAATATTTTCTGCCCAAATTTTTTTGTGCTTCTGTCACATGGATGTTACTCGATAGATTTATTTTAACTTCGATATAGCACAACGTATTTACGTTTACGATTTGTTTAAAAGTGTTTTTTATGTGAGTTTGCAATATTACAACGAGTACAAAAGTAATTTTAGAAATACGATCAAGATCAACATATATTTTTTAACACATACTTGCTGTGAAGCCTTTGTCTCTTAAGGTAAAAGTTAACTGGTAACGGTAATATTTGCTTCAGCTTATCCGATATTAAAGTCAGACGCAAATCAAATGTGTGTTTCCAGATGAAGAAAACAAACTCGAGATTTTAAATATAGAACATAGCCATTATAACGAATGCCTTTCCTTTTATCGTTTCACGCGTCAAAAATAGCTCGTATTTGTAATAAAAAAGCTCGCAGGCACTTTCTAAATGCCGTTGGCATTTATAGAATTGCTTGGAAAAAATAACAACACAAAAAATATAAATATTCAATATAACACATTAAAGAAAAAATCACGTACAGAATATAATGAATAAAATAATTACCAGAGCTTGTTTGAAAATTTAATAAAACAAACCTTCCAACAAAATATGAATCAATGAATATAATTATTAAATAAAGAATATAAGTATATAAAGTATTTATTTGAAGTGACAACTTTTTTGGTACGGTGAACCGCTTCGTTACGTAACGCGTTACGGCGCCATTCTGTCTGGCTTACCTTTAAAAAACTGCACAAACACGTAAACATAGATTGTATATTAAAATGTGTTACATAAAAAAGATTTATTTTCTACCCGATAATATAAATAGCTAAAAAATAAAATAATAAAAAAGACCGGACGCCAGACAAACATTAAATATATGTATTTATTTTATACAAGTAGGTTTATACTAACACTTATGAATCATCTTTTTTCAGAATTTTGTATTAAACACAGAACCAACAAGATCAGCAGTTACTCTTTTCCAACAGGCAAATACAAGAGTCCGTCTAATACAATTTAATTCACATAATAAACCTACCTGCCCGTAAGTCAACAACTCCATGCATTTTAATCATTAATTAATGTATTTTTACAAACAATTTGAATTTACGCAAAGTTAAAAAACCACCACCTAATCAAATTTACAATGGATTATATCGAGAAGAACCCGTCAGAAATTTGGTAATAACTTTTTCCACGACTTAAATAATATAGGTACATATGTTAATAAGATATAATTAATTTTAAATTATTGTAATTTATTAATGAAACAATGGAGATTATTGCTGAAGTTGAATCCATTACCAGACATCAAACTCCAGTTCTACCGGAAATTACAGCGTTATGATCTTAGCAGATTGCTTTTACGCGAGACTGGAATTAGGGAAACGAAAAACATGGCGTTATTATAAACTAATCTATTTATTACACACATTATCTATCATAATATTTAAATCACAGTGTGGAAGCCGAGGTTTCCTCATTTACAGTGATTGTTCAAATTAAATCAAATCAAGAATATTTTATTTAAGTAAACTTGAACACAAATCATTTTTGAATCGTAAATATTTCCACTCTACCACTGTTTCGAAAAGTTGAGAAGAAACGGCAACAAACTCGCATAGTCGTTCTTTTAAAACAAATTAGATTTACAATGAGGTTATTGTTTAAGATTATTTTCCTCGATCAGTCCTGCGTTGGAACCCGAGCGTCAACCTAATAATAATAATCATTATCCAACAACTATTATTGTAATGAGTAATATGATTTATTGATTAATTGTCTTAATTATATTTTTGCTGTAAATTTACTACAATCTCTTATATTTTATTTTATTCGTGTAATTAGTGTTTTTTGTTGATGTAAATTTGATATAATAGAAAAGCAGTACTGCTCTTTTCAAATTTTTATGAGATTAGATTTTACTACTAATTGAGTTAGTTCTAAGGCCTTGTGGTTGATACTACAGTTCTGTAAATCTGTACTGCAACAAGGCAGCAATGCTTAGTATTTTTGCATTTCGCTACCGTACCTACTGGTAAAAAGGACACGGCCATTAGATGGGAACTCATACCACCAGGAACCCCATCTGCCAGCCTGCCTACTATCTACCTAAATATATATAGGTGTCCTTACGAAGTTTTCTTCGCTGCCGCACACTCACCTTAGTCGAAAATCAGGCACAGATATCGCGTAATTTTCTGTATGGGTGTTTTATGATCAACAATTTTCTACTACATCATTTTTATCTGTCTCCTAAGTTTGTTCAATGTTTTTTGGACTTCAATATATATTCATTGTAACCGAACATATGAATTACACCTTATACGAGTAGATATGTATCTACTTTTCGTTTGACCTGAAATTTAAAAAATATGGTTGTTATCACTGATATCTTCAAAGTTTTACTTTAAATCAGTACGAATCGGTTTCCTATGAACCGTATCAGTATTTCACTCCACTGACATTGAGCTTCAGTTCACGTGATTCAGCCCGTTGCTATCTTAATCTGTCATACATCTCAGGAATACCCGATGCGTATCTTAAAACATACGGATATAACGATACGCTTCTACACTAACGTTTAAGCGAACAAAATAAACTTGCTCAGTCTTTGTTAAAGTTTTAGATATTAGTTTCCATGGAGTTTAAAATTTTGGAACTAAAACAAAAATATATAAAGTTCTCTCAAACCAAGTCGTGTTTTTAGTATGTTCATTTTCTGTTTGTGTTAGTATATTAAGCTTACTTACTCATTCATATTATTCACATTTATAACAGGAGTACTCATTCCGACCGGACAAAGTCGTTTATTACAGCCGACTACTACAAACTAACTTGGACCTTTAGTCATTGTATGTAAAGTTACGGTATAATGAGGATGACATTAACTATACAGATAGCAAACGCCTATAGAGGTCGTAATAATGACATCTTCATTGTGGCTGGTATACTGCCACTGGAAGTGTTAATACTTTATGACTAATTTTGTTTATTTTAGGTACGACTCGCCATCTATTCCACCACTGTTATATTCTGCTCCTGTTAAAACGGTCAGTGTAATCACAGGCGCAAGTGATGTATTTTTCCTAACAAGCAAATTTATATTGTATATGGTGATAAACGCCTATTAAAAAAAATATTTAATGATCTTATTAAATCAAACAATTCATATATCTTATACACATGATAATTGAGTAGTCAGTAGTCATGATCTTTAATACTTACTCAGCTCATTTAACAAATTTCAACTGAACTGTACAATATTAATTTATCCGCGATATTCACCTGTCCAACGTCCTATAGATGATTTTACGCCTAAAGCCTAACACACAATTTACGTATGAAAACAGTTGATATGCGTTTGTATAAACAACATATATTTTCCAAGTAACTGAAATATTCTTTGACTTGTAATAAATATATATATAAATATAAATAATTTCAGTAACCCATATAAGTACCGTGCGCTCAGCTATAGAGCTGAGATCGCCCAGTGGTTAGAACGCGTGCATCTTAACCGATGATTACAGGTTCAAATCCAAGCAAGCACCATTGAATTTTCATGTGCTTAATTTGTGTTTATAATTCATTTCGTGCTCGGCGGTCAAGGAAAACATCATGAGGAAATCTGCATGTGTCTAATTTCAACAGAATTCTGCCACATGTGTATCCACCAACCCGCATTGGAGCAGCATGGTGGAATATGCTTCAAACCTTCTCTTCAAAGGGAGAGGAGGCCTTAGCCCAGCAGTGGGAAATTAACAGGCTTTTAGTGTAATGATGTAATATACTAATACGCTTCAAAACGAATAAGCTAAAATTGCCCAGCCTTTGTAAATATTTAATTTATACATATTAATTTGAAATTTTGAAACTAAAACAAAAAGTATATTCATTATCTGTTTGTGTTGTCTATTAAGCTAATTTACTCATTAATTTTATTAACATTTTTAACAAGAGTACTAATTCCGACCGAACAAAGCCGTATATAGTGCCACTGAAAGTGTAATTATAGTATACTTTATGACTAGCTTCCGCTTTTCTGACTGAGCTAGAGTCGTCAGTAATGAACCACGACAACATCTAAGATCACGTGCTTGAAGACGAATTGTCTTGTAATAAATTGGTTATTTTTTAAAGCTATTTCTGTCAGTAGCAATTTTAATGGTCGGAGGTAATTATTAACCTCTTTGGCCTATTTACTCACCGAGCTTCGTGTTCGAAGTTCAACATTCATTATTTTTATATTTTTCGGTATAAAAAATATGTATGAATAAATACGGATAAAAATGTATTGTTGTTCAAGAATTAGTGTTCCATTGTCCAAAAAAACATTTTCTCTGAAAGGCATGTTATGTTTATTGGTCGAATTGAAGCAAAATCATTTATTTTCTAATAATCCGATTGATATGGCCTTTCTTGTTATCGTTATGGATGGCGAACAAAGGTTATACCTATTGTATGCAAGAGTCAGCGTAGTTTACTTGGTGTTGGCTTTGTGCAAGCCCGTCTGATTCGTAACCACACAGTCATCAGATATTGTAGCGCCAATCGGCAATGCTAATTATTGTGTCCCGGATTGAAGAATCACTAGGCCTAGGAGTTTTGAAAATAAAATATATAAAATCCGGCACGAAGTTGTGTTGTGACAAACGGTTAATGAATAAATAAAATGAATATCAGTTTTCTTTCTTTCGTCATATAACTAAAGAATAACTTTAAACAGTAGAATAAAAGTTATTCTCAAAAAGTAGAAATAAATAAAATATATAGTTTGATTGTTATTAAGAACGATAATAGAAAAACATTTTATGAACACAAAGCAATATTACATTTAAAATTAACCGCTTTGTAGCGATCAACCTTTCTCTGTTATTTAATATCGCACTTTGAATACCATATCTCTGCAATTCCCGACTCGTATTTTTAATACTCTATTAGATACTAAATGCATAAAGAATATCTAGACACGCGGTAGCGTGTCAGCCAAGTTCTAGTAACAGAACTGGCGAGAAGCACCGTGTGTAATATTACACGAACCATTTTAAGCCACTTTTGACCTCCTCATAACTCAAAAACTATTTGACATAAATGTGTCAAATTTGGCTCCTATATTGAGACTCGCGAGACACATATGTGTTTCAAATTTCATAAACGCATCTCAAATGGTTATTTAGATATTAACGTCTAAAAATCGTCATTTTTATCACTGACTGATGATGTAAGTATGTAAAATTACAATTCAATTTAAACATAATTTAATTTGTGAACTAGACCAAGTTACAGATATTAAGTAATGTACATATATGTTCAAAGGAAACAATTCTCTATTTGCTTAGCATATTCTACTTTTTTTTTTGAGATAGTGAGATGGCCCATTGGTTAGAACGCGTGCATCTTAACCGATGATTTCGGGTTCAAACCCAGGCAGGCACCACTGAATTTTCATGTGCTTAATTTGTGTTTATAATTCATCGCGTGCTCGGCGGTGAAGGAAAACATCGTGAGGAAACCTGCATGTGTCTAATTTCAACGAAATTCTGCCACATGTGTATTCCGCCAACCCGCATTAGAGCAGCGTGGTGGAATATGCTCCAAACCTTCTCCTCAAAGGGAGAGGAGGCCTTTATCCCAGCAGTGGGACATTTACGGGCTGCTAATATTCTACTACTATACACAAATCACAAGGCCTTCGCCTTGACGGTGTTCTTTTCGACATAGGCTCCTCTATATTAATTTTCCTCTAAGTAAAGAGCAGGCTTACGTTGGCCTTTCTAGAGTTAAAAACTTAGATGTAGTACATCTTATCAACTTAGGTCCAAGTCAAATCAAGACGCAAGAGAGCTCTATTGTAGAGTACAACCGTCTGCGCACGTTATACCACCCCTACTTGGGCAAATTAAGTATAAACATAAAACGCGTAAAAAAAATACGGACACTGAATGGGCAATTCACTCAAACATTTCAGAGGTACAAGAAAAATAAGAACGTATCAAAAATAAGACAATTATACCCCGTAAACATAAGAAAATAGAATAGTTTAACAAAAACCATATGGTATTAATTTTGTTATTAATAATTACCTACTAATAATTTATATACAAAAAGTAGTGATATCCCATCAAAAACAAAAATGTAAAAATGAGAGCCAAGTTAAATATTATGATACATACCTTGGTTGTTGTCTTCAACGTCAAAAGAAGTGAGATCTAAATTTGTGTCAAGTTAAATAGTCCTTTCTGAAATTTATTTATAACTACATAAAATATCATTTCTTCTTATAACTTGGGGTAATATATTGTTGCCTAAGGTCACCTCTTTGTGCTACGCTGACCGGATGTTGCCTTATACTATACTTGTCAATGCCATTAAAGACTAATTATTTTTTACAATTATATTGAGCCGAGATGCTGGGCCGAGATAGACCAGTACTTAGAACGTGTGCATCTTAACCGATGATTGCGGGTTCAAGGCCAGGCAAGCACCACTGAATTTTCATGTGCTTAATGTAACTTATTGTTACACTGCGGGCGAACGCGGCGGTGAATAGGCACATGGCAGTTCACCTGATATGCTCCGATTTCCACAAAGGTTTTTCTTTACGGAGCACGAAATGAATGATAGCAAGCTAAGCTCTAAAGAATTTAATAGTTTTTTGTATAATTTGAAAGGTGACAGGCAATTCGATCTGATGGTAAATCGTCACCACCGCCCATAGACATTTTCGCTGTAAGAAATATTAAACATTCTACTAAGACATTATGTCCTTTGTGCCTGTAATTAAACGGAGTGCTCACTCGAGTATATCGAATAGAATCGAAAATTATTTTCAATCAATTAATTTTGATAATTCGTCAACGTAATTCAAGTAATTGGTAGGACTGTGTGCAAGTCAGTTACCATCAGGTGGCCCATTTGCTGGTACCGCCTACATGTAACATAAAAAAGTATTATGTATTAAAAAAAGAACAAAAATTGATATTTTGAGTAACATCTTCAATAACTATGCACGGGGCCATATCGATTTAATTACATTTTTTATTACAAAGTCCTACCAATATAAAGTTAAACTTACTTTTTTGCACGTGCAATACAAATTTATTTATATTTAAAATAAATATGTATGTTTTTTATTGTGTATGTTTGTTTAATAAAATTTATTTATTTTTAGTCAAAGGACTAAAATTATTTTCTTTCAAATCGGAAATAAAAGAATTTATCCTTTGAGTAAACATCTAACGGTAAAAAATATTTACGTTCCGCGCCATATTGGAAGAAAATACGAACAAAATAGTCTAAATACTGCTTGAAAGAATTGCGATACTTATCATATTACTGCTGAATATATTAACTTTATTTTTAGCGTTATTTAAAATCAGTAACGCTTTACAATTCGTTTTGAATTTAATCTAAAACATGTTTAGTGTATTTCAAGCACATAAGGACCAATAAACAACATGGACGTCGAATTGACACGATATTATTGGTCGAGAGCTTGAATAATCTATGATATTATCGGAAAATTTGAAGTAAAATTAAAGTGGAATTACATATGTTGTATTATAAATAAATATATATTATTCAACACCAAGTGCACAATATATCTAGGGTTTGTTTTATTCCTTTTCATTTATACAATTGAGTATACGTGAATGCTAATGAAAATATGCTATATATCCTTTTAAACCGCTGTACCCCATTTGAATATCAACCTTATCACGAACCGAGTACGAGCGTCACGTCTCCCCGTAACGATTCCCCAGAAGCGTTACGGGGAAATTATGTATGCAAAATTTTTGTGACGTAGATATTACTTAAATATAAAAAAATGTACTAAATGAAGTTTTTTAAAATTTTGAACTCAATAAATTATGTTTTAGAATTAAACGTTTTCGATTAATGTTTTTTTTTTAGAAATTGTATTTAATTTTAAATACAACAATGTGTTAATTTCTAATCAAGATTAATTATCTTTGAGGTCGAACAATATTTTCTTTTTATTAAGTCAAAATAATTGTTTATAGCTATTGCTAACTATTATATGGGGATGGCGCTGTCGACAAATTTTAATAAAATACGTATTTATATATTTCTATATATCGAAATGTACGTATCGTATATATTTTCACTTACAAAAGCTCTACGTGAAGCTACTCGTAAAACTTAAAAGTCTTTAAGATCTTAAATTTTACTTTTTATACATAAATTTATTAATTTTCTTATATATTTATATATTGTAACATAGAAAATATATATGGATTATATAATAGTATCACGATACTTTTTATCGGCTTGGCTTGACTGTGTTGAGTTGAGTTGCTCTTATACACGTGTACGCAGTTACACGCACACAAGATTAACAGAGCAGCAACAATTGGAATAAGGGCTCTTAATCATCTCAGGAACGCTAAGATATCTTGTAAGCTCGAGCGTCACTCAATACTAACAAACGCCAATAATCGAACGTAGAGGGATAAGCTTTCGTCATTGAATAGATGGACAATAATATATTAGTTGGTTTAATGACAAAAAAGATAAACTCAAACTCAAATTCCTTTATTCAATATAGAAGCATTACACTTACTTATTGATGGTCAAATTAAACACTACCACCGGTTCGGAAAAAGGAACACCCTGACCTGAGAAGAACCGACTAAAGAAACTCAGCGGGTCTTTTTTTGTCAAATTAATTATATACATAATTGTATATGAATAGAAACAGCCAGGAGGCGATCGTTTCATTCCCAAGGTGTGCTATCAAACATAAACTCACTAATTGTATTAGTAACCTTTCGCACACAAGCGTTATTTAACAATTTTTTTAAATTTGGTAACAGAAGCATTTTGAACGCTTTCTGGGATCCTGTTGTAGAAGCGTACACATTGCCCCACAAAAGAGTTACTGACTCTATGCAGTCGAGTAACAGGAGTAACAAGATTGTGTTTGTTCCTTGTACCAATGTTATGAGAATTTTCTCATAAAAACATTAATATTTTTCCGTACATACAAAACATTACAGAATATATATTGAGAAGCCACAGTTAATGTCTTAATTTCTTTAAATTTATACCTTAATGATTCTTTGGCTCCTAGGTTATCAAACAATCTTATTGGTGCCGTGGTAATGCTGTAATCGAAACACAACCAAATGAAATATTTATATGAAGTTCCAATTTAAATAATATCAACAATCGTTAGGTGGGTATAGCTCACCGGAAAGCATGTACAGGAAACCGTACAGTGGAACAGTTTCGTCGCTACCGTAAATTTGAAAACATTATACAAGATAGATCCATAGATTCCACATATGAAACTCGGTTAGCAAGCACTTAGCGGTACATGGTTAGTAGTGCATGTAAATTTAAAACTCTGTCCAATTGATTTGTTCAAATTGACATTCTTTCGTGTCAAAGAGTACATTACTTGATTAGATTTAGTTATTTATTAACAGTTAAACTTGCAAATCAACACAATACAAACACAAAACAACACATCACAAAGCAAAGTGTAGGTTTTATTCGAAGAATTCGAATATATTTGAATCTTAAGACACGATATAATTATTAACTAAATAATGACTAACCTAAACCAACATAAATAGTTAACTCGCCACTTGTAATATCACCTAGAAATTTGTTTTGGAACTAAACATCTGAGTCCTAACTAATTTACATCTCGTTAAAATGTTACGCTTTTATTCCCGGTGGTTCTTAATTAGTAGACCGGGGAACACTGGTGGTGTAACTTTAAGTGTTTCACGACAAAATTTAGTACATAATTAAAAATAACTGTTTCAAAAGAAAATATACTAATTTTATTAAAAGTCAACTTCAATAAATTAAAATTATGCGATAACTTTGGCAATATTTTTATGAAAGTAATTCTTTGGAACCGTGGTGTTCTGAATTTTATTTTTTGTATTTTCATACTGGATTTATTTTTGCGAGCAAATTACTTTTTCTCAATGAGACAAAGATCCAAAAAGATTGACAACTTCAATTTTAAATGTCATTATGTATGGCATTAGTGTTTCTTGAATAAAAAACAAAATTCAATTTTTATCAACTTCCGAAATGTTGGGAGCCACTGGACTAGACTAAGCTACTGAGACAAAGCTATTAGAAGTTTTCAAGGTTCGCCAGCTCTTGGTAGTAATACGTAAATATTAAAACCTTAATAAACTTTTACAACAATACGTGTACTACCTTAGTTAATAAAATAAAAAAAATACCAGAATTATAAAAATAACCGCTAATTTATCAACTGTTTTGTGTATTCAAGGGTTAATAATATAAAACAATACAAATAATAATAATTAATTTGACTGTCTGTTTAATTGCTTAAATTGTATTGCCATTAATTGAATACCTCTGATGTGTAGACGAGTTAACTAAAATTGATCACGTACATTGTTCCGAAACTTGCAAAATAAATTCCAGGTTCAATTAGATTGTTCTCAATACAGTTAGCATCAATCGCTTGAACTCGTAAAAAAAAGTTTCAATATCATTGCATAACACCTGTAGCACGAATAATTTTGACTGTGAATTAACAACATTCCATACATTGAATTAAAATGTGAAAGAAATAAACTTAATGATGAGTCCGCAAGTGCGTGAAAGCGTTCAAATGCGTAATAAGCGCGCAGAAACGCGTATACGTAAACGTGCGCACTACGAGCAACGCGTAGTCACTGGCCCTTGAGGCCCAAAAAAAGTTACAAATTAATTTCTAGATAAGATGATAAAGAAATACACGTGAGTGCTTGTGTTAAGGCTCTAATAATAACACTGTAATTTGATCAGAAATCATATCGGTCTATTTATTTTTAACCCTATTATTATTATTTATTATTCTATTATTTACGGGTAGTGTCGCTCTAAAGTCTCACAAAATCTGTTTTATTCTCTGGCAACACTTTCATTTAACACCGAGATTATATTTGTGAAACAAGTAAAATAACTCATAACGTAACACTTTAAATAGTCTTCCATATTTCATTGTCTATCACATATGTGTAATCAATTATATTAAATATAATTATTATTACCGAAAATATTTATTTCGCATTATTATGTATAAAATAATTGTCGTAATTAATTGTTTAATGAGTTGTTAAGCTTTGATTTATATTACTTTATGTAGCATAATATTTAAGGCTGACATAAATACGTTTAATTCTTTTTTTTAAAAGATTGATCTATCACGAAAAATATCCACATTATTGCGAGCGATTGAGAAATATATTTGTTGAAGAATTATTACCAATATATATTAAAATAAAAGTTTCTAATTACGTATTATTCAGAAATAAAAAGTATCTTATAAAATTCTGTACATTAATAAATTCACGTCAACATCCAACCATTTCCAAATGCTAACAGTCCATTTCCCGGGCGTCTCTTTAAATTAAGTCAAGGCTTCAGCTATGTTTTTTTTTTAACGTTGCAATACTTGGCAAACATTTTTGGTATGGAGCCACGTTCGGGTCAATCATTAAGGATAATTTATTTCATTTATTAATAGAAATGTAGGGAAAAAGGAGTTCCTCTATTTTATCAATTTTATATTACTATAATGTGAGATGCATTCAAATATATCAGTGTCATAGTTGTTTGAAATAATTTAAACCCTCCTTACAAAGCGGGATGCATAAACTATATATAATTGTTGGAACTCCATACAGGAAAACTTAACAACACGCGCGATAAAGATAGTCACGATATATTCTTAAGATTTATTAGTTATACAGTAATGAAGCAGTTACATAGAAGCTGCCAAGGGTAGTGCTGTACCCTTGGATACTTGAACGTTATATTTTATTTGTTCCGTCTTACGAACATTTTTTTAACGAAAGTTCTGTTTCATGCTCTCTGCCAACTACGTTTGCTAACATAAAATTAACATGTACAATATAAAACTTAGACGACATAGGTTAAGTGTTGAATTATAATTTATATACAAATAATACTTTTATAAAACCAATAATTATGTATAAATTAAATAGAAACTACAGTATTAAATGGAAATCTTTGATATGAAATGATAATTTCACATCATTAATGTACCACAGGAAGTCATAATGTCCCCTTTGCCCTTGATTACACCGGCTCACCCTTAGAACTTGTCACTTGTCCCGGATACAGCATTCAAAATTATTTATATTTACCGTTTGTAAGTGAGAGTACAGGTACACACAGGCGAGCTCAAATCCCTACGTTACACACACATACATTATCAATATGAACAATTTTGGTGGTGTGGTTCGTTTTTTGCCCAGAGGATGGAATTGTGATTCAACGGGGAAATACCGCTAGCATTCTTGCCACCATTCCACGCGGTAAAGATTTATACAGTAACTATTCTTAATTAATATTTGTATATATTTACGCACTTAATGTTATCAAATTATGTTAAAAAAACATCTTCTCGTTTATTATTGAATGAAATATGAACACTGTTATCATGTTATGCTAAGAAAATAACAGAAACGGGAGTAAAATTATTCATACATTATATTTTCATAATAATATTATACGCTCGGTTGAGAAAATATTTATGTACAAACGTCGTTCCGCAAATTATATATTTAAATTCTGCTCAATCGGCTAAAAATAATCGTGTATTTTGTGATTTATATGAAAAGTTTCTCTAAGACTTTCCGAACGAAAAAACCTTAATTATATCGAGATGATTTTAAATAGACCGCGAAATTTAAATACAGGTTTTATATAATTTGTATTGGAAATGGTTCGACGGTTACGTACAAATTAGTAGGTGCATATTAAAAATAATTTGAAAGTACCAAAACCCAAAATATTTTTGGTAATGTTTAATTATAAAATTTTAAATGAAATAAGCAGGTATGCATAACAATGATACATATATATGCAAATATCTATAAATTGTACTGGTACTACATACACCAACTTTTAGATACCTACCTATACTTATAATCAAGAAAAGAGGTTTTTTTTTTCATTCTTTGTCATAAATCGAAAACTATACGTCATAAAAATAATTAAAAATCTGTTTAAGCTTATGCCACAAAGTCCTACCATCAAGTAAATAAGTTGATTTATTTATGTTATATGTATATATCTATTAAAATAATTGATTACCACGTCTGAAAATTAGGAATTTCATATTTAATTTATTTTTAACTTGTTTTATGATGAGCTAGTGACTACAGACATTATCAAATTTGCCGAGTCGAGTCCAATTGTTTGTTAAAAAATTATTAATAAATGAAGCAACACATCACTATATAGCTATACATAGCTAATAAAACAGCTTAGACATGATACTTGTCGACTTTTTGAAAGGATAAAAGGATACATGCATTTAACTAAAATAACATTGTATTTCAAATGTTGTAAAAGAATAACTACTGAGGTACTCGCGGGTTCTTCTCGATGAAATCGTGGTAGCTTTACTTTAATATAGTACTACAGAAGTGCTTGTAAAAGCCTACTTGAATAAATATATTTTTAATTTCACTTGAAATTTTGAATTCAGCTCAGGATAGAACAGGATAGGATAGGATATGAATGTTTAAAAAAAAAAACAAAATAAAAAAACAAGTTCTAAATCAAAATCGAAAAATAAAGAACCATGAATAATTATATTTTTCTTCTGATAAAGTAGAAAAGTGAATAATCAAACTTGTTAATAAACAAAGTTATTTACTCATCTAAAATTTGCAAGTAAATTGAGTTTTAATGTTGTTATACGCGAACAAAATTAACTATAAGGGTCAATGACACATAAGCGAAGTGAATTAAATTTTATATCTACATTATTATACTTCATAACACAAGTTACACGAAAGCAGGCGCGTTGGGGAAAACTGTTGAAAAGGGCACCAACAGCGACTACTAAAATAATTCTCTGTACTTTCCCAACCGGTGGTAATTTTAAATTTAAATTAAGCTTGTAAAAAGATGTGACGTTCAAAGTGCGTAAGCGTATTCTAATAAAGTATACTTTGGTTTGATTTTATTTTGGACTTCAATATAAAAATGGCCATCCAATTGAGATGACGTCATTTTACGTTTAATTCAACACTGTAACATGACTATACAAAAGTACTTTCATAAGCCTACTTAAATAAAGGATATTTTGATTTTGGACATGAAGCTAACCGAATAAAGATTAGCCTTAGGAAACAAAATTCCACGAAATCCAGTAACTTTCTTGATGACTTTCTTAATACAAGTAGCAAACAGAACCCGGTTCAATGAAGAATACGTAGATATATGAGAAAGTAACACCAAAAGACTAAGTCAGGGATCGAAGTATGAAAATATTCAAATAAAAAAGCAACTAGTAAACAGCACAGTTGTTAATAAATCAATATGTGCGTCTATTTTATTAAAGTACGTTGAATGCAGTGTTTATAATAGTACTTATCATTTTCTATTATTTTTTACTTACATTCTCGTAAACAAATATATGGGTACCCTAATATATAACATATTTTTAATCAATAAATTAAAAAAATATCGTAAAATATGTCATATTGGTATCGCGATTCGTTTGCTTTGGTTCTTAGTCCAAAACGATGCTCTAATATACGGATCCTAGGTCACTCCATCATAGTTCATATGCCTTTAATAACAATCAAATAACTTATTCTTATTACATACGTATAAATTTATTATTTTACATTAAGATATCTACTTAATCATCCTTTTAGTGTATCTGCGATAAAGGTAGGTTGAATGTTAAACGCTTATAGTACGAACGAGTTTATTCCTGTGCCAAATTCGTGACGTAAAGATGAAGTGCTATAACCGTACGAAGCGTATACTATTCAATGAATTATTCAAGAACAAGCTGCGTACGTAAACCACCTGAATCTGGATAACGAACGCGATCCATCAAACGTTATACAATTGTGATATTCCTTTACTTTGAAAATTGATTAGTTTGATTGTTCTAGTGCGAAACATGAGTAATGTAATTTGGTTTAAACACCGATGGATTCGTTAATTACTCTTTGTTAATGACTCGCGAGTAACGTTTAGAAATGTTTGAAATTGTACTGGCAGTCTTCATCTATAAAGTACGTCACATATATATTTTTCATTAATATGACGAACCCACTCTATTTTTAATTCAACGTTTATTTACATAAGAAGTATTAAAGTTAATACCTAATCCTTAAATATATACAATTAAGAATAATTATTAGTTACTGTACAAATCATGACCATGTGGAATGGTGGCAAGAATGCTAGCGGAAAAACTCTCTGGACAAAAAATTAATAATTATATTCATAAACAAAATTCATAAACAACCTTTATAAAAACCGATTCACTGAATTGCGCACGATCCTTGAAAAGATTTACAGCTTTGTAATCGTATAGATATGACATATTATACTCCGGTGGGGGTGACAGGAGGTGACGCGGAACAGTGAAATTGACTAGAAATGAGAGAGCACTTACCATATGGGTCTTCAGAAAGAAAACATAATTTTGCTTTATATACTTTTTGAGACTCTTAAAATGCCTGAAGATTATTTTGATCGAATTATGCGTATTTTGTTGATGCTATAATTCTAATATTTTTTTAATGTAGACTTATTTTAGATTTTATAAACAAATACATTTAAGATTTTTGGCATTCAATTCCAAGACGACAATAATATTAAATGTCTTCGTTTTCCAGACAGCTATTAATATTCACAGCTGACGTATGTTTTCGCATATACATTTCTTTTTTAATTTTAAATTTCCAAAGTGTGAGTTCAATGTTTTTTCTTTTTATTATTTTAGGGAAACAAACAGTTAATGTTAAACGCACATTCAAATATTCATTAATGTGTACATAAACCAATCAAGTTTCCACTTAAATCTAATTCATACATAACAATAAACCTGCATTTCAGTAACATTATAAATAATTAATTTACAAACGGGAACAAACTTTAAACAGAGAATTAAAATAAATTGTAACTAAATGTTGGTTCAAAATTGAATGATAAGATTTGAAATAACATTACAAACAACTTATTCAATAAAATAAAATAAATTTAAGTATGGTTAAAATTAAAAATACCGCATACATTAAATTAAAGAAATCATAGTTATGTTTCATTTAATTTAATTCAATTGGGTAAAAATTTTATGATTATTAACATATTTTATAATAATATTTAATATGTGTCAATTACACTGATAAATAATCAATACACATGCACAAAGTACAAACGTCATAACGTAATTCTTGATAGCGGTGTATAAATGATCATATGTGTCGGCTAAAATTCCATTACATAACGAAATAACCTCCAAACCGTCTTCTTAAGTAGATACGAGAAAGAAAACAATAGGGAGAGGAAAATAACAGCAAAATGACGCAAAACATTACGCGGCGATGAAAAATAAAAAACGATTATTTTTTTAATCAAATTTTATGGTAGGATTGTGCGGGCAATTAAAACGAGATGAGTTTATGACATTTATTTAAATCTTACTTCAACAGTGCGCTATTTTAATGAACGATATTAATTAATTGGCAATATCTCTATAATATTTTAGTAAAGACATTATCGTTCACTACAGCCCATGAAATAAAGAATGTTAAACAAACGTACTAAATTATTGACGGTTTAATTTAAGCCACGTTTTACTATAGTCACGTGCTTGGAGAGGCTCTTGATTTTATCGGCTATTCAATCGGTATACTTAAAAAGTGTAATTAATGTAAGTATTATTTCACTCACTTTAGATTTAAACCGAAATAACCCACGAGTGTAAAGGTCTCGATATAATAATGAAATTTTGTTTGTGGAAATTTTATGTCAACATTGCCTTACCTTACTCATTATAACTCCGTCGAAGTAAATTGTTTAAAACATACCGAACGTGAAAATTAATTTATTCATTAAAGACCAATAGCTTTGTCTCCTTAATGACTTTAAAGGTTATTTAAAATATTATTAATATTTTAAGAATTTTTTTTTTCAATTTACATGGAATTTGAAATTATTTAACAAACTGTCCGATACTCTTAACTTCCTTTACAACACTTTGACTTAAGCTCCCTAGATAGAACGGAGGGCGTTTTCAGTTCATTAATCAGTTCTGTCTCGGGAAAACTCTTAATTTGGAGTTATGTTGACCTAATCGTTTTAATCTCTGATGCTATAGAGCGACCTGAAGTTTCTTAATTATTATCACGTTTTCTCTTTATTGATGGTATTAATTTCAGACCTGGTCAAGAAGTGTGACATCCTGTTTTAAGTGATTTGGATAGAACTCTTTTCCAAAAGCGCTCTTTGGTAATCTTCTCGAGCCCGAATGTCGTCTGAATTATTATCTGGACGAATCACCGGAAAATAAAGACTTGATGTGAATAATATTATGTATATATAAACTATCAACTTTCGCTCTACATTTTAAAAAACATACCAAAAGTTTGTACGTTCACATTACTAAAATAACAGATTTTTATATTTCCGTCTTCGTACTAGTTTTTGAAACAACCGTATGCGGTCGCAGTTACTAGAAATAATGTCTTTAACCTATTTAATTTTATTCTCTTTTTATATGTAAAATTAAAATGTTGGTAGGTTTAATTATAAATGTTAGCGATATGGTCGAAATTTCACGTTTTGTCTATAACACTTAAGCTCGCCAATATTTACCAAACAAATTAAAAAAATGTGACAAAGGTACGGCTCTTAAAAACATTTTGAAATATGTTATGTATACGCATCGCTTGATCTGCTGCTTAAGATAACTTAATAAGTGCAGTGGCGTGATTCAAGCGATGAAATGTGTTCAGTGAAATTAATAACAAAATTGATGACATTACGTTTTGGTAATTCTGTGTGAATTTAAATTAAGTTTAAATTGTTTTTTAAACGGTCACTCTTGTACCTCATATTGATTAGAGCAGCTTGTAATTATAGTTATAAATTTAAATTGTAGTTTTAACAAATAAATTTACGAAATTTTGTTTTTTTTTAAACCTACGCTGCCGTCGTACCTACTTAATTAATACTTACCACCAAAAGAACAAATAATACACACATCAACAAAACGTAGTTATAATATAAATTAAATTGATATTTTTAGCAAATATGCTGAACTGAATGATAAAATAAATTCTAACTACGGAAGAAATGTTCAGACTCTAATGTGCTTAATGACGCAGATAAATCTGAGGACATTTGAAGTCGTACATACGAAGTAGCTCTACGAAGAATGCATAATGACCATTTTAAATCTACACATAAAGCAAAAGAACTTTTCATGGATACCGTTGAAATAATTTCTGAATACGATTCCACCCTAATATTAATTTTCAAGCAAAAAATTATACAAGAAGTCATATAAATCTACTCGAAGAACAACTCAAAGAATTTGATACCTTTTTATTTTTCGTACGTTTTATCAGCCTTTTTGCTACCAAAATCTACGTACTAATATTTATATTCAATGAATTAATATTGGTAGTAGTTTTTATTTTATTTTATATTCACTTATAGTTTGGATCTATCTATCTATCTTTAATTTATCTATATTTCATCGATACATATATCTGTAAGTATTACTCAATATAGCACAGCCATTAGCAAATCGTATGGAATACGTAAATTTATGGTTTGTTTAAATTAATTCCATCTTCAATTGGAATAGACTTTAGTTAATCTGCCTAGTAGTAAACAGATTACTCCGAGTATCTTTCGCTCTTTAAAAACTAATTTCTTGTATGTTAATTTGTTTACTTTGATGTCCCTGTTAATTAATTATTAAAACGTTTTTAATTGGAAATAAATTAGGAACTTGTTTATGTTATTTTTTTAGGAATGCTAACCTTTATCGTGTAGTTTAGTATGTTTTTTGCTCTATACATATATCTCCACAAATATGTAAGTGCGTCTTGGTTTATATTTTTTTCTTAATTTTAAACTTGTATAATAATATGATAATGTATAACGGCGTTTTGTATAATTAAATATTAGATACTATAGGATATCCCTTATACTAGTTACTTACACGTACTTAACCATTATATATGTATGTGAAAGTGCCGTTTACCTGTGGAACTCAACTTTCTCTGTCCATTTTGATCTCACTCGATGCAGCAGTCTCCATTATGCCTATGAAAAGGCATTTAAGAATCTGCTTGTTAAAAATTAATTATAATGTTTTACTAGAGACGTAAGATTAAGCTCTGCTATGTCGTTAACTGTGACATTTGTATATATTTGTATAAGTATTAAAAACAATTTGTTTTGTGTTTCGTTAAACAATAATATATAATTATATATATTTTTTCAGTATTTCAATTTGAATATAGAATAAATACACCTTAATATATAACACATAACATCTTGATTCGCATGATTAGCAACTGACGGTGTAAGGAATGTGTTAAGTATCGTCTGTGGAGGAAGATGATCGTATATATAGCAAAACAGAGCCGTAAGAAATATTACGTTCACCTCTTTAGTATTGTTGATGTTGACAGACACTCCTTCGAATATGTCAAAAAAGGACAAAGCATATGGATCGGCTATTACGAGTATATGTAGTCTTGTATATAAATATTTATTTAAATGGCGGTGTTTTCAATAAACAAATTCCTTAATCGTGTTAGAAATACTTATTTATGCAGTTAAAATAATATCTAATAAATATGTATTTTGTTATTGTATGCGATTTAATAAAAATAAATGTAATCGTAAGTAATCCCGTGTAAAATTAGAAATGAAATCACTGTCAAATGGGAAGTTCTTGTCTATAATGATTTTATTTTTACCTGAGAATTATAAATTTTATAAAATTAACTAAGAATTTTTTTTTAGCATTAGCAGCCCGTAAATGTCCCACTGCTGGGATAAAGGCCTCCTCTCCCTTTGAGGAGAAGGTTTGGAGCATATTCCACCACGCTGCTCCAATGCGGGTTGGCGGAATACACATGTGGCAGAATTTCGTTGAAATTAGACACATGCAGGTTTCCTCACGATGTTTTCCTTCACCGCCGAGCACGAGATGAATTATAAACACAAATTAAGCACATGAAAATTCAGTGGTGCCTGTCTGAGTTTGAACCCGGAATCATCGGTTAAGATGCACGCGTTCTAACCACTGGGCCATCTCCAAACCTTCTCCTCAAAGGGAGAGGAATTAACTAAGTAATAACAATTTATTTATGGTATAATTATTAATCGTCATATAACTTTTAGATCAATTGTACCTATTATGACGGTATAAACGATCACAGAGAAGACCTCGTGCCATTGTGTTTTTTAATGTTCACATTTTATATGTTTAAAGAAAAGAATTATGTACATATAAACTATATAAAAACACCAAAATTTCGATTCGAACCGTTATACCAAACAAAGTGACAACGAAGAATTATATAGAACTTGAAGGTTTATAAAAATAGCAAGATGTGTTGTTCTAGCTATATATTCTCGGTATAGTGTAAAAATTAATTTATTTATGTTATCCCTTATTTTGAACCTTAATTAAGTATTATTTTTACAAAACAATTTCATCAGAAAAAGTCTTTACGAGAAATAATTTTTCAATATTACTTACACCAAGTTCTATGACGATAAACGTTTAATAATTAATTCTGCTTGAATTAATATTTCTAGATATTTATTCAGCCGTCTTGTTTTCAATAAATGAGCCGATGAATAATGATTTATAAGAGGATCATTATTTCGTCAACTCAGATGAGTAGTCCGTGCGGTTACTAGACACAATCTTGCTTAACGTTATGTGACGTTCAATGAACTAGCGCGAAACTTTACTAGATGTTCAGTCATCTGTAAAATAGGCTTCGAATTTATGAGTAGTCTGTATACTGAGGAATGATACGACAGAACATCGTTCAATATCACAATACAGTTTATGATCCTAATCCTAGCGGTTTCATTTTGAAAAGCTTACTAACATTTAATCTGTGACACACTTTTTTAAATTTAAGTATACAGATTTGTTGACAGTCGACATTGTTTGCGCTTTTGGTATATTTTTTTTTTATATGGTTTATTTATATTCATCTTCAAAATCGATTTTTAGTACTACTTATGGCTATAAAAAACTCCAAATCTGTATACATTAAAATTATAGCCCCTATGTCCTTTGCTGATTAGACACAAGTTGTGCCCCGCGATCTAACTCTCTTTAAATGTTACTTAAGTATGGTTGTTTCACAAATTGACTGTCGTCTATACACGCTTGATGCATATATATTGTAATTTAGTCAGCGTATAGCACACATGATCCCCAGCTGCACAGAGTCATTTGACGTCTCTTCAAGAGAGCTTATTCCGATTGCCGCTTGTCAATTTCTGTAATTATAAGCTTGTGTGCGTATAACTACATATGTGCGTATAATCACAACCACTATGGTCAAGCCAATGAATATAAAGCATCATGGTGCGATTACAATATTTATATATATGTGATTTCATAATGAATTACTGAAATAATTATAATAACATTGGGAATACTCACAGTTAGTATATACAAAATAAAAACTGAGTAAAATATTAAAATCGATTGTCGTTCACAGTAATCTTAATTTTTAAGGTGCTTATATATAAACAGGAAAAAAAAAGCAATCAATAAAATTTCAAAGCCGAATAACCTTATTTTTCAGCGCTTACTACTAATGTTTGTCGTTTCAACTGCCGTATAGCAAAGGGAGAAGATTTAATGGTAAGGCTTTAAAGTTTCATATATACAACTTTCAAAATAAAATTAAAGTAAGCCCTTCTAGGTAAGATATCGATGTCGATGGGCTGTGTGGACCGCTCCCTCACACTCCCCACTCAGGTGACCATTGGTCCGCACGTGTGCCGATGCCATAAAATAAAGAAAGTCACGCGAATACTTACCTTCGAACCGAATACACGAGATTAAAAATATATAGATTTATTTTGTGTATATGATTGATTTGACATTTATGTTTGATGGCACATACGTGTCTGCAAAAAGCCAACAATTTATATATTTTGTCTCAATAAAAGTAGCTATTCATGTCTTTGTCTTTACGTAATAAAATACTGTATGGAGATTTTCACCCATAGTAATTACTGAAAATAATAAGTTACAAATCATTTAAACAAACTTTTTCTTGATTAAGTCCATTATCAACAGAATAATTTTACGTAACTCTGCCTGAGTGAAATTTTAAATTATGTTAATTAAGCTAGTGAAATAATAATTAGGATCAATTTAATTAACCTTTTAGAGTAAGCATTCATAGTAGCATCGTTAAAGCACCTATTGTTTTGTTTTCATGAGATTTAATTTGTCCACTAAGAACTATTCAATGTAAGCCATATTATACAGTCAAACATTTGGAACTTTAATGAGTAGTTTATAGAAGAAGTGAGCGAACAAACGGACGATTGTTGTATACTTTTTGGTCGTTATTACGTATTTAAGGAAATATCTACCTATAAATTAATGTAAAAGCTAGTGTAAGTGCGAATTCGAGACAGCTAAACTTTGTCTATATTGGATCTAAGGAAATACCGCTTGCGAACTCGAGATACTTAGAAGGAGGAAGTCGCAATCAACATTAGAATTTATCGGTCCAGGAAGAATCCGCGCGGACTCGAAATGCAACTTTGTTCTTATTGAACATATATCTTTGTTTAGAAAATGGTTAGTTCTAGTTTTAAACTGTAGTTAGATAAGACAGGAAGGAAAACTTCGTGCAACGTGCAAGTTATAAGTTTACCGCCATCAAATTGTTTTTGGAGGCGCTCGCACGTGTCTGTTCGATCATAACTGTAAAAAAAAAGAAAGAAGAACATATCCTGCATAAAGTTATACGGTAAAATAACAATAACACAATTATCAATTTCATTGATATATTTGTTTATCAGTATTATCAAATGAAGCCGAATTGTATTTATCATATATGATATCACAATTCTTTGTTAAAAAAAGATTAATAAAACAGTCCGTATTCCTAATATTGTGTTCTCAAGACATTCTGTTGAAATGAAATTGTAAAGACGTTTATTTATCAGTAGAGTGTGTAATATTTTTTTCAAGTATCGTGTTGACATTTGTATTTAATTGTTTGTTGTTGACATACTTACGCTTTTATATATCTAGGACACGATTTGTTATTCTTTACCAATAAGTTATTGCATTGAAGCTGTGTTATTCACCACGTCGTTGATCTAGTAGCTAACTTGTAAAGCTAAACATCTTATTTTTAAAAAATAATCTAGCAATTCTCATCTCACCGATTGGTATTTCATGATATTTCAAGTAAGTTAATTGAGAGTTACACATTCGTGTACTGTATAATTGATGGTACCGCTTGGATAGGTACCACATACTTATCATATATTCCACCGCCATGTAGCGGTTTGTGAGTGAGCCAGTGTAATACTACAGGTACATAATATCTTAGTTGCTAAACTCGGTAATTTCTCAATTAAATCAATTAATTTTTTTATATAAATGGCTAGCGTTAACCATCCACTGCGATGGCATCCATCCGAGATGACCTATCTGTTGGAACGCGTGCATCTTAACCGACGATTTCGGGTTCAAACCGAGGCAAGCATCACTGATTTTTCATGTGCTTAATTTGTGTTTAAAATTCATCTTGTGCTCGGCGGTGAAGGAAAACATCATGAGGAAACATGCATGTGTCTAATTTCAACGAAATTCTGCCACATGTGAATCCACCCGCATTGCAGCAGTATGGTGGAATATGCTCCAAACCTTCTCCTCAAAGGGAGAGGAGGCCCAGCAGTGGGAAATTTACAGGCTGTTAATGTAATCTAATGTAACCACCCACCTTCAGGTAGCCCGTTTAGCCGTCCCCCTATGTTATCATATAAAATAAAAAATGCGCATACATCCATATTATATAGAAACTTAAATTCGATCAGAAGTGATGTCCTTTTGATCGAATTTCAGTTATTTTCTGCAAATAAACTGAACTTTCACAACATAAAAATAAATCCTATTAGTTTTTTCGAGAAAGTAAATCGTCTTTTCTTAGAAGAATCTTTATTCCGTTGTTTGTTGATAATGTATGAGATACTTAAACACAAGTAACTTTTGACATTAATTGGCTATTATTTTTGTTATAATTATGTTCACCTTGTAGACGTAAAATACAAAAATTGAAGCTTTGGTAACTTTTTATAAGGACTTTAAATACTTGCAATGTATTGTCAACTTATTTCATTAGATCACATGATCAAATGCCCGTCTCCTCAGCTTTCCTTGGCTAAGGTCCCATTTTGAGAAGAAGTTTTGGAACTGATTCCACCACGCTGCTCTAATGCATGGGGCAGATTTTCATCAAACCTAAACGTGATTTCCCCATAATGTTTCCCTCCACAGCCAAGCGCGAGATGAAATATAAACACTAATTAAGTAACGCAATGGTGCAGCCCAGGTTTATTTGCCATCCGTGAAAAGTATAATTTATTCGGCATTACTTTTGTTATTTATTTTATAATTTTAAAACATACTGTACATGCGACGTCCTCTATCGTCCTTTTATCGGCAAGGAGAATCTTATTCGTATCTGTAAACGTTTTCTTGAATTATTATTTCTATCTTCATGGAATTGATAAATTATTTCGATATGTTATTTATTATGTTATTTTTGTTTCACCATCCGAAATATGGATGGCTACACTCACTTAAAGTGATTAACTTAAAGTTCTTGGTATGGTCATCCAGCTCCACCAAGTATGTATTTTTATTTTATGCGTTCAGATTATTTTCTTAAAATATTTTCTTCAGATGAAGTAAATTCTTCCACTGGTTACCACTTCATTTCAAAATTAATTTTTTGTTTTTTTTATTTATGTGTCACGATAAAATTATTATTCATATACATTATATATCTCACTTTAGACAATTAATATATAAACGTTATAAAATAAAATAATAAATAAAATAAGTGGCAGGTCACTGGTCTATTAATATAAGTACTTTTGTTTGTTTTAAAAGGTTTCAAGGGAATATCCTTGTTTAATTTATTTATTATTAGTCTGCATTAAATACTCCCTTATCATTTTTTATGGCTGAAATATGTTGATCAGGAGCCAGATACGATGACATCTGATGAGCTGAGTATGACGCTGCAGTATCATGAAAGATTACTCCGTAATTTTGTATTTTATTTCGATATAAATATTCGACGAGTCATAAATCAGTTGCAAAAATGAATACGACAACGAAAACAATTACTAAAAAAACTGTTGCTATAAAAAGTGTTTTGGTAAGATCTCTTTTCGTTATACTATAAAAATAATATGTTCCGTTATTAGATCACAAAATTTAATTTTGTATTAAAATCAATTAATTAAAATCTAGTGCTAGATTAATTAATTCCTAATTATTATTTTTCTAACCAAATATATTTTTTTGAAAATTTTGCATTAAACTATAACTAGAATAATTAAGAAGCCTACTCAGCAGAATATAAGGATTAGGTAATTTCAATAATTTTTCATTGATATTTCTACAAATTTAATTTAACTAAATACAGATATAGAAAATTAACATTTAGGTAATGCTTAGAATTCGTATTTGGTGACTTATGCTTGCCGCTTTTTCAATCGTGAATAGCTTGCTGCACCGCTCCTAGAATCGCCGCTCCCTGGAAGAACTTCTCCTAAAAAATAAAAATAAATTTAATAGAAGTAGTATTGTAATAAGACACATGGATGTCCTATGATCGAAAGCCTCAAAAACATTTCAGGATTATTCGGTAAAACTGCTCGACTGAGAGTTGATGAATATTACTCAATACAAGATTATGTTAATAATAAAAAGCGTGGCCTAAGTATTCGTTTATTTCCATGATATATATAAATTTAAATAATACGTTATTGACTTAAAATCTGATATTAAAATGTTGAAAAATAGTAGCTGGGTTCTTTGCAGATTTTTCTCGTCAGAATCTACATTCCTTTTTTTATATTTATATTTGATTTATATTTATTCAATACGTAAAATGACGACTCAATAGGGCTAAGCCTACTAAAATAAAGTTTTTTTTGTTGCTTGTGACAAATTGAATCCGCCAAGCTCTGTCCTCTCAACGTTTTTCTTTTAATATAAGATAAATCAATTATACAAGTAAGAAATCAAAAAAGGGGTGTCTCAGATTTAAACACGCTATAATATTCGGTCCATTGTCACTAGTCCATCTAGATAAATATATGAAAACCAATAAATAAATCGTTGATAGTAATAGTACTTAATTAAAGAAAATAACTCCCATTTCTTGTTAATAATAATGTTCATGATTCCGCAACATTTTTTGTCAGAAAAGTAATACAAGTTTCCAGTGCCTTCGAACGCCAATAAGTTTGCGCGTGTGCACGGATTTGTCTTTATTTTCATTATAAGTTACACCCTCGCCCTTGACCTCACCCGGAGAAAGTCTTCATCACCCTGAAACAAGTTAGTATGTGACGTAAATATTTTGGTAAATGAAGTTATATTAAAACACTTCACCTAAACTATATATTTTTATTTATTGAAGGCTTCTTAAGCGTTTTTAAATCGTCATATTATGAGTTTTATGTAAAACTATCACGGCTTCGTAATGTAGATTCTGCCGAGAAAACCCTGCAAGGAACTCAGTAGTCACTTTTTTATTTGGAAACAAAGAGTATATTATTATGTTGATTTAAAAAAAATATTAATACATAAACAATGTTACCAATTTATATATCTAATTATGTTAATGAAATCGCTTGTAGCAATACAAATTATAATCATTAATGATATTCGGTATTATTATTGCTGGCCTAAGGCGTCGTCGCCTTTTCAGGAGATGGTATAGAGCTTATTCCGCCACGCGAATAAAAATGTGGCAGATTTTTCATGTTATACATGCAGTCTTCCTTAAATGAAACCTAGGTTTGAACCGGATTCACGTTTCCTAACCACTGTATATTATTGTCGTTTAAGTACAAAGATTAAATTCAGACTTGTTAACTTTTTTTTAATTTGTATAAAAAATATTATTTTTATACGCACCAGACCATCGCTTATTTTTTTGGGCCATGGTTGAAGTAGTCGGTGAAATATTACCCACAATTTTACTTCCCATAATGTGAGTACATAATGTTATTATTACAAAGAGTAATATAATCTGCATACTGTTCGAGTATTGCTGTTAGAGGAAAATTAATTCGTTTGTGAGTATGATGAGGTTTTTATATGAACTGTGACGGTGCAACGGGGAAAACTTTTTGTTCGCTATCTCTGCTTTTACAACAAATTATTTCAACAACCCAATTATTTCAGGAACCCTACGACACTAAAACGTAAGAATGATTAAAATTAATTTTATAAATTTCATTCGAATCGTGTGTTTCAAAAGGTAAGTACCTCACTGATATAGGTACCTACATACCATCAGTACTTAGTATATTATATATGTTTTTAATAAAATTCTACTAGTTTATTAGTGTGAATTACATTATTCTAGTAATATATTTTGACAGTAACTCAGTCTGTATTTTGTTACGCTCACGGACCACTGAATCGATTTGATGGAATTATGTAGGAAGGAAAGTCTCCAATGACTTTTCTAAATTTAACCTTTTAGGGGTAAATTTGAGGATGAGTTGATTTGAAAAGATGTGTGCAGGTTCTTCGGTTTTAAAAATGGAATTGTACTATTGGGTATGTAGGCTCAATAGCCTTTTTCAATAAAAATACTCCATATGGTGTTGCCATACTTTGTCAAGATATGAACATGAATTTTTAGGCTTACCTGCATGGTTAAGAGGAGGGTTAATGAAACTCAATAAATTAACTAACTAATTTTTTTGTAAATATGAATGTGTAATTCTTTTATATTAGTAAGTATTTAAGTGATGCTCAAACGAAACCTGATTTTAACACTTAGGTCAACGTCACACTGCAATGATTTAAATCGGGGTGGATGTTAATTAATATGATTGTTGCCTTCGTTTTTTAAGATAAAGATTCCGAAGAAAGAGACCGGACCCTTACGTAATTGCCATGGGAGCAATTTTATAGACTCTCGTTTCTTCTAAATTATTTATATTTCTTTACCGTTAATTTAAATATGCATCATTATTATAAAAAGACCTCAACTTTAAAAGATTTGTGTGCCACACACAGGTGAAACCGCAGGTTCAACATATTAAACTAAGGACATGATTACGCTGTTGATTTTATCATTTTTAACATTAATCATTAAAATCATATTTAGTTTCTGTAATAATTCAGGAATCTCGATTCTCGAATTATTGTAGTATTTTATTAAACCCTTTTGGCTGTCTCGTTAGTCTAGTAGCTCGATATAATGCCACAGATCCCGAAGTCTTGGGTTCAAACCAAAGGTCGAACGGACAAAAAGTAATTATCAGTCTTCCATGTCCCGGAAAACATGTAAAGCAATGCTACGCAAAATATGGAAATAGTCCAGTTAGGTGACCTGATTAAATAGGACTAAAACCTAGGATTAAAAAGGACTTGCTTTTAGAGCTAGCCTTTGTGCCTTCTTTTATAAAGACGATTTGTTTTTTTTATTTGTGGTGTGTTTGGGCACTAGCTATTGAAAATTCCCTGTCATGGTGACTAGAGTAATGACCTTATCAAGGACTAACTCGCAGCCTAACAATAAGTACCTGACTATGCCTTTTGCCTTAGTAGCATTATAACAAGATTTTTCAGAAGCTTTCCCATCTCAAAATATTACTTTGCTCAAGGAGGGTCATTTGGAAGTACATAGAGGAAGAAATCATTTTAATAAGAATGGAAACCAATCGTTATTTTACAACATGTTCAATGTTTGACCACTCACTTTACAATTCAAAATTAATTGCATGTATTCCGTAACTTTTTTTTAATGATATAGATGGCAAACGAGAAGGAGGTTTATCTATTAGAAAGTGGCTACCATCACCCATGGACATATGCAACACTGGAGGGCTTACTAAGAGGGCTTATTAAGAAATGAGTACGCTGTTTTCTGGAAGGTTCCCAAGACGTATCGGTTCGGAAAAATCGCCGGCGAAAGCTGGTTCCAAAGAGTGGTTGTGCGAGGAAGAAAATGTCTAAAAAAACGCGCTGTTGTGATTTCGGACATCTAGGTGGTGCAGGGAATTTTGACGAAATGTCCGAATGTGAAATGCTGATTTTCACCTTCAAACATCTTTATCCGGGATTATTTCAAACAATACCTCGGAACAAGAAGGGCTTGATCGTCGATAATTCGAGCCGCTCTGCATATGGTCAAATGGAAGAAGCTAGTACAGGGGAGCACCCGCCCAGAGGTGAGAGTAGTTCAGTTTTAGGCAATGGGGTTCAAATGGGGGTTATTTTTCGAACCCAAACTGACGGTGTTAACCTGTGCACCTAACATAAACTGTTTATGAATTTTAAGTATCGAATCAAACTCTGAGACACTTTTGTATTTTGGGAGAGATGTAACTAATAATTCCAAATGGAATTTCCCCAGGAAATGCAATTTGGTAACTAAGACGTTTATAGAGTTTCGATGGCCTTTTTAATGTCTTCCCAAAATAATTTTCATCCCTACAAGGAATCTGAACGTACTAGCCCACGCTATGTGTTCAATATCTTTATGACAATGTTTTGAAGTAAGCTTAATATAACCTTTCAATTATTTATTTATCTAAATTAGGTACTTATCAGGTAAATGAAAAATACATTTGTGTTTATTTTTTAATATAATAATTAGCTTTTACTTAAACACTACATAATGACTGATTTGGTATTAATATAAATTGATTTAAAATTGTGTTGTATATATAACATATACACAAAATAATAAAACATAAGCAGCCCGTAAATGTCCCACTGCTGGGATAAAGGCCTCCTCTCCCTTTGAGGAGAAGGTTTGGAGCATATTCCACCACGCTGCTCCAATGCGGGTTGGCGGAATACACATGTGGCTGAATTTCTTTGAAATTAGACACATGCAGGTTTCCTCACGATGTTTTCCTTCACCGCCGAGCACGAGATGACATCTCGGCCATCTCGGCTCAAAATAATGTTGCCGTTTAATGTTTCTTCTTATGTAGTGCATCCCATATGTCGTGAGCGGTGTTCGCAATGTTGATTCCGTTACCCTAGAACAAAAGTATCAAAATATTTATATGTACATTTTAAATCCTCATTGTTAAAATATTACTTTAATACGAAATAATATAAACACCTAAAGATGAAAAAACAATAATCTAAATAAATTCATTTTATTAAATCAACAATCAGCGTTTACTTAAACAGTATAACTCTATAAAAATACAAAATTTATAAAATTACTCATAAAACATTATCAAGATTGTGAATTGATATTTATGACGCAATAATTCCACTTTATCAATTTCATTTATTAATCAACGTTTTCTAAACAAAAACAATTATCAATAATTGACACTCACGACAATTTTGAGTCCTTTCTTGATAGCGTTTATTGGTATTTTCCCCGGCCTCGCTTCACTTGGCACGAGAAAGAGTGATAACACACTCATTATGATAAGAAAAAGCGATGCTAATTTCATTTTGATATATTCTATCTTCACTGTTCCTCTCAGCTTGAGATTGATACGTGTATAATGATTTGGCGGACATACTGACTTATATATCTTAATTGTTGAGAAAGATAGTAGTATTTCTTCGAGTACGGGACTCTACCGCCTCCCGCAAGCCGGGGTCATCTAACTCACGCTTCGTGACGACATTTATTATTTATTAACCGTGCCCCGCAGGATTACCTGCGTTAAATTTTATATTCATCATAAAATAAATATGTACGTAAACTATAACTTGTTATAACTTTTGATAGAGAACCGATTTTTATGAAATTAAGACTGAACGGTATCTTAGAATACTCCTATACATTTATTTGTAATTTTTTGCCACCTGAAGACAAACAAACAGACATACAGACAAAAATAATGGTTGTATTGACTTTGACAACTCGCAAATAGCTATATGAACTCAGAAAGGAGTAGGTACTTAACTTAATTTATTTGTAAACATTAATTAAACATATTTGGACTCACTTCAGATAAAATTATTAATCTTATAAAGTAATCTATCTTTTTATTTGTACTTAAATAAAGACCGCTTTAATTTGACCTGTGAGTGGTACGCGCGTTTGTATGGCTTAGGGATCTAGTTACAGATTAGCTATGATATAAAAAATGTGTTTACAGAATGTTTGGATATCTTATCAATTTACTTAAGACCTTCATGAAGGATAATGAAAATATTACCTATTGTTCTAAGATGTTTCTTTTTATTTTATATAGATAAATAATGTTTGAGATAGTCTTATTGAGTTGAGATGCTTATTGTTTTAAAATGTTTCTTTTTATTTAATATAGATAAATAATCTTTGAGATAGTCTTGTTGAGTTGAGATGTACACCTTAGATTACTTTTATAATTATCTTCTTAATATGTCAAAGTCAAAGTCAAAAATCTTTATTAAATATAGAAGTGTTTACACTTGCTTATTGATTGTCAAAAATCTACCACCGGTTCGGAATTTAACACCTCGGACTTGAGAAGAACCGGCGAAAGAAACTCAGCGGGATATTTTTTTTTCCATTTTGCATGTATCTACAATAATAATTATATTTTAGTTATTTGAAACAGCCTGGAGGCGATCATTTCATTCCCAAGGTGTGCAGTCAACTAAAAAGTCATTAGTGTTGTAGTATCCTTTAGCACACATGTGTTTGACACACATACGCCATCGGGTATTTCTATATATTAATGTATATTGTGTTGAATATAACTTATAAGATTATAGATCCTGGAGCTCTGGATTCAAATTTCATAAAAATATTATCATAAAATTCATATGGTATTTCTCTCGCTGAATTGGCAGCTGTTAAGGAAAATTATGGTTCAAAGAAATCTTTATTCAACTTAAATAAACTTTAAATTTACTTATTGAAGGCCAAATTTTACAACGAACTCAAAAATAATACATTAGACAAGGAAAAGAAATCAGGGTAATAAAATTAAAATTTAATTATGTTTTTATTTCTAATGGCATGGAAGCGATCATTATTTATATTTTCGAAAAAAACTCAGGATGAGTAACAACATTAAGCATCTCTTAGGATATTTTTTTAATGTTGGGATAATTTTAGTGCACTGAATCATTTACTTGGTGGTACGTCTTTGTGCAATTGCCGTAATATATACTACCGCAAAACTACAATACTCAGTATTTAATTATTGTGTTCCGGTTTGAAGGATGTGTGACGTAAAATGACATTTATTTACATTTATATTATTGTTATGTCAAATATTTATATAATTACACAGACTATTTTAGTTAACAATGAATATAACTAAAATCAATAAACAATTTTAAATATTTTTTTTTAGTTTTTATAACAGTCGCTGAAAAATCCATGAATAATTTCAATAGACTGTTTGATTTGTCTTTGTCAGAAACGTTTAGTTTTGATATTCAATATTGTCATATAAACTACAAAAAGGATTTCAATCCGAAACATTTTTATTGTCATTTAATTAAAATTGAAAATACGGAGAAATCTTATTTTTTTAATATAAGTCTATAAAAGTATATATTTATGAAATATCTACTAGACGGGATGGGATATCACATCGTAAATATGATTCAGAAAACCACCTTTTTTTTAAATATATTTTTTTCAATAACTTACAACGCCCTCTTTACACACGTGTTCATTTTTTTTAAACGGTTAATCTTTTGACTTTTTCTACTAAATAGAAGCCCAAATATAGGTATCCATATTTCTAACATTCCAAATTGACTAACTTCCGTTCAAACTTCCATCCTAAGTTTCGCGCTCTTACGTCTTATAATCATTAAATACATCAGATGTGACGATATTCCAAATGAATTTTCATCATCCATTTATTAATTTTTTTAATTTTTTTTTTGTTCACACCAACGCTTCAGTAAGAATTCTTGTGCAAAATTTCATCCTATCAGGTCCAACGGTTTAGGCTGTTCGATATACCGACGCCTATCAGTCAATTTATTTTTTTATGTTTTTATGTTTCATGTGAATAAAAATATTCATTGAACACGGTGCATCTAAAATGCAGACACCATTATTTTGGTGGATAGTTTTATTCATAATCTCACGGAGTAAGTTTCAAATCTGTCATCAGACCGAAATCTTTTCGTATAGCATTATACAAAGATAGGAATTGACGGCTCGTAACACGTATTTAGTAAAATTTAATTCATTGCGAATATTTTACGAATGCGTGTTTTCTTGTCGTATTATTTGCGAACAGTATCATTCATCCGATTAAAATCTATGTACTGCACAGGTTCGACCAAAATTGGTCTTGCCTTAAATAAAATGGAATGGAATGTTATATATATAATTATGTCAATAATAAGAATCTTATGCAAGTAACAATGCTGAATCGAACTGCTTAACATTACTATGTTCCGGTTTGAAGCAATGAGCAAGTAAAATACAAGTACTATATATATATGCTAACCACCCCATGATCATAACAGCCAGTAAAATATATATTGACCATCCGATACACAAGATTTTTTCAGTAGCATTATATGCCACAAGGAATAAATCTATAAGAACCGTTTATATTATAACCACAATCATGAATTGGTTTGCAGTATTGGTAATGTTGGTGGTGGCATTGGCTCCATTTGCTGGACAAAGCCGTGCCGACCCTAAAGTTAACATCAATGCTATTAAAAAGGGAGGCAAGGTTATTGTAAGTAATGCAAAACAAATCTCGAGTAATATTGGTAATATTAGTTATTGTATGATTATTATTATTTAAACAGAAAAAAGGTCTCGGAGTGTTCGGTGCAGTTGGAACAGCCCATGAAGTGTATAACCACATCTGCAACAGAAAACACTTTGTATTTGGATGAAAACTTTACACTAAGTACCGATAACGTATTATTTTTCTTCTAACGTGTGTCGTCATTTAATAAATATAATTGTTAACCTGCAACCTGCCGGTTAACCGGTTGTAATCTGGAACCTGCATGTGTCGAATGTCATTTGTAACCATGGTATAAACCTTCTTCTTTTGAGAAACCTTTTCAGTCAAGTCACCTCATAACCCCCTCTTTTCACGTCGGGCTTATTATGCGACCTCTGTTATCTCTCTATTATACCATACGTACTATATCTACGTGTATAATGAACATATTACTTAGTGATGACAAAAAACAAGTGGCTAAATAAAAATTTAAAACAAATAATTTCTTGTCCTTTTTTTATTCATTTTCAATATATTTTTTTTTATTTAAATTGAAATGTGACTTTCGTAACCTATTCAATGACAAGTAGAATCGACAAACTAAAGAATCAACAAATAATTCTTCATATAAAACAGCGAGAATATAAAATGAAAAGAACATTAATATCGGGATTATAACGCAAGAATACAGATCCCTCTTATGGTCGGTCCACTCATGGTCAGTCGCTTATTGTATTCTACAATGTGTACTCAGGCAATAAGCGTATAATAAGAAGATCATTATGGAACCTATCGAGCTGAGCAACATAGTACAGGGCCGGTCCGTGAGTTTATGGGGCCCTACCCTAATACTACTTAGGGACCCACCTAATTACTCAAAGCATAGAAAAAAAGAGACGGTAAAATATTTCATTTATAGTATAATCCTTAGTGATAAGCAACCGTGAAGAAATTGACAAATTAAAAAAGCAATCTTTCTCGGTTCTAGGTTCTTTGTTAAATCTACATTTATGGACAAAACAGATGAATGGTTAAGTCGTGAATTTGACATCGATGTTCTGTATTTATTCTCTACTAGCTGTGCCCGCGACTTCGTGCGCGTTTGATTAAAAAAAATGTTATTGTTCCGTTCCCAGATTTCACTATAACTTATTAATTCTTTATTAAGCAGCTTTAGTGACATTAAGTCGTTGGTGGGAGACCCGACGCGATGGCGGAGTGATGGCATGTGCGAGGACTGCGCGCGGAACAGTATTTGGACATTGCAGCGTGACTTTATTATTATTTTATATATAATTTAAAATATTAGATATTATGAAATATTCTTAAGATTTCGGGAATACGTCAACAAGCTTCTTTTCATAAATAAACCTTTCACGTCATGACAAAAACGGAGACCATCTTCCTTACTGAAGAGACAAGAAAATTCCAACATCAGATTTAATTAAATTCCATTGTTTTAACTGCGATGTGTTTAAATGAGGATTGAACAAAAAAAATAGAACAATTTTAGCTAACGACTATTTTACTTATTTAATTACATTTAATTAAAACACAGCTCTAATTGATTGAGATCATAAGTAATTCTTAAGTGTAGTAATTCTTAAGACTGCAAACCATACGATCTATTTAATTTCATAAAATTAGGGATTCTTTAGCTGAGGCCTCTTGAATTCAGGGGGCCCTGGGCTAGCCCAAAAAGTCATATGGTAGATCCAGCCCTGCCATAGTAACAGTGCAAACCTAACTTACGAGTCTAATAATGTTTTTGTAGTATTTCTACTAACGAAATAACTTTTGCTGGACCACTTGAATCTTATCCATAGATTATGGGTTCAAGACCGAGCAACAACTGTTCGTTTTTAGACAAATACCCGGTAGTGCTCATACAGAACTATAGAGGGTTTTGAATATAACTGTCATATATGTGCTGCTAGTCAAATAGCTTTTTTGTTTCAACTAAAATATAGTGATTGTACACTCTTTGGTTCTCAAAAAGTTTAAATCGGATCAAATTTACGTTCTTAAAAAACATAAATAGCTAACTATAGAACGATTCAGAATACAAACAACGCCATCTAGTGACAAGAAAAAAAATACAGACTATATATTAAATATCTAAATAAGGGGTTTCAACTAAAGGCTTCTCAACAATTCAAACACACACAAACAACAACTATTAGTATGTATCAGTATGTACATAAGGATATAACAACATCGCTGAATACAAATCATTCTAATAATAAATTGACTTATATTTTTTTAATAACTCGTGGAAATTTGAAGGTAATCAGTAATGGAATAATTTTAATTCACAAATTAAAAGAATGTTTATACTTAATTTCTTTTGTAAAACATTCAACGTTTTCCGATTTAAGAAATATTTTAATATCCGGAATAACCGCTTAAGGCTTTACAGCTCGCCGGATATCCGGTACCCGGCCAAACAACTGTCCCTTTTATCTCTAATTATTACTTACATTTCATTACCAAGGTAAAAAAAAATCGTTCTCATCAAAATTGTAAGCCTCGATTTGGAATAAATTAATTTAATTGTTATAAATTATATTATTTTTAAATACATTATTTTAATTAATCTAAATGATTGAGGACTGACGTGAATCTTTACCAAACATAGTGCAAGTACTACTGAATGTTCATATCCTATTAATATAAATTTATCATATTCATTATTGGCTGATATTCTAATCTAAAAACTATTCAATATTTATAAGTAGACAACTGAAATACACATTTTAAAATAATACATAGTAATGTTCGAACGATAGCAATGGCCGCATACCCCTTTATCCTAAAGATCTCTCACTAATGTCACAGTGCATTGTGATACTACAAAATGTATTGCAGTATGAACAACGATTAGAATAAGATGGCGTACGACCACAGATATCATGTGACAGCGGACGATTGAGACGCTTTCAGCGATACCTCACTCCACGAATTACGTTAAGTAGAAGTGGGAACCGATGACCAAACATCCGGGCCTAAATCATAATACTTTGACTTTGTTGGGTAATAAAAGTAATCATTCAATTATATAAATACATTTATTAACACTTAATATTCATATTTATAAATAAGTATGCTATAATTGTACATTTTCTTTCGCTTCATAACAATACACCAATTAACGAAAACAGCAACATCGATTTTATTTTTTGAAACGAATATTGTCGTAAAGGTCACTGAATGTTCCAATATCACTAATAATTCCGAGACCTTTTCTCTGAAACAAAAAAAAAATGTATAAACATATTTTGAAGCAGGATCATACGAATAGTGCAAATAATAATTTAAAACAATCGCCGAAGGTTAGATAAATATTACAATTTAACATTATATCGAATAGAAATATATTATATTTATTTTAACTACTGAGTTGATTTCCTAAGTTCTAGGAATCATTTTGAACTTTACATTTAATTTATCTTGGTAAACAACGATACGAACGTGCTTGTAAAAGTCAGTTTATTTAAATAACGTAACTTTGTCTGTGTGTCTGTCTGACTGTTGGTAATTCACGGAAAAACCACTGAACCAAATTTGATGACATTTGGTATGAAGCAATTAATAGAACTCCAAGGAAGGACAAAGAAATACTTTATTATTTCAAACACCTGACGACCAACCCTTAAAACGTAAGCGAAGTCGCGAGCGACAACTAGTTAAAACATATTTCCATAGGACATATAATTTTAATAAAGAAACTGAAGTACTTAGTACAATAAAAATATTATCAACTTACTATGAACCGAGCTGCCTTCCTGATAGAACTAAATTTCATTCTAGGAGCTGCGCTACTTTGTCCGGTGAAGATTGAGAGCACTACTACCAACATCACAAAAATTGTAGATAATCTCATTTTTATTACGTGTCTTACGAACTGCCTTCAGACGGTTAAGTTGAGAGTTGAACTCCAACTCTGCTAATGATGTTACCACAGTTTAACCCCCTTATTTAAAACAGTATTACATACAGTATAGGGTTTTCCTATGTTTTATCTATACGATACATTTTGGACGTCACAGTGTTGCATACTATATAAACCGCACGTTCACAGTCTCGCAAATTAAGATAACTGTAAAATATATACATAGAATATAAACAATAACAAATATTCTATTGTAAACCATTTTTTATCTATCACAATACAGGAACTGACTCACGGCTAACACTATTTCAGACGAACCCTACCCTAAATGCGTCAGCGTGTGTGTACGTAATATCTTTCAATGAGTGTAATACGTGTGCGTCAATTAAATTTATTTATCAATAATTTTCAGTTTTCTACTTTTTTACTGAGTTATACTATTTTAATGAACTTTATCGAAGATTCAGAGTTCAACCCGGGCAAGCACCACTGAATTTTCATGTGTATATATTATCGGCGGTAAAAGAAAACATCGCGAGGAAACCCGCCATTAGCGGATGAAAATCTACCACGCCGTATCTGCTTCTGCCTTCTCATCGAACAGAAGAGGTGACCTAAGCCCAGCGGTGGGACATTACAGACTGTTACTTTTTACTTTTACATAATTAAGCTGATTTTATAGGAAGGCGACGGGTAGAATTTGTTTTTCTTTTGCAACGGACATATTATCTAAGTATAAATTTTTGAAAAGTACACTTTTATAGATTTTTTTTTTTGGTTTTATTGTACATACCTTTCGCACCCGGTAAACATACAGACACTCAACGGAACGAAAAGCGCGCCTACGGTTGTGAATTTGACTTCGATGTAGTTCGGTGCTAACTTCAGCGCGCTTTCGACAGAGTCGTGAAGGCATCGCTCGGGTCAAGGCAGATTACTTATTGCAACGCATTAGCCGAATGAGATCACGGAACTGTTCTACCGTTCCTGAAGTGCTGAGTGTTATCATTCTAATTTGATTATTTTGTGTGTGAACCTAATATTGTAATAAAGTGTAATTAAATATTAACTAATTGTTTTTTGTTTGTATTCTTTTCACGATTACCCACTGTACGCTCACACGATGAACAATAATAGGGACAATAGATTTGATGTACCTCCGACATACCTATAATATTTTGTATGATATTTATACTTACTTATAATATAGTGCGCTTTGCATCCTATAAATGTAGATTATCGACGCGACAGGTGTGATTTCATGCTCTTGTTATAAGATCACTTTGAGAACGCCCACGTGTGAGCTGGTGGATGTTAGATGTCCTCATCTGCACTTTTGATCACGTGTACTTATGCAAATTTTCATAATGATCAACAACAAATACATAAATTTTATGTATATTTAAGGTTAAAAATGGAAAAGATACAACAACAATAAATTAAGTACAATTTTATTGTTACAAACAATCATCATTATCGAAATAAATAAACAATTCAGTTTAAAAAAAATACGTTTATATATTTTATTATTATTATTGCACTTTGTAAATAAAACCAGTAGATTCAATAATTTCACGGTAAATTTAAATGAACGCGTGAAGACGCGGCGCGTTTTGCACGATGCATTAGCACAGTGCAGTCGATTAAAAAATAAGTTATTATTAAGTCTACGCGGACAATATAAAAAAAAGAAAAAATCAGTTGGCGAATGCTAAAAAATATGGTTTGAATAAAATCCTTATTTTACCCGTGCAAATTGAAGCAAATGTACATACAGTACTATCTATTCCAAGTTTTTGAGCTCATAATATATTTGCACAGCCATCTTGTACAATTTCATGTACATTTTTTATTACTTTGTGCGATATATTTTCAAGGCGGTGTGTCACATGACATTGAGCCGAACCGGCCGGTTACAGCCGTCTTATACTGTAACTTCAGTAATTAAGGTAATTCAAACTTATGAGTATTTTAACTTCTGCACGCCACATCTAATGTAAATTAAATTATTATATTCATATTATATCAGGAAAATAGAATGAATTTACCAGAAAATGTGAACTCATAGTATTAGTACAAAAAACGACAACGTACTTTTTATTTCTCTTCCTCGATAGCATTAGGAGTCAGTAACTTTTATGAGGTAAACAGTTTTACAACAAGATTCATGAAAGCGTTGAAATTTTTTCCGTTGATAATTTAAAAAATATAAAGGAATTTTAATGTGCAACAGGTTATTACACAAATAGTGTGATCGTGGTGATACACCTTGAGAAAGAAACGACCGCCTCCTGGATATTTTTATATCATTTTGATAATAATTACAAAATTAGTGAAAATGTCGATGACTTACTTTTGTTTACGGTGGCATGGCTTTGTACAAGCCCGTCTAAGTAGGTTCCACCCACTCATCATATATTCTACCGCAAAGCAGTGATATTGTCGTGTTCCACTATGAAGGGGGAGTGAGTCAGTATCACCGCAGACACGAGGGATATAACATCTCAGTACCCAAAGTTGGTGGAACATTGGTTATAAGAAATGGTTAAAATTCCATACGGAGCCAATGTCTATGGGCAGTGACCACCTACCATCAGGTGGCCCATTTGCTCGAATACCGATATAAAAAAAGATTAGTTTGATATATTTTTTGATAATACACCATAACGAAACTTCCGTGAATTCCAAGGAATATAAATAATCCATTATATCGAATACTATGAAATAACATTGGGGATCTTGTAAAGAACAAAAAACGATCGCATACGTAACGTACTAACAAGTATGAAAACCAAATAAGATACGCTATGACGCAACATATCTGTGTCAAATATTACGTACAATACAGTAAAAAGTAATTTTGTACTAAAACTTAGTATTACTATTGTATTGTCATATGATTGTAATGTATGTTTTAATATCAATCTTATATAGATATGTATATGTAAATATAATTACATATGTGGTTGTAAATGTATTGTTAGTACCATAACCTGGGAGGGAATCTACTAACTTATAACGATAATAATGCAATCAGGCTTCTATTCCGATCCAACTTTGATCGAACCGTTGGATCGTTGCGTTTGTAGAACGGCTGAATTTTTACAGTTTGATAAACTTAAAATTTGTTTGTAGAATTGGGTCTGAGTCATAAAATAAATGTTTCTGATTCGGAAAGCATATCTCACTCTCCAGCCAACGTCACCAAACAACAAACAAACACACTTCACTGCTTTAATTTACAACACCGTCTGCGTGGTATCTAGTGCATGGGCCATTCGAAACTGACCTCGTGTCTCTGACGATATACTTGAAATTGGAGATCAACTTGTAATGTTTAGTTTGTTTTGTATTTATTCTTTTATCCTCGGATTCCGTCAACGAAGCGAGGTAAAAATATAGACCAGTTTTTAAGTCAAATCCTAAGCCTTTTAGCACAAAATATTTAAGTAATGCTCAAATTATATTATGTTATCTATATATATAAAAATGAATTGCTGTTCATTAGTCTCGCTAAAAATAATAGGGATGGTCTATTATCATTGATTTTTGATGATCATCGATGTTAGACAATAAAACATAGATGTTTTAAAATTGATTTTGCTTTATTTAAAACATCGTTACATCTATTTCTCAAATTTAATAAATTTTTTTCCTTTAGGACGATGCAAAGTTTACAAAAAAACACCGATGTCATCAATTAACATCGATGTTTAGTGCTCAATAAACATTGAGTATTAATGCTCGGTATCGATGTCTTTATCGACGCCATAATTATGTTCTTGCAACAAACCAACCAACAAATAGATCGAACCTTTATTGTCGATCGATTCCTCTTATGACAAAGAGTGCAATCTGCATCCTTCTATCCCCCTATATATTATTATACTCTTTGCTTCTATCTTTGTGAGTGACGGTTACTACTACGTGCGCGAGAACTTTCTTTACTTCGGTGATCCTTTGCGATGTGCTCTTTTTTAACTTTTGTGATAATGACACTTTACCGCAAAGTGCCCGAGAATTTTTCTTACTTTTTTTACGACGCTGAGGAGAACATGAGCTGACTAAGGTCGTCGCAGTCAATCAAATATGCGAAGAGCTTCACGTGTTAACCTTACTAATGACCAGAAAGAGACAGATCGAGAAAATAGTCGTATAAAATTAAATGTTAGTAACATAATGAAATTGAGAGATCTCGCAGACTCAGTGCTCCTGTGATCCTGAAACGATCCTGCATTCCACTGTGATCCAGCAATAGATTATTGTGCCGACAAATCGGTAAAAATTAGGGAAATGACAATAATTGGTAAATATTGTATATGTTGGTAGATGTTACAATACAGTGGTGAATCTGCTGGATTATGTTGTGCTGGAGGCAAAGTAAAATTGCCACAATTGGTCACACCACCAGATCCCTTACGCTCTTTAGTTTCTGGGATGAGAAATGATTCTAAACACTTCTTGGCCAACATTCAAAAATATAACAGCTGTTTCCAGATGACATCATGCCCACTTTCACGGTATTATACTATAATAGTTTTTTATAATATTCAAGTTGGAATTGTATTGGAATATGTATCAGAAATAATTATATACAAATCTTTAAAAATTACCGATACAAGGAAAAGTTTATCACTTTTTGGGGGCGCTATTACCACTACCAGATGCAGATCATCTATTTTTAACAAAATTATTTTATGGAAGTTGGTAAGCGTTGTGCTCACAATCCAACAGTGAAGAGAACCATTGTCCATGAATTACAATATTTTCTTCATCGGAACAACAATTTAGTAAACATGTTCAAAATAGCATTGGATCGAATGCCATCCGAAAGCCATAATATTGTCGTTCGAGCTGACAAAACACCTGCCGATGAGCCGATGCCGAAGAGGGTAAAAGGACAAAATGTTGATGTAGACAATCGTGGGATTGTGCCATATTCGCCAATATTGTCCAATGCTTTTGAAAATCACATTAATGTAGAACATTGTAACTCTGTGAAGTCTAAAGTACATATGGAAATATGTTAGCAAAGGTAGCGATATGGCCGTCTTCGCTATAACCGATGCAAATTATGAAGTATCACAGTACCAGATGGGTCGCTATGTAAGTAGCATCGAAGCAATTTGGCGTATCTTTTCATTTGTGATCCATGAAAGGCAAATAGAGTAGTCCAAAAATAAAATATAATAATAAATTATATGTTAATTACATGTGTAATATATAATTACACATGTAATTAATTGAAAATAATAATAATCAAACCTTATTTATATCAAGCATTTTTTTAATAATTACGAATTCCTATTGTTTGTTTGAAAATTTATTTTATACGAAAGTTTAGCTTTTTTATTTATCGGTTATGACAGTACGAAGTCTGCCGGGTCAGCCAGTATGTATAATATAATATATAATGTATATTATCTGAATAGATATATTGATAATCATTTGTTTTCACATTAAGTACATTTTATCATAATATACACTTCGACTTAAAATATAAAACTGATATTGAATAGGTATAAACGTTTTGTTAAATGGCTGTTTTAATGTTTTTATTTCCGTCAAAACATACTGCATTCCTTTATTAATTAAAATTTAGAGGTATTACAACATTTTAACATACGCCGGTTATAGACATTTGAATTAACATGGCGCTTACGGCTTTTTCAAAGCCCGTCTCGATAGTTGGCCTCCTCCCAATTTGTGGAGAAGGTTTGGAGCATATTCCACCACGCTGCTCTAATGCGGGTTGGTGAAATACACATGTGGCAGAATTTCGTTGAAATTAGACGAGATGAAATAACACAAAATTAAGCACATGAAAATTCAGCGGTGCCTGCCTGGGTTTGAATCCGAAATCATCGGTTGAGATGGACATCTCGGCTCATAGTTGTACCACAAAATCAAATCAAATATTTTACAGCCAAACAGCAACGTGTATTGTTGTTTTCGCTCGAGACATTTTCGTTTCTAAGGTTGGTGGCGCGTTGGCGATGTAAGGAATAGTTGATATTTCTTATAGCGTCAATGTTTGACCTATGTATAGTGGTACGGATCTTAGGTATACAAATGAAACGTCAAACGTCAAAACTAATTTTATATCTATTTTCCAATTTATATTTACAAGAATCAATTTGTTTAATTTTATTAATTTATAATTTAGAAATTTCGTATTTGTTTTACTTTAATTTATATTTTTTATAAACATTATATTTGATTATTGTATACAGATATTCCTAAATAAAAGCAAATACATTTTCCAGGAATCCATATTAAGAATATTGTTAGTGGGTATTACTGAAGTAATTAACTCAAAATTTCAACAAAGTTATTCAATATAAGATTTGAAAAGTAATAATTAAAAAACAAAATAAATTGAAAATAGTTTATTTTTAATTGACTATTATAAATGGCACATTATATTATATACAAATTAATTCATCCTCCGTCCTTTTTATTCGTTGTTTACAAAATTAGTCATTTTTTTTATTTCTGTTTCGGATTTCGTTGTATATTTCATGAGCCGTTGCTGCAGCACCAAGAAATCCAAAACCCTTTTTCTGTAAAAAAAATATTATATATTTTACATAAATTTACATTCATATTTACATCACACTATTTCACGTTCTACAAACAAAAATCCGAATAATTTTATAGCTTTGCCAATAGCAGATACCTAACTTTTGATAACACAAGTTGATGGTTTCTAATACATAATTGAAGCTGAGCGGATCACCTTTTATTTTTCTAGTGGTAATAGAGTTTGACCGCTTTGCAATATTTTATAACCATTTAGAGTATTTTTTAATTAACGACTTACAATTACACGGCCTCCTTTTCTAATCATATCTTTTATTTTGAATTTAGGATCTGCACTAGTTTGGCCAGCAAAGAGAGCGAGGACTGCCATCAACATCACAAAAATAGTTGAAAACTTCATCGTAATTATTATTTATTCTTTACTCGTTCAACTGTCGTCCTTCTCCCTCCTTTGTGAATGGTAGTATCAATGTTACACCCCTCTATTTAAATGAAATATATTCTAAATATTTTCCTCTTATTAACCCAACTATTTTGCTATTCCATGCTCTAACAATCCATATGTGTTATACATGCGTACATGTAGATTGTGTAAATGATATAATTTGACGTCATATTTACGAAAATAAAAATACAGAATAGGTCAATTAACGCTAATTTGTTATGATGACTATTTGCGGTTACGTCTATTATTGTCCACAGTAATTAAATAGAGAACAATATAAATTGCTGATTATAATAAAAATAAGTTAATTAAATTTAAATTACTTTGTTTTTTATTTTATCCGAAAAAGTTATGTTTTTTTCAACATAAAAGTGCACGTTTAGAAGCAACAGTTAATATTTTGTTTGCATTCAATTTAATTCCAAAATAACTGCAGGATTCTTCCAACGCAACTTGACAATAATTATTTTTAAATAAAGCATCGTAAATTAAATAAACGTGCCGCTAAATATATTTCAAGTCATAAAGTAGAAAATTCTGTTTCATAGTTCAGTATTTTATTTTTTTAGTAACAAATCTCCGTGTCGTCCGTGCCGTTACATCTTTCTATGTTTGTTTGAATTTATTTTAAATGCGCTTGCATTTTATTTGCTTGTTTTTATTTCGAAGCATCAGTTCATTATTTTAAAAATATTACAAGCTCTGCCCGCGAATTCACAGCCGCTAAATTAGGTTATCAGTCCGTTTCAAATATACATATTATATAAAAATGTGATGTATCATTCATAGATTTCCGTACAGGATAAATAATAATTGAATTCCAATTAATTAATAATGTAAATAAACATTATGATTGACAGAAAAAAGTACCTACTAAGTTTCTTACCGGTTCTTCGGGATAATATCTACATTCTGATCTCGGAAACAGTTTTAAATTTAATTTATTCTTATAAAATACGATTAAAATATACTCGCAAGAATAGGTACGTATAATCCAAATTTTATTTTAATTTTATAAGATTTTACGAGGGCTTGTTTACTCTTAAAACCGTGTATTGTCTTATTGTGTAAAAAATATTAAAAGTCATTCTAATAGCTCCACTTAATACATTCAACGACATCATCTTTATAATATTAAAATGTAGAGCAATTGAAGTCGTTCAATCGTAGAATTCAAGATAAACAAACCTTAGAACCAGTATAATATACATTACATGCGATTTACAAATAACTCTAGTATACAACATAAACTATTCTTGTTTAATAAAGATAAGATTACATACTTTCAGCGAATCCATTATGAATATTTTCTTAAAGATTTTTCAGGTTCTCGACCAATGATATCGCGTCCATTTAATGCCAAAATGATTTACTCGACTTGATTACTCCTGTGGTTGGAATAGGATATACATACATAGATATGATTTTAATAAAAAACCCATTTACATGAAACATAAATGTGTATTAATTACGGAATAAGAGTGTACATGTTGCGAGTCACGTAGAATTATTTAGTTTAGTTATTAATTGGAGGATGTTTACTATAAATAAGAATAGAGCCCAGTGGAAGGTCCCCCACAGTGATTGTGTGATTTCATGTTCAGTGTTGAAAGAAAATATCGTAAGCAACCCTCCTTGTATCGAGTATATGTATTTTGATGTGTTACATATTTCCTTTCGCTATCCTGCAATCTGTGGCAGTGATTTCGTGAAAAGGGACGGAAGTTTGTAACAGGAAGATAGGGAAGCGCGTGCTATTTGATTCGACCAATGAGCTGTGGGTTGTGTGTGTGTTGGGTTGATATCATTTTAATATTGCTTATTACCGATAAGATATTACAAATAATAAGCGACTATTGCAAGGCTTATTCTTAATTTTTTATCGTTATAATTTGTATTTCCATGGACCACGATAGGTACGAATTATTTATATAACATTATATTATATCTACATAAATAATCACGATTAGTATAATTATTTTAATACTTTTTTCTCTTTCGATTAACTATATCTTTGTTATGTATCGCATACCTTGGCCGCCGCCCTGGATTGAGTCCAACCAATGTTAAACTTCTAAGTTTAAACGGTTGTTATAAAAAGGAGTATGTCTATTAAAAAGCACCTATTTTTATGGAATCATCTACTTATCTCTTCTTAGTATTAGCTGTATTATTTGACAGATAGCCAGATGGCTATTTAAGAGTAAGAGTAGGGTCTATGCCGAGTATCTGTATAATAATGAATACAAAACAAGATAAAAGATAAACAAGACTGATATCGACAATATAGGAATGTAAGATACAATTCAGCGTGCTAGCCGTCGTTTTGCGTAAGCTCTTCGATAGCTAATGTCTCTGTCTTTTAAGGACTTTTCTAATTAGCAGTGGCATTAATCCTACTCTCTCATACTCTGAAACAGAAGAACACATTTGGAATGCTCAATACTTTTAATAATAAGCATACTTGTAAACTAAAATTAAAATATTAAAAAAATACAAATGTGTCTTCCTCCCTCATACTCTTTATTAAAACACGTCATATTTCGAATAACAAATATTTATTATGAGCCATTTATATAACATATATTTTAAAACTGTTAAACAAAATTAAGTAACACTTTCACTTAGTGGTAGGGCTTTGTGCGAAACCGTCTGGGTAGGCACCACCCACTCATCAGATATTTTACCGCCAAACAACATCTACTTATAGACCGGGAGATGATGACACAAAGTACTACGTCATTTGTACCAGTATGGCGGTTCTTCAGCGGTCTATGACCATCATTTTCCTTTTTGCCTTTACGTAATTAGAGCCCTGAAGAACCACCATACTGGTACAAATGACCTAGTATTTTATGTCATAATCTCGCGGTCCATTAGTATTTTTGTATTCCGATTTGAAAGGTGAATAAGCCAATGTAAATACAGGCACAAGGCACATAACATTTTAGTTCCCAAGGTTGGATGCGTATTGGCAATGTTAGGAATGGTTAATATTTCTTTCAGCGCCATTGTCTATGTCGTGGTGACCACTCAGGTGGCCCATATGCTCATCCGACAACCTATGCCATATAAAAAAGCTCTCTAACAGCAACGGACACCTTTTCTGAGCGCTGGAATGCTCACTTCTCCCAAAATGTAGTCTTGTAAATAAAAAATCAGCTGTACCTCGCCTCGCACCATCGTTTACATTAAACAAACCAACTAACGAATGTTTATTAAAATGCTAGAAGAGGACTTAAATAAAAAAGACTAATGAGGCAATAATTATTATTGCAATTAGAGCAACAACCGTATAAAAATAAAAAGGGCCAAGGTTGACGTGAAGTTAAGGAAGCAAACAGATATTAACAAAGTTCCGTAGCTATCAGTCTAAAATATGTACTGTACCAGAGATCACTCAATGTATCACTTATTATATGCTGTTCGTTATAATTATTTCATTTTATATTTTTATTCATTTATAATTATCATTGTGCAAGCCCGTCTAGGTAGGTATCATAGGCAGTGATATTTAGTATCATCGTGTTTTGGTTTGCTGGCTGAACGACCTCATAAGACTGGAAGCACAATAATGTTATTTATTAAATTAATCTTATTTAACAGACCAATTGAGAGAGAGAGGGCGCTAGTGAGCTATTGTTTTGTTTCAACTCCGTGGTATTTGCGACCGTAAAATTATATTCTGTGCAAAAACTCAGTGGAACAGAAAAAAAGTGGTAAAGGAACATTTAAATCTTAACATACATTGTAGATAAAACCAACTACCAAGTAGAAATTGAGAAAATACAGTGTAAAATCGTGACCGAGTGTTTAAAGTTTCTGCGCATAATACGTCTACATATCGAGGAAATAAACACATGGCACATAAAGAGAATTAAAATTAAAGCAAATCGTGAGTAACAACTTATCATAACGCATTTTTAACAGACCAATTGGCAAATGGCTAGCAAATGGGTAGCAGAGTAAGAAACATAGACCATCCCTTACAACGCCAATGCGCCCCCGACCTTGGAAGCTAAGATGTTATGTCATTTGTGCCTGTTTTAGTAGCAAATTGATATTAGAAAAAATTGTATACAATATGAAATATCTTGAAGGGTAATGTAAAACAAACATTGTTTTTTTTATATGGAATGAGTAGTTTAGTACCAAGTTTACCTTACAATTGCAAACACATATTACTCAATATATTTTTATATGAAATCTAAATAGACTTGTTATAAGTGTTTTTGAGTATTTTTCTATTCATTTTAATAAATTAAAAAAATGATAAAATAATAACTACAAAGATTCATTATCTTGCCCAACCCTAATTATGCGACATCAAAAATTCATTGAGCTTTCCCGTCAAGTCTCTTACATAACAATGAGTTTTTTGTCCTTTGGAATTTCGTACAGTAATAAAATTATATCATCTTCATTTAACTTAGTTCTGAGTGAATTATGAATTATCTGATATTTTATTTTCGGAGAGTGCCTTGCATAATATACTGATATAAGTGATTTCTGGCAGCGTAGAAGAGCTAAACCTATTCGTCCTGAGGGTGGGAGATATTTGTTAGATTAAACTAAATATTTACAAGAAGTATGTGCTACTCGTTCGACTCTAGTATATTTTAAAACATATAAATAGCAACAGAACCTCTTTATAGGACACCAATTAGGAACGGTTATTTTTCTTACAGATAAGTGAGGGTGAACATGCACAGGGGATTATATTGCTGAAAGAGCGGGAATGTGATACGAATCAAACGTATAGACGTAGTTAGTTGAGAGGTCTCCAGGTGCAGATGTTAGGTTAGGTTAGTCTTTTTCTGTATCCTTAAAATGTGCATGCAAAATTTCCTGATGAACAGTTCAGTACAGATTTGAAACGAAACAAACTGCATTTTACATTAATAATATTAGGCTTATTTAATAAATACTTTCATATAACTTATAAATTAAATTAAATACAAAGCCATTCGATGTCAATATATCTATATATTGAAATGAAAGACTGATTGACTCATCACTAGATCTCCAAATCTATAACTTCGATTGAAAATTAGCATGATAACTCCTTTTGGGACGGAGACGTTCGCTGAGAGGATTTTTAGAGATTTCAACTTAAAGGGGTGCATGGTTGGTGTAACTGTACGGATTTTACTCGTATGAAAGCGTAAAGGTAGTATTGTAAGTAGGTAGTAGTTACTGTATACAGATTGGGACGTATCACGTACAAATACCGATATTCGGCTGAGGTGTCCTCTCTCAAATTACGCTTGGGACACAAATCGATACATACCACATATATGCTTCCGAGGCAGTGCAGTGTATAACTGCCAACTTCCAACTACGTACCGCTCTGAGAATTTCTTGACAAAGGAACACCTTTTGAATTTACTTTATTCACAAGTTTAATGCAAAACTACCAATTTTCCAATTACTTTAAAGCCGGATCCGGAATTTGAATTCAGAATCTCAGACCAATGTTATATTTAGCGCTATTTAATAATTACTAATTACTATTTATGCTATATTTTGCGCTATATTTAGTGCTGCTTCTACTATTTCGCAATACAGACACGCGAACGTGAGAGTGTTAGCCATCAAAATAAAAATATTTATTTTGGTTCGGTTAGTTCATAATACCGCCAACCCGCATTGGAGAAGCGTGGTGGAATATGCTCCAAACCTTCTCCTCAAAGGAGAGGAGGCCTTTATCCCAGCAGTGGGACATTTACGGGCTGCTAATGCTAGTTCATAATATAACTATTTGGTCAAATAAAATTCAATAAATTAAACTTTCAGCATATTTTTAATATACCTGCGTCTATATTCAGGAAAGTCTAAAACAAATTAATCTATAAATATTACTGATTGAAGCCGCTTAGTAAAAGGCTTAGCCGTTAATTGAATGGCTAATTAAGCTAGTGACATGTACAAAAAAAACAGAGCGGTTTTTATATTATCATTAGTTTTCTAAATTTTATGATGGGAATAACTATCTTATACTCTATCAAAATATCAATGAACTTTTTTTATGATATCGGTAGACAGACGAGCAAATGGGCTACCAGTTTGTGAGTGGTCACCACCGCTCATAGAAAATGGCACTGTAAGAAATATTAAACATTAACTATATCACCAATGCGCCACCAACTTTGGGAACTAAGATGTTATGTCCCTTATGCCTTTAATTACGCTAGCTCATTCGCCCTACAAACCGGAATACAGCAATACTAAGTACTGCTGTTTAGCGGTAGAATATCTGATGAGTGGGTGGTACCTACCCAAATGAGCTTGCACAAAGCCCTACCACCAAGTGAACCATCGTAACGTGTTTATAAGTTATAATTCATGTATAATTTGAAGAATAAATGTTCTTTCAGATAAGTTTTACCTGACCGACCATTTCTCACGAAGCGGACCACTAACAATGCAGTTTTATGCTCGTTTAAGACACTACAAGATATTTTCCAAGAAGACAGAGTCTTCGCGTATTATTTTACCCGTAATTACGCAAACATCTTATATATATAGTTATCACAGGTAACAAAAATAGATTTCCTTTGAATTTCCCCTTATAAAAGACTTATTTTGACATTTAATATTAAATTCCTCCAAATAATCTTTGATAACAAGTGTTATCAATTAACACTTCCGGCCCTACATATACGGCTAGTTCGGGTACATCTTGACGATTATTTAATAAGTATAGATTAAAACTTTTGTTCTACGATTTAATTAGTAATTTCATAATCAAATAAATAGTTGATTCGTATTTCATGTTTTATTCTATTCATTAATGGCGCCTTCCGCTTGTCAGCTTCCGGCGCAATTAATAATTAGGCATATTTTTATTTATATTTTCTCAAATTATGTCGATTAATTAATGCTACAATGATTTTGTTTTATTATGTATAATGTAAGGATTAAGCTACTAGAATCTTATTTTACTGCTCCGGCTTGGTATAATCTCTGCTGCTTATCAACTTCCGGTGTAATATATTAATCTTTAATATTTAATGTTACATAATCGGGTATTATTAAATAATATTTTATTTATTATTAATCATTGGTATTATTTAATCATTAGAATAATTAAGATAAACAATGTTTAATATTATCTTTTAGTTTGTGAATTTAGTGTTAAATTAAGACGTTTTAGTTTAAACATAGCCAGTTGGAATATATCGGGCATTGGTATGGTAACCGTTCTATCGAGCATTACAAGTGTTTCTTTATATAACGTTTCGTCTTTTTCGCCGCCACCCTGATAACCCACCTTCTATACAAGATTCAACAATGAAATGTCAAATTGTCAAAACGAAACAGAGTCTGGCCACATTTTATAAGGAATGTCGAAATTTATTCATAAGAAAGAAAAAAAAGAGCATGAAAATTCTGAAATTAAATATGTACGTATATTTCATAGACTTATTTTTCTTACTATAAAACATAAGCATAACTATTTACTGTGGTATATTCGTTAAATAACGAGCAGAGGTAAAGTGAGATTACTTATACTGGATAGATCGCGGCTCAAATCCGGCGTGTATCACTGCATTTATGTGTGCTTAAAATAACATATTAGGGAAACCTGCATGTGTATGCGGATCATGTGGGAGACATGACCTTGACATGACACTTCAATTTCAGCGAGTTAATTCTTCGCGCGATGACGGTGAATTTTGTTATCTGGCAAATTTCCCGATTTAATTAAATATAAGTAGGTCGTTATACCTTAAATTCAATCCGGCAATAAAAAATAGCCGACTAACAACAGACAAAAAATAAATTAAAAAACGCTAGTTTAAAACAAAGGATACTTGTGGAAATCAAACCCTATTATTGAAATTTTGCATACAGCGGATAAAGTTTTCATACATACTTTTGAAATGAATAGCATGACTTATTCATAGTGGAAAATGTAGTATATATTTTATGAACTATTTATATTTTTAATAAGAAAAGCATCTCCGATAACGCGAAGATTTATTTTTTATTACCTTCTTTTGCGGTCCCTAAAAATTTGCCGCACTGGGCACTAGCCGCAAGCAGCCCTAGTGTTAATCCAGTAATGCGAACTTCTGTATGAACCTTTATCTTAGACCAACCAATTTGATAGAGATAGAGAGATACCGCCCATTCTACAGCCGGTATTATTGTGGTATTATTAGAAAGTCGAGTGACCATGTTTACAGGCACAAGGGACATTTTCAAAGTGGGCCAATTCCCACTAAATAAGGAATGTTTAATATTTCTGACTGCGCCAAAATGATCGGTAGTGACAACTTGCCATAATATTGACAATTTGACAATCCTCATATACACTACAAATTTAAAAAAAATCGTTAAAGGAAATCAACTTTATTCATGTACTCAAAAAGTTTACAAGCTCGTTAAGATACAGCAACTTTAACTTTTAATTAATAAATCTTTAAATGATAATGCAACTTCCTTAAAAGTACGGCTCAAGAAAGTTTATTTTAAATATGTTTTTAGCTTCAGGTTCGTTGGAGCTCCAAACTAACTTTATTAAATTAATTATTGTTATAATTACACTAGTTTGAATAAATAGATAATGTATCTATATGTATATATATTTGTCTGAATGAATGTTTTAAAATTAGTTTTGGGCACAACTGTACCACAGTATAGAGACTCTGTGCTCCAAGTCTATTTTAGTCGTAGACAAGTTGTTAGGCAAGACGCAGTTCATGCAATTTAGCATGTTTCAACAAGAATGTGGGAGTTCCGAACTAGTTTGGCGTGAAACACGTGAAATGGTTCCATTTGAGAGATTACATTGATTCTTTTCTCGCTAAACGTTACCGGAAATACTAGAGAAGATATATGTTAACCTTCATCATAATATATTTATAACATTTCCTCTTCTTCTCCAAACTAAAAAAATGTATTACAAGTAATAGAATAAAAATTTAAAGTAGGGGTACCTTCTGAATTTGTTATTGTTACATTTTTTCCTGAGTTATCTAGCACATTTTTTTATTTACATTGGAATATTAAGTAAAACAATAGTAATGGATAACTTCCAACTTATTTTTGCAAAATATATTTTTTAATATTTTTCAAAAATTGTTGTACGTGATCGATAATCCCGACGCACCCTTTAGTCGCCTAATAAATCTGTGCGGGACGATATGTTGACACTTTCTCCGAAAGCACAGGGCGCAGGCGGTGTCCGGGTGCTACATATTTATTGGTGATGCCCAATCAAGCAAGGTCGACGACGTATATCTCGGTTCCTCTTGGAGCAAACTTACACCGGCATCGCACACATACAACTGAGAGCGTGCACAGAAACTAAATAAAGACTATTACAGATAGCTTAAAGAAAGTTTTATCAGTTATGTTGTAAGTTTAATAATTAGTTATAAGCATTTTATTTATAACGGTATATAGTAAAATTCGTTAATAATTAAATTTGTATTTGAAAACCTTAATTTAAATTAGTGTTGGAAATCTACTGCAAATTGAAAATCTACATTTAATACCGAGATGCCCCAGTGGTTAGAACGCGTGCACCTTAACCGATGATTGCGGGTTCATACTCAGGCCACCACTGAATTTTCATGTGTTTAATTTGTGTTTATAATTCAACTCGAGCAATTTCGTTGAAATTAGACACATGTAAAACCTACATGTGTCTAATTTCAACGAAATTCTGCCACACGTGTATTCCTTCAACCACCATTAGAGCAGCGTGGTGGAATATGCTCTAGATCTTATCCTCAGACGGAGATTAGGCCTTAGTCCAGCAGTGGGAAATTTACAGGTTAAGCATTTAGGCTGTAATAGAAAATATTTAATATATTTAATCATTTCATAAACAAATTTAAACATAATACAATTGTCCCCAAAATTTTTTACTTTAATTATTTTAACGGCAAAATTATTTCAATTTAATTTTAAATTAAAATACTAAGCAATACAAACGAGTTAAAAATATTTTAACAACGCCATCTATGAACAATAACAAGTACTTATTATACAAAAGAAGAATTCAAATTGTTTCATCCACTTAAGGATAGATGGCGATGAATACTATAATAATTAAATGAAAAAGTTATAACCAATACAAACAAAATTACTAAATAAATAAATCCAATCTCCAATGCAATGAAAACTATCATGGAATAGATACACAGGGCCGGACATGGCCAAAAGTACTCGAGTGACTATTATAATTATTGAACATATATATTTTTTTAGCACATTGATCTCAAAAATAGCGAGAAGTTTTAGAGATTTTCTCAGGAAGATCCATTCTGTAAACATTTCCGAGTCCAGAGGATATGTAGAGTCGTAGAGAATTTTTTCCCGTTGCTTGACTACTTGCTCCAATTGTTTGATGCCGAGTCTTTTAGTATATAGGTACGACTAACTTTACTTGACTACATATACAGACAATACCTAGTCGATTAATTGAGCGGAAGGTTGAACTAGATATTAAAGCTTACATTTTTTAAATACATCTTAGATTGTTAGCAGGTTGTGTAATGAGAGAACTTAACAAATGGATAATTGAATAGGTGGCTGGGTAGATAGATAAAATGGATATATAGGGGAGAAGTGCGTAAAGAGTATTTATTGCCTCATCGTAGCTTGGCATCTCGCAAAATACTCTAATAGTGTACCTATTGTTTGTGTTTTGTAGTACCTATACAGGTATTTTCAGGATTTATTTAGTATTTTTTATTGATTTGTCTTGATCACTGGATCACGCTGTTATTATTTCCTATATAATCAAAAGATGATGCAACATATACACAGGTGTACTTCATATATTGCGTCATTTAGCTGATATTACTTGTAAATATGTACATAATTCAATCTAAACTTGTTCTAATATGTATACTTCTTTCGCTCTCATTATTATTCTAATAGTTCTATCTCGCTCTTTTCCTGGGATAAATGGTACCTTTTCGGTGTAGCTCGGTTGTCAAAAGGGCTGCCAGTCCGTCTGGTTTTCCCACTATTCGTCTAAATTAATTTTAAATTGAAATTATACATAAAGTATCACATATATTTTTTAACTATTTCAAAACGTTGATGAATACATTACGTATGTTGAAATAAGCTGCCTTTATGCCGTTATTATTTTACAAGTATATATTTGAGCATATATTTAAGCTGAAATTAATATAAATACATCATGCAAACCTAAACGTCTATTTATGTTATTGGTATTACTGATTCTAATATTTATTAGTTTTATTTCTCAGTAACCTTGTTTTTATTAATCGTTTAAAGGTTAATTCTGACGCTGGTCGAATCTACTGACTGCATTAAGGCGAGCCGTTATGAAATTACAAAACCCGTAAATGTTATGATTTTAATCCATAATAAGATGGCTTACAGAAAAGCTACATATAATTCAAATGGGCAATATTATATTACGCAAGAACTAACCAATTTTGTTACTTCTATTTCCATTATAATGATTTATCAAAAATAATTTGAATAATGGTGGAAAATTTGTAACATATTTTTTTTAGTTTCCAACACATGTGAATAATGTGGTAACCCTGTATTATACTGCTAAATGCTAAGGCTAACCACTATGACATTATTTGTGTCGATCGTCGAAGTCAAGTTGACTTGTAGACTGTATCTACACGTGTGTCTATGTGTCTTAAACTAGTAGTGAACTACTAGTGACACTAGTAGTACTTTTAGAAGTACGAGTAGCAACGAAGTTTACCTGATTGTGCCATACAAAATCGTGAATAAATACGAAAAAAGTATGTTTTAACAAATAGGTACTTACTCAAAGTAACCTAAAACGTAATTGAAATAATTATAAGTATTTATTATAATTGGATTTTAAACTGCCACGTTAGATTTTAAACAGCTAACAATACTTTTACTTCGACCTGAAAGAAAAATAAACTGCTGAAATTCAAAGGTAATATTGGCGTGATTAATTGATATAATTTTAATTTATTCCGTAGGAACCGGCAAAAAAAAGGAAGCGAAGTGTAATTTAAAAATTATAATGTTTGGTTTAATATTATTTATATAATATTCAATTACTTTATTGATTTGGACTATATTTAATTTATAAAATGATTGCTGTTTTTTTTTGAACACGCAATAACCATTGAATATTTATATCATTATATTGAGCGCGTTTCAGAGCTTTTTGACTGTAACGTAACCACAGCAATGAGTGGCCGGGTCTGCTAGTTTCTAATAAAATCCACATTTATAAATACAAAATTGCACAGTGTATTTATTTAAAACTAAATCAATTATGTATTGGTAAGCAATAAGTGTTAAGTAAATTTTGATGAAATTGAAAAATATACATTAATGGAGCTATTTTGGTTACATCGTATAACTGCAAATATGTACATACAAACCATATTAATTTATATGTATTGGTACATATAAGTCAATGATTCACCCGGATATTTTCATTTTCCTACGTGTCCTTCATCCAGATGGTACGAAAAAATGCCGGCTTAGATATGCTTGTCTTACAAATCAATAATTTTTAACATTTACAATAGCAGATTACTACAAGCAATCGAAAAGTCATAAATATGTATAAATTATTTAAATATTTAAAACAAAAAATAAAAAAAATTTCGTCTTATAAATATTCATAAACACGTATTTATTCTGTCTTTAAACGAAATAAGGCATTTTTTCAATCTAAAATAAATACGGACTATTAAATATTTTATCAAAATATATAGAATATCAAATGAAAACGTTTAATTTCTTTCGTTTAATGTATTTTGAAATATCGTGCACTATCACGAAGTACATCAAATATTTAACTGTTACTTATCTATTTTAAGTAGAATTTTATATTTGTTTCGTGCTCAAGCTGTCCATTCCTGATGGAGAATATCCAACTGTGAAGGACATATTATAATGCAAGAGAAGGTTGGAGTACTTTATTTGCTACCTAGAAACTTCAGGCGCAGAAACAAATGCTTTGCCTACTTTTTCAGGCACGCTATGTATGTCATACGTTGCCAAAATTAAATATTTGGGGCTATTACTGAGAATTTCTTAACAGAAAGACCTACTAATTTCCGTACTGATGCTGGATTTGAATCCAGAATCTCGAGATCATCAGCCTTTATTTTCTATTGGCTAGCTTATACAGCTAAAAATATCCATATATTGTTATTATAAAACGATATCTAAGGCAATGTGGACGAGTCCAAATAAAAGTTATGTTTTTATGTCTATTGGACGATCATAACCAAAATAAATGACGCAATAATCACATTGTATGTTTATGCGAAGTTATAATAATCAAAGAATATATGAATAAATACGATGAACTTCATTTTGCTTAAATAATTAATATTCAATTAACTTTTCAGAAAATGTGTGGAATTTGGGCAACATTTGGAACTGAGGGAGGTCTCAGCGCCACCTGCCTTAAATGTTTTTCCGCAATAGTACACCGCGGACCGGACGCATGGCGAATAGAGCAAGACGCAAGAGAACCTCTCGCTACACTTGGTTTCCAAAGACTCGCTATTGTTGATGGTCTACATGGTATGCAACCTATGCGATTACATCGTTACCCTCGAATAACTCTCATTTGTAACGGTGAAATATACAACTACAAACGACTTCAAGATCAATACAATTTCCCATATGAAACAAACTGCGACGTGGAGGCCATTATTCACTGTTACGAAAACTTTGGCATTTCTGATGCCGTTAAAAAACTTGATGGTGTATTCGCATTTTGTTTGGTCGATGGTGAAAAAAGAAAAATTTTCATTTCTAGGGATCCATACGGTGTCAGACCCCTATTTAAGTTACAAGATGATGAAAATGGTTTTATGGCAATTTGTTCAGAAGCCAAAGGTTTGATTGGATTAAAACAAAAGGCAAGCGAAACGTCGACTTTAGGTCAATTTCCTCCAGGGCATTTAGAAGAATGGGATATGTTAGAGGGAGGTAAAGTTAAACTTAACAAAACTGAACAGTATTTTACGCCTGGTACTGCACCTCGCTTTTTACCGTTCGTATCTGAAGAAGAAATCTCAGAGTTAAGTGTTTATGAAAAAACTGCTTATTTATTAGAAGCAGCTTGTAAGAAAAGATTAATGTCCGATAGACGGATAGGATGTCTTCTTAGTGGAGGTTTAGATTCATCACTTATTACGGCTTTAGTAGTAAAGTTAGCCAAAATACACAAACTGCCATATAAAATACAAACATTTGCGATAGGCATGGGAGATTCTCCTGATCTTATCGCTGCTCGCACAGTTGCAGAATACCTTGGAACCGAACATCATGAAGTCAAATTTGATGAAAATGATGTAAAACAAGAATTAGATAATGTAATATATCATTTAGAATCATACGATATTACAACTATACGAGCTAGCTTACCGATGTATCTTCTTGCAAAGTACATTAAAGAAAACACAGACACTACGGTCGTATTTAGTGGTGAAGGGGCAGATGAAGTAGCTCAAGGGTACATTTACTTTAGAGATGCTCCAGATACTAAAGCTGCTCACGATGAAAGTATACGTCTGCTTTCAGATATATATTTATACGATGGATTAAGAGCAGATCGAACAACAAGTGCATTTAGCTTGGAACTTCGAGTACCATTCTTAGATATTCAGTTTACTAACCACTATCTTAATATCGAACCTTCTTTACGCCAGCCTCAAAACGGCGTGGAAAAGCATTTACTCCGTAACAGTTTTGCCAAGAGTGGCCTGTTACCGGACACAATTTTATTCAGACATAAAGAAGCATTTAGTGACGGCGTCGCTTCTGTGAAAAAGTCCTTATTCACAACGATTGATGAAATAATTAGAGAAAGATTGCCAAATGAAATTCCTTGCTATCCCGGAGTTCAACCCAACACTCCTGAATCTAAGTATTACCGATACATATTTGAAAAATCTTTTTCGGGTCAACATAACTTTACACCATATTACTGGATGCCCAAATGGGTCCAAGTGTCGGATCCATCGGCAAGATTTATAAAGCATTATGCAGCTTTATAATAATATTATGCTATTATATCAAAATGTAGATGAAATTTTATTCGAGTGTGAAATTTAATTATGATTTTCAAATACATAGTTTTTGCTGTTGTTTTTATTATTTTATTATGAAAAAATCGACATATGTTACATTTCTTTGTCATATTGCAAAACAAGGATTCCATTGCGTATATAATTAATTAAAGTAATAAACAAAAGAAGGGATTATTGATTATAAATGTCACAATTTCTTAAAGGTGGTCTAATAGAATTAATAAAGTTGGACATGCAATGGCAGTTGTTATAAATAGGCGCCGTTTCAGGAGTTTCTTCTTTATACTCTAAGTAAGCCATTGGCTCTTTTCTCATGCTAATATCTTGATCTTCAACATTAGCATTTGATACTTCAGAACCAACTTTATCTAATGCAACGGCATTATGACTGAGCTCACATTGTTTTGTATCTGAAGTAGATTTCTCAGCAACGTTATACGCTTTCTCGGTTGATTTGTCACAACTAAACATTTCTGTCTTGGTTTCAATTTCCTCATCTTTAAAAATCTTAACATCTTTTTGACGACTTAAATTTAAGGCCATATAACACCCCGGACAGAGAGTGTTGTGTAGAGATGGGACTTGATGAAATTTTTGAGCTGATACAGCTCTAGATATTTCTTTGACAAAACATTGTTCTGTCACTTGATTTTGCTTGTCATGGTAATCTATAATATTTTCCAATGATTTTTCGTAACCTTTACAAATTTTACAATTACATATGTTTTTAGCTAATAATTGTTTTAAGTAACGCAGCTCTTCTGGCTCAAGTATGCAGCTGGAATTTGGTATTATTTTCCACATTATGTCGGCCACATCACTTGCAAAATGAAATTGATAAATAATTGTCCATTATTAGAATTATTGTTACTGCATTTTAATTACCTTCACCAGATCGTTTAATACATATTTACTTTCAAACTGACGTGTGCATACAGAGTACAAAAATATTTCAAAAGTTCAAATACAGTTTAAATAAAAAAATATTACAATTATCTGGACTTTTCACATAGTGTTTCTTAAATCAATTTTATGAGACAATTGCACATGGCTTAACAATAAAAACAAAAGTATTAGCCATGAATTATTACAATGTAGTATGCAGTACAATTCTACATATATTTATCAATCGCTACTACGTAAGCCATAGTAGGTAATTCATTTAATCTTAGATTTTCCAGAAAGAAGTAATATATTTACAAGGGATAACGCACGGCGATTTGGTAACGATTAGGAGAACTCACCAAATGTTCTTGGTACAAAAAGTGGTGCAGCAGTGATGTCACCAATTCTCTTACTTACATTTTTGACATACCGTATACTTTTTCTAAGTTTCGCGATATAATTATATTGTCAAAACTAAGTCAACATTTAAATTCTCAATATATTGTAAATTTAAAGAACGGTCACAATTATATTATAATATATAATGCTGTACCTATGCATGCCTTACGAACTCCTTACATGTAGATATAATGTCATTCCTTACGAATATCTATTTGTTTAAAAAGGATAATCCAAAAAGTTTTCGCTAATTACCAAAAATGACACGATTAAAGCTTCAAGTTTTTGGAACTACAAGTAAGTAAATAAAATTAATGTCAAGTAATTGACTAGGTTATTCAAGATTTTTCATAATAAATATGTAATATATAAATCAAAAAAATTCAGTTACCAAAAAAAACATTATCTGCAGTAAAAATATAGCATGAAAAAAACTAAAGGAAATAAAAAAGGAACTTCAGTACATTTAACTTCCAAGGCACTGCATTTTGCTTCATATATGAGACTAAATATAATTATTTTTTTTAGCATTAACTATATTTACTTACGTCAAATTTTAAAGCACTTCTCAACACTTAAATAATTTCAGTCTATAATTTTATTACAATAATTCATATTTATTTGTAGCCATTTTGCGACTGTAGACAGTGCAAGTGCAAGAATTGTCCGGACATAAAAGATCTACTTTCGACGTCGCTCCATGGAAAATCAAAAAATATAAAAAATAAATCTAAGGCAACATTTTCTAAAGATGTAAAGGCTAATCAATGTTCCAGTAACGAAGTGGAACATTTTATGACTTTAGTGAAGAATGATGATGATTGCAATTGCGAAGTAGTGGTGCGTGCACTTCGTTCTAACGTACATTTAAATCTTGATTTGTCAGAACAAAGAGCGAAATATTCTAAAACTAATGATTGATAAATAATAAACACTTGCTTTGCTGGCCTATTACTTTATTTATCATATAATGATATTCAAACACTAAATAAATATATTTAATTTTATAAGTGTTGATTTTACTATGGTTGTATCTCGGTAAAAAAGTTTTGCATTAATTAATTGATTTATTATTAACCACAGTAATCTAATTCAAGGTTCTTTTCGAATACAAACTTTATTCCTCCATATTATTTTGTTCTACTGTTTTAATATTTTGCAATGCCTTAATTTTTTCACTAAAATAATTCCAATATTTGGATCTTATTTTATCATACTTAGTGGCCAGGGCTTGACATAGGTCGATTGCTCTTTCGGAATTATACACGCAGCTCGTCTCGCCTTTCTTGAGATTTTCCTCACAGATATCAATAATGAACGCAAGTAAATATGGTGACCGACATTTATTTTTATAAAGTTCCTCACAAAACGATGTCACAACTGCATTACCACTCATTCCTCGCTTATCGTGAAGCAAAACTCCTCGTAAATAATTCCAAGCACTTTCATTGTTTTTAACAAACTTGATCTTTTCTAAGGCGTAGCATATTTCCTTCTGAACATTATAATCGGACCAGCCGAGGTGGTTGTTCATAATGAAGTAACGCTGATTCCATGCAGAATTATTTCGGACATCTTCATTAATTAAAGTATCCACAAAGTCCATCTCCTTATCAAAGAGTCTGAAACGTATGAGTTTTTTTATTTCTATTTAAAATTAAAATTATAAAGGCAAAAAAATCCTTACTTTTATATTGCATAATAAAGAAAACTTGTTTAATAATATTAAATTTTGGCATGAGTTTTATAAAATTCTTTAACAATATTTTCAGTTTATTTTAAATTGAACCTAATTGTTCTAAAAAAAGCATATATTTGCAAATCCAACATTAATATCATAGACTTTTAAACCGATGAGGTGAGAATGTTTGTTTAATTTTTGTGTTATTGTGGTAAGAATCGACTATACATGTCCTCTAAGGCATTAGAATGTAAACACTGCCAACCACTAAACTAGGAATTAGTATTTATTTGACACAAAACAAAAAAAAATTCGCTACTTTGACTTATATATATGATACATATATATTTAGGCAATGGAGGATCTACATTCTACATCCTTGAGCTAGCCCCTAAATAAGGAAGCACTGAAGTCATTTTACTTCATATTTTCACTATGAGTATTTCACAAAGATGTATATAAGTACTTAGTGAAAAATTAAACACTAACCCAAACGTCTTTATAGCCCATTGTCTGTGTTGCCAAGCATGGTAATTTTTAGGGTCCTGTTGAAGAGCATCACCAGTTACTTCCAACTCTAGAGATGGATCTTGAAGCCACTCGATTAGGACCCTTCTATGATGCCATACCTATAAAACAATTAACATACTGTATGAAATCCTAGGAAAGAAGTAATATGATATTGTAAGAATAAGAGCTAAACCACTTTACCATCTGAATATGGAAAGGTAAGTTTTTTTGGGAAAACCGAGAGGTGAGGATTTTCTTTACATATTTAAACACAATTAATGGTATAAAGGTGAAAGAAACCTAATGATATACTAATAATACACTATCAATGTGTATCTCAATTATATTAAAAATGTGAACATGAAAATATAAATTTTCTTAAGACTTACCTGATAATTTTTTGGCGACTGTTTGATAACAGCTTCCACATATTCTAATTCCGTTTTCAGATCAGTGCCTAATGCTTGAAGAAGATCTCTCCTGTAATTTTTTTTTATTGTAACATTACATAAAATGGAAATAATTATTATTACTATCCAGTAGTTATTAAAATTTAATAATGTGTATAAACAATATTTATGGTTATGTATTTACATATAATTATTTATTTTCAATTGTCAATTATAATTTATAAAATTACCTATATTGCCACACTGTATAATTTGCTGGATTGAATTCAACAGCATCCTTAGTAAGTAGCAATGCCCTTTCAGATTTTTCATTGGTCTTTAATATTGCTCTGAAGTAGTCATATACATCTTCAACTGAAATTAAAAGGTTAAACTAAGATTATTATCATTAGCAACATGCTAATAATTGCAAATTTTTTCATGTCATGTTACAAAATGTCAAATATTTAAAAGAGCTTATGTAGTAAAGTAATTTAACAAGATATTTTAGAACCATCTACATTGAGACTTAATGATCAGTCATAATATAGGCAAACAAAGCTCAGAGCTTCATAATACTATGTACCAGTAAGAAGTGAACCAGTGTAATTAAGAGGCGAGATGGCACAGGGGTTAGAATGTGTGCATCTTGACCAACAACTGAGGTTTCAAGTCCAAGCAAGTACTGCTGAATTCCATATGCTTGATTTGTGATTATAATTCATCTCTTACATGTTGGTAAAGGATATAATCAAGGTGAAATCTATGTGTGGATGATTTGAATCTTTCAATGAAATTCAGTCACATATGTATCCACCAATTTTAATAAGCGTATGGTGGTGGAATTAGCTGAAAACTCAAAGGAACCCTTCCTTTGAGGTTTGCAGTTCCTTTGAGGCCTGAGTCCAGTAGTGGGGCATTAACAGGCTACTATAATGAAGTACTACTTTACAGCGTAAGTAAAAACACCCTGCATATAACATCTGACAATTTCAAGGTTAACAGTGTATTAATGGAATGGATATAAGCAAAGGTTTCTTTAGTGATTATTATACAATATCAAGGGAAATATTACAGTACAAAGTACAATTATGTAAATTATTTTTTGTATATACAGACTAATTGTCTGGCTTTCTTTAATGAATAAAAATGATGATATGCCATATGGGGACTTAAAGAAGTCGCAAATGTGGCCACTATGGCCATTAGTTAAAGCTCTAAGCTTGATGATGATGTATTTGACTTACATTTTTCAGAGTGGGCAATGACAACTACAGGTGCTGGACCATCATCCTCTGGTATTGGAGTCACATCACTCCAATCTGGCCTATCTTTATAGAAAATCCAAGATGCATCACTGTCTCCACTCTCAGACATAATTTATTCAAAGAAATGTTCCAACTTTATAATTAATGTCTTATGTATTCAGATTTTTGTCAAAGTTAATAATCAAAGTAAGTTTATAATCAGCTGTCGTATTTCTATAGCAAGGCGACAAGAGCCATAAATACACACTATCTAGGTCGACAGTCTTAATTTGTTTGCTTCTAGCTTTATTTATATATTTGATAGTAGTATAACACTGATAATTTACATGTGATATTAAATTTTATTAGTTACGGCCTGCTACAGAAGTACACAACAGCAAAATTAAATAAATAACATTATGTCTACACCTACAGTCGGTCTGAAAAATGTATATTATACAATACATACATACTCTTAAACTGTCACTACTGTCAATACATTGTGACAACTACTATTAATAATCTGTGGACACCGGGCTATACTTTTAAATAGATATGATTGAGCTATTAAAATGTATTCGCATTTATATCTTGAGTGTATTGGAATAATTTATTGAATAAGTAACGAGAGTATATAAAAGAAAAATTAAATAAATATAACATTAAATTTCAAACAAACGGATTGGGTGGAACTGGTTTAAAATTCAGTGAAAAATGATAGAGCTTTGTACTAGCCCGTCTGAGTAGGTAGTAGTAGAGTAGTTAGTACCCATTTATAATAAATTTTACTGCCAATCAGTAATACTTAGTATTGTTGTTCCGATTTGAAGAGTGAAAATCTTAGATCCTAAGTTGATGGAGCTTTGTAATCTAATATCTATGAGTGGTCTGACAACATACTATGAGGATGATACATACCCATTGCAAATCCTCCTACCGATTTCATTAAAAAAAGAAAAGATTTGATTCACATAATTATAAACAATTGGAATTAAAAAGAAACTTTTAAAATAGTTCGTTTATATATTATCTAATATTTTTAAATTACAAACAAAAATAACTAATTACAAATTATTAAAACGTATCTATAAAGTATAAAATGAGTTTTTGTACAGACAATTTATACCTATTTATCTCCTAAAGTCAAGTTAGGTTTCTAAAAATTTATCTACCCACCTACCGATGTTGATATGACTCTCAGTAAATTTCAGCTACTTTCACAGTATAAATAATATATAATATATTACGGTATTGTGCTTTGGGGTAACGCAGTCGCTATCCACAATATATTTGCGCTGAAGAAAAGGGCTATCAATAACATAGCTGAAAAAAATATAAATGATTTTGTGAGAAAATGAGATACTCATACCATGCCCTTGTACCAAAAACCAATTAGTCGACTGCCAAGAGTCAGAAACTCTTTTGTTGGGCAATGGATACGGTTCTACAATAGGATCCGAGAAAGCGTAAAAAATTACTCTGTTACCAAATTAAAAAAAAGTTAAAGAACACTTGTATGCGAAAGGTATTATACAATTAGTAAGTTCATGATTCATGATAGTACACCTTGGAAATAAAACGATCACCTCGTGGCTATTTAATATATGTAAATAATAATCACAAATTGACAAAAAAAAACGTCTTTTTGCCAGTTCTTTTTAGGTTAAGGTATTTTCTTTTCCGAACCGGTGGTAGTATTTAATTTGACAATAAGTTAGTGTAATGCTTCTATATTGAGTTTGATTTGATGTATATTTATAATATTACTACTTTTTATATATATTCTTTAATTTTATTTATTTATTTTTACAATATTATTACTAAAATACGAGTATTAAAATAACTCGAATAATAAAAATAATTAAAGGGTAATCTTGATCTCGTGGGAAACATCAAATATATAGCATATTATGTATATAAAATAAATATATTCAGAATTCAAGACGTGAAAAAGCAATCTTCTCATCATAATATCTACCGATAGTAAGTTCATGGTGAATTTCTAAACATAGAAATCTTAATGTAGAAATTTATACATACATAAATCTGAATAGTTTGTTTTTTGAACGAGCTTATTTCAGAATCTACACTTTTGAATAGAGAGCCCATGCATCAAATCAATGAAAAAACGCAGCGCCGAGCAGTTAGTTAATAATAAATGTATTAACACACAAGTTCTGTTTTGATTAACTTCAAAATAAAAGAGAGATTACATTGATATATTGTTTTAATATTTAATTAAAATAAATTATATTAAAAACTATCAGATAACAAACAAAGGAATCCTTAATTAGTCACAAAACAAAAATAACAAGACAAAATAACATTATATGGAACTTGTAATGCTCATTTTGCATGATTAATTACCATCCGTAAGCCAGGCCAAGTCCATTGGTATATGTCATGTGTGAAACAGCAGGTGCAGCAGAGAAAGCCACGCCCAAAAGACCAGTCGTCACCTGAAATTAAGCAATTTGAACAATTTACAAAATATTAAACATACACCATAACATTTGAAAACAACATATATCTATATTAAAATAATGCTTTATTGCGAATTGCTTGCTTGTGCTAAGCTTATACACAGCTATTGAATTCGCGGTAGGTAGGTACGAGGATTGGGTAAAAAAAAATGAACGGGCTTTTCTTACAAAAATATCTCATTAACAGTCTGATAGCAGTGTTATGCAAAGCTGTTCCTCCAGAATCTTGGTCTTTCCGCGATCCTTTCGGATAGTTGTACCTTCAGACTAAAATATTTTTTGCGTGTGTACCTGTTCATTTTCATAGACAAATTTGAATGCGATGTTATTTCCTGTATCATTATTGTTACTCAATTGCAAAAGTAAAGTTTAATCAAGTCGTTTCATACCGCGCACGAAGTGTTTGCGATCGGTGACTATGCCACTATAATTATAGCTATATCTATTTATTCACCATTAATATTTAAAGCATATTAAATTGGTTATGAAGATTTAGTAAGAGAACAATGCAAACTGTTAATAATCTATTTTGTTAAAAAGAAATAATTTATTTCGATAAAAATACAAAATACTCGTTAGTAAAAAATATTGTATTGATTCAACTTACTCTAGGTGCTGGTAGTGGTGCGCCAACTAAGGGTGAAGCTATGCCGTGGTAAGTTGGAGCGATAGCGATGCCCGGATTGCTTACACGTACATCCGCTTTGCGCACACTCGAAAATGGAGTATCTACGGCCTTGGTGTAGGTCGACACCTAATAAGTTTTATATAAAATGTATTTATTTTTATATACAGGAAGACTAACTGACTCTGTATTATTATCACTTATGAGTTCCTGGTCTCGTTTAGATACTATTTACACTATATACAGGTAATCAATACTGAATTCTTCGGCATAGTCTTAGTTCTTTAACATAGCTTTATGGCGCACTGTCAAATCAAATCAAATACCATGAGATTTAGACAGAGAATTTTACTACTTTTTACGAATTTTTGTATCCCTGACAGACTCATGCAAAGTGAAATATAGCCAAACCGTCTATCAATAGACGACGTAAGCGCCTCAACATCAAGAGCATTCTTTACAGGGTTGGTAGACAATCAGCTGTAGTAATAAACTGCCAAAAAATGTCTTCAAACAAAAACTATAAATAAGTAAATATAATACTTAGGTAGGTATATCACATTGAAAACAGACCTGCCCCAAGTTAAACGGTGATCTCAATATATTAGAATGTTGTGTAGCAATAGCCGGTTGAGCTGGATATGAGCTGTAAGGATTCCAGCCGCCATAGGCATAAGAACCGTAATAACTGGCAGGTGCAATCAGCCCTCCGGCCTGAACAGCCGTTGCCACATACGCTAACAATAATACCTAGGAAACATGGAAAGTAATATTCGTTAATATCCCATTACTGGACTAAAGGCTCTCTCCTCTTGATTGTTTGTTAAAGGTTTGAGGCTTATTCCACCACGTGCTCCAATGCGGTATACCCATGTGACAGAATTTTATCAAACACATGCATGCTTCCTCCTGATCACGAAAGCATATATAAATACAAATTAATAACACGAAAATTCAGTGTTTTATAATTTAATACAATAATATTTGTTACATCGTTTAACAACATATCGAATAATTGGATACTATTTCAAATTATTGGAATTGGAAATAAAATCGTAAAATAAACGGATGCGTGGTGCTTAACCTTTTTCTACTAGGTAATACTAAACTTATTCCTTTGCCTTTTGTAATTATTAAAAAAAGTTATCAAGCTTACCTTTAACATCATTGTTAAGGTTTCTGAACTTCGATGTGATATGGTTTTCAAACGGACCCGTGTCGCCTTTTATATCAATGTCTGACAACTTAATATATTAAAGGGCATGTGTTTGAATACGCATAAAACGTATATTACGAATATTGAGTTTCGGAAAAAGCGTATGCAGGTGTTGTAAAACAAGGACAAAACGTTTGTTTGGTCTAGATTTTAATGTTACTCAGTGAGAGATATGAGATACATATTAATAACTGTTGCGAATTTATAATACTGCATGTCCATGTTTATTTATTGTGTTAAGTGAATTGCGATATTAATCAATGTTTATAATTAATACTATTAAATGAGGATTGGGGACGAGACGTTTTTGAATGTAGCTTCGGTTACATTTTTTCTCTCTTAGACCTATTGTATTGTTTAAATGACATTCTAATTATCTTGTTATTATTCTACTAGTAGGCGCTGCGGCACATCAACATATATACCGTTTTCGTTCCGATGGAACGATATAAATAGTTATGTGCTGCAAACAACAATATTGGTATATGCAGACCTAGTCAGACCTAATCTATCGATTTGCTAGTTAATAAATCCATCCATCAGTCCATCTTAAAGGGGAGTAACAATAGGCTAACGTACAGACTAAATTTACATTGGTAATAACTAATTATAGAAGAAAATACTTAGACAATAATTATAGAAAATTATTACTCATATAGTTACAGTAAACAATCCCGATCTTCACTTTAAATATATTTTGTTTGTATCTTTATAAAATAAATTTAATCATTTTAATTACTTTATATGGTTATCATTGAAGAATAAATTACCTTTTAATTCCAAGTTTATAAAACATGGAATAGCTTAAATATTTTTTGTGCGTTTCAAAATTCCTTATCTTTACATAGTATAAAGGAAAGTCGCTTACCGATGTCCGTATGTGTATGCTTAGATCTTTAAAATTACACAACGGATTTTTTTAATAGATAAATTGATTCAAGGGGTTTTTATGTATAATACGTGCACAATATACCTAGTAGAGAAATACTTATTTAGAGGTTTCTAAAGTGATGTCGTAAATAAACATATGTAATGCGCTTACATTATATAATCAAAATAATGTACTACAGTATTGTACACCTTAAAAAGGTATTCAAAAAAGTCTATCTCTTAGGGATAACCCATAATAACCATTTTTTATCATTTTCTTTTGATATGCGGGAGATAAGTCTTATTTTCGAAGCGATTTGAAGCAATAGGTACAGCATTAATCCTTATCCGAATAAGTACCTTAAATATATTGTGCATTTAATATACTTAGATCAATATGGCCCTTTACAACATGTAATTTAAATTAATATTTTTGAAGATATATCAGATTTAAAACCCAGGAACATAGCGGTTTGTATTGTCTTATCTAATGACTGAAAAACTGTAAACGTTGTAAATCAGTAGTCAGTCAGTCAGTAGTAGTCGGTAGTATATTTAGTATGAGCATTGCACCCGTGCGAAGCGGGGCGGGTCCTAATAAAATTATAAAAAATATTTCGTTTCACAAGATAAAAATAAATAAATTAGATATTTATCTAAATTAAACTCGTGTATCTTTCAGTTTTTATTAATATATAAAGTAGCTTAACAAATATGTAGTAGCATATTTGTTAAGAATACGTCAAATGAATAAAAAGTGGTAAAATGTCTATGCTTACTGTCGTTGATTAGGTTCCAAGTTTTAAATTAAAATTAATAGTATATCTATGAAATTTCTTTTAAAACATTTGGTAATTTTTTTTTTCGACTGTTCGAATTACCTTTTATATGGCTGTTTCTGTGACCTTGGAAAATCTAAATTACACCTTATTATAGCACTAATACTTGACAATTTAACAAAGATACTACATCAAATCGGGGCAATACCGGAGACAAAACACTTTTTGACCAACCCAAAATACAAATTCAAATACCGAGATCTCGCCATGGTTCGTTTGTAACGTCGATCTGTACAAAGACTTCGACATTGATTGGATTGCCCAGTACCTCAAAATACTCTCTACGGCGTATTTTGAGAAAGCCATAGAACACAGTGATCTGTTGATAGGCACAGCCATGCTCCTACAACTCCTTCAGAGGAAATTTTCCGAACAGACTCAGGCGTTCTATGCACGTTCTAAACGATAAAGACGATGGTATTACTACCGTAAAGGAGTCCTTCATAGGGAAAACTACATACCACACACCTACTCCGTTTCCGCCGGTGAAAACGAGGTCCAAAAAACCCAATTATTAGAAAACAATACTCGAACAAACAGCGCTATCACCCCACCAACTAAGTCCTAAGCCGAGGTGCGATCTCATGGGAGACACCCTCAGAATGAACGTCACTCGGAGCCCGAGGGGGCGCATACTTCAAGGCTACGTCTAGTACTCGCCTTCACTTCCAATGACGCTGTAAAGGTCAGTAGAGCCATTAACAAAACACAAACAGTTACAAAATAAAAAATAAAAAAGCCGTCTCGTTCAAGAAGTGGATTGAAATATATCCTCAATCGTGCTGTGGGATTCCAACGATATATTGTTACAAATTTAAGATAGTATTCTTCGAAGACAAAAAGTTATTTTTAGAGCTCCAATCATGATTTCAATGAAACTGCATGTAGCTTCTTGTTTCAAATAAAACAGTTCTTGTCAGAACTATTCAATGTTTCGAATGATGACGTTATATAATGCGGCATGTTTGTTTTGCTATAGGCGTAACGACGTACTTCTACATATGTATATATTACCTTAGTATATAAAATGTTTTATGCATTGCTAGTATGTCGTATGTATGTCGTGCTCTCTCAATATATTAGTATATATATATACTATGTAATAAGCATAATCAGTTGAATTGAATTGTTGGAAGAAATATTAAATTCAACTTGTGATTATCTAGATTCTAGATAGTAAAATATATTATATTAAGGGTTGTCACTTACTTAAATGTAGTAGATTATTATTCATAACTATAGAAAAAAGTCAAATGTAAGACATCCGGGGCTCCTTGATGACACCAGAATCATTTTAATTCAACTCTTACTTCCAAAATATTTGATTAATAGTATTAAAGCTAATAGCAACGAAACAAAAATGAAAATGTTCTGAACTGTTTTGTCAACCAGCCGATCACTGCGCCACTGAACGGGTCCAATCTTACATATTACATACTACATACACGATCAGAAGATTTATCAAAAGTCAAAAATTAAATATAAAAGCATTACAATTACTTATTGATTGTCAAGAAAAAAATTACTACCACTGTTTCGGAAAGAAACACCTCAAACCTGAGAACTGGCGAAAGAAATTCAGCGGGATATATATATATATTTGAAGCGTATCAAATAGCAGCCCTAGTAGTTACTACAAGTAACAATTACATTTGGGTCATGTTCATATAGACCTTAGTTTACATATACATATAATATGACATACTAATTCAAACAATCGCAAATTACTAGTTATATCGAACATTGCACTAATAAAATATATTTTATATGTAAAACTGGAAATTGGCCGTGTGTTTAATAATTTACCTTTCTATATTATCTACACTTAGGCATTTTTATTATAAATTCTCAAGGAACTTTGTTGTTGTTTGTTTGTTCGTCTGTCTGTTACGCTTCCAAAGCAACCGAACCGATTTTAATTACATTTGATACGGAGCAAGCTAACCAAAAGGACTTTGATTGTTTTTAACTCACCCATCCAAAGTTAAAAAATATATATACACAGGTAACATACATACATATACATACATACATACATACAAGTGCAATAGCATAGTATATGCAAGTTATTCAACTTTATATACTTAGTACGTAGGAAACTGAAAAATGAAAAATACACTCATAAGAAGCCGGACTTTGCCAAAATATATGAACACTAACATATAGAGTTTTGGTTAAAATTTATATCAATATATTTTGGAATTAGCCCTATGGCAGGACCGAATTACCTATTATACAGAGTAGGCAGTTTAAATTCCACGCGTGAAGTTATAATACATTTACATAAGTTCTAGTTAATTAGTTATCACTGATACGATAAATGTGAACGTTTCGTAATTGTACTCGTATATTAAGTTGTTTCTGACGTAGAGCTAAATAATTAGGTATGCTTTTAAATACTTACATCAAAATTATACTACACAAGCGTATATTTGTGATTTCTTCCTGCGTGTTTTCTTTTAAATTACATGTATACTAGATAGGCAAACGAGCCAATGGGTAGTAAGCAGCTGGGCATTGGATAGTAAGTAGTCACCACCGCCATTAGACATTGGCATTATAAGAAATATTAACGATTCCTCACACAATAATAGATCTAGCAATCTAATTAGAAGATGAACGCTCTAATAGGCCATCTAATGGTAAGTGATAACCACCACCCATTGATATGTCATGACCCTTCTACCTGTAGTTACACTGGCTAATTTACCTTTCAAACCGGAACACAAATACTAAATATCGCTGCTGGTAGAAAGTAACATGAGTGGTTGGTACGTACCAAGACGGGCTTATACAAAGCCCTACTTTTACATAGATATTACAAGGTGAGTAATATCTGTGTAAAGGTGTGCAAATCTTTGTACAAGGATGTATCTGTACGTTATAACACTGGCAAGGCACATGGCTGTGATTCGGTTTAAAGGGTGGGTGTCAATCAGCCTTCTTCCCAGTTGAAACACAGCAGTGCATGCAATATTTAGCTGTTCAGTCGTAGAATAATGATGTATAAGTGATTGTAATCTTCTCAGACAATTTTTTAAAATATAATTATATTAATATTGCAAGATAATTTTGAAACTTTTTTTATATGGTCTTACCAAAAACAAATAAATATTAGTAATGATAATTTAAATCTCAAAAGATTAAACAAATAGCGTCATGCATCTTTTTAAACCAAACTCCGTTTGAGTTTAAATTATAGTGTGTATATAATCATTAAGTATAGAGATGGCAGAACATAATAATCGTAGCGTGTATCTGTATATGTGATTGACGCCACGCGATAATTCTAGTGTCTACTTGAAACACACCAATTAATGACAAAGTATCACATACTGTGTTAGTGGGGCAAGTAAGTAAATCATTGCGGTTTCTAAAATGTTTAATTACATCCGTCAAGCTGTCTCTCCCGACCATTATAAACCCATGATACATATTCATACCTTTTAGTTTACTTTTTGCACTGAACTGTATTAGAAACAATGAATCTAAGCTACCAATATGGAATATAAAAAATATCTAATTATATTAATCAATATCTTGTGTATTCACAGTAAAAATTGGTACCTTGCAACTGATAATAGTAATTTTAAAATATTTGAATCACGAATAAATCAAAAACAAGACAAAATAAGAAGATTTATCCCACTGAATGTAGAAGATCGCGGCTTAATAAATAAGAAGAATATTAACTCCACAGTACATGATTATTACCTCGCCCACATACGAGGCTTTACGCCTTCTGATCCCTTGCAGATATCGAATCTTCTAAAATCATCAACTCGGATAGCACTGAAGACTGATAGTGTACCAGATAATACGTATAATATAAATAATACTGTCCGCAACAATAATATAATTCAGATAAACCGATCCAAACGAAGAAACGAAAAGAGACGATGTGCACAAAGATCAAAGAAAAAGCGTTTTAATTCAAAAGGTCAGAACAGATTTTTAGATGTATTTGAAGTGGTGGAATTCGACCACGTGACGTGTTCGGCTCTTAATGGATTCGAAGGGACTTGTCTACATGAATATGATTGTCAAAAAGTAGGTGGAAAAACGATGGGAACTTGTGCTGACGGTTATGGAACATGTTGTGTTAGTGAGTGTTGACCTTTTTGCATAATATTGTTGTGTAATTGTAACAGATTCTCTGTTAGTAGCCTTATTTGTTGAGACCCTCCGCTCGGTTCTATAAAATCAAATGATATCTCATATTTTAATTTTAGCCATCTCTTTACCATATTAGGTTCCTACCCAATTCCTCCAATTCCGTCCAAACACGTGATGTCAATTGTTTGAACGGAATTGGAGGAGGAGTGTAGTCAATTCCGTCCAACCATTTGTCAGTTGTTATCCATGTTAAAATATAAAAACATTTTAAGCATTTTTCTTATAAGAATTGCCATTTATATTTGTATATAGGTATATTTGTCCAGAACCTAATTAACTATTGAAACTTAGAAAAGAAATAATTAAATTGCTTATTGTTCTTAAAATCAGTTTAAGAATACATATATTTAGGCTGTTAGTATATAATAATTATAATTTTTATTTTTAGTGCAATTTACTTGCGACGAACGTTCCTCATCTCCTAGTGTATGGTTCACTAATCCCGGATATCCTACACCAAATCCTGATAGGCTTTCTTGTTCCTTTACATTAGAAAAATATTCTGATGAAGTGAAGCAAATACGACTGGATTTTATAAGTTTTGAGGTGAGAGCAATGCATGTTATTTCGTTTTTATATTACTTTGTTTACTTAAATATATGTGATATCTGGTATTTTTAGATTTTACCGCCTACAGCGGGAAGTTGTGAGCAGGATCAGTTTTTAGTAACAGGACAAAATGTAAATAATGTTATACCTATCCTTTGTGGTATAAATTCTGGACAACACGGTATGTTATCATATAAGTTAATTTATTGCTTATCACTTTATAATTACATTACACACCAATTGATAATTTGAAATCTATGATCGCCCAGTGTTTTAAATTTGACTGTTAGAGAAGATGGTGCTGAATTGTTTTATCTTTGCTTAAAATATAGATACTAAACAGCATACATTGCAATGGCTTTTTAATATATATTTTTGTAAACAATAATATCATACAACTATTGTATATTTATATAACAATGGTAGAAGCCTTCAGAAAAGTGCCAACTTAACAAAGTTGGTACTTGTACTACTGTACAAAGTCTTAACTCGATCACATTGATTGTCACACTGAACTACTTGTTTCGGTTGTATCAATACTCTATATAAGTACATATTTAACATTAAAAGGGCATCCGCCATAGATCATCGCATATAGTCTGGTTATCTTAGTATTTATTATAAGACGATAAGTCCAAAGACAATTATTATATTTCTTAGGGGGCGATAAATATCAAGATTAGTATACAAACATATTAATATATTTATACGATTTTTACGGTTGGATGTGATATACAGTATTAATGGAAGTCTTTCTTGAGTGGCTCTACGCTAAGCTGATTATATTAAAATTTTCATAAACAATGGATGAAGCTAATATAACTGTACTCTCTTATTGTATTGATTTTTATTTAATTTTTAGTGTATATAGAAGTTTCAAATGCAGAGGGTCCAGTAGTTCTTTCATTTCAGACAATATCGGAAGAACAGCGCTTGTTCTCTATTAAGGTAACATTTATGTATTTATTTTAATAATCATTACATAATATAAAAAAGTATATGTCTATCTCTTAGGGATAACCCACAATAACCATTTTTATCATTTTCTTTTGATAGGCGTAGAAGTACAGAAGTAAGTACTAAGTATAATAAATAAATAAGTTCTGGTTTTGAACAGGTAACTCAATTGATTTCCTCTGACAATTTAAAAGCTCCTTCAGGATGTTTACAATACTACAAGGAAGAACACGGGTACCTAGAATCATTTAACTACCGTGACGTATCTGAAATAGGAATTACAAGGATATCTAGTTACATGGTAAGTTTTCAATTGTTACACTTTATTAAAAATTGATATTGTCGACATATTACACAATATTTTAAACTTACACAAAAAAATATTTTAGTCGATCTTTCAATTTGCTAAATCGAAAGCGATTTAAACCGTATGAATAGGATAAAGTTTAAATAGAAGTAACAAAAATTGATATAATGTAATTCAGTAATTTGCTTTGCCGATACAATTTTATTGGGGTAACAATAAAATTGTATCGACAATCTTTGTCAATTTAAAACATGTGTACAGAGCTATATTATTTTATACATATCGAAGACCGTTTTAAAAATGCCATGAAGAAATTCAGAAACCGATACACACTCAAAAAATGACGTCTTCGTGTTACTTACTGTAATTAAAAATCAGGGCTCTACAGGTCCCATAATATAGTAAATACGTACAAAAGGCGTAGGGTGTTTCAATTCAGCAATTATATATATATATTTAAATATAAATCATAGGTCATAAAATATAACGTAAATAGGCAGAAAATGGAATCACTATATATATTATTTAATTACAATCCTTGGGTATACGTACGAAATAAAATTTTCTTTTTTTTTTTTTCTTATCAATCTTGCGACCTTGAAATTTTATTTTGAATATATTTTAATAAGTAAATAGAACGTGTTTAAATAACTCGCACATGAAACAACGTAATATTTTTTTTTAGAACTACCTGAATTATGCTATATGCATTGAACGCGCAAATGCCTTCTGTAGTATAACGTACAACAACGTCGGGGATATGCAAATTATCAACTATGATACTGGTATGTTCAAGAACATCACAAAGCGGTTGTCAACGAATGACGTAATTAAATAAGTAGGTACGTAGTAAGAATTTAGTCTTCGCCACCAATGTATATACGCTTACTTCCCAACGACTGTACCTACATAGCGTAGCAAATATTCTTTAGGTAGGGTATATATAAAAATACAATATTATTTTTGGTCGATGAGTGTTATTTTCTGCTCCTTCGTGTTAATGCGATTATGTCGTTATTAAAATTATTAAGAATAAGCTGAGCCACATCTGCATACGCATCTGGTATAGTTTTTTGTTTTTTAGGTAATTTTCAATTTAAAATTTACACTCGCCATTTTTCTTGCATGTCGAAATGTATAATATATATAAATAATATATCCTTAGGCATTTTAATTGAAATATAAGATATTTGTGTTTATTAACTTACATTACTTTAATTTTTTAATTGTGCGTTCTACTTTCTTGTCTTTGTTTCTAAAAGAGCGAGGAGCTGTGCCAATGAGATAATGCCATTATGGAAAAGTGTAGATATAAATCTTTATTCGTTTGACCTACATTTGGTTCGTCACAGTAGACAAACGAGAATTATTACACCTGTAAAATCAGTTTTAAGCCTGACTTCAACCATATGCGTCCATATTATGATGCTTTTCCTGGTGAATAATTGGGTACTGTTCTCTTGGGTACAAAATTTCACAATTGTAGGACAAGTTTCACAAAAACTCTCACAAAAACTCTCACAGGAACACGGCAGATAAATTCATATGGATTATAATATTCACATTGAAATAATTATATAATAATTAAAATAGCTTTACGTAATATATATTTAATTTCCAATTAGTTCCTAAAATGTTTTTCAATCGATTAACAATCTATAAAATGTGTGAATCATCTATCTGCACAAGATAACATGGATATCAATAAGTGTGTTATACATTATCTGCTATTTTAGAAGGTCTGCCTGTAATTCCACCGCGACAAGCAGGAGTTGAAATATTCGACTGTCCGAGCGACTGGCTACTGATAGCCGCCGTCCGACTGTGCGGCGAACGTCTTAATGATGGTTCTATTCTACAGGATTTTACTTTGGATGCGCCCGTGACAGGTTTGATATGAAAACAGGGTCTTGTACATAATACCTTACAAATACATTATTTCATCATGACAATGAATCGAGAAATACTATTTTGACAACCAACAAACTGTTAATTTAGGTGTCTCGCATCGTGTAAGTAAGAAAAATAAAATTATAATTAAAAAACACGACTACACTGCCAAAAACCTATTATACATTACTTAAACCATATAATTTACCGTACTGTTTTTATTTAAAAAAATATTTACATAGAGAGTGTCACTTTTATGGGCAGTTGTGTAAATATAAAACATTTTTTATAATAATAAAAACAACAGTTACATGTTGATATGAAGCGTTTATTTTATAATGAACTAGGTGGTTCTGCGATCCACTCGTGACATATTTTTTCGTAATTCATGTAATTTGTAATACCTTTGCACTTAACCAGTTTTCAGTGGCACAATACGATTAATTCAGTCGAGTGATGAGAACGGAGTAACTTAATAATTTTAGTGTAGAAAATATACATAAATTGTATTACGTTATGAAAATACTTACTTACTTTTTAAATATAGTCATCAATAACCATAAAAAGTAGCTTGTAATACTTAACTTCTTCATCCAACCCTAGTGAGAGAAGTCCCTGGTCAGCCGAGGAAGATTTCAAGGCAAGAACAAATTCGATAGGATTAGGTCAATGTCAAAAATTTGTAAACTGTAAAGTACTGTCTACCGATTTAACCATATGTACACAGAATGATTAGATATCAACGAAATGGTAATATCTTATGCCAGATTTTCTTATTTATGTTTTATCTTAGTTTTATATATACTTACCTACAAGTTAGCTTAGTGCAAGCGATTTGAATAAATGCCTACTTATAATGCAGATTTAAAGTAATAAATAAATGTAATAACTTATATTCATATTAATTTCAATAATTTTATCTACATTACCTATAAGTAGCATGTATTGTTTCAGATGATGGAGTGGGGCCAATTGTAATATGGTTCAGATCTGACGGAATATACGCCGGTCGGGGTTTCAAACTAAGCTATCAACAAAACGCTTGTACTAAATAATTAATACAATTACACTTTATAATTTGAAATGCTATTTTACTTTAGTTTTATGAAGTGTCTGGCAGCCATGACATCTGACGATATGGGTACTTCATACTTCTATCCTTTTGTTTAGAATGTGGTCATCATTTGACTCATTATATTGACTACCTGAATGAATGTCTGTCAATATACATTTCATTATTTCGAAAACGATTTTCTCTAAATGACAGCTTTGAATATCTAATCTGAAGTGTATCCATAGCCGTTATAGAATTTGGTATGTTTTCTATATAAGAATAGGTATATAAAATATATCTAATAAATAACCAGAGGACTGCGTGTGCCTATAAATACCGCAAACAAGCATTAGTATTTTTTTAAATTGTTTATTTAAATTAAATAAACACAAAATATTGTACTTATACCTTGAACAAAGTAGTAATCTCACTTTATGTTATGTGTGAAATCAATTATTAATCAAAACTGTAACAAGCCAAACCAAGTCAAGCCAAGCCAAGCCTTGGAATCGAATAGCCGACAAATTCTTTTACGAACGTTACTCATTAGTTACGAAAAAGAGACTGTCGCCCATGGCAACCATAAATTATAACACGAAAAGACGGAGTCACTATAGTAACAAGGCGGAAAAATATAACGGAGTGGAAAAAATAATAAAAAATATATATAACATAGTTGTTGTTATTGCCTTTCGTTTTAATACTTAATATAAATTTTGAAATGATTGACAATAATCAAATCAACAATCAAAATGTTATGTTGTTGCAATCAGTCCATAGTTCCATGTCAAAAAGGGAAATACTGGTTGGACGGGGTTGGTGGTAAAAAAAAATTATACGATTATATTGTTTTAATTTGAATAAATAAAGCACATTTATAAAAGATAAATAAACAGGCACATCTTATTTAGTCACATTCACATTTTTACTATGAGCTCTGTATACATTATTTTTTGAATACAGGAAAAGCTCATGTTAACATTGTGCATTTTGTCGGTAACAATCTGAATGTGAAATCAAACCTTTAAAAAACTTTTTATTTTTTAACTTCATATTTAGGAAGGAAATACTGTCAAACAACATAATAATTATTCATTACTTTCGACACTGTAAAAAGTAAACGTTATCTTTCAATTTATTTTTATCGTAATATTCCTGTTGGCATATAGAATGTTAGATATTGTTTATATTGTGATTAAACAAAATCATAAATTTTAATCACTCTGTCGCTTTAACAGTTAACTACATTCTTTCAATCTTATTCAAATAATATGTATTATCTTTGGAAGTAATAAAAATCACATTTTAACAAACATGAAATTGAAAACTGCAATCACTTACATAAAGATAAATACAATTAAGCATTCTTTTGCCTTTCTTACTGAAATTTTGTAGATCCACACATCATAGATGATATATTTGTTGAGATTTTGATGACCATAATAATTACTTAATATGAACATTGAATATGTTCATCTTAAAACTATAAGCTATTTAGTTTTATAAGTTTTATGTGCTAATATAATTTGGATAGATATTGATAATGTTGAAAAATATTTATTAAAAAAATAAGATTTAAAAGTAAAATATTCTCTTCAGAACATTAGTTTTTAGAATACATACTAATATATGATTAAAATCTAATGAGGTGTTCTTAAAATTTATTTCATAAAATTTAAAACCTTTCTTAATAAATATAAATGCCTAAATTATTAGTGCTTTTTATGAGCCTAATGGATTAAAAAATATTTAAATTTGAATTGATTTTGAATATTAAAGTTTGAATATAATAGCATTTAACACTACCAAATTAAGAAGTTATAGTTTTTTTTTAATTGTGTTATTAATGATACAGGACTAGATACATTATTTGTGATGGTGTTATAAACTTTTTTCTTTTTCATTGTCACCCATGTCTTTATCTTTTAAACCATCTCTTACAATTTTATGGAATGATAACTGTACTCCAATCATAACAGCCTTTAAAATACCTAAAGAAAATATTTGGAGTAGAACTTGTGTAACATTGTCGATTGTCCCACAGTATAAAATTGATAAAAGGTGTCCACTGAAACCAAATACGGAGTATACTTTGCCATTCTGTAATAGAAAACAATTTTAAACTTTAAAGATGTTTTAAATAAAAATATATGAATACCATCATACATAAAAATCTTGCAACATTCACTGAATAAAAGCAAAGGTCAACAGAATAAATTATTCCCATCAACATGAATTGATCTAAATTGAGACATTTATTGTTATTTAAATAAACATCATCATGACTTGCATATTATATAATCAATGTTGCATATGGAAACATACTTCCTAAAGTAATAATATTCTTTACTAACCATTGCATCCCTTATCAATTTTCTCCCAACTTCCTCAGGCGTGTGAAGACCTCCAGAACCTGATATCAGTTTTGTTTCTTTGGGTTTTGTGAGTTCCTCGTTTTTAAATCCAGGAGTATCAGTGTCTGGTGGAAATGCAAGTGTCAATCTCACATTAGTTCCAATTAACTCCATGAAGACAGATTCAGCTAAGCCACGTACGGCCCATTTCGCAGCACCATATGCACTGTATCCATATATTCCTGAAATATGTAAATTTTATCTTTAGCTTCAATTTTAATCAATCAATTGATCAATTAGTAATAAAAAAATATTCAAATACCTCACTCCTCAATCTAATAAATAAAATTAAGCATAAAATATGAAAAAAAAATTACTTGGTGGTAGGGTTTATTGTAAGCCCATCTGGGTAGGTACCACCCAAACATCATATATTCTACTGCCAAGAAGCAATGACTAGTATTGTTGTGTTCCTCTTTTAAGGGTGAATAAGCCAGTGTATCTACAAGCACAGGAAACATAACATCTTAGTTCCCATGGTTGGTGGTCCATTGTGATGTTAGGGAGGTATGTAAGGTTAATATTTTTTACAATCATGTCTATGGACAGCAGTAACCACTTACCATCAGATTGCCTTTTTGTCTGTTCACCTACATATATCATAAAAACGTAAAAGATATATGCTTAGCAACTAAAGATACTTACCCAACAAAGCAGCTTCTGTGGAAACAAATACTATTAAGCCTTCATTGCGTTTTTTCATTCCTGGCAGAACATACCTTGTTGGATAGGCTGTGCCAAAATAATTTAAATCTATCATCTGTTTTATATGTTCTATCTTCATATTTTCAAACTGGCCACAAATACACATTCCAGCACAATTAATTAACATAAATATTGGTCCAATATCCGATTCTGCTTTTGATAAACACTTCTGGATCGTATCATAGTCCGATGTAATATCTAAAGAAATATAATTAACCTTTTGTCCACTATACGGTTTACAATGACCAGTTATTTCACTAACACTTAAAATGAGTTTTTGAATATCGCGACCGATTATCGTAACGTTGGCTCCTAATTTAGCCGCTTCAATAGCCACAGATTTACCAATACCGCTCGACCCGCCGGTAATGACGACGTGCCTATTTTTAAGATTCTTGTAAACAATTTTCTTTTCCAAACATTTATGCAAAGCAAATAAAATTATCACGATAATAAGAATTACTGCACCAATATATATTAATATCATTTTAGCGACGTTTAAAATTCTCCAACTTTTATTAACTGCCGCGCTTAGCTTATCAGCTAGTATGCAGGCAAAGACGTATCTTAGTGGAATCACTTTAACAGCAGAGTGCAGACAACAGTTGCACTTGTATCGTAATTTTTAATTTCAAAGGTTTCAAAAGGGTGATGGGGCCATTGACATTGGATAGTGTTGCCAACATTTAATTTTTTCTTATCGTCTATGAAGACAGTTACAACAACAAATATACAACTGTTTTATAGTACTTGATAAATGTCATTTTATGAAATAAAGGTATTTTGGGATATGATATAGAAACAGAAGTTTAATTAAATGTACTAAAAATAAATAAAGCAATTCCTAAATGATGTTCTCCTCAAAAAAAATAGTTTTAACGGATGATATGTAAATTAAGATTTTGATTAAAAAAAAGGGAAAGAGAGAAAAAAAATTAAAGGTAGTATAGATACCGTTACTATAATAGCTTAATCTTATTAAACATTCAGTACACTAAAGCTTAGGGTTAATTTTCAGGTTTCATCAGGTTGATTGAATAATTGAAATGAGTGCTTACATTTTTAACAACTGTAAAGAATGTATTGATTTTATTAATAAATTCCATAAATAAATAAAGAACTATTTGTAAATAGTGTACTATAAATTAATGCGTTGGCAATTCTTTGTACTTGAGATATCTAGTAACAACATTAAAATAGGTGTCACATCAAATGTCATTATACTTTTTTCTTATTGTCAAATCAATTATATTGATTTATTTCAATTTTAAAAATAAAATTGATAATACATACATGAAATATTTAAAGTAGTTAGAATATAACTCAGTTAGTCTCATTTTTTTTTTGTAAACTTAAAAGTAGTATTGTATAGTGCCGTTTATAATGAACCAGGAGACTAATAGACTAAACACATTTACAAATTGGCCAACTTCAGCTCCTGTAGATCCAATTAGAATAGCCAAAGCGGGTTTTTTTTACACGGGACAGGGAACAGAAGTTGAGTGTTTCAGTTGTGGGGGAAAAATATCTGAGTGGAATTACGGAGATCAGGTTATGTGGAGACATAGAGTCATGGATCCAAATTGTGCATTTGTTTTGAATCCAGTGTTATCTGGCAACGTTCCCCTGGTGATTGGTCGTGATTGCAATTCTATACAAAGCACAGAGCAAAGAAATACTTCTCAAAATGGTCAGCAGGAATCAGATCCACCTGTCGAACCCCATAGGGTTACTGAGGAAGATAATATGTACAAGAGTGATGCTTTACGTTTGCTATCATTTGTAAATTGGGATGTAAGTTGTATAATTACATACTTGTTTTTATATTTACATACAATTCTGTATATACTGTTTTGTTTTGTTTACCATTTTAAGATTCTATTATCAAGTTATTTTTATTTAATTGAAATCATTCACATCCACATTTTATTTTACATTTCTACAATAAACATGAAGTAAAGTTTTCAAGAGATGATAAATTTACAAAAACAATACAACTAAGGGTATTTGTTAACAACCAACAGCTCCATAATTAATCTGACCTTTAAGTAAGTTAGCCAATAATTAAACGAATTTGACCTTACTTACCAGTATTTGAAGTTTTGTGTAGTTTACACAAGTGGGTTATTGTTGCATAATAATTTTTCAGTCTTGTTAATGTTCTATATTAAATTATATTGAGAATTTGCACTTGCATATCATGCAGAAATTGATATTATAGTATATCTTGTTGCTTTTTAAAAATATAATGTCATTAAGTAAATAAATTAAATCTCTATTACTTTAAATTCTTAAAAGTTGTACTCATCATATATAAGGTATTTATTTTATTCTTGCTAAGGCATCATTTCTTTAAAGTTTTGAGCAAAATAAAAAATTAATTTAAATATAGAATTGTTTGGTTATTCTAATGAAAAAATATGTCTAATTGAATAAAAATTCATAATTAATATTTTATCAATAGTAAGACTAAATAATTAGAAAATCTTTTTAAAGGATACATCAGTAGCACGAGAAGAGCTGGTGAATGCTGGTTTCTACCATGCTGGTGAAGGACGTATCCGATGTGCTTGGTGTGGAGGTGAATTGGCACCTTTCAGAAATTTAGGGTCACTCGGCACCCCATTAGATGTGCATAGAATGTAAGTATGTACAGTTGTAAGATTTATAAAAACTGTGTACAAAGTTTATTGCTTTCAATATTTGAAATTTAAGGAATGATGACCAAAGATTAGTTAATGTAATATTAGACTGAAAAATAGAAGGGAAAAACTATATAAAAAGAAAAACTATTATACAAGATATTTTTTATTGTATATTATGTTTATATATACATACATAAATATAATATCTCAATATTTATAAAATAGTAAAATAAAACAACAACAATGAGAATTAACAGCTTTCATTATCTTGATTAATTTTTAATGTTTTTTTTCTGCACACCTTTATTAATTTTATTAACACACTACCTAATTAAACCTAAAAGATTATTAATTTTATGTGTTTTATTCTAAACTGCATCCATTCTCAACTTAACAGTGACATAATAAATTATTAAATGTAAAAATTACTTACAAACGATGTATGTAATAAATAATACATAGATTTATATAGTTGTTCTTTATTGATACTAAAGTCAGACATTACTTAAAGTGAATTCCCTAAAGCTATGAGTCATAATATTTCTCATTAAATTGTTTGTATCATATCAATAAGTTTTCCTTACTTTTGTAAAATATTTTTTTTGTGTGTTAATTTGTCATTTTGGAAGTTCTAAGAGGCCTTAAACTTATGATAAAATGTTAACTTTTAATGTAATGGACTTGATTATGTTGTTAAGTAGTATGTATTGTTGTGTGTGTTTGTTTGTTGTAAGTATGTTTTATTGCAAATGTCCCAAACTCCACTCTCATTATGTAGTATATTAAATCTAAAAAAAAAATATTAATATGCCATATTTATTTATTCAGACAGTGATGACAGTAAAAAACAGCAAACATAATTTAAGCAAAAAGTTTCAATACTAAAAGAGTGTGTGTTACATTTATGATACTAATTATTAATATTATTAACATAAATGTTTTATCTTACGCGTAAATCGAAATTACTTATAGGTGTATAAATGGTAGTTTTTTTTAATGAATAGGTATATATTATCCACCTGCTTCACTGGCCATTAAATAATAAAAAATACAAAGGATCAATGAATTAAATTTTTTTTTTTCTTTATATAAAATGACATCACAATATTTTTTTCTTTATTACTTGCTGTTGATGACGCGCCGATATAATTTTCGAACGCATGTGACGTCATTATATTTAACATCAATCATATATATATATATATATATCACAGGATATATTCCTGGCACGTTCAATAGTCACGTAATATTTATATATTGTTTAAAAAATCCATCGATTTTACATATTATTTGGCATTTAAATACTCTACTGTATTATCATTACATCAAATCGTACTCGATAATATTTTCAGGTATTTCCCAAGATGTGAGTATGCAGCGACACTGGAGGAGGAACGACGTAATGGCGAATTTTCACCACCAATATTACCTCCTTCGTACACACCGCCTTTGAGATCTCCATCAACTACCAGACCTCAGTCGTAAGTATGAGATTGATTATATTACTCAAGGCTTTGTCTTCTTTTCTTAAATGTCAAGTTACTGATGACAGAGAGAGACAAAATGGTGGATGTCAAAATGTTAAATGGTGGTAACATCGAAACATTTCGAAGCACGGATTATGACTGTTTCTGTTTCGGAATGTTATGTCTGGCGGGGAAGAGTATGAAGGATAGATGCGCTTAATATTTCATTTCTTATATGTATCTCTTAAAGTAGTTACCGTAATATTACAGTTCAGGTGCCGTACAAAACGCTCGCGTGGTGGAGGCGGGTGCGGAGTGGAGATCTTTGGGAGTGGTGGGGGGAGGAGCGAGGCATCCCTCTCGCGCCGCGCTCGCTGCTCGTCTCGCTACATTCGAGCGATGGCCAGCGGACCGAGCACAGGCTCCGAGGACTCTCGCTGATGCTGGTTTCTTTTATACTGGGATTGACGATCAGGTACTGTATCAATAGGATCTGACAAAGGTGGCTTGAAATTCGTGTATGTGGTACTTAAAGTAAAGTAACAGACTGTAATTACTGTCACACGGCTGGGCTGTTACTCCATTGATAAGTTGGTGGACACTAACCTTTTTTAAGCATATCAATATAACTATTATCCCTAGTTACAATTTGGGATTTAGTGTTGGTCTGCAAGCATAGTTTTGATGATAAATATTTATTTTGTTGCATTCTGCACTACAGAACAGAATAACTTTATAGTACTCTTTAAAAAGTAAAGACAATAGTGCACTAAGTGCTATAATATGAATTACTTATATTAATAGTGAGTTCGAGTGGTCCGGTCGCACTCTGGTGTTAAGTAATAATCCGATGGAAATTGTAGGCTAAATTTTTATAATTTACTAAGAAGCAGAACGGTAACCATCAAAGTCGACCAGTAACGCAAACGATACGCAGGTGCGCTGCTTCTACTGCGACGGCGGGCTGGGCAAGTGGGAGGCGGGCGACGCGCCCTGGTCGGAGCACGCGCACTGGTTCCCGCACTGCGGGTACGTGCGCCTCGTGCGCGGGCAGGACTTCGTCGACGCCTGCCGCACGCGCGCCGTGCCGCGCTCGGTGAGCCGACACAAACACACCAAACCCCCCCCCACACACACACACACGCACACACAGGACGCTGTGCTAATACATCTATGTCTCAGAATAGTTAATTGTGTTAAATACCTGCGCAATTGCAGTAGCCTAGTATAAAAAATGATTAAAGGACTCAAATTTTACAACACGTTTGTAATTTTCGTTTAAAACGTTGTAAGAAATAATCAAACCAAAAATTTATATATACTTTATTAAAACAGGCATTTACAAGCCCTTTTGAATTGTTATATTACAAAATTGTATTAAGTAAAGGTACCACCAGTTCGGAATGTCGATTCTACCGAGAATAACCGGCAAGAAACTCGTTTGTTAATAAATATTACAGCTGAAATAAATCAGCGTCGCATTGACGGTGTAAGGAATAGATGATATCATTAAATTCTTATTTCTTCTTTACTAAAAAAATCACTGTGGATTTTATTTATTTTTTATAATGTATTTTTTTACGAAACCATAATGTTATAATTATTGTAGATCTCGACCAACGACACCGTCATGTCAATTCAAGGTCAAATTTGTTTATTAATCGTCACTCCTGCCCTTGTAATAGAGTGTATATTAGTCATACTATTTCATAATGTAAATTATTAAAATATTTATTTTGATTTGTAACAATTTCAGTTCTCCGCCGACAGAGGTCTGACTTCAAGAACTCGAAATCCATCAGTTAATTTTCCAGTTACCGGTAGCCAGGTGAATTTTTTTTTTTTTATTTGATATTTATGGAATATTCTCTATTCAAATCGATAAATGTATGTGATTGGTTAAAATTAATCATGCTTTATTTAATTGTAGATAGAAGAATGTATGGAAAGCAACGCAGCTGTAGCCGCCCTGGGTGCGGGATTAGACGCTGCGAGAGTACGACGGGCCATTGTACGAAGATTGCGAGCCACTGGTACTAATTTTATTAGTTACACATACATACATACATACATAGTCCGTATTTATCCCACGACTGGGAAAAGATATCTTCTGTTTACAAATATTTGGGGCTTACGCTGCTAAAGTGTAAATTTATATTATTTATATGATTGGCAATGTGGGCCTAGTGGCTCGGGTGGTTGCAGACATTGTATATGCCTTTGTGGCGCATGCGCAGAGATCACTGCAGTAAATATAAATACATTGTTGATAATGATATTTACAGTAATTAGTCCTACGTGCTTCGATAACACAAAGCACTTACCTTATATCTTGATTGTTACAATACATTTCTATCTAATCATTATAATGGTTCTGGGTGGATAAAGATTGCTTGTTAGTTCACACGGAGATATTAAATGCTATATTATATACTAGCAGATAAAAAAATTAGAAATATTCTAACCATTAATAACATGGTCCATGGTAGGGTTTTGTCAAAGCCCGGCTGGCTAGTAACCCACTTATCAGATATTTTACCGTCAAACACCAATAGTTAGTATTGCTGTATTCCATTGTGAAGGCTGAGTAAGTAAGTAATTACAGGCACAAGAGATATAACATTTTGTTCCCAACCTTGGTGGGGCATTGGTGATGTAAGGAATGGTTAATATATCTTACAGGTGGTGACAAATTACCATCAGGTGTCCAAACGTCTTATTACATCATAAATGTGTACAATTTATATTTAATCTGGATAGTGAATTATTATATAGAAAACTACCTAGACCCATCAGTTATCCTTAAATTAGTAATAATGTTAGATGCAAAAACAAGCAAATCAAGGGTCCTGATAATAATCTATAGTAAGAAATCTTTTATAAATGTTGTTTTGTTAAATATGAACCAGGGACTTTTATAAAGCTAAGTACTTCATGAAAGTTAATCTGGGTAGGCATTCTACCGCTAACTTAATATAGCTGTGTTCCATTGGAAGGTTGAGCGAGCCAGTGTAACTGAACAAGTGGCACTACATCTTAGTTTCCAAGGTTGGTTGTGTGTTGGACATGTAAGGAATGTTTGAGGTTTTTCGCACCGCCACTCATCACCACACCATGGTGACCACTTAGCATCGGCACATTTGCCAGACTTATTTTATTTATAATAGCATAAATAAAAAAATATTATAAATGGTTTTCAAAAATATCGGTTAAAATGGCACACTAATATCGTATATTTTTGACCCAGGTCTACCATTCAGCTCTTCGGAGGCATTGATCGACGCGGTGTTGGACGAGCAGTTAAACGAAGAGGCTTGGTCGGTGTCTCCACACAGTCAGCGACTCGCGAGGGATATCCTCGCTGAGACCTTGAGGGATTTTGCACCACGATCTGGGTGAGAAACACTTTTTATAATATGCTAATTGTCGATAAAAACAAGAAAATAATACTTTAAAATTTATTTATTCACAAGTGATTTATTTATTTTAATATTCATATACAAACAAATACAACATACTTACAATTGACACAGATAAAATGTATTAATTACATTACACAGCTCAGAAAAAAACTCTTTTTCCTCACAAATAACACAAACTTATACCTATAAATATGCTCGTGAGAGTTATAAAAAAATATTTTTATCTTCAGAATAATTCCATCGAATATAGAAGAGGACAGACCCGACAGTCAAGCATCACAAACTGACAGTCCAGTTCGATCTCCCACTCCGAGTAATGTTTCATTACAATCAAATAATCCATCAGATAATAGCAGAACAGAAAACTTAACTAGTGAAATTAGTAATAATAATCACGAACGAGACTCGAGTCCTGTTTCCAATCCAAAACAATTGACTTTAGAAGAAGAAAATAGACAATTAAGGGAAGCGAGAATGTGCAAAGTCTGTATGGACAATGAGGTAATTATTATTTGTCATACTTGAAATAATTCAACTTAAATTGACTCAGAGTATGCCGAATTTGCTTATTTTGACACTTTAAATTCTTGTTATAATTGCATTTATAAGTTAATTATACTATTGTATATCCTAAATAAATATGTAACATTTAGCATAACTAACCGTAAGCAGCGTGGTTCATGTACAGGTGTAGAGGTATGTATAACGTAGACAGAACGGTGAAAAATACCTGGTGTCGTGCGCGGGGCGCGCGTTGTAGTGTGCGTAGTGTAGCGTGTACGGTACAGTACGGAGCGTGTGTGCAGGTGAGCGTGGTGTTCCTGCCGTGCGGACACCTGGTGTCGTGCGCGGGGCGCGCGGTGTAGTGTGCGTAGTGTAGCGTGTACGGTACAGTACGGAGCGTGTGTGCAGGTGAGCGTGGTGTTCCTGCCGTGCGGACACCTGGTGTCGTGCGCGGGGCGCGCGGTGTAGTGTGCGTAGTGTAGCGTGTACGGTACAGTACGGAGCGTGTGTGCAGGTGAGCGTGGTGTTCCTGCCGTGCGGACACCTGGTGTCGTGCGCGGGGCGCGCGGTGTAGTGTGCGTAGTGTAGCGTGTACGGTACAGTACGGAGCGTGTGTGCAGGTGAGCGTGGTGTTCCTGCCGTGCGGACACCTGGTGTCGTGCGCGGGGCGCGCGGTGTAGTGTGCGTAGTGTAGCGTGTACGGTACAGTACGGAGCGTGTGTGCAGGTGAGCGTGGTGTTCCTGCCGTGCGGACACCTGGTGTCGTGCGCGGGGCGCGCGGTGTAGTGTGCGTAGTGTAGCGTGTACGGTACAGTACGGAGCGTGTGTGCAGGTGAGCGTGGTGTTCCTGCCGTGCGGACACCTGGTGTCGTGCGCGGGGCGCGCGGTGTAGTGTGCGTAGTGTAGCGTGTACGGTACAGTACGGAGCGTGTGTGCAGGTGAGCGTGGTGTTCCTGCCGTGCGGACACCTGGTGTCGTGCGCGGGGCGCGCGGTGTAGTGTGCGTAGTGTAGCGTGTACGGTACAGTACGGAGCGTGTGTGCAGGTGAGCGTGGTGTTCCTGCCGTGCGGACACCTGGTGTCGTGCGCGGGGCGCGCGGTGTAGTGTGCGTAGTGTAGCGTGTACGGTACAGTACGGAGCGTGTGTGCAGGTGAGCGTGGTGTTCCTGCCGTGCGGACACCTGGTGTCGTGCGCGGGGCGCGCGGTGTAGTGTGCGTAGTGTAGCGTGTACGGTACAGTACGGAGCGTGTGTGCAGGTGAGCGTGGTGTTCCTGCCGTGCGGACACCTGGTGTCGTGCGCGGGGCGCGCGGTGTAGTGTGCGTAGTGTAGCGTGTACGGTACAGTACGGAGCGTGTGTGCAGGTGAGCGTGGTGTTCCTGCCGTGCGGACACCTGGTGTCGTGCGCGGGGCGCGCGGTGTAGTGTGCGTAGTGTAGCGTGTACGGTACAGTACGGAGCGTGTGTGCAGGTGAGCGTGGTGTTCCTGCCGTGCGGACACCTGGTGTCGTGCGCGGGGCGCGCGGTGTAGTGTGCGTAGTGTAGCGTGTACGGTACAGTACGGAGCGTGTGTGCAGGTGAGCGTGGTGTTCCTGCCGTGCGGACACCTGGTGTCGTGCGCGGGGCGCGCGGTGTAGTGTGCGTAGTGTAGCGTGTACGGTACAGTACGGAGCGTGTGTGCAGGTGAGCGTGGTGTTCCTGCCGTGCGGACACCTGGTGTCGTGCGCGGGGCGCGCGGTGTAGTGTGCGTAGTGTAGCGTGTACGGTACAGTACGGAGCGTGTGTGCAGGTGAGCGTGGTGTTCCTGCCGTGCGGACACCTGGTGTCGTGCGCGGGGCGCGCGGTGTAGTGTGCGTAGTGTAGCGTGTACGGTACAGTACGGAGCGTGTGTGCAGGTGAGCGTGGTGTTCCTGCCGTGCGGACACCTGGTGTCGTGCGCGGGGCGCGCGGTGTAGTGTGCGTAGTGTAGCGTGTACGGTACAGTACGGAGCGTGTGTGCAGGTGAGCGTGGTGTTCCTGCCGTGCGGACACCTGGTGTCGTGCGCGGGGCGCGCGGTGTAGTGTGCGTAGTGTAGCGTGTACGGTACAGTACGGAGCGTGTGTGCAGGTGAGCGTGGTGTTCCTGCCGTGCGGACACCTGGTGTCGTGCGCGGGGCGCGCGGTGTAGTGTGCGTAGTGTAGCGTGTACGGTACAGTACGGAGCGTGTGTGCAGGTGAGCGTGGTGTTCCTGCCGTGCGGACACCTGGTGTCGTGCGCGGGGCGCGCGGTGTAGTGTGCGTAGTGTAGCGTGTACGGTACAGTACGGAGCGTGTGTGCAGGTGAGCGTGGTGTTCCTGCCGTGCGGACACCTGGTGTCGTGCGCGGGGCGCGCGGTGTAGTGTGCGTAGTGTAGCGTGTACGGTACAGTACGGAGCGTGTGTGCAGGTGAGCGTGGTGTTCCTGCCGTGCGGACACCTGGTGTCGTGCGCGGGGCGCGCGGTGTAGTGTGCGTAGTGTAGCGTGTACGGTACAGTACGGAGCGTGTGTGCAGGTGAGCGTGGTGTTCCTGCCGTGCGGACACCTGGTGTCGTGCGCGGGGCGCGCGGTGTAGTGTGCGTAGTGTAGCGTGTACGGTACAGTACGGAGCGTGTGTGCAGGTGAGCGTGGTGTTCCTGCCGTGCGGACACCTGGTGTCGTGCGCGGGGCGCGCGGTGTAGTGTGCGTAGTGTAGCGTGTACGGTACAGTACGGAGCGTGTGTGCAGGTGAGCGTGGTGTTCCTGCCGTGCGGACACCTGGTGTCGTGCGCGGAGTGCGGCGCGGCGCTGGGCGCGTGTCCGCTGTGTCGCGCGCAGGTGAAGGCGCTCGTCCGCGCCTACCTCGCTTGACCGACTCGTGTGCGGTACGTACATTGAATTTACTCTAACTTAAGTATAATATACTTCCGTAAATTATTCGATTCCAACATTTCTTGTTCGAGAACTTACGTCGACTTATCATTCACTCGGCGTTTTTTTGATGATAGTTTAATCTACGTACATATCATTGTATTGATCGTTATCAATTGACCGATAGTATCGAGCTTGAATAAAAGGTAGTCTCGACTGCTTTCTGTCTTTGCATTAAATCGACTATAGTTCTAATTTGACTTGAAAATTTCCAACTCGTATGCATCAAGTGTACCTAAATCATATATAAGATTAAAATAATTTCAAGTAAATGTACATGGGTGCTAAAAAGAAATGCATTTACCTTATTGTAAGATCTTATTCTTAACTCAAATATTAGGTTTTCTTATAAAATTTGATAAGAATTATCAATAACGTTTTACTCGATAATGTTCTAAATATATAATCGACAATTTATTTTCCCGCCATGACGAGTATCTGTCAAAGTTCATGTTGCCAGATTAAAAATATATATTTAAATGTTTAATAGAAAAGTGAGAGATACTCGTCTGTAATATACCGATAATAATAATTCATATAATTAATATCAAGCATTACACTCTAATTGAGTCTTACAGTATGAATATATTTTCAGAAATGTACACTTATGGTGTGAGAATTCAAAGGAATTGATACAAAACTGTCCGGAGCAGCAAAGCGCTTCAGTCATTGCGTGGCTTATTTAGGCTTATATAATTAGGATTTGGTTTATTGTCCACTTTACCGTCTCATACTAAAATGACATACTTACTTAACTTTATATATATCGAAAAAAAAAACAAAAAATAATTGAATATTACCTATAAAAAATGATCAGTCCTCGATCAGTGTCCACGTAAAGCAGACCCTTGTGTGGTGTTTGAAGGAAAAAAATGGTTCATTCGTCTCCTAGGCCTATTCTTGTAAAGCGATCTTATTTAAAATAATCGAAAAGTCATCTCAATGAGTCGTTAATTATAAAATTTTATTGCACATAATTTACATTATTGTACACTGTACCGTATCGTATTGTAACCTTACTGGGGGGAAATTCTACTAACGTAATTTACTGCAGTAAATGATTCAACGACTATTCCTAACAAAAAAAAAAAAATTAGCTTAATCGCAACGGAGGTCTAATTCTGATTATTTCTATTTATCGGTTACGAAACGATCCCGATTATTAGAAGACCGACAGCGATGACGTTTCGATTCCTTGACGATAAACTGTAAATTTGTTAGTAGAATTCTGACCCAGTACCGTATAATACAATACATTACGGGGTAGTTGTGATCAATCTTGCCTTTAAGATCATTCTTTATAGTCGTCGGTGTATTCATTATTCGGTGCCGAATGATGTACGCAATATTTAAACTGAATTCATTAGCGGATCTTATGATTTTTTATTAAAATATCTCATTTTCTCGTGTCGCGGGCGAAAACTATAGTCACCCGATACATTAGTTTAAATATTGTGTACATCTAAATTAGTAGCAATGTCATAAAAAGTGCAAGGAATTTTAATTATATTTGATATAAGTCTTATGTATTATAATTACTTAATGCTCTGGTTTTACATTAAATAATATATTATGCAGTAGTAAAATTTATGTAATTTGTACTCGAATTGCAACCCTAGTTTAGATAAATGTGAGTATATTTATGTATAATAGATTTATGTATAAATCGTTACCTAACGCCATTATCATTTTGATGGGTGTTTATAAGTTTAACAAAATTGTTTAAAACAATAATGGAATTTAAAAAATATTTTATTGTAAACGTTAATGACGTATTATCATGCATGGCAACATTTAATTTTATACACATTTAAGTATGATGATGGTACCCACTTGTGTTGAACTTTTTGAATATGAAGGATATAATACTTTAAGTTGTTAAGAACAATTTTGAAACCATAGAGTAATTGGAAACTTTTAATTATAAGAAAATATAATATAATACAATTACTATGTAACATTGCTAGCACCAAAATAATAATAGAAGGCTTAACACAATAAAATATAAAAAAAATACTATTAGCTTTAAAACTTCTTAAGAAATTGATGTATAGAAAAATATATTGCAATTACATTTGTAGCGTAGTATAATTCAATTCTAAAATTTATAAACAATAAAAAAAATTAGTTTAATTACTATTTTTTGAAAATAATTTTTAATCTGTATTATAAAAAGACGTGATTTGGTTTTAATGGCAAGTGATACATTTAATCACATTTTACAAGCTAAAATTGGATTAATTTCAAAGAGATATTTGAATTATTACCAGAAGCAAAAATGATAAAAGATAATATATTATTTTCATTTTAAAAATCGCATCTATTTTATAATAAATTGTATGCAGTAAAGACAAAGGGAGCAAGAGAGGCCGCTGGATAGCATGCCCTTCGATGGAGCTGGTGTCCATAAAAGGAAAATTATATTGTCATATCACAATGGCGACAGAAGTTTATAATATTTGATACAATCTCGTGTAATTTTGTTGGTGACTGACTAAAGAATTGCAAATATAGAAATTGCCGAGTATTTCCATGGGAAGTATAAATCATTCCTTATATTATAAACCATGGAATCTGAGTAAAGATAAACAAAATTTTAATCTACATATTCCAGAGGACTTTCTTCAATAGGCATTACAAAGTTTTTGATTAATATAGTATTATTTTCGCTTAACTACTTATAATCACTCCAATTTTATTTTATTTGAGTTCTAAAGTTCCTATAGTCGTCTACATTCAAAGGGCATTTTTTACGGATCCATAAAAATACCACAGATTATAATTTATAACTCGGCCATATTATATCTATTTATCTTTTCCAAATTTGAAATATATTAATATGCTAGTATTTATACTCTTTGTGCCCCTAGTTACTTTGGCTCTGGAAAGTACGTATTGATATGTAGCAGTTGGATAACTGTTGAAAGTGTGGAGTCCACCTAGATTGACGTTTATTGTATATGTTGGTCAAATCGCAAGAAACGTTGAAACGAATTTGTCGAAGACAAGCTGATACTTCGATGTTAATTCAAATATGAAGTTTAAACTATGAAACTCACTCTTTCACTGGGAGTTAACATTTTAAATAAATAAATTTAATACTATAAATATTCAATATTTAAAATGTTTTTACATTAGCACGTGTTTTCGCGTTTATGTCCCAATTGAATATAAACTAGTGCAGTAAATAAGGATTCATCATTTCAAGAATAATAATTATTATAATACAATTTTAAAATAAAACAATTTACCAATTCAATATTTAATTGATTTAATGACGTACATTAAACAAAAATTATAGACACAGTATGAATAATAGACAAATATGTACTTTAAGAAACCTTAATAGGCTTGTTTCCACTAATAATAAATCGGATGGCTTTGAGTTTCTAATGATTAACCATGATAATTAGTAAATAAAAAAACAACTTTTCTACAAAAATAATAAAAGATTAATTATATTTTTGGAAAATAAAATCGACAAAATAAGGCATTTAATCACGTGACATTAAACACCAATCAGAGGCGCGTGACGTCACACCTCGCGAAACAAGCGCGGAACGCTACGTTGTTGCTATCAATTATCATTATGGCAGATAAACTGGGGGTACTACTTGGTTCTGGATCTTTCAGACACTCTGCGATTATTGACAAACTTTGTATTTTCAACATATATCGTCTTGGCATTCGAACTTCGTTGGTATACAACCTGGTTTCATGCGCACTTGTGTCTTTACCCATAATATGATACTCTGTATAATTAGTCATATCATTTGGCAACTAAAAAAATAAAAAGAGTTTGAATTATTACATTTTATAAAACGAAAATAATATTTTAACTCAAACAAATCATAAAATCCTATTCTAGTCCTAACATTTTATAGGTTATGTGTGATATATTATATTTGCTAAATTCATTTCTTTTACTATACATTTATAAATAGATATATCAAGTTGTATTTAATACTTACATCGAAATGATCTTCACAGAAATAAATTGTGGAATTAGTTGACAAAATAAGAGCATCTTGCATCCATGCCATTTAACCACTTTATTCGTATTTATTTATTGTTTGGTACGTATATGAATAATTTGTCTGGCGTTTTTATCGTTGTACTTTCACATTGGGGCACCATACAGTATTTATAATACGAGGAATTCATTATTTATTAAAAAACACAATTGACTGTCATACACAAACACGGCTGTTTCGCGAGGTATGACGTCATTCAAGACGCCATGACAATCTTGGCCTTTTTCGCGGTCAATTTCAAGTTCATTTCTAAAAACTCAAAATACTAACTTAAAAAACGTATTTTTCTTAAAATAGTATATTTTTGGGGTGAAATAGATGCTAAGCTATAGTTTTAAACTAATTTCCAAATTTTGTCAACTAGCCTATTGTCATAAATGCGTCGCTATCGCGTAGCTGCAATTCATTTCGCTTAGCACGTGCCGCTCCTCTAGTGTGGTGTGGCCTTAAATATTTTAATAATATCATTTTAGGTATGAATAGTGCTTACTATGTGTGAGTTTCATGTCCTTTAAGAGTAAACGAAAACTATTAGATATTTTATTTTTACTACATTAACGAGTTTACACGGAGACGGGCAACGCCGAAATTATTTGCGTTTTTAGACGCGTGCCTAAGATATTTACTGCAAAAACTTACAAATGATTGCTAGATTAGAGTTACTGAAAAAAAAACATTAACAGTTTACAAACCGTTATTTCTAGAAAATATATGGTCTTTTTTATATATACAAAGTGAATTAAAAACTGCAAAAATTCGAATTCTCATCGCGGTTCGGGTTCTCCCATACAGTTAAACAGCATTGTCATATTTGCATGCGTCCCTATATTGTTTTTCTTTTAAAAAATATATGATGTTAAACAAAGTACGTAATTTTTTAATAAATAATATCATTAATTATGTATATAATTATTAGTAATTATGTATTATTTTCTTAAACCTGAGGTATTTTTTTTCCTTGGACACTTCTTTCTAACAAATAGTGTTACAAGACCAAATTAATCATAAAAATAATGTTCATTAATGTACCATATTTGTATACCTTGTGGCGACAGTCCGGAAACACTCAGACGATAAGTATAAAATACAGACCGCGATAATTTATAACCATACTTATGTATGTAATAATAGGTATCGATTAAAAAGTTTTTTTTTAAATGTTGCCAATTTCGAAAATTATGCACTAGACTTTAATGAGTCTATTGTATAATTTTCAAAATTTTATGTATACTTTTACTTCATATCTTTTAATTCTCAGTACTTTGGATTTTGTAGTGATTTCAGACTATTTCACCGAATCTATATTTTATTTCCGTTATCCAAGGGTTTTGAATTTTGATGACGGATAGCCCGGAAACTAAAGACAATGTCATGTAATTAATTGGGTATACATGTAAATGTGTGTCGTGGAAACGACACGTATGTATAGTCTATTTCAATCGAAGAAGGATTAAAGATAAACAGACCATAGATTTACGTATTCCACGCAATTCGATGTGGTCTATTTGACAACATTGATGATGATTGATGTTGTCTTTTTGGTATTGTCATCTTATGGTTGGAATAGACTATAAATAAGATTGTTTGAGGTACCGTTAA